>NC_135137.1:39997324-40598073 GCF_051014445.1 Colletes latitarsis | reverse complement strand
TGCGAAAAACATTATATTAATCATATGATTGAGTATAATATCTGTCATTATTAGTATAATTACTAAATATTCGTCTTATTAATTAATACATCATATGATGTATTTCACGTGCAAGAAGGCGTTTCGCGACTGGTCGATTTTCAACTCAAAGGAACATGCATATTAATTTCATTTTTTAAAAAATTTACTTTGACGACAGAATCGACCAAGGTTAATTGAATATTTTGAATAATAATTTAGTAAATTCATTTCACTTTGTAAAGTAAATTATTTTATCTAGAAATTTTTATTAAAGTCTTCCATTTTGAACAATTAAATTTCAGTCACAAATTTTTCTTGAATAGTAATATTTTTCAATATTAACGTACTCTGTTGTTAATATATTACATA
This sequence comes from Colletes latitarsis, assembly GCF_051014445.1. NCBI lineage: Eukaryota > Metazoa > Arthropoda > Insecta > Hymenoptera > Colletidae > Colletes > Colletes latitarsis. The sequence goes on along the minus strand of NC_135137.1, from coordinate 40,597,683 downwards.
TCACAAGTCAAGTCATTTTAACTGAGAATGGATACCGTTTAGTTAATTATTAATAACCAGGTTTTCTAGTCAGGATTTTCAGGATACTATTCCGTGTTCGTTGCCTAAGTTCATGCACATGCCCAAGTGTTATTTGCACGAGCGATGGCAACGGGGCACGATGACTTAGTTTGTAACATTTATAATAATAATTTATCTGTGCGACTGACAATGCTGGTGTATCGTGCACGATGTACTGTCCACATATGTGTGTTTGTGGTTAGGTTGTGGAAGTGCATCGTTTTAAAAGTTTATTACAATTCAGATACAGAATTTTTTAACATTAGATTCATGACAATCATAATAATAATATTAAACTTATAGTTACTATTTACTTGGCAATTGTTCGTATTGCATACACGTCAATAATATTGTAAAATGCATAATGAATTAACTTTTCAATCTTATATAATCATATATACAGTATATTTTAATAAAGACTATATTAGATATATTAAAATGTTTTACATAAATAATAAAAGTACGCAATGGTCACTAACTTTGTCAGTCCACTCCAAAAACTGGTACGTACACAATTAGAGTGTGATTGAAGTGTTATGTCCGGGTGTCGGAGGAACCCCGGGGAGTCCTCTCTAGTTTAGGTCGCGCCCGGACATTGAGAATGAGAACCGTGGAGTGTTTGTTTGAGAGAATGAGTTTTGCAATTTTTTAAATATAGGGTTAGGTAGGTAGGTAGCTTTCTTTCTGGTGTGTGTGCTAGATCTAAGTAGGTAGGGTCAGGGCAGGACTGTCCACATTAGTATAATTCGGGCAGGCGCGTTTCGCGTGGCAGTCTTGCACCTGTAGTTACGATTTCGAGAGTAGAAATCATGCTGATTCAAACGGTGTATGCTGTTTGTTTCGGCTTTATTTTCGACTCCTCGAATCGCGCGACTCTTAAAGTCGCTCTCTCGCGCTCGCGGTCGTGGTTAGGTCCCTTTCGAAACGCTCGTCCCTCTCGAGATGACCACGTTGCTCTTTCAACAATTCGTATATTGTTGGAAGACTACGTATTGCACGAAATCTCGAGCCCAGTTTTAAGTAAGTTTCAGGTTTTGGCAGGACCGCCGAAGAAAGAAAAGGCTCTATATGAGCTGAAGAGGCCCTAACAAATTGTTTCAAGAGTGGGCTACAACGAATGGCTTTTCATCTTCATCTTTGGATGAGGATGGAAAGTCATTCCTGTTACTACTTTGTCACTTGACTCGTCTGTAGTTGTAGTTAGTTTATTTTTCTGGCTGGCTCACGTATGCATGTACTTTGTACATGATTGCACCATACATGCCAGCCATCTCTCCTCTGTATTCTGTTGGCTGGTTCACGTATGCATGTACCTGGTACATGATTGCACCATACATGCCAGCCATCAGAGCAACTCGCGGTTATGATGCACATAGAGTTGCGAATGTCCAATAATCGCGTTTGCTTCTAGAGTTGCGAATTGTTATTTTTCGCGTTTCCTTTTCAGGGTAGTGTCGCGAATAATTACCATTCGCGATTGTTTTCATGCAAACTTAGGTACCGGGAGTTTGCTTTAAAAGTAGCGTTGCGAATTATCGATAAACGCGATTGCTCGTAGAGTTGCGAATTACTATCTTTCGCGTTTCCTTTTCAGGGTAGCGTTGCGAATAATCACGATTCGCGTTGCTTTTTTACTCTTTTATACATATAATGGACATCAACCGCGTTTGCAATTTTCATACTATAAATTAGCGTTGCGATTTTTTCTTTAGAGTTGCGATATTTTCAATGCAAAAATTCTACCCTAACTGTAGTATTAGAAGTAGTTAGTTTGTGGCCAGTACATGTGAATGTACATGTACCATCACACCCTGATTTAAGTTAGAGTTGCGAATAAGACAATGTTCGCGTTTGCTCGTAGAGTTGCGAACAAATATTTATCGCGTTGATATATTAGTGTCGCGAATAAATACGATTCGCGATTGTCTTTACGCAAACCTAGGAACCGGGCGTTTGCTTTAAAAATAGCGTCTCGAATTATTAGTAAACGCGATTGCTATTAGAGTAGCGAATTACTATTTTTCGCGTTTGCTTTTCAGAGTAGCGTTGCGAATAATTACCATTCGTGGTTGTTTTTATTGCTATAAATCGCGTTTGGAATTTTTCTATTATAAATTAGCGTTGCGATTGTTGATTTATCGCGTTGTTTGCCCGTAGTGTTGCGAAATATAAAATGTCTAACTTCATCCCAATATGTGCCACTCTAGTTAATAGTAGTTTGCAGTAGTTAGTTTATTTCATGTATGTTTATTTGTATCTACAACGGAAGACGCCATCTCCAGCTGCAGCATTTTTTGGCAAAACGCGATTTGCATTAGCGTTGCGAAACGTAAACATATTTCCATTAAAGTTAGAGTTTCGAATATACAATAATCGCGTTTTCTTGTAGAGTTGCGAATTTACTATTTTTCGCGTTTCCTTTTCAGGGTAGCGTTGCGAATTCTATACGCGATTGCTTTTATTGTTATTTAAGAATAGTGTGGCGAATGCACTGATCGGTTTGTTCTTAGCGTTGCGAGTTATTACTTTTCGCGTTTGCTTTTCAGGGTAGTGTTGCGAATAACCACCATTCGCGGTTGCTTTTATCGTTAGAAATCGCGTTTGGAATTTTTCTATTATAAATTAGTGTTGCGATCTTGATTATCGCGTTTTTTATTTAGTGTTGCGATTCAATGCCAAAAATCTGATGCTGGCCACTGCTTCAAGATCGTCACGACGCAGCTGGACTACAAAGACTCGAAGAGTCCAACATTATTGTTAATATTAGTGTTGCGTATTATTTAATATGGGTGCACGCGATATAATTAATGAAGCAACCCTTCGTGGTTCATTTTGCGAATAATAAGCACCTCTCGCGATTTTTATATTTTATTAAATTAGCGTTGCGAAAGAACGGTTCACTCACGGTTTGTTTTTTTAATTTAGGAGTGAACGTTTATTCTATGTGAAATATGTCTTCTTTTTGGATATTTGTGAATGGAAATACTGCTTGAAAGGGCTGTTATATACACACCAAATGTTTCGTTTTTCATAATGTGTAAAGATCTGTAATTTTTATGAATACATTTTTATCACAAATATGTGATGTATTAAAAAATTCTGTATTATGATTAAATTGATTGTGGATTGAATTTACGATTTAAATATATACATATATCACTAATTATTTGTTATTAGAGTTGTTAATTTTTACGGGATACTTTCCAATCGCGATATTTATTTTCAAGTAGTGGATATTTTTTATAAATATTCGGAAATGTTGCATAGATCAAAGCTTGTTCGCGATCGCTGCTTCAATGGATGGAAAATGAAATGCTTGTATCAAAAGTGCATGCAAATTACAATTCGATATTTCATATTGAGAGTTCATTTCCGCGCAGAATCGACATTTGTATTCGTTATTGCTTTTTTTTTGTATGAATTTTGATTAATTTTCAATGCAGTAAAATATAATTATTCCAATTTGTACGCCTTGAAAAATTATAATTTTGTAACGAATGAATAAAATCTTCAATCCATTTGATATTTATCTTAACACTGAGACGAATTTAACTTTTCGATGAACATGACTCTATCTTGACAATATACAATTATTTTTTTCTGGGTCCACTAATATATTTTCATTTCAGCTTGCTAATCCATTGATCAAGTTCTTTTTACAGAGTATATGAGTATAGAAGACTAGAATTGGAAATGGTGAAAATAACTACCAAGGAACAATATTCGAGTTAATCGTTGTTAGAGAAGTTTCTGTGTCATACAATTCTATTTATTTTCTGGCTTTATGTTTCAGGAAAACATCGTGGGATTAATGAAGACATCAAAAAGAAAATATTCTCCCATATTTCTGTATTTCATGTGAGTTATATTTATTGCACATAAGTGTATGTTTTAGGAAAACATCGTAAGATTAATAGACACCATGAAGAATACATCTTGTCACAGTTTTTTGTTTTATGCAAGTGTGTTTTAGCAAAACATCGTGGGGTTAACGAAGACATCAAGAAGGAAATATCACCTCACGTTTCTTCATATTTGTACAAACTGCGTTAGAATTAAGTACAAATGTATATAGATTATAAGATTAATAAGCGAATAATCCAGCGAACTATCAAGTAGTTACCGAAATATAAATGCGCATTTAAGTGGGGATGGTTAATATTAAGGTATACATAAGTGTCCTACCAAATAAAGTCCATACGTGCAGTTGCACATTTTTACTTCATTCTGCAGTGCCTGGGTAAGGCACCATCGAAATACAAGGATTTGTACGTGCACTCGCACATTTCTATCTCGTTCTTGGATAACATATTGAGGGTCATCTCATATGTACTCACATTTTGTTAGGTTTCTGATCTCTTCATCAGATAGTTCTCTTGAGAACAATTAGTTTATTGTTAGTTTCTATCAATGATCATTTTTTGATCGCTTTTCTCTTAGGAGAAAATATCCAAAGGTGTGTTAGGATTCCTCGCCAAAGGAGGGTGGTTGGGGCGAGGCTGGGGTGGGTCTCTAATCGCAGCAACCTCCACGCGGTGAGACCTGGGTCATATTATTTAGTATGGAATTAATATTATCGCTTGTTATTGCATAATATAATTTTTAATTACATAGCAAATAATATGAGCTGATGGCTGCGAAGCGATCAATTCTTCGATCGTTTATCCAACTCTTCCCATATTTGGATTTAATTCTTATAGTTGATAGCGTTGTAGTTAAATTTGAATCATTTCGAAGGAACTTGTTTCTTTCCATCTTCTCGTTTAGCTCTGTCGAGCAATTATTTCCTGGAAGAAAGCGAGCCCTAAGGCCATTTCTGTTCCCCTTTACCGAGTTCGATTTAAAGAGGAAGATGATCGACGTTCCAGACACAGGTTCTGGAGAAGAACTTACGACGAATCGGTCTCGTAATTGTACTGTGAGAGGTTGATAAAAAGGGACTAGATATTTCTCGAGTATCGACCCATCGTTATTGAAACTCGTTGCAAACATATATCGTTTTCTGTCATCTAATTAAATAATTTGCATCGAACACGGAAAAATTTCCCATCGTATTCCACGTATTCCTCGTAAAACTCCAAATTACGCGAATCCCAAGGAAAACTTCCGATACCGCGTTCACTGTTATTTCATGTATTACAATACTGAATACACGGTACACGTTTTCGTACGAGACCTTGTTAGCAGTCCGTCCGATTACTCTGTTACGAACGATGTAGAAACAGTAGAGCGTCGATGGTGGTTTTTCGTACGATATCATTAATGAGTTTTACGTTTGCGTCGTGTACGTTGACCGACACAGGCGATGAAATTTTAACTCGACGCTTACCCCGTTAACGATCGTCCTTAACGATCATCGTTATCAAGACAAAACGATCGTACGAAACTCCTATTCCCTTTTTTTTTTTTCGAGCGTAGCCGCAGGGCGCCGCCGGTTCGAACGCGTGCTAGCAATTTGAGGCTCTATTGCAGAAAAGCTCGGTAATTTTACGAGTTTTCCACCGGGGCGAATTAAGATTTGCATAACGCCGGCGCGCCGCTCGGACCTAAGTGTCGAGAAATGTAAATGTAGCCTCGTGCTTAGCCTTCTCCGTCTCTTTCTTTCTCCGGCGACGAGGAAATGGCGAAAATAGGGCTGCCTGTAATGCTACGCGAGCTCTGGACCTTTCTCGAGCCGAAAATTCAGCGCGAGGCCCGGTCCTCGTGGAACGAAAGAATCTTCTACTTACTTCCCTTCGCTTTACCCTTTCGGGGCTTTTGTTCGTTTCGTTTTCGGGAGACCCGGGTTTTCGATGGGAAAATCGCCACGAAATTCGATCCTTTTTACGGGTCGGTACAATCTTCGCTTTATTGTTCCTACTCTACTTTGCAGGGAATCGGGTAACTGAACGTAATGCAAGGCGAAATTATGATAATTTAAAATGGCTGTACCATTCAATTTCGGGCTTTACCGCGATGACGTAGATTCATTATCGATCGTGGGAACTTCTCGAAAATTTTCCACGGTATTTTCGAATTCTAAGCGTGTAATCGGGGGACTGGAGTGGAAACGACAGGGTTAAGGTACGGGTAGGTTAACGCGCGTGTATGTTAAGCCACGCGAAACAGAGAGACCTCCGGAATAAAGCGATTTTGGTGGCTGTGGTACGCCTAATTTGCGCGACAACGGTATTGCCGAGCAAAGCAGTTGAAATTACCGCTCGATCGTTGGTTAATCGTAACGCGGGTCGAATCGTTTCCCCAGCGATTATTCGCGTAATCCCGTAAAGAAGTTCGCGAAGGCGAACATTACGGTCGACAGAGTTTTTCCGTTATCGCGAAAACTGTCGGATGGCCCGTCGTCGATACGTTTCGCAATCGTTAGCGCAAACCGCTCGCGTCCATACGTATTCGAGCACGGCTCAGGTGCACCTGATTACGTTAATAATACACAATTGCTGCTCACCTGCGTGACTAGCCAAACGCACGTTTAATCTGTTTGCCCGATCCCGTTAACTCACGTAGTCGAAACGTTTATCCGGCAAAATTGTCGTAGGTCCTCGCGGTCAATCGCCGTCGATCCAAAATTGGAAACGTCGGTTACTAGAATATACAATAAATCTTCAGGTTTTAGTTTAAAAGCTTTTCACACGGATACCAAGTATTTATAAACGTCGGTACTATTAGATTGATCTCGGTGATTCTATTCTATCGAGTTTTCTTTCCTCGACGAGACTGTGATTCGTTTTGAAGCTTTAAATACCGTATGGCAATTACAGAAGGCTCGGTTGACGCAATCGTTGGGTAATTATCGCGATTTCGTAGGGTACACGATGTTTTTTCGACGCGATATTAATTTTTCCGAGCACGTAAGCGAACTCGTATCCGAGGGAAGGTCAGAAACGAAACAAATAAAACGAAAGTCGAGAGGGTAAGGAGCCCACGTCGTATTTACGGTATATTTTCGCATCTACGGGGCTGGTCAAACGTCGATCGGGCCTCTGCGTATTCCCGGCACGCCTTGGAATCACTGGAAGCTGTATTTTTCGCGAGAAATCTCGTGTCCCGGATAAAGTTCTCTGTTATCTCGCGACCGAACACAACGAATCGAACGGGATCGAGTTTCTTTTCGTTTCCCTCCGTGCTACCCTGTCGCAACACCCTTCTGTTCGAACACGGGTTATTTTTTCCTTCGCTGCGCGTTTCAAAGTTTAAGGAGAGCCAACTTCCGGTCGTCGAACTCCGAAGTTCCTCGAACTCGGTTATTTTATAACGTTTCTTTGTTTTTAGCCACATCGATCTTGATTTTCGCGGACGGTTGATTATTGAAAAATTAACGCGAATTAGGGAATCGCGAGGACGAAGGTTTCGCGTCGCGATATACGACGCGCCGGACGGTGTATTTAAATTTTATTCAATTATACGGTGCATCGGGGACGATCGTTTAAAGTACAAGCAAATGCTTTCACGATCGAATTCGTCGCGTGGTTTCTGGCAGAACCGTCGCCGCTGTTTGAGCATAATAAATATTTATAAGGCGGAACAGAGACACCAACGAGGCGGGAAGTACGATCTCGCTTTTCGATCGGTTCTCAGGCAAATGCTGCTAATTTCGGTTTTCGACGATACGCGAGCGTTTCGAAGTATCCCGAACCGTGAGCCTCAAACGGAGGATCTCTTCGTTCTTATATTTTTCTATCGAATTTTTAACAAACCGGTAAATAAAATTAGTTCTTCTCAAAGAGGATGGAACCTAGACTGTTTTCGACCGAAAGGTGCAAAACCGAATTGCAGCCTGATCGTTATGTTTGAAACACACTGTTCGAAGGTCCTCGTCCTTTGAAGGTACCGCAGAAACACTTCTGTAGCAAAACGCTGGTGGCCCTAAATGCTCGAAAAGCTTGTGCTGGCCGAAATTCGCAGCCTCCACCTTCGAGGTTGATTTTGGCTTTTAGAGTGTACTTTGTCCAGTGGTCGTTAGCGCATAAGCGGCTTAGTTGGCGGGATACTCTTGCGAAACGATCGACTGAGAAATGACCAGTGCTCGTGCGCGAACACGGACTGCGTCCTCTCCCTATATTTCTAATTACAGATTACCGGAACGTTCAAGGGAACTGTTAACCATTGCTTCGCGTAATTATTACAGAGAATAATCTCATAGTCCGTTAAACACTCTTTCGGTCAAGCGGATTGCGCGAAACTCACCCGTCGTGATTGTTAAACAAATTTCCGAGCGTTCTTTTCGACTTGTTGGTTTAATTGTTCGCGGATTAAACGATCCTATTCTCTCGTGTTACACGGAGAACGAAGGAAACGCGAGTTCCGTTTAATTTCCAACGACCGACGCGATGGGGAAGCAATAATTGGCGGTAATCGCGGCGTCTGCCATTTTAATACTATCGGAACGGTGTAAAATTCTAACTTGGACGCTAATAGGACGGTTGTGCGATACCAATGATCTCGAATAAGATTTAATATCCGGTACGTTTGTCTCGTTTTAAAAATCAGTGGATATCCAAGACAGTTTGCGCAAACGGTGACCGTAAATCGCGAGACGGAAGCTGGATGGTTCACGTATAAGCTATAAAATGTTTACTATCTGGAGTAGAATTTATGCATTTATTTCGCCATAGATTACGATTTTCCTCCTCGGTGAAGCGAGTAGATAAAAAATTGGGTAAAAGATAGAAGTTTGCATAGTTTGCATAGATCGAAACGACGCTGTTTCTTCGCGTTGCGTGGGATTTACGGATTTTTTAACGTTTCCCTGGCGATTTGCCTTTCCCGCTCGTTCTGTTCTGAGCTTAAAGTCGAAACAGAAGTGCTTACTCGTGGATACCTGTGATTCATCGAAGCGGACGGAACTTAAAGCCGGGCTTAAAAAGACTCTCGCGGCTGACAGTGGCCCCGAAAACGTTTAATACCGGCGCGATGGCGGGTCCGTATGCCTTCGGTGCTCGCGATGATTTATCGTGCCCCAAGACGCGCAAGAATATAACAGTAGTGATTTATCGTTCCATTATTCGGTCTCCCAGTTGCCCTTGCACTCACGACAAAGTGGCGAACGCTTTAGCTTCGCGCTAAACTCATAAATCCCTAAAGAGAGCCGATATCCTGTTAGACATATTTCGCCTCGTTGAGACGAATGTCCGACAATCAAGGATGCCTCGAAAGGACCAACGTAAAAAGATCGATATACTCGTTAATACCGACTCTCGAGCATTTGGTCGTAGCAGGAATAGGCAAAAAGCTTACTTCTCGAATAAATCACGTTTGCATTAAACATTTTCTGATTTATTTCGCATCCGACCAAACGTTATCGAATATATTCCTTAGAATCGTTTCGCAGGAGAATCAATTTCAAACGTAAATATTTAGATGGTATCAAGGCACGTCCCAGTTCCATCGCCATCGAGGGGAAATCACGAGTTCTGCTTTAGCCTAGAGATCTCGTTCGCATACGTTACGACTCGTAGTTGTAATATTACATGTTAAATATAATATTTACATTCCACGTTATTGCTTAACTCTCGACGTTCACGAAAGGAACGTGTTTCGTCTGATTTTCGGTTGATTTAATATCTGTTTCAACGCCCGAGAAATTCAATGGCTAACCGTAGCACGCGAACTCCAATTAAATCGCGAAGCAACGGGTTAATAACTCGCGTTTCCTTCCGGTGCGCGTCGAGCCGATAAATAGAAACCGACTCGGGCTATTTTCGCGTTGCCTGGAATTATGTTCTACCAGGACGAATCCTCTTCGTTCTACATTTGACGTTGGCCCTCCTCGACCCGACTTTCTGCTTCGGTACAATTATGGGCGGAGGTGGACCGGGTTCAGGCAGAGGAATGTAATTTCGCGGCGCCTTAAATTCAATCTCGAGCGTGTTCCTCAGGTTGTCGTTGGGCAAAAATTGCCTGATGGCTTTCAGCGAGAACGTTTCCTCGTCTGGTTTCTTCTGCGGCGGTTGCTGGTCCGGTATCACGTGGACCTTCGTGCAGCCTGGTTTACATTTCTCCCCTAAACAAGAAAACTCGATGAGCTTAATCGACGCCGCGTTACACGGAGACATTCTCTCGCCGGAGACCGCTAAAGGTCTTTGATCAGTCTTTGACGTTGGCACGATGTTTCATTAGGCATTGTAACGACGTCAAAGGCTGATCAAAGGTTATTGCTTATCTTCCGCGGGAGAATCACCCTTTATCTCGTGCTTATTGGAGAGTAATAAGGGCTGAAAAGTAGCTCTCGCGCTCGGATTCTAGAGTAGAAGTATTGTTAAGACTGTGCCCATTGTAGGGAGACAAGGATGTAATTAGAAGGTACAAACTTTGGAGAAATATGCATGGGTGTTCGAGATTTACATAGAGGTAGACGCAATATATTTTCAATAGCAATGCGACTCTCTTTTTGATACGTGAATCGTTGAATTTTAAAGTTTCGCGTGGAAAAACAGTTTGGAAACTGTGACGGCATGCATACGGCCTTTGCCGCGAAACGTGCGGTCGTAAAAGCGTTAAAAGCGAGTGAATTTTACATGTTTCAAATTAACGCTAGAAAAGTTCCCCAACAATGTTACCAATTTTACAGAATTATTTTATTTTCTGCAGTTTTTTTTTGTTTGAATCGTACCTACCTTCCGCGTCCGCGCAATTAAAGTCGAAGCTCAGCTTTTGCTCTAACCGTTTCGCGTCGTCCGACTGAAACTGTCTCGTGTTCTTTGGTATTTTCACGGACAAGATGGTATCCGCGATTTCGTGCGTCACCTCGTCGTGTGGTGGTTCTGCACCGGGATTTGGACAGACGGGATGAAGGCATCGCGGACAGATGCATTTATTCTTAATCATATTACGCGGAATTTTTTCGTTTTCATCGAAACATCGCCATTTTGCGAGAGCCGTCTGAAGCGGGCTGCGGTCGGAAACGAGAAATTGTTTCGACCAAGCGCCGGAAACGTTTGCTCTGGCCAACGGATCGTCATTTCCGACCGAAATTAGAGGGTAGAAATTCTGGGTCGACTAAAAGTTACATAGAACTCGGTTAAATGTTCTCTCGGATACGAACGTGTTTCCAAACTCTTTTTTTGGCTACCTCGATCGGAAACGTTGACGGATGATCGGTGGAAAAATATGCTTTTCAAAGTTTCGAATTCTGTTTGTGGATTAAAGTTTGAATAGAGGCGAAATTTTAACGGTCGATTCTTGTCACGGTAAAAACTTGCAATCATAGTTTTGAGTACGATACCTCCTAATAAATAAACCAACGTCGCGTAACGCGAAACTATTTCTCGATCGTGTTCGAAATCGTGACAAAAATGCAGAAATATGCAAAAGTCGAATCCTTTTTTTTTGCCACGCTCACAAAACTGCAGAAAATTTTAATTAACTTTGAATTGAGCGCATCTTTTCCGCGAGATTTCCCGTGCTCGTAGCCTGCGACCACTCCGCGACGCGTTTAAAGGATTAATTAAATTAGCTGTACCGACATATCTCAGCAATGAAAAGCGTATTTAATTGAAATTTACACCGTCCCCTATAGCTCACTCGAATGCGAACGGTCGCCGATAAACGAATTTTTTAATGGCACTATCCTTTCATTGACTTGAAAAGCGACGCCTATTAATGAAATCCACTCTGTTACACTTTCTGCTGTTTGATCAAAGTTCGGGCACCTGCTACAATCGAATTATCGGTTTTTAAATGAAATTCCTCGCGAGGGGTCCGCCACTTTCCTCGGAAACTTTTCAGGCTAATGTAATTTCTCGTGTAATTGAAGGATTAATTTGATGAAATAATCGGTCTGCTTGGAGTTCGTTTAAGTCGTTACATCGGCCGCGCTTAATTGCTTCGTCCTGATTATCTATTTTTTTTTTCACTGGTCGCTACGTCGACAGAGATAATCGCGAATAATGGCTCCGAACGAGCGTGTTTTCCATCCTTTGGTACGAGCAATTTCCTTCGAAAGCGTTCCGCGAGTCCAGCGACGTCGGTTTTCGATTTTACTTTTACGAAAATACGCACGTGTTCTCGGGGCAAGTATTTAACGCGTTGAAAGAAATTCCGGCCGTGAAAACAACACGGTGCGTTTAATATTTTTCATTCGTTACCGGTGAAAAGAAAAGACGCGGATCGTAGATACGAGCGAAGAAAGCTGGGGAAAAATGGGAATGTAGACGAAAGAGGACCGTTCTGGTTTGGTGGATGGGGCTAAACGAGACAAGGGTCGACGGGACAGAAGCGTTGTTTTCTCTAAAAAATTTCTTCTGGACACGAGACTGCTGCACTGTTGTGCGAAAGCTCTTCGGACCTCGGCGGTTTCATTGTTTCGTATCCGCGGTCCTCCTCTTCCTTCGCGAGAAGTCTACTGTCATCCTGTTGAGTGCATGGATTCATATTTATACGGGGAAAAATACAAAGATTGCTTCCGTTCAAGGCGTTTCGCTTTCTTCTATATTTTTCTAACATTCTTTTTAAGAAGAATCATTTATTTCCTGAATTTCCATGGATCACACTGGTATAGAATTTATAAACCGAGGAAAAATATGGTTGATTGTTCGATACGATGAGTGATCGATCCTAACAATAGGGCAGACGTTGAGATTCTTTGTTAAACTTATCTCGAAACGATGTATTCCGGGGCGTTTCGTTTCCATATTTTAATCCGAAGTTTGAAAGAATCCTTAAATTCCATCAATCCTCCGCCTCGCGATATTTGACGCGCTTTATCGTGAAGATACGCTTTATACAACGCGAAAAGTATGGACTTTCGTGGCCTAATCTGACTACCTACCGGTGCCTAAATTTCTCGGCGAAAAAAAAAATTTCAAATCGTTCTGAAAAAATTATTTTTAGTTGCGGGGGTCAATTGCAATCATTTTTGGTCGATAGACATACCCTCGAAATCCTACGCAGTTTCGAGAAAAAAATTCATTACCGAAAACTTCATGTCTGACCATATATCTGACTGTTTCCCTTAAATTTCATGCGTACGTTTAAAACGTCATAACTTCTGAACGGATTGGACGATTTTAACGTTTCAAAATGCAAATAACGCGTATTTTAGTGAAGAATATTTAGATATACTAAGAATTTTCGAAAAGCTGTTCCTTAGGTGCTCTAGAATCCCATGAAAATGGGCCGAAAAAATACATTGGATGTAAGGTCTACTCCTATACCTCGTCTGTGGTAATGCTATGCAGCGCTTTCGTACCGTCGGCTGTTTTACTTTCATGAAGTTCTCCAGCCTGTTAGTATAGTTCCCGTAACAAGGGAATCATGACATTTTTCCAACGACCTGTTCCGTTTCACGACAGTTTATTAAAATATCGCGGTCTTTTCCGCGATTGCGAAAACTTTCTCGTCGTTGCTCGATCGGCGAACGAATCGAAGCTCTCCGAGAGGAAGGTTTCGAGCACGGTTTCTTCGAACAAAAGAAGTTTACGTTGAAACTGGACGAACGAAACGTTAATTCGAACGCGCGCTATTCGGCTCGAAAAGGTTCGAAATTTCTGCGTCGATCTGGAAGTTGGAACGTTTCAATTTCGCGTTGCTCGTGCATTTTGAGCACTTGAGTTTGTGAAAACATAAGCGTGCTTGATTTAACAAGGTTGCGGTTCTCTGGGAGTATAATGTTATTGTACGTCGACCTGACGTATCCATTGTAACGGCTAACGAGCTGACCGTAATATCGTTGCGCGAGTTGCCAAACACAAAACACATTTAATGAGATATTCGAAAGAGGACAAAGTCGGCGCATTAATTTCCCCCAAATTCCTCTAATTTGTTATTAAATGCAATTTGTCCCGTCGCGAATTCCGCGCGTCCGTTCGTTTCGTCCGGAAAATTAATCAAGAAATCAGCGAAACGTTACCGATGCAACGAAACGCCGGATAATTTTTGTCGCGCTCGATCGTAACGCGACATCTTTCCAGGCTGCGCGAAAACAGTTCGGTCGTTGGCTTATTTCGTTTAATTGGTCGACGCTCTGAAATCCGACGTTTCTAGCTGAACGATTAACGTATTCGATAGCTGATGTTCGCGCATACACGCGTCGAATTGGTTTCAGCTGCGAAATCATCGAACGACGTATCATAGGATTAGTTGGTAATCAGAGTATCGATGCTGAATGGCGTCGAGTAACATATCACGCAGCCATCTAATTATTACCGACCCACCTAATTGCACCTTTCGCTTCCCGCCATTACCGACCACAATTTTCCAAACAGAAATACCCAATCCCAAATATTCTTTACTATTAATCTTTCGACGAGAAATCAGATTACGACACGTTATACAACTTTCCGGATATGTAATAGTGAAAAATTTCTTGAACTTACCGCTTCGAATCAGCCATGTTGGGCGTAGAAGTGACGAATAGTGTAAATTTACACAGAACCCAATCTTCCATATCGTCTTACCTTTGCGTGTATTGTACACAGAATTACCTGCTAGATAGATTACAACATTTTCAAAGCATTTTAAACAGGTTCGAACCGTTCACCAATAATTTCCCCGGGAGGCATCGAGGGGAAACGGTCGAACCACTGTCCACGATCGATCGCTGCATCATCTTTCGCGCAAAATTAATGTAAATGCAATCGAGATTATCGGTCTGCGTCGCGTCAATAAAATCGCAATTCTAGTTGGTCGTTACACGAGCGCGGGCGCAGTTAGCATTTGTGCAATTTACCCTTGCCAAACTTTAATTCCATTGCGTTGTAATAGCCGGGATAAATAAATTATCAGGGAGCAAATAATAACGAGCAAAACCGACGGTACGCCGGGAGTTACGCGTACGCGAGTCGATTCTATACATCTTTGTATAGTTTACTACCAACGATTATTATTTACGATCGATATTAACGCGAAGTAACCGCGTTGTAAACGCGACACTCGTTATAATTGTATTATCAATTCTATCCCTTTAATTGCGGCGATCTTTGTTTCGCTGATTACCTCCGCGCGAGTGTTTATTACTGCAAAATCGTTCGGGTAACGAATACGAGCAAAAACGGTGCACAATTACGAGAAATTCAAAGGAAAATTGCGTTTCATGAACGGTTAATGTCTCGCGTTCCCACGCTGGTTAAAGTATGCTGATTATTGGTGAGAGAATACGAGCTTGTCGAGTTATTATTCATATTAACCGGGAAAACCATTTGGTATACAGAGCGAATCACGTAATTTCCTAACTATTCCCTGTAGAAAAGTATTTTATCGAACTTGTCCGTTTCGATATTCGTAGAGGCTCACATTTTCCACTTACCTGCTCCGTCGAAGAGATCCTCGAAGTTTGAGAAACCCTGGTTCGTACGAAAGTTGGTCGTCGGGAAAGTATACGTCATTGTCACAGTATTATAGCCAGCATTAATCATTTTTATCGTTAGAATCGTTCGTTTTTCAAGAAAAAAGAAACGATCCAGTTTCGTTCTCCGGCGAAGGTTCGCTTATGGATCGAAACCATCGCTATTGGCGGTTCACCGCGAGCTGTGCGGCGTTTGAAATACGTTTGCCGATCAGTCGAATCGATTAAATTAAGGACCTAACGCATTATCGCGGTGTAACGTCGATTCCATAGCGTGGCGTCATTTGCAGGAATTTCAGGACATCGATCAGACGAGCTAGTTTGTATGCCGCTGCGTCGGGGAAGCATTTGATTTCGAATAGTATACTTCGGATAGACGTTTCCGTTCTAAACACGCTTAATGTCGCTCGAGCGTATTGTAAACGACACTCGCGTGAACTTTCTTGAGGTCGATGACGCTCTCTACCCGGTGGAATTATTCATTTCTACAGTTTCGAGTCTTCCCTGCGTTTGCATTTATTTGCATAGATACCGATTGCGTTTTAGAATTTTGTTTCGGGTACAAAAAGTAAATTTCCCCCGTACGGAGGACGGAATTTTCTATATCGGTTACCCAAAAAGACGATTGTACGGTTTTTTGAAAAACGTAACATCTCCAGATTCATAAATTTGTGTTATCTATAACCCCTTTTTGTAGAACTTTTTATAGTCCGTAGAGGTAAACGGGCCAGCAACCTTTGCACGAATTTTTTCCAGTTGCCAGACGTATTCAATTAACCATATTCGGTGAAATACTTTTCTAGAGGCTATCGAGGGTCGAGGCGAAAGGGAACACCCTATACATTTAAAATGGCCGGCATAAGCCTTGGCTGGTCATTTTAATTTCCGGTCGGTCGGTGTCTCGGAAAAGCTAGCTCGTCACAGTAATATCGGCGACAGTGACTCGCGTTTCTACCTGGTGCAAGTTTTCATGAATTTGCAAGCTCACAAATGAACCGGTTCGCGTTTTAATCGATACCAAGCCGAGGATGGCTCTCGAGATCCTCGCGAATCGAAACTTTGAGGGCTCGTCGACAGTATTTAACGACGTATAGTTATTGGGTTACTGCACGGACTTGCCGTTTAATTGGAATTTTCTTTCGAGCTTAAGAAATTACTTTAGCATAATTGTTCGCCATGATTCGTTCATTAGGACGGCGCCAAGAATCGTGCTCCATACGACCGCGTTTATATCGAGCGATTTTTCCTTTATCGGACGATTCAATGGAGATTAAACCGAACTCGAGCGGAAAATTGGAATTAAAAGTTTAAAATTTGCCCATTCTCGTGTAAAGCTTTGCATTAAGAAACACGCGATCGAGCTTAAGCCACGTTAACCGTGTTCTTGAAGGGAAAATAAAAATTTTCAACAACTTTATCGACGATGAGTGAATTTTGATGTTATTTCTTTAGAAATTTCGTGGCTCGAACAAAGAAAATAGATCGATAAAACACCGTAGCGTTCGACGATTCGTCAAGAATGGATCTGTCTAGACGCGCGACGGTCGAAAACGCTTTCACCGACGCCACCCTTAACGATCTTGAATTCCTCGTATTTCACGGCTACAATCATCCACCCCATCCGAGGACTACAGCAATTTTGTGCGAATAGCGCCGCGAACCACCGAACAATCGGCGCCGGAGCAGCTAATTTTACCTCCTCGCGGCGGAGAACATACGCGAAAGAGACCGTACAGCTCGTCGAAACGATTACAAGTATTATTTATAGAATTTTCCAACTAGCGTTCTCCTTTCGCGGCACGGCGATGATAAAGCAGACGAGTCATCGATGCAAAAGGACACCGCGACGCAATTAAACTCGTCCCTTGTTTTTCAGTGTCTTATTAGACGTCCGAGTAACGAATGACGCGTTATCGTTCTCCGCCTTCGCCTCCATCTTTCTCGTCTCTTCTAATTCTTGCCGCTAGAACGATCCTCCGTTTTCCACGAAGAAAATGTCCTCGAGAAAAATGAAACTTAATCTTTCTTCGTTTAACGCGTTATAAACGTCGCTTTATCGCATACGTAAGCATAAAGACTAATTACTCGAGTTACGCCTCGGCAGGGTGAAACACCCAATTACTGTCTCGCGAACCATCAACTCTGAAAGTATCGTTTTTTGTTATTCGTTTATCAAAAGCGTAGGTTCTCCTTCCTATTTGTTATTATTCACTGTTTTTAATTTAAGGAAAATGTTTTGAGAATATTTTGAATCAAGCTTTTAGAGATTTAGAAAAGATCTCTGGGACGGGAGAACGTTAGACCAGTCCTTTATCGTACCAGGTGTCCTCACGGACTTTCCTTTCAGTTCCTTGACAATGTAATTTCCTTTCTAGACCAGTTCGATTCTCAGGATTCTATTTTTCTTTTCCTTCTCGTTTTAATTCAGGGCATCTATCGGTGTTGTTGTTCAGCGCGATAATAGCGTGTTCGTTTGCTAGAAAAATAATACTAAACTGCACGAACTCTTCCATACTTTATCACGAAGCATAAGATGATCGTAAAATTGTTGGAGCGTGAAACGACACACGCGAATCGGCGTATCGCGTCCCTGCCACTCCCCCCGCGGGCTCTTTTTCGACGCGTCGGGCTATAGATTCGGGGGCGCGAAACAATTTGCTGCTCACGGTTGCGTTTCGCGGTTTCGTGCGGGGTTTGTCATCGCGTGGCATAGACGCGACGCGAAACGTGGGAAGAGGAAACGGTGGAAGGTCGGGCAAGGGAGGTCAGCGCGTGACAAATGAGGCTGTTTGTCTGAGGCCTCGGCTCGTACACACGGATAACGAGCTCCCTCGGAGGTCTCCATGGGTCCTCTTTGCCTCTCGACTCCCCGGCACCGCGACTCTCGAGTCGCGTCTCTCGACCAACCGAGAAAATTGCATACTTTGAACACACCTAGCTACCTCTAATTCTCGAGTGCGTCGTTGCATCTAATTGACGCGGTAATTAGCGATGAAACGGACGGTTCCGCAATTAGGGGACGCGCGACGACAACCGAGACGAAGGAAGACGACGGTGGTGGACCCGTTGGAAAAGAAAGTTCCCAAAGGCCGATGTGGCCAGGGGGTCGAGTTGGACGCGTTTTCGGAATCATAAAGCGTACACGCGCGGGGAAACGCCGGTGCAACGGCCGCGGACGTGTCTAGCATCGGTAAGGCTCGGTTAATTAGCAGCTGTTTCGTCGGTAGATCCGACCGTAATTACCTATTATGAGGTTGTTCGACCGAACCGGCGACTTTGGGGCGTCCGTCAACGTTACATCGCGGGGCTCTTAATTAGCTCGTCGATAAATAGAATCGACGGGGCGGCTGACGCGGTCGGTGATTCTTCCCCGGCGCGGCGGAAGCGTGAAAAGTTGCGGTCTCTGGTAGCCAGACGCGGCAAATGAGTTGTCAGATTGACGGCGCATCCCCGTTCGCGGCTATCGATTAATTCTTCTTTTAATCCCGTCGCCCCGTGACGTTCAACCCCCGACGACCGTCTCGGGGCTAATCTTAATTCGCATAAAATTTATCGCGAAATCGATGGATCGTCGGTTCGTCCGTCGTCGTTCGCTCGTTGAAAAATTATTTACCGCTCGGTCGGGCAGACGTACGATTCGGAAATTATAATGCGTTTCGAGCCATTGCGGTCGATACTTGTTACGCCGCTCGACGTTACACGGAAAAGTATCCCCGAACTTTGCGAATATTTTCGGAGATTGTTCGAATAGCAGAGCGTACCAGAACAGTGTGTTTAGAAAGGAATTCCGAATTCGTGAATCTGTTTTCCAGTTGCCGCGAAATACAGTTATCAGATATTTGTACGCTTGGAATTAAATTAAATTCAATCAGGCGATTTCATGGTAATTGAAGTTGCATTAAATGCAACCGACGTGTTCCCTTCGACGCAGACGGACTACAACGGGACTAGAATTCAGTCGTGAATATTATTATCCGATTAATGGTAATGTGCCCGTATTAGGTTAGCCGTGACCGTATTATACTAACCGAACAGTCGGTTGCCATACCGGTTAATCGGATATCCGAGTGGCCAATAAAATTGGTTGAATTAAGAGGGCGTAAATCGTTCCGATCGCGTCCGATCACCGATTTTCGCCCAGAAATTTCCTCGTACGAATTCGCGGCGAAAGAGACGGCTAATGCCCGACGATCGGTCGAATGATAGATACGGGTCACGAACGGCGAGTAATCGTCGGCAAATTGAATGGGCGCGAGCGGTGGTCGACTCGACGCCCGGCATCCCTTAAATTCTACCCTTTTTCGTTTCCCCCTTCCAACGGACAAATTTTAATATACGTCCTCGTCGAGTCTGGACCAGCCCCGGCGATCGCGAGGAATCGTCGAGATCGCTAGGAAAAGAAGGGTCGACTGGAAGCTCGCGATAATCCACGAATAAATTCAGCTGTCTCGCGGGCGTAATTTATTGCACGGTCCACGCTTTCAAGACGCATCGCCCCGCGATTTTCTTGGCAATCATCCCCGTTGGCGAACTTTCTGCGGTGACTTTTTCTCCCTGGATGCTCGCACCTGGCCGAAATTTCGCGACGAAACGCCACGGGGCGCGGAAACTTTGAAAAATTTTGCTTCGGTTCTTTTTTTTTTTAATCGCGACGTTACTGGTTGGTCCTGGTGAAAAATATGCTACAGTATTTCAACGCCTGACCTTTTTCCACCGTAGACGCCAACGATTTGGATATCGTCGAGCGGACGCCGGTATTAATTAGGACATAAATTACCGTCGCTGATATTAAATAGATAGTAGGCGGGTTGTCGCGAGGGACGGAACGAGATCAGGCGCGGCGGGGCATGGCGTTGGCTACTACGAGGGTAAACGACGCGTATAGCGCGTTTGATCGAAATGCAGATAGGAATGACCGTGGTATCGGCGAAATTAGCACGGATATTTCGATGGTGATAGACCGCAAATAGGCTCGGCTTCGAAGCGTTCGAGCGTTGCGTTTTCCCGGCCATTGGAACGCGGCGATTACTCGACGTTAGAAATTAAAACAGATCCGTGACCATTTAATCGTTACCGTTAATTAAAAAATGTATTCGTTTTACGGCGATATAAGCTCTAAACTTAAGTTGTCAAAAGTACGAAGTGCTCTTGTAGCAAGGTTCGTAAAATAGGAACGGAAGCGATGCTGATAGTAAGTCGGTCGAAGGGGGATCAGGATGGGTAACGTTATAAGCAATAATCGATAACGTGGAAGGATAAAAGTGGCCCGAGGGTTGTAACAATGGCGCGATATCGTATCGGCGGTGTGGCGAGCAGGAAATTTTTCTTGGTTGAATCCTGACCGCGATTCTCCCATTCTTCGGTTCGATTTTCATTAAAGTTCGTGCAATTTAAACGCGCGTGACAACGAAGGGGACGTTTTACCGCGGACCTTGTTACGATTACGAGGGCGTTTCGCGGAAATTTCACCGTGCTTTGCCCGTTGGATGCAAAAGAGACGAAACGCATTCCACAGTTGCTACACGCGCGGTAAGATGCATTTTTTGTTCGTCTATCATCGTCTGGGATTTTGATTAGATTCTCGGTCGCGCGTTTCACTCGCGTAGACGGTAGGATATGCAAATTGGATCGTAGTATCTCAGGTCGGGGCCGCATATGCGGACGGTGAATATTGGAAGGAAAGATACTGCCACGGCGTAGTTGCTCGGAACGCCGGCAGACGAGAAAAGTTCTGCGAGAAGGAATCCTTCTTGCTGCTTTTAAAGAGATTCCGCTCGATATCCGGAAAAGTCGCGAGAATGCCACCAAGCAACAACAATTTTGCAACTGTCGGTCGGAGAAAAACGACACCCGCGCGTCCTTTCGACCGATCCTCGCGAGAACAAAGTCTCTCGAAACCAGTCGCTTTTTATTATACTTTCTCCGTTAATTCTTTACTTCTTCGTATATTAGGTTGGCCAACAAGCGTTACTTTCTGTAACACTTGCCATCCTTTCAGTGAATTTCGCACGTATTTACCTTATTATCCTGCCAATTAGTATCGTTCTGTCCTGGCGCGTAGCTTTTATTTTCTAGCACACTCTGTAGTTTGTATGTGTAATTGGTAGCGTACATTCCGACTAATTTACACGTAACTGCCGCAGTTATTACTGCGCATAGTTTTGTTCTTTATTCCATATCCTACGTCGGTTATTTTCTTGCACCTGTGTGTATTTCCTGTCACTTCCACTGTTTATATTTGCACTTGGCTCATTTACTCGATGCAATTATTCTTGATTCTGACAATGTTTACGGCAGAAGAGAAAGTAAAAATAATAAGCGGTGCTGATACTTTGATAACGGACTGTGTTTAGGCTTGTGGGTCAAAAAGGCGCGAAACTCGTAAATATAACCGTCGATAAGGAGCCGTCGTTAGAAATGGATGAACCCGAAGACAGTGCACCCTAAAGGACGGAGGGCGGGACATTATGGGACGCGTATTATGGCGGTCGATCGAAACCGATAAATCACTCGGTGGTCGGTCCCCGATGACGTTCGCCATCGATCATTCGCAATTCGCAAGAAGGGATCGTTGACCCACCGAACGGCCGGCTGTGCCAGGTCCCAAACTAATCGATATCCGACCATTAAGTCGAAACACTTAATTAAGATCAACAAGGCTTTTGATGCGACGTTAACGCTATGTGACGCTCTGCTTTGACACACCGACGCGGACATTAACTATAGAACGTGTCTCGTTGATCAATGCGTTCCCTTTAAAGAGTTTCCGGTTTCTGATGGACGATTCCGCGACTCGCGCAAACGACTATCGATTAACGCGTTACGTTATCGTCGGATAATCCGATATTTCGACGACCCGGGGCTGCCTTTACAGCGCTGAAGCTCGTTCGACGTTCGTGCGAGAGTAATTTCCCCCCCTTGGTTGAATTTCGTTCGGTTCGATGAAATTTCACCAAGATCGCGCGATCGAACGCCGTTAGTCTTTTTTAAAAAGTAATACCACCCTGTGCACGTTCGGCCAGGGCTATTCGGAACTGTTTCCGCAAAGGTTTTAATATTTTATGCGCGAGTCGCGTCGCTGGGAGACTTCTTTGCCGGTGGAAATATGTTTACACGCCGTTTCGCGTACCACCGACGCGAGAAGGGCATTACATTGAAAAAGCAAAACGTCAAGTCGACGCTTTTGAAATAATACGTACACGCCGGCGTGCCAGTTTATCTTGATACGCGCGGCGTTTTCTCGATACATAAAATAGTAGTATCCGCTTATGATCGTGGACGGGGAGCGTTTCGAACGTGCTCGTTTCGGATGATAAATCTCGGACGAACGGTGTGATATCGCATGTAAGTATTTCCGTGGGGCGCAGGCGCAGTCTATATCGAATTCTTCCCTGCGTTATGAAAATAACACGGTTCCGGGCTGGTAGAAAGTTCTCCGAGTTTGGATACGCGCTGAGATTATTTCGCTGAATGATTTACTCGGAAGCTTTGGTCGGTGACGTTCGCCGCGTGTATCGGCACCGCTGTCCGACGAAATTATATTCAATTTTGACTTGGACGTCGGGTTTATTTTTGGTCGTTCGCGGGACGAGTTACCCCTGGCTGTCGAGGATTAAATTTTATTTCACCGTGATGCCAATTTTCCGTTCAAAATAACACATTCGTGAATTCGGGTCAGCGATTCCGTACTCCGGATTCTGTGCGAATAAACTCGTCCGTTTCACCCGAGCTCCGGCGGATTTATTAACGCCCTAACGAAATAACGGCGAAACCAAACGCGCGTTCAACCGCGATCTTCGCGGATTTAATATCCCAGCGTCGCGGTAATGACCCCGAGTAAGAGCCAACATAGGTCGACGAATCATCGTTCGGCTCTCGAACTTAATCGACTGGCACTTTAGGTCGGATTACATGGCCCTGCTACCGATCTACCTTAAGCTTCGTCTTACGCGGCCATATAACTGTTGGAGGATCGTCGGATTTAATCGAAGGAAGCGCTAAAATAACGATGAAACACCTTTTCATCGAATAATAAAGATTTATCAAATCTATTATGATCATACGAATACGTATTTATTTCTCGTTATCGTCGTTGTCGCAGTGATCGAGAATTTTGAAACTATCGCGTATCCAGCAGTAAATCAAGCCTCTAAATTTTGCCGATAGATCTGTAAATATAACGTTGTCGGTACAGTAACATAAAAACATTCGTATTCGAGAATTTATACCGGTCTCGTAACGAATGGCCCATATAGCGCGCGTCTTTTAATCTTAATTATAAATGAAGAATGGGAAATACAATTTTGCTCGCGGAGGGGTTGTCGTTTCGAGAAAATCGACTTAGAACATTCTCAGAGTGGCGCGATTAATGCGTCCGACCACCACTCGTTATTTCTACTTGCGTTCGGCTTGATTATTTCTCGACTATTTAGCAGCCACGGACTGCTCGCCATTTGTGGTTCCAGATTCGTATCCCAGGGGTGGGGTGGAAGGTATTCGTTGGTCTCGTATCTCGCGAAACAGCTTTCGCGATTGGCGACGACAGACGCGTAAGTCGTTAAAAAATACGATCGTCGCGAGTCCGTTGGAAAAAAGACAGTGCCCTTATCGCGAGAGTTTCGCGGCCGTAACTTATCCCCGCGAAATGGGAATATTATCTCAAGTATAAATTCGAGACGCGGTTCGGCAATTCCATTGATTTATCGAGGTACACGAAATCGTTTCTCTCCGAAGGAGTCGGGCAAAAAGGAGCCCGCTGGACCGCCAGCCGTATCTTTCAGCCATATTTATTCGCGCGGGCTCATTACAGCGAGGCATTATCCAAATTGCAGGCATTTCGTACTCCGTCGTTTGTTGGCAAACCCTTTCGCCACCGAGAGTCCGAATTTATGACGTTCTTGCATGAGATCACCCGCGAACGTAATCCTTTGGCCCCTCTCCACCCCCAAGGCGAACGTTTCTCCCCGTGGCCGCGTCTCCCGTTTCCTCTCGCGTGTTCCGTTGCGACGCTCGGGTTTCCGGTTTACCCAGAACGTACATCCCCCTCGGAGCGTTCGCAAATCATTTATGCGTCGTTACGATCGCGTGGATCCGTAAGCAGGCAATCGAGCAGAAACGTCGACTTTAGCTCTAACCCTCGTTGCGTTCGAGCCTGCTTCGCTTCTACGCTCGGTATTACAACTCCGCGAACTGGAAATTTCACTCGCAACTGTTTTTTTTTTTTTTTTTTTTCGAACCGTGCAACCCCGTTCGCGATGCCAGCCGGCGAGGAAATATTGACCGTTGCTCGGGAATCGGCCACGGGACTCTCAACGATTAAACAAAGACCGTAGCGCGTATTTCCGAGCCCCTTTTGCGCCTACGCCATCACGATTTACAGGTCACAAGAGTTTAATCCACCCCCTAGCCTAAAGACCAGGAATTACTGGCAATATTATCCGTATCGTTGATTCCGAGTATCGTTCGAATCATTTGCTTTTTAGAAGAGAAATATTTTTTTCTCTGTCGGACAGTTATAGAAAATTGTGTGTCTCCTATAGACGATCGTGCGTCGAGAATAGAGTTCGAAGAAGCGAGAAGATAACGAACGGTTCCGCAATTCCAATCGTCGAGAACGAATGGCCGATGCTCGAGCGTAAAGGGGTGGCTGGATTCGCGTCTCCTGGACGGCCCGTTATTATTCCGTTGGAACACGGGACTCGCGAAGCAGGGTTTAAACAGTCGTCGAATCGAGAACGGTCGGATAATCGTTGTTGGGTCGGTGCAACGAAACCACCGACGCTTCTGTCGGAAGTCTCGACGCGGCGATTTAAGCGACGTCCAAACTACGAAGACTTACGGGCGTGACCTATATGAACCCAGCCGGCGGCGCAACTAAAGTTACGGCCACGGAAATAAATCCGGTTTAGTCCCACGGGAAAGGACAGATTTATTTCCGGAGAAACATTGGACCATCCGCGCCCTCCCGACCGTCCCCGTAGCCGCGCGTTCACGGAAAAAGGAGCGATTAGGGAGGCGTGCGATTCGAGCAACGGGATTATTTTCACGGACGGATAATGTCGGCCGGTTCTTATCGACGACGGATCCTCGGTCAGCCGTAAACGCGAAAATATTTTCTCGTTGCCCAAAAGACATTCGTTCGCGCGCTATTTCGAGGCAGCAGGGTTCGATTCGATCGTTAAAATTCTACCCTGTTTCGTTGGTAATCCTGAGATCGCGTTTTTATTGGCCGCGCATCAAAGATAAAAGTTAGCTTTTCCGCGTACCGCCAATCAAAGTATCCGTTTGCTTTTGACGACGTCTTTAAAAGGCCGGGCCATAGAAACTCCCGGAGTATTATCCCCGACTGAAATTCTCTTTTTTCCCGCGGCTGGAACCCGTAACGTTGGAGCTTCCTGCTAAAGACCTTTCACGATTTAAGTGGAGACAAGATACAGTCGATATTTTGCGTTCAAATGCGAACCGCAAAGCGTGCTCCCATTTCTGCTCGCGCTCTTTGCGTTTTTGATACTCTTCGTTTCCGCCGGTTTTGCATTTGTACGGGCGCACAAACGTTATCCGACGGTTAGGTTTGACGCGTATCGAGCGCGCCGGGTGACGCAGCGCACCAGTTATATCCACAGCTTTTACGCAACGTTGACCGTTTTTTTTTTTTCGGTTTCGGTGTGAGTAGCTTACAACGTAACACAAAAACGGTGTACGGATAGTTTTTATTTTTAGGTAAAATATTTTTCTAGATGTTACTGCGCGCACGGAAAAATATTCAACGGGCGATCCGACCTAGATACGCGATGCTTATGTTTTGCAAAAGTTACGAGATGTAAGATAGAATTGGGTGAACGCGGGGGTGTTCGTTTTCACGGGCCGCGTGGCGATAATCGCGACCGCGGGTTCTCCCTTTGCATTCGTCGGGATAACAGAGTTACGAGGGCAGAATCCTTGCTGATCTCGGGATGACGGGGGCAAACCTGCTGGATACACGAGGCAAATACATATGTACCGGATTATATGTTGAGCAGTAGAGACCTCGTGCGCAAAAGAGGACGCGGAAAAGCGGGGGCGGTTG
This sequence comes from Colletes latitarsis, assembly GCF_051014445.1. NCBI lineage: Eukaryota > Metazoa > Arthropoda > Insecta > Hymenoptera > Colletidae > Colletes > Colletes latitarsis. Next base: position 40,571,278 of record NC_135137.1, on the reverse strand, counting down.
TATGTATCTCCGGGTACGTGTGATTGAAGCTCGCCCACGGCAAAGGAACTCCACGAAGGCGGAGGCGAAAGGAGGCAAAGCCTCCGGTCCTCTTAAGCCGTCCACAGTCCACAATCCACAATCCACAATCCACAGTCCACAGTCCACGGTTCGGCTCCGAGATAAATCCCTCGACGTGCTGCTCCTACTAACTAACGGGATTGCTCGAAATAGTACGCTTACTTACGGGCAAGGGTTCTCCGACGAACAAAGTTCTCGCTTGCCCTTTTCCATCCCGTCTCGCTCTTCCACTTTTGGTAAAACGCTCCCACGACGATACCTAACGGTCCGCGAGCCGTGCGACGTATCCGAGAGAGACTTTCTTACCCCTCGCCGACGCAATTAATTTTCACCGAGCACTTTGTCGAGCTTGACGAGCCGCAGCTAGCTATTTTATCGCTCTAACCTATCTCGGTATTTTGCTGCCGCGAGAACGTAATTAATTATTCCAATCTCGACGAATGAGAGTTTTCCCGGAGGCAAGAGCACCGGCAGGCCCTATGACCAACTTTACGCCCCGGGAAATAGATCATTTTTCGATTAAACGTTGCTCCCTTTCTCTTGTTCGAAGATTTGCAATTAAGAACAACCTTCTTAAGGAAGCACAGAATTGTTTGCTTTTAACTGTGATTTCTATATATAATCGGTTTAATTACTTAAGAGTCTACGCACTGAAATAAGAAGCAAATATAATCGAGTCTAATAAAAGCGATTCAGACTCAGAAATATATACCGATTCCCGTCTCGTTGCACGAGTACCAGCTCCATTGCCAAAACACCCAGAATCATTCTGCGTCCGCGAATACATCCACGCAATATCGCGAAACCGTTGGGGCTCCACGACCGTCCAAACGTCGACGTTCAATGCTCGCTACGCAACATGTTTTCCGCGAGAACGTAACGAAGGAGCATCCGAATAAATTCGCAGTTCAAATGTTTACGTTTACGAGCGACGTACTTATCAGTCGCGGGAGAGAGTTTCCGGCTCGTCGGCTCCGGTGGCTGCTGCAAAAATTCATCGCGAGTCGTACACGTTTGTCGCGTTGATTCCGATGGGGGGAAGGAAAAAATAAAATAGCGTCGCGAAAGCATTTTGTCGGACGAGATTGCTACCCCGCGAAACGGTCTACGGCGCGATTAGCGAGCGAGCTTCCACCGCGAGCAACTTCTTTTGACGTGTTCCTCGTCTACTCCGTGGATGGAATTAAAGTAACCGTGGCTTTCTATATTTTTTTTAAACTTTCTGGGGGCGCTTAAATTCGATACGCTTTTTAGAATAAGAGAACGACCATAGAAATTCAACTTAGGAACATGAATGTCGAAAGTTCGGGCTTTAAAATGACCCCATGAAGATTATTGGACTTGTTCTCTTGGAATTGTAATAATCCAGAGATTAACAACGTTTCGGGCGAGTGTCCTCGTATTTATGAAATGGCCAGCAAAACGAGGAATCGGGGTAACTGTTTCGTCCGGCTATTTTATTTTTAATCGTCCCGCGTACCGACAAGCGGAAGCGCTCGTAAAAATGTAAATTTTTAACGGACGATTAAGCTCCCGGGGCCGCGATTAACGCGGCGAACGTCGCGAACCGAATATTTATTCTCCCGTAATTGCGATCTGTTTTCGCGTTCAAAGCGTCTCCGAGATGCGTTCGAGAAGCCGGAAAGAACCACGAACGCCCACGCGACGTCGTAATTTTAAACCGACAATCAGTCCCGTAGAAGTCGTTGTTCGTAAGTCGTTGGTAAGCTCGCGGCGAAGTTTCCGACATGGTTGTTCAATGGAACGTTTAATCGGATATCGAAAGTTTTCGCGCAACAAGAAGGAGCGTCTGTCAGTAAAATTCGCCGTTGTAATTTTCGAGGGGAACGCGTCGCTCAACGTCGACGTTCATCCTTGTATCTCCCGCGAAACATTCTTGCGGGATATTTCGCGACGTGCTCGAAATTCCAATCTAACCGGTCGGCTCTCAAGAAGTTGCATGATATACCAAGGGGTCGTGCCGCGCGTGTTTCTCGTTTCTCGAGTGTGCACGCCTCTTGAGTTGGCGACGCAACAATGCCGCGAGTAAAGTGCAACGAGTCGCATTCGTCGGATCGTCCTGGGAGTTTTACTCGCAGTCTGAAACGATAAGGTTCCTTCTTGACGATAAAAAACGTCGCGGAGGAACCCACGACCGCGTAAACGCGAAGGTAACGCGATCGTCCGAGAACTCGGTTTCCTATTCTTGCGACGCGAATACCCGTCGAAAATGTTATCTCCATTTTTACAAAGGATATATCCCGTTACGTCCGCTGTCCGGAACTCTTTCCTACGACCAACTAAATCTCTGCGGGAAACGTGATAAACTTACGTGGCTCGTGGACAATATTTCTCGTCTTTCGTTTCCATCGAATTTACTCGCTTCCGGTTTCGCGATCTCAAACGAGATTTTTAATTACCGTGTAAAATCATCGTATCGGCGAACACTTTTCGCAGCGCTATTATTTACGCGTCGCGGCGGAATGGTCTCGTTTATTTTTCCGTGGACCCTCCGTTTGCAGGCGCGACACCGACTGGATGGCGAGCTAGTATGCAAATGTGACCAAGGCTAAGCGCGTTTTAATTATATGCAGCCGTGGGGAGGACGCGCGCATCCCAATGGCACCGACACGTTCACCGACCAAAGCGAACCGGATGTCGCTCGGCGGCGGTGTTAATTGGTTTAAGATTTATCACCGATACTCTGTCTTTCGCGCGTCGCTCGACAACCGGCTAGATTGTTAGCCGATTCGAGAACACTGATTGCGATAAACTAGCGTCGACGGAACGGTTGGAAACAGAGAGCGGTCCTCTAAAACGGACATTTTTAGCGCACGTTACAAAAAGATCACTGACGAAGGTTGCACTAGAATTTCAAGGGTCTTGGACGTCCTAAAACGAGCAGGCTTTCGAGCAACTGGTACTAACAAGGGACCATCCCGAATAAAATAAGACGAAAATCAAGAATACCAAGTTGTTGATGGTGGCTTCGTTAAGAAGTTATTAACGTTTAAAGTTCCGCCAATACTGAATTTTTTTCTCGAAACTGAGTAGGATTTCGAGGGTATGTCTATTCACCAAAAATGATTGTAATTGACCCCTGCAACCGAAAATAATTTTTCCAGAACGATTTGAAACTTTTCAATTTTGTCGAAAAATTTAGGCACCTATCCTTGTCGATTTTTCTTAAACATTCGTTTTTCATTTTTAGTAATTTTATTCGAAGCCCTACAGAAAAGTTGTTTAATACTTTTTTGTAGGTACCTATGGACTCCACTTGAGAAAAAAATTTCATTGAAATATATTCACTACTGTATGGCTGTTTGAAAATTGGACCACTTTTATGGGGTTTTTCTCATTTTAGGGGGTCAAGGAACAACTTTTCGAATATTTTTAGAATTTCTACATATTCTACACTAAAATACGCGTCGTTTGCTTTTTTAAACATTAAAATCGTCCAATCCGTTCAGAAGTTATGACGTTTTAAAGATACGCATGAAATTTCAGTGAAACATATCGACGCTATGGTCAGACATGAAGTTTTCGGTAATGAATTTTTTTCTCGAAACTGCGTAGAATTTCGAGGGTATGTCTATTCATCAAAAATGATTGTAATTGACCCCCGCAACTGAAAATAATTTTTTTAGAACGATTTGAAAAATTTTTTTTTTCGCCGAGAAAAGAGATTACACCTCGGGATGGTCCCTTGTCAGTGCAGCTCTATCGCCAATAGACCGATCTCCCGTTGAGAGAAATCCATTTAGCCACTCATTTCTAACAAGGGATCTACAGATCTCTCGAAACTGACTTAAGGTGGTTGCTATATTTGTTCCATCGGCTATATTCTAGGACTATCGTAGGATAGTTTAATTCTAAAGAATAAAAACAATCGTACACAATTTGATGATAAAATTTTCTTTTATTCGAGTTATAAAATTTGTATAGTAAAACTCGTCGACGATGCATTAAATGATTTTTACGATACCCTTGGAAAGACTCCCCTCGATTATTCCGCAGTCGATGATACGTGAGAATCGTAGCGCTCGAAATATTCCGTTTATGGGTGCAAATGGGTTAGAAACGAGTACCTAAAATGGCCATTTTCGAATATGGTTCTTCGAGAGAGAAAAGAGAGCAAGCCATCCGAATACCGTAATTCTTTAAGAATTTTACGAGGTCGTAAAACTCGCTTCCCGACCGTCGTTCCCGAGACTTCTTGTGGTCCCCCGAATTGTTTAATTTGTCCCGCGACAGATGGGAGTAGCACGGAATCGAGGTATTTCCCGTGAAATATAAATATATTTCACTCGGCGGTGGAACTTGAAAAGTTTTTAGTGCTATCGTGGCAGTAATACATTTGAATTTAGAGAGGGACTAGAAAGTGGAGTGTGCCTGCAGTCTCGCTGGAGCGTGATCTCCGCAATATATTCGGTAAAACGTTCGCTTTTTTCGCCGTGCCAGGACACAGGGCCCGGCACGGCTTAATTGCAAACCGTCGGGCTAGTAAAATGTATTCCGAGTCGGGGTCAGCGTTGGAAAGTTTTCTACTCTCTTTGACGTCTTTCCGAGCTGGAAACACGTTCGACCAGATATTCGAATTCGGTATCCAGCATTTGTACGTTTCGAACGCTCGAGGACCGTTCGCTTTTAATATCCGTTCCATTTTCGTCGTCCAGCTCCTATGTTTATCGCTGAACCAATTAAACCGTGTACCATCATCGAACTTGGTTTGTCCGTTTAAAAAATCCCAAGATAATATTCGTAGGAAAGTCCAGGCATTTTCCTATCCGTTTGTCTTGGTTTTCATCTCGCTTTGTTTCTCGTTGGACTCCGCGGCGTCGATCTCCCCTTCCTGTTTCGCTTCAGCATCTCCGAAGTAAAAATTATGCTGCTCCCTTGGCCGTTTCTCTCCATCGTTTCGCGTGCCGCGCAGCCACCCTCTCGTGTCTTTTCACCCGTTTCCAACGAGGAAACGCATCGCGTCGCGTAATTCTCGTTCGCGCCAGTAAGCAAGAAAAGTTCGCAACGAGACGTCTCGCGGAACACGGCTCGTACGTATCCGCGTAAAGATGGTTTATCACTCGCCGAAGTCATTCGAACCGGCGCGGATATAATGGATAATAATAGGTAATATTTCGCGTTACGCGCAGTAACGATCAAACGCAGCTCCGTTCGGCGAGTTTACGATGCGAGGTAATTGGAGCATCGCGGCTCGGAGAAACCGTAAAATCAAATCTTGCGGAGGGAAACCGTAAAATCAAATCTTCCAGAGAAACAATTTTGTGTGGGGTGGACGAGGGTGGTTTCCGTGTTTCAATACGGTTAATAAATTACAAAGAAGACCTATAGAGACGTCTATGACAAAATACTTTGTTAATTCGGGACTACTCTTCCATTTTCCTTGCTTCTTCGCGAACGAGACGAGCCAGTGTTTAGGAGCTTGCAGGAGCGTTCGTTTAGTATTTTTTCTAGCGTGTTTCTGCACGAAATCTTTGATGGCGAGGGACCGGTGGTTCACGTGCTACGAGGAAATTCGCCGGAATCGTGTACGTCGGTGGATAAATTCTTGGAGTCGCGAGCTCGATATTTTTCTTTAAAAATGTTTAAGATCTCGGGGACGAGCCGCGTGTATCGACTGCGCTTCGTCACGACCTTATTATCCTTTTAATAAATTTCCACCGTTGTACACTCCAGCCGAGCATGGAACGCTTTTGCCGGCTCGCGAACAGCCTTCTCGCTCCATTTTTTGACTTTCAGATGAGCACGGCCCATGAATATTTTCCGTGGAACCGCGTTATTGAACGCGCGCTCCTCGAATGGCGTTCGACACGAACGTGGAAGAAAAATGAAAATTAAAATAGCGTAGACGCGCCCGCGATCCCTCTCCAGCATAATTATTCGGAACTTTACTTTACACGGATATTAATCGAAGCTTTTCGATGATACCGACGACGAGCACTCGTTGAATGGAAAAACGCAAATACGCGTCGTCGTTTTTTTGCCGGCTTTTCGTAAGGATTTACGTGTCAACGAGGGTCGTTCGTTATCTGCGCGTAGCCCCGTATCTCGAGACTGCTCTCAACGTAATTGTGCTATCTTTGCGCGGAAACGTCGAAAATTAGCGAAGCAACGACTCGGTGAAAAAGTTGCAGCACCATCTGGGTCGGCGAAGACGTTCTTTCCGCGTCTATACGTTCGCTCTTTTCATAAAGAATTTACCGCGGTCGGAAGTTTCGAGAGTGCCGTAGACAATTACGAAAATTTTCCCGCGACGATAAAATCGCTCGGTCGGAGTCGCTTTCGAGGCCACCGAAGCGGAGGAAAGATAAACGCGTGAAGTTTGCGCGCAATGTCCGATCGAAGCTACGCCGGTTGGATATTTTTCTCCCCGACTCTTCTGTTCATTATTCGGTATTTAATGCACTCGAGAGGCCAGTGAGAGTGAGAGAGAAGAGCAGGTTGCCGGGTTTCCCTGGGTCCCCGGGTTTCCCGGGACAATATATCTTATCGATTACACGGCGCGTGCATACGGAGGAGCGTTAATAAACCGCCGCGACCGCCCTTTCGCAAATGGAACCATATATTATCAATGACTCGTCGAGTCGGTGGTTATGGTCGAATAATCCAAACCACCGTCGATTGATCAGGCCGCATTGCAATGCGCGGTGGCTGCATTAACGCTACGAAGAGCCACGGAACGCCGCAATTATGCGGGACGGACGCGTCACTTTTCGCGACCGAAAACTTGAGAGACGATCGGTTAAATCGGAACGAAACGCCGATATTTCGCGTAACGTTGCCTACGAGCGCCAGGAATTCCGGCGAATCGAGAACAACACGCTCCAAGTTCGAATATAACGAATGTAAAATTTGTCAGACCGTGTATAATAAAAAAGAATTTTGTTACATCCGCTTTATTCCCCATGGATTGTCTGGTATTCGCGTAATTTGTTGTCCGTTATTGCTTTCTGCAGCCAGTCGTTTCCAACGGGGAAATTTTTGCGTTGTGATTCGCTGGTAGAGATCTCATGTAAAAGGGTTATCCACCGTTGCAATATTGTTTCTATGCATTTCTATACGCGACCAACAGATTTCTTTTTTTTTGTATCGAAACTTCGCGTGGATTGGATCCCACCATTCTACCGGTTCTATAAATTCGCCAATTCAATGAATTTCGAAGTGGAACGTGTTTCGAAACGTTCCTGGACCATGCATTTTTTAAACCGCGTAAAAACAAGCATTTTTCGATACTTCGAAACGGTTATTTCCCCTAAGAAACATGCAGGCGCGAAAACTGTTGAAAGTAGCGAGAACCCAACGGTGTCGACGCGGCTCTTAGCGCCCCGACGATGATAAAATTCCGACCCGTGGCGAAAATTTCCAAGGAATCGTCGGTTAATTTCGAAGACGGGTTTAATAATGCAAGGAGGGAAACAGTTTCCAAAGATCGTGAACCGTAGGAGAGAAGGCACCGCGCGGACACGTCGCGCAGATTACGGTTTAATCTCGAGCAACTTACAGTGAATTTCAAATTCTAATGAGGGGAAACTTTTCACTCCACAAATCGGGGTAAACTCTCGCCGGTTACGCGTGCACACATTCCCGGGAGAGATTGCGGACTAACGAGACCGAGGACCGGCCGTGTAACATTTTTTCATTTCTTCCGGCGTCGTTAGGGTATTTATTCGAACGACTAGCGGGCGTCACGGGCGTCGGTCGTTACACGCCGATAAATAAGCGAAATCTTAGCGGACGAAGATCGAACAAGGAGGACGGCGTCGGGCCGCTATTAATTTTCATCGACGCGCCTTGACAAAACCACTTTGAAAACGTCTCGGAGACAAATAACATCGTCGCTCCTTTCGTAAGAGTGATGCACGGCCGCCATCGCTCCTGCCGGCTCCTAGCTGGTATCCTGACACGGAATTCCCGAGGTGAAACTACCCTCCAACCCCGATTCCCTGTTTCCCTCCGTTCCCGTCCCAACCGCCTCGTTTTCTAGCCTCGTATTTCATTCCTCGGCCTGCGCCGCGCGCCTGTGTGCGTATATGTATGTAAACGCTTCCTAGTACCACTCGTGGCCATAATTCCGTTTAAGAGCGTCTCTGGAGTAGCAAGCATCACGGCGGAAAGACGACGAGAGTTGACACGGACGTCGACGACGACGTAGACATCCGCCGCGAACGAGGAACGAGTGCCAGGCCTCGCGAGGTCTCGAACTCGTTCGCCGAAGGGAAAAGAAAAAAGAGAAAAAGATAATTGTATTTTATGAATTCGAGATAAGCCGAAAACTGCTTTCAACTTCCACCTGAAGGACGCGAACCGGAGGCCGGGGGGTGGTAGGAGGCCGAGAAAGTGATGGTCGAGTGGGGGCTACGAAGAAGGGATGGCCCGCATAACATCAACATAATTTTCAAGAGCCGCGAGAGGTCGCATTTCCATAATGGGATGCATCGAAAGCTGGGGGGCTTGGCTGGTTGGTTTGCTTCCACTCTACCCTTTCTCCTTCGTTCGTCGGTTATACCTTCTACACTTACCTATATCTCCCTCCGTCTTCGTTCATCCGTCGTTCGGCCCGTTTTCGTCTTGGTTTCGCCCGGTAATCCGCATCAGCCGCCTCGCATCTGGAGCAAAACGCTGAAAAGGGGTTGTTCGAGCAACGACCACGCCACAAAATGACATTCGCGTGACTCTCCTCTTGTTTCGTACGCGATGGATGAGACTCGTTCCTCTTCTTCCGTCTTCGACCGTTTACCAGTCGAGTTTCCGGTCCGTTCGTCGAGACCGCCTTTAACCCACGGACGACCGAGCATCGTTCGAAATTAAGTTCCGGTGTCGCGCGATATGAATGCGCCATATGGCTGCTCGCCGCGTTAAAGGCCGTTACCGGATCTCCGTCGCCGCGTCAGCATGTTCGATTTGGGAAATTTATTCTGCCTCGTGCGATCTTGGACCGTGCGCAGTTTCGTGAGTTTTAATCCATCCCCTCCTGGGACGATCGGACGAGGAAGTTCAATTTCGACGCGGGACACGGCGCGGTAGATACATCACTGTCGAAACGGACGGACACTCGATCGAAGATTCTGTCGTCTCCATGTATCCTACCTCCGACTAAGTTTCGTACCGTTCTATTCGAGCTACTAACTGCCTCAGAGGACAAGAATGACGAGCGCGAACTTTGACGGCGATAACCGGGCTCCTTGATTAACGGCGAGGAAACGCAAATACTGCCGTCTACGCGGACGTCACGGTCGAGCTTATGGTTATTCGGGACGATTGAATCCGTCGAAATAACACTTTGTCACGGGTCGAGGCAATAATTTCAAAAAAACACCTCTCGCCTAGACTTTTTCCAATGACAGATTCGTCTATCCGGTCTCGTAAAATCGCTCGACCGTTCGCGGAAATATTGGTAAATTCGAAATCGTTTTGAAAACTCGACGCACAGACGGCGAAAGAAACGATTGATTTATTTTTCGGCGCCAAAGTTCGCCAGGTTGACGACCGCTGCTGGCTGTCGGGCCACGCGCTTGGCTATACTACTGCGGCGACAATCACAGCGTCTGGCTCGTAACGGTATATTTCACTGCGAATCTAAAGGCGCCACAGTTTGACCGTAATCGATTGCTCTTGTAACTGATAACAATTTCACCGTGACTAATTAACGATCGCGAACTATCGTTTACAGCGTGCAATCACGATTTACTCATTTTTTAAAATATTCCACTAATTATAATTAGTTTACACTCACGTACGAGAGTGCTCCATGTATTTTATATACTAATATTTGCATCATCGTATCGATCGTGACGAGTTGATTTTAGTGAAACGAAACGTTCGAAATTGTTGCGCTAGAAACGAACTGTACGTACATCGGTGCCCATTTCATATCTCATTACTCTGGTGATTCATTCACTCGTCCATTTACATATCTAACGAGTACAAATATGACGAGTATCATTATTAAAGTACCATTATTAACGTGTTGATTCTGTCATAATCAAACATATAATCATTTCGTAATTAATAATTATTGAGGATGTTACGTCCGGTTATTACATTCGTTTCATGTACTCGTTTCATGGAAGATCAACTTGGAACAAAAATATTTGACTCGGATACATCCGGCGCGCCGGGATGGAACATTTTGCTACGAACGATGGGATCGTAATTGTCGAGAAGTCTCTGAAAGGATCACGAAAGATCTGGGATTTCTCCGTCGCGAAGGAATCGGTGAAACTATCGGTGCATCTATGCCGTTTCGCGGTTAGTGTTCCGATGATTTGTGCGTCCATTGTGTAGGCGATATCCCTTTAAAGGGGACCGCGCGGAGCCATCGGGGGAACGTTATCAATTGCCGAGCACATAAACGGTTGCGGTCTCGATATCGCGTACACAATTGATATCGGATCTGTCCATTGTAGTTCCTTCCAAACGACAGAATCATCATTTCGGGGGACAAACAGGCGCTCGGATCGTCGCGATATTTGACGCGAGAGGGATGCGTGTGTCAGACCAAGGAGAAATCGCGATACACGATAAAAAAAAATTGTTCGATCATCGAGTACGTTAAATATCGAAACTAGTTTATCTATTTCAACGAATAATCTCCATAATTCGTGACGGGAGTTTAAGAAACTCTCGCAGAACACGAGAGAGTTGGTTGCAACGATGTTGCAATTTAACCGGAAACTACAACCCGTCTATGAACTTACCGGACGTAACACGGACCACGTATGCGCGCGTAGATACGAACGGAGAAACGATGGCGCGACGATTGAATTGGCTTATTTGATTTGACTAGCAACTGTCGTGCCATGGTAAACTGGACGGCGTTCGTTCCGCATTTGCAATTTCGACGATGGACGCGGCGAACTTTCCCCGGTCGTCCGGTTTAAATCGCGTTGGGCCAAGTAAATCGACGTCCTCCGAAAGACTCAGTCGTCGAATCGAATCCTACGGGAACCGCAGCAGCGGTCAAGTTTCACGGTGGCGCAATTAATCCGTACCGCATCGAAATCTGTCGTACAAAGCTGACGGTACATCGACTGGAAAATACCGGGGTCTCGCGATCGATCCTACATCCGTTTCCACGAGCTCGCGAGACATTATTCCTTTACGGACGAGGACGAGAAAAGAAAAACGACGATTACAAAGTCGAAGCTTGAAATATTCACGATTATTAAATAATATTTACAGTCCGTAAATTGCATTTTTGCCAACTCGAGTACGCAAACTCTTAAAGGGAATTTGGTTTGGGGCGTAATAGTGTAGGATGGCGCGGAATGAACGTCTTCTTAAGAGACGTCGTTTTCGGGCGGAAAGCTTATCGTTACGTATGCGAGAAAAAGACGAGCAACGAAAACTCATTTGGCGTACGTCCGCCGGACGTCCTACGGCACGATCTCAAAGACGCCCGAAAGTCTTCTTCTTCTCCTCCCACGTCGGACCACGGCCGAGCAAATAAACTGTCGCACTTAAGAGCCTTTAGAGAACGGGTTGACCCAGCAAGGGTCTTACAGTTTGCCCAAGGCGACAGCTAGAGCGAAGATGAAAGAGAACCGAAGTAATTACGTTTGGCTCGTGGTGAGACTTCAATCTTGGATCCTAGAACGCTGAGCCGCGACGGTGGGAGTTCCTGGCGAAAAAAGGGTAGAAACGAACGGACTCCGGTCGGTATATTGCACATTTCCGTTTTCACGCTACCGCCGTTCGCTCGAAGCTTTTCCCCTTTTTATGTTTTTTTCACGAACGCGGTTCATCGTTTCTTTTTCTCTCGCATTTTTCTCTTCGAAGACGGATCCATTCTGTCCGCTTCTCATTCACGGATCTCTCCTTGACCCGGAGGCGAACGCGGCGGGCCCTCGCGGTGGAAATAATCGCGCTTAATTTATCCGGGGACAGGACGAGGCGGGGAAAGGAGAAAAGAGGCCGGATGAGTTTCCCTGACATTTATATGCCGGCCGTTTTCCCCGAGATTGAAAATCGTGCTGCCGTGAAACAGCGAAAGTTCAAAGTTATTAAACCGAAGCGAGGAAACGTAAATCGTCCGCGAGGCTGAAACGTGCCGCGTCCAAGTTTCTCGGTGCCGACTTTTCGTTTCCTGCCCGTTGCGCGACGAACTTGGACGCGGCGAATCTATTATTTCCCGCGACCAGCTTGCGACCGAGGCGTTCGAGTAACGCGAAACCTTTCGAACGTTTAAGAAACGAGCTCTTTCACGGCACAACGCTAGCGAAAGATTCGTTTGCACCGTCGACTCCCGGCGTAACTTTAAGATTTATTAAAGGACAATGGACGAAGCGCGTCGAGATCGTCGTTCGCGTTTCCCACGGGCTCGGGGACCGCTGGAAAATATCAGTTACCGTGTAACTAGTTACAGTTTAACTGTTTCTCAGTGAAAGCTCCGGTCTTAACGGCACTTGATGCGTCGTAAGCCCGTACATCGCGAAAGGGCAAAATTTATGGGCCGATTTCCTGGCACAAAGGACTTGCAACGCGAATAGCCCCCACAGGTCTTACGCAACGGACCGTCGATGCGATTCAGGATTTAGGAAACAGCCCCCCAAATCCTATTGCGCTTCTCTGCAAACGTAGCTTTCCAAGACTGTCTTCGAGGAGACGAAGCAGGCTCTACTTTGATCGCAAAAGGGTTAATTCGAAGAGCAAAACTCTTGCCTATCCCTAATATTAGTCGTGGGTCCGTTGGTCGAAATTCCACCGCGGAGAAGCGAATTTGTATCGCGATATTCGGATGCTGCATTCATTTCGAAGCAATTAAGTTTCCCGGATATTAATAGCGGAGCTGGAGCGGATTCGCTACGTCGACGGGAACGGGACCGATAACAGGGGCAGCCGGAAAAGCCTGATATTACACGGTTCGCTCGCGCAGGAGACTATAAGGGTTTGTACGAGCATGAAAATTAGCCCGGTCTTCTTGGTCAATTTACGGGGTAAGATACCGTGTCGAAGTTGACTAAGTTTATGACTTACCGGAGGATTCAGAACCGTGCCGTGATAACGGTCGTTATAGCACGCCAGCATGACCGGGGCTGACGAGTAGGTACGCTTAGGTAGTCGGTTTCATTAACAGCCGCGGGTATTATCAAATAATAACTTGGTCCACGTCGTGAATCCGTGTCTCGTCCCCGAGGGCTACTATCAGGATCGATAATCGTCTCGAATCGTCCCTCGGCTAACAATCCGTCGAGAATGTTTGTCTGTTAACTTTGCGATTGTATCCGTCGATTCACTTCCCGGTTATCTTAGCAATTCTGCGTGTCTTTCGGGTGTGCTCGATTTACTCGCCATTTTCTCTTTCGTCGTCGAGGGCGATCTTTTAATCTCCGTTTGTCGAGTCGTTCCATAAATCGTGTCGTTTCTTATCGTACTCTGTACAAACGGTACATTTCTAGAAATTTTTCTCTACATCTTTTGAAATCCTTAACATACGACTGTATTACTATTACGAAACTGTAATATCGAAGGTTCGACACACGATAAAGCGCCCGATTCGACGGGTAAGAATCGGTAGAGTTATGGAATACGGGGGCATTCGAACCGTAAGTCTTTCGAAATCGCCTTAGAAAGCGAACGAAGCAATTAACGGCGATCAGGCACGGCGGATAGAATCGATTCCGATCGATAGGTCGCAGCTGCAGCCGGGTGGACAAGGCGAGGAAAGCGACGAACCGCCGTCTGCTTTTTTTACGTAACAATAAATTTCAATACTCGAGGCGATCGGCCGTATTCGCGAGCACGAGGCTATGAAATTAATATCCTGCAACGAATGGGATCGACAGGTTTTTCTTTGCCGTTTAATCAACTAACCGGGCATCAAACTGCATTTACGCGCTAGTGTCTTTTAAATTACGATCCGTCGAACGTATCGATATTTAACGGATGTTTCATTCCTTGTCCGGTGTGAGAAAGTTTTCCTTTTATGTATTTTATCTTGCGATGTTATAACGAATAACTAAATAATAAGGAAACCAAGTCGAATAAGTCGCTGCTGAAGAGATTAAGCTCATTTAACGTTCAACGTTGAACGCAAGTAGGCCCGCCGAAACGTGAAAAGTTACCTTAAAGTCGTTTTCCCGTTGAGTCACGAAAATTCTCTTTTGCGTAGCTCGGAAACATCGAGGAAAAAGGTTAGGAAAGAGCCAAGGAAAAAGGTTGAAAATAAAGAGGATGGGACGAGGGGATGCCTGTAGAAGGCCACTCGCGAGATTTGCCAAGATTTACGTGTTCGGAATTCGTTACATGAATGCGTCGAGTGTGAGAAATTCTTCGTACCTTCGAACGAGTTGAGACGCTCCTGCAAATCCTCTCTTTGCCTCGCGTCCCGTCGCTTTGCGTCGCGGCGCTTTACCCTTACGATCCTGATTCGCGTGCATTGTAAACTATTCTTTGACGCGAGCCAACGACTGTCTCCTTCGCGTCTATGATGCCTTTTATGCGCGTCGACGAAATACCAGATTCCTCAAAAGCGTCGAGAAACGCAGTTTACGTTCCTCGTGTCTCTAACGGCGCAGTCAAACTCCTTCGTAACCGATTCACGACTCGCTTTCCGTCGATTCTTCTTTTCCCCGGAGGATCTCCGGAGCAGCTTTGCTTATTTTTCACGTAACTTTATCGCGCAATAAAAAAGAAGCAAAATGTAAAAAAGTTATTCCGTTATTTTACAGAATATTTAGATTGTCTTGATAATTATAGTATAATTGGGTTCTGGGCGACACTAAGTAAACGAAAATGAGTCGAAAACGTAGAGTACAATTTTTAGGTACGGTGTCTCGTTTCCGAGATAACTGGGAAGTAGTCGAACTCGAGAATTAGCCCGACGCGTCTGACCATTATCGACTATTACTACTTGCGCCGATCTTTAACTCGTACTCTATAGAAGCGGTGGGCATAAAATTGATATTGAATTTTATCACAGACGAGATAATCAATTCTAGAGTGCAAAAATTAGGGGTAGGAATTTGATTTGCAAATCTGCAAACTGGTTGAAATTTGTATTTACTTTTGAAGAGTAACGAATGAATTTATTTGATCCAAACAACGATCGTTTCTAGCAGATAGTCTCGAGATCGTCGATTACAATTTTGGAAGGAAGTTGGAAATTTAACGGAGGGGGTTAGGAAAAGTCGTCGACTCCGAAAGCGAAGCGAAACGGAGCAGTAACGGCTTGGGTGGAATTAAACGCGTAACTGCGGTTCCCTGTTGTTCGTTGACCGGGATTACCGAGGTCGTTATGCCGAGGAACGTTGTCGTAACTCGATTAATTTATACAGACTGTTCCTGAACGAAGGCGATGCGCGCATAATGCGCGAGCGACGTTTACCCTCTGCGATCCTCGTCTAGGCGATTCTCGTTTCGTTACCCTGGGAATTCCCGTCGGACGTTGGTATCGCGTAGTCGCGAAAGAGTAATTATTATAGCCGGTCGAAACGTGTACAGGTTGTAGCCAGTCGATTTGCAGAGAATGGAATCGACGCTGGCATAGCCGGAAGCGAAGTTATTCGAGCGTGGCGCGCTATTAGTTGCGAAGTAACTTGACTCGCGTAATCACGTAATAAGGATCGGTTAATTGCGAATGGACGGGGTGGGGAGTAATCACTTCTGGTTGTCGTTATCTGTTGTTCGTTGTAAGTACGGTTCGAAGTGGTCGCGACCACCAATTTTACGCGCAATTACACTCGATCGTCACAGAAGCGAAAACTATGCTTTGTTTTGAGAAACCATATCCTTTCCAGTTCGAGTAAAAAAAATTTGGCGCTTTTTTCATCGAAGCTGTGTCGATGAAGATAATGATTGCTAGCTAATCTTCGGGCGAAACGTAATTTTTTTGCAAAGTCTGGCGAGAACAGACGTAAGATGATTATAGAGATACGAAAGCTCGATCTATTTTTCGAAGATAGAACGTTTCCCGTTATTACGGATATTCGGTAGAAACTGGTCATGTCGAACGGCTGGCAAAGGAAATGGTTCATGATACCTCCTCCATGTATCTCGTAAATGCGATACGCAGTAATACATACTTGGGTAAACGGTGGTCAGAATGGATTCGTAGGAACGTTATTACGTTACAGCGTGTTTCCCGTGAAATCGGTTATTGACATGTTCGCCGATATGTTTACGGGGTAACGTTACGGACGGTTCACAGGGGATGAAAAAATACGTTTCGCGTTTATACTCGGTAAGATAAATGTTATTCTTGCTTTATCATATCTTGGATAAATAGGTTTTAATTTAGAGCCGCTGAGCGAAGTTAAATTAAACCGTAAGGATATTCTTTTTGCGATATCGTACCGTCGTCGGTAGAGAACGGTTTCACGAGTTTAATTTATAGTCGTAGCGGATATGAAAGCGTGCGTCGACACTTGCCAGCTTCGTCGTTGCCTGTACATTATGAGCCTAATAAATCCTCGTTACGCTTCTGACCCCTTTGTAACTTCTCCGTCGCTAACTAGCTTCGGTTTAATGCGTCGACGTAGCAAACGTTTCCGACAAATTGAGTTCGTCGTCGCGGGGGCCAACAAGTTACGAACCAGCCGCGATTAAGCGAAACGACGAGTCGCGATGCTGTGCTCGAATCTAGCGTCGTTCTAATATGCATACTCGTTGTCCAGGCAAATTATTATCGTACCGCATCGAAATCTCGCGTAATTAATGAAAAACCGTCTGGTGTCCACGTAATGCGATAATAATTAACGTCATCCTAGATACGCGCTCACGGCCGTTTGATTCTCGCGACCAGGGCGAAACCGTTTAAATTTGTTCGCTGACCGCACGAAATGACTGAACGTCGGGCAAATATTTCGTTTCAGAGAGAAATTAAACGAGCTTTTCGAGTCAGCGGCCCGGGAACGAAACCTCGAAGGATCTTCTTGCATAGACATTCGCGATATGAGGAAAGTTGAGCGGTTACCGGACTTCTCTTTCTTGAAAACATTCGTAATATACAAGCTACTGCTTAAACTCGAAGATTTATTTCCCTGTACGTACGGATCATCCAGCGTGTCTTTGGGATTTTGTAAAACGATAATTGCTTCAGGTAATCCGTTTTAAGCGTTGGCAAAATGCGAAGTAAATCCTGCACTCGTCGAGGATTCGTGTCTGTGCGAAACAGAAGTTGAAACACGATAGAAAAATAGCTTTTCGACGGGTACACGCGGGGATGGAAAAAAAAGCATTTCGATCCAATTAATGTTCCCATCCCGGGACGCGATCTGAATTAATATCAGTTCGATGGCCGCAGATGCGATCTTTGCCGCGGGCTCGTCACGTTCGCCGTCGAATTGCTAACTTTGTTTTATTTTGGGGAAATTGAGAGACGAGCGGACGTACGAGCGAACGGGAAATAAAACAAAAATTTAAACAAAAATGTGCAGAGTAAAAACGTCCAAGATTTTCACGGTGTAACGAAAAGCTGATCAGGACGAGAGAGCAGCGATAACGGAACACCGATTGCGTGCTAACGATCTGCCCGACGTTGATTCGACTCGTCCCGACGCTCGGGGCTGTTACGCACGCTCCGGCGCCGCGACGCTTGTTGCCGGGAGAAGGAAATTTTTCCACGGACGCGCCGGGCTATAATTTTAATCGGCTACTACGTCAATATTCCCTCCTCGAAAGGAGAACGAATTTTCCGATTCAATTAATATTCCGTTCCGTCGCGCGATTTGAATTAAATTTACTTCGACGCTCGCTGATGTGGTCTTCGATCTCGAGTCGTCACGTTCGCTGTGAATCGCTTCTCGTTTCGCTGCTCCCTGGAGGATGGGAAATGAAAAATTAGAATTGTAAAGGTTCCCGTGTCGCGATAAATCGCACGAGTGCAGACATTATGGGCTGCCTTAATGAGACGTTATCGTATTTATATCCCGATCGCGCGAAAACGTATTTCCGCGCAAGAAACACTCAACGAACGAAACTATTTTCATCGACGATTCGCGTTTTATGCCGTTTAGTATTCTTCAACGTTATCGCTAAAGACGTCTTTGTAATCGACGGTACGCAGTTTTCAATTATCAAAAGCGAACGGTGGAAACCATCGAACGGTAAGAAAAGAAAATCGAGCCACGATTTAATTAATATTTTTTCGCGACCAGCGATGGACGACGATCGAAATATCATTACGCGATGGCGGACGCAAACCACGAGGAGCGATTGACCCCGAGTGGAATTCAGATTTAGCGTCGATAGTATGCGAAAAATGTTTGAAAAGCATTCTTTACGATTCCATGGGATAGTTCCCCTACGCAACTGGTTCTGGGAAATTAAGTAATAGCGCGACGATCCAACGGGGAGGAAAGAAAATCGAGCACCGATTTAATCAGTGTTTTGTCGCGTCGAGACGCGATCGGCGATTGAAATTTCATTAGATGCTGGCGGATGTGAGCCACGCGTTCGCGTCGCCATGTTTGCCACGAATTCTCCTCAATAGAGGCAGTTCGAAGCACGGATCGGTCATCCGTCGCTGGTTCACGACGTGTGAACTGTAAATTGTAGCAGCGTAGCCGCTCGAGAGCGGCATTCCGCTCGAGTTCCTAATGCAAACGTAATCTAACTAAGGTCAGCGCATGCTGCTTTGTAAGCTGCCGGTGGTTTGGAATTAATGCCGGCCCCGCAATCCGCTGCCATTTCGAGATCCTGTTACCAACCCCTCGCGCGAGTTTCGTGGACTTTTAAACCACGCAACCAGTGGCGTGCAACCTTTGTTGCTCGTGAGCCAAGTTAAACAAAAAAATTTTCCACGAGTCAAGTTACGGTTCAGAATAGAATTAAAATAATATATTTCGATTCAACGTAATATCGAATTTATTCGATGATTATACATGTAAAGATACATCGAAAAGAAGGAACAACATTTTTTCGTTCTAAGCTTCGTTTTCGAGATAATTGAATTCGAAGTCGGATATGGCGCGTCTGACCATTACTCGATATTTCTACTTACGTTGATATCCAAATTGGTCTCTCGGTTAGAGCCGATTTTCTCGGAAACAAGACCCGTAACGAAAAAGTGTTATTCTTTGTTTCACACTTATTTCTACATGTAGAATTCGATAGATGTATTTATAAGCCATTCTCTGGGGGGATTTAAGGCGAAACATCACCTTTCTCAAGGTACATTGTCTCTGGATCTTAACGTTTGACCACGATAAAGTTTTGCAAGTTGCGGAGTAATGAGATTCTCGTCTCTCAACTTGTTTTCATTTCCATCCGTATTTCATAATTAACAAATTCGAGAAAGAGTAAGGTGTTACGTTTCCGTAGAACGTCATTGCGTCGGTCGTAATTACGAGCGAAGCAAATTGGTATATAATTAGAAAAATAAATGTACCCCTCATTTTTTAAATAGATTTGTTAAACTCGTTTTTAACTCCGTTTTGCGTGCCGGATAAACTAAATTAGAAAGTCAGATTGGCCGAAGAACTGGACTTTGTGCACCATTACCGTGGAGAAGAATAACCTGTTATTGCGGACGCCATTCGAGGGATTTCTGTTCGCGTAATAAAATATTCCAGAATGAGGGCGATAAAAAAGCGCAGTTACCTTTTAACAATAACAACAAATAACGAAGGTTTATTGCCTCGAGAATATACGATTACGCGTTGTCGTTCACAATTCGCGCTATAAATCGTTGTCGCGTTGTATAAATCTCGTATTCTGATTTCGATACCGATCCTCCATTTGGGTTCAGACGTCGAACGAATTTTTACATATTTTTTATTTTTAAATTTATCTTTTCCAAGTGTTGAAACCGTAGATTGGCCCAGACCTTATATGTAGTTCGCGATCTAACGCAATTTCGGGCGGTCGAATTGTATGGAAATTCGCGTTACGTCACGCGAGCTCCTCCGAAACGTTCCATCCTGCTTCTTTGTGCGCCACGTCGTCCTTCGTAGCACGCGATCCTTTGGATAGAGAGAGCATAAACTGCCAGCGCCGTGGATATCCTTGCAAGGCATCCTCGTTTCGGTTGAAAGTTGCAGCGTATTAGGTTCGAATGTGCATGCCGACGGCGAGATTGAATCGGGGTAACGACATTTCACTTTTCGATTTCGTTTATTCCGAGCAGCAGACTTCTCACCAGATCGAGCAGTACGTTACCAGCGAGTCGTGGTATCGCTGCTTCTTTTCCTACCGGATTCCAACCTATAGAAACGTAATAAAGTAGAAGATCCCATCGATTCCTCTTTATCGTAATACTTCAGCTACTCTTCGTTATTTTCCCAATTGTGTTTGCGAGCGTATTGTTACAGACGAAGACCCCGGTTGAGTCTCGGCGATTGTGCCCGGGAATCCCATCGAGAGGAATTCTCCAGATTTTTTAACAAATTTCCACTCCCGCCTCCTCACGAAAATCTTAGTAAATAAACTGAACGAGTAATGAACTTTAACATTCAATCAAAGGCATGGAAAACACGATAGATTTTTCACAAGCTTATGAATCCTTTTAGAGATTACAGAAACGATTTACGATAGGAATTCGCAGTCTACAATCGTACCAAATTGTGTCATGTTCCGAGTTTCTATCATTTTATCTGCTTGTTTAGAAATAGAAAGAGAAAGAAATGGACTTTTGATTACTCTGCTGGGTCTGTGTGTCGCGTTAAAGTTGATGGGATCTATTTCACGGGTTGCGAAATTGCGAGTATCATTAAAACGTCGCATATCGGGAGCAGTGCGGTAAGATTCCTCTCGACTTTGCGGTTTAGCGTTGCGGCGAAACGCCCATTACAACCAGCATGGAATTACCGTAAGCTGCTCGGCGATGTTTATAACTGTTGTGGATTTAAGCCAGCGTTATATCCCGAGTCCTGAAGGGTTTCGAAATTTCACGAGATAAGCGTATCCTTTGACCCTGTCGAGGCTTTATGCCGTGATAGCATTATACCGCACGGTACATGCGTTCATAGCGAATGGAAATGCGATTGCTCGGAACTCGTCCACGTCTTAATACGCGTTCTTCGTTTAGGAGAACCTTTTGAATCTACCGAAAGGTTTACCACAACGTGTTTCGAGTCTAATGCGCCAGTCGATGCAATGGGCATGGTGTTTCATAAATTGTGTAATCCACTTCGGTTGGTTCTTCTTCGTGTTCCGAGTTATAGCTATTTAAGAGCAACGTGCAGGTTGCTTTTATGAAAAGTAATTAACTTAGCGACTTCTTTACGGAATCTCAATTTTATTCTTTAATTTGATTCGTTCTTTACAGATTTTTTAACGATTCGTTTAGTTCGAACACAATGATTTAATACAATAGACATAATTGGGTGTCGAACAATTCGTCCCTACGGTGGCTATCTGCATATTTTATCGTTAGAAAATAATCCTGCCCGCGGATGATTCGTTGATTTCATTTTTCCTGTCGACGAAATTGCCAGGTGGTTTTCAATCGAATTGGCGGGCGTTGTTTCAGCGGGAAATCGGTTTCGATTTCGTTAAAAAATTGTACGATATTCGATGACCTTGCGACGAAAGTGGCAGGAAAATGGAATCGGTTGGAATTTAAATATCGCGTATTCCCTAGGCTCGTGATATACGAATGGAAATAGTATCAGGCTATTGGGCGTTACTATATTTTCCGGATTTTCGATTTGCCAACGGCGCGTCGAGTTTGCGTTTCGCAAACTGCTATTTCCGTTATCACTAAATCAACTTTAACCCTCGTGCAGGGTCATTTTGACCCAGGTTGGAGCGATTCGGTGCTCTTCTAGTCAACTGTCAGATTTCTGATAAATTTAAACGGCTTCCAAAATGGCTACGATCCTTGTTGCGTGACAGGTTTCTGTACAATCCTTCTGGACGCACGGAAAGGGAAGAAATCCTGCGTCCACCGACAGTCGATCGATACGATGGGCGGGCTGGAGAAAAAGCCAACGAAATTACGCAAAATAGTGGATTTTTGGTGTCCCCGTTAGTCGAGGGTGAATTACTCTCCCCCGGGGGTTTGTTTGTTTCGCGTTACTCCTTCGTTGGGTCGAACGGTCGTCGGAGGGCCTCGAGCGACCGCCTCCCATCGTCGTACTAGTTATAATTGTTATATTATGTCGACGTTGATTGCTCGAAATTGGTTGGTTAAAGTTTCCACGTTACTCGATTGCCCGAGACAGACAATTAAAACTTCCATATTGTAGCCAAGCGGATTATTCCTGCCCAGGGAAGAATTATCTTCCCCAATCGGTCGAAAACTATTCTCTAATCCTTCGCGGACCAACCACCGGCCCCCACCGAAAAGTTACCCGACAGAAAGTTAACGAGGTATTAACTCCTGACGCCAGAATCCCGTTGGCCTCGAAACACGTACGCTTCTTTCCTACGACTTCGCCTCGACCCAGCCTTCCGCTTTCGCTTTAATTCGCCTCTTCTTTGTTTTCGGTCGTGGCTCGAGATTTCGTTTGAAAGTTGAAAGGACCGCGCTTGAAAATCGCGTCTCTTCTCCAAACGACGTTTCCAGTTTCTCGTGTAAAGGAGAACAGCGTTTGAGTGCTGTCAAAGTTGAGAGCACTGCGGCACAAAGTGTCGTGCAGAGAATGAAAGATCAAGCCAGGATTAACCATTTTGCTACAAGCGACGACTTTGGTATACTGTTTATTTTCAGTTGTTTGGACGATCTGGGTGCTTCTTTGTGGGTTTACGTCGCAAGTAGTCGGACTCTGTACAGCTCGATGCTTTGAGATTTATCCTGGCAAGCTTCAACTTTAATCTTTCGGTCGTTTGTGATCGCGTGTTATATTTATCGTCGAAAGAAACAATTCGTTTCGTCGAACTCGAAAATATACGTTCGGATAATGTTGGGGAAAGAATTTATCAAAGATCGCGCTAGAATATTATAACGCAGAATTTGAAAACGCCGCCGGAGAGCAGTGTTCGTGCCAAGCCACAGGTTAATTCAGGTCTGACCGTAGCGAGCGTGTGCTTGAAAATTCTCTTTGAGAAATAATTTAAGATCGTCGGTATAAAGCGACGCTGCAGCGTGACAGAAATGTCCGACAAAGCCATTCACGGCAGTAATAAACTAATGAAACCGAACGCGAGTCCCTGGGTACACGAGAGTAGGAGCATAAATAATATCTGATCGGTAATTCAACCCTTCCGTTGGCATTGCTTGCTAAAAAATAAACTTACACGTACCGTGCGTCTGGTCGGTGCCTAGATCCTCGCTCACGCGAAAGCTATTGGTCGAAGCGATGAATCGTCATGACGGATCGTTGGGGCGAAAATTGGTAGGAATCCTGGGTCGAGCAACTTAGCAATGCAATTCGTCTAACGTCTCTGGCGCGATGCTTATTCGCTTTGAAGCGCAATCTGCTAATGGAAATGGCAGAAAAACGGTAATACCCGACGTTACATTCGACCGTCCGTAGAGAAAAGCGTGTTCGGCGGGACCCGGGAGCTACTTCGCATAATTTCCGTTCGCGTAGCGGTCGCAAAGCATCGCGACCCGCGTCTGCGAGTCGGTTTTCTCTCAGAGATCGCGCGAGAGAAATAGAGTCGACGGGGCTGGGTTGTTCGTCGCATTGAAAGCGCCGGTTTTCGCGCGGCCTGGCCGGCCCGTTGCGATTAAATCGCGCCCTCGACGTTTATTTCGACGTTGTTCGTCGCACGGAGCGCGGAAAGGTATTCAATTAGAGTACGAAAGAGTGCTAGGGATTTCCAGGTGAGACTTATTCGACTTGAAATACAATCGGCTAATGGAAGAGGAGCGGGATGCTCGGGGAAAGGGGTCGATGGCTGGGAAACGAAAATAGGATTGGAAGTGGGTCGAAAGGCGGCATTTTCTTCTCGCTCGTTTCTTCTCCTTCGACAAAGCCTCGGGTATATATACCCACTTACCGGCGTTGTGTTGTCGGGCCAAAAACGAATGGCTGGATTTTCGAAGATTCCGATGGCGAACGAGTGCGCCGGTGGCTCGTTTAAACCATTCTTTCCAACTTCCCCTCCCCCCCGGTCCGTCGCTGGATTAAATTCTACGTGGCTCGAAACTCTTCGCAATAAACAGCGATCGTTTTTTCCTCCTATAGCCAGGCCACGATTATCGCGCAGGTTTCTAGCAACGCAGACAGTGTTAGCTTTCTTTCCTCCAGCGTTGATTTCTTGCTGTCACGGTTGATCGGTCAGCGAAGAAACGAACGAAATGGACTGAAAATGATTTCGACGTGTCTCGATTATCTCCGTCAACGGGAGAACCGATATCGTGGCAAAGAAGCAGCAACGAATTTCTGAGAAAGGTCAGAGACCGTAGTTTGAGAGTTGAGAATTTATCAGCGTCCAATTAGTAGTTTTCGTCGATAGGGATCCGGCGTATATCGCGGTGATGAAGGAGCTCGGGTAAACAACCGTAAAGGACACGGCTTGCTCCGTGCGCAGACACGATAGGCAATCAGAAGCCCGAATTTAGGCCTGGATTTGCCTGCCTGGCTGCGGAAGCTTAAACGAGGTTTACTACATCCTGCCGGCTTACGAGTTGGGAACGATCTTGCTCTCCGGGCATATCGCGGATTTCGTCGCAGACGTTCGCCCACGATTTCGAACCTATCTTTCGTCCTTCGAACGTTACCCCCGACCGTTCCTGATCCTTGTCGCGCGCCATCGACGCGGTTGGAACAGTCGGGTGCTCCTCTCACGGCCGAAGACGTCGTCGATCGATCGGACTCCATCGAATCGTCGTTGCGTTCGCCACGAACCGCGCCGCGTTGGAAACAATTTGATGAAATTACAACTCCTAGGCGAGGAGGATGCTCGAGCGTTTCAATACTTGCGTGCCCTCGAATGGCGGGGAACTTAGATTACCCGCGCCGGCTGTCGTTCGATCGAGCACTTCGTCACGCTTCGCGTTCTCCATCCTTCGCTTTGTCGACTATTGTATCGTGTAACCACTCTAATTATACTCTCTGTGCGCCGTGAATGGTGCCGGTTCCCATTGTAAATTAATTCTAAAGTCACTGGGTGGGGCAAGTAGCGAGGCGCGAGCGAAAATTTCGAATCCGTTTAACGTTACGGCCCCCGTGAAAAATTGGAAATAATGTTTCCCGCGGTTGTTTCGGCAGGAAGGAAACGTCCTGGAGATCGGGGAAGGTTCTCCGTATTCGAAAGCGTTCCTCTGTTCCGTCTGCGGTCGTTATTTCGATCCCACGGAGACACTTAAATTCGATTCAGGAGACAGTTCAAAAATTGATTTACAAAGTGCAAGGAGATTCTTTGCTAATGTATAAAATATCAGCTGTGAGATATATCCGGCGCCTTCTCCGTCGTTCTATGCAGTATTCCGATAAAATCGCGCACAGGAAACCGGTCGACGGGTTGCCAGCAGGTGGAATTGCTAGTCGGATCGATTTATCGGTTGATCCTGCGGCGTTTCGGGCTGAACAATCGTACAAGTAAATAATATGAACGGTTCGAACCAAATCTGCTTACATTAGCAGGCCCATTGTTGTCGGTAATTGCGATAGAAGCTGGTCCTCGCGGTACCGTGCTCCACGGCTATAGTCAGACGATCACCTCGAGTACATATACGTAATACCGGTTTATTACGCAGCTGCCGAATGCATAATGCCGGAATATAATCAGCATTGTGCTTCTACATGCGAGTCGCATAGAATCGCTGGAATATCGAGGCTTCCGTGCGCAAAGTCTCAAAGCGTTCTCCAATAATTCATCAACATTATAATCCAGCTTACGAATCAATCGCTCAAGCTTTGCTCGCCGTTCGTATCCTTCATAATTCAAACGCTTGTTTTGTTTTCTATAGACGCGCGCATTATCGATTTTAACGACACCGAACGAATGCTGGCCCATAAATTATCCGCGCGTTCGATGTCGCAAGGAGAGAATTAAATAACGCGAGACTCAATGGTTACTTCGTTTTAAAGACGAAAGGATATGTCGATGTTTCTTTAAACGGCGTAATGGCCGAGGTCGAGGACCTTTTCTGGGTTTTTCGAGTCCAAGACCACTTTGCGGTTACGCGTTGATCGAGATCCCTTTGCTTCCTTCGCCGCAACATCGTGCCCTTAAATTACCCCGGCCGTTTTTCTCGGTGCAATTTTCTCGTCGCATTACCTCGCTGTTTCCGATGACTGGTTCGACCGTCGCGCATAAAAATCACGGCCAATTACAAAAAACGCGTATCCTTCTCGTTAAGGATGCTCGTGCGCGCATACCGGAGGCAAAGTTCGCGAGAATACCGCGCGAAACGAGCCGGCATGTACCTATCTCGAGTAGGAGCCCGTAGAAAAAAGGGGTAGTCGCATCAAGGCACGGAAGGGTGGACGCAAGAGGGTAAAAAAAATGTTTAAACGTCGGCTGGGAGGGAAACGAAATTCGTGTCGGTGCTCTGGAAACGTTAGGAGGTAGTCGGTCTCTTTCAAGGGTCCACGACGGAATTTCGGTGAAACGCTAGATAGAAGATACTTTATTTAGAAATGAAAATAAAATTTGCGTTGCATAGTTTGTAGGCGGCTTTGGACGAGGAGAAGGTGGAAACTCGTTGGTTGATTGTCGCGTGATTGTATGCGAGCTGGCACGGGCCAACGTTATCTCGTGATTTTGACCCATTTGCGGACGTTGTTGGTCCTTTCAACCCTCGTCGGGCCGGCGGGCACACAGAAATATTCAGTTGTAAACGGAAGACCGGGCCATGCGAGCCAGAATCATAGTCATCCTGCATTTCACGGCGACGCTGTTTGCGAGGACCGTCTCTTTCTCTTCGAGCCGCGAGCGTCGCAACGACGCGTCAGGTTTTGCGACCAAGATACAATGGCCTTAGAGTACCGTGAGCGAAGAAACCTCGTACGTGACAGGAAACGAATAATTATGGTCCTCTACGAGGATGTATAGCGCGTATAGTGTACCAGCCAACGCGTCGTCGTTTCGGACGTCGTAAACTAGCGTCAACTCTTTACAGCTCGGTAACTATCTACGGAATATCCGTTTAAACACAGTGGACTTTGGTAGCCATTTGTTTCCCTCATATTGGATGAGTCGAAAGTTGTCTCTGACGACAAATTTATTAAGTTTTCGTTTTATTGTATACGTTTGTTCCGACGAGATCGTTTCGACCGCGTCAAAGATATTACAAATGGTAAATAGTGCAATATCTCTCCCAAAGTACGTGTAATCTATAATATAGCAAATCTAGAATGCTTACGGATATTGCAACCTAATTGGTGTCTTGGGATCGTCATAATTCCGCGAGGAACTTCGAAACAGTTTACAATGGAACGAACGCAGTGAAACTGTCGCAAACTCTCGTAACAGATCTAGGTTCAACCGCGTCGCGAAATCCTAAAACCTCGATTTGGGAAATTTGTAAATTACAAAATTCTTGCACGGTCCTAAGAAGCCTTTTTTTTTAGAGAGAATTTGAGTCTTGTCTCGATCCGAGTTTGGCGTGGCACGGACAACCGTGGAAATTGTAGCAATTTGTCGTCGGAGAGGTTTGGCTCGCGGCGGAAAACGTCCGTGGACCGTCGACGATGAGCCAAGAGCAAATCGCGCAGCGATTCGTTTCTTCCGACGTGTATCGCGGTGGACGCGTTCGCCGGAAGTCGCCACAAAAGCCGGACAGACGGCTAGTGCCAAGGCGCAGTGAAATGTGGCGGGAAAAAGGGTCGACAGGAAATAGATGTTTTTCAACTATCCATCGTCCAGGCACCGTGACACACGCTAAACACGAAGGTAAATATTGCAAATCGACGTTTGTAAATCGAAAAATAGCGATGGAGAAGCGGGGTTGTAAAAACTACAGAAAACTGAAATAATTTCATAAGTAAATATACAGGGTGTTCGGCCACCCCTGGGAAAATTTTAATGGGAGATTCTAGAGGTCAAAATAAGAATTTGTTGATTGAGGCTTCGTTGAAAAGTCATTAAAAAATTAAATTAAAACATTTCAAATCATTCACGGAAAAATTATTTTCGATTGCGGGAGTCAATTACAATCATTTTTGGTGAATAGACATCCCCTCGAAATCCTAACCATTTTCGAGAAAATATAATTTCAGGCTAGGTTCTTTATTTGAAATAATAGATAATGTAATAAACTCAATTGTTATTTGCAACCAAAATTGATTAAATAATACGATTTTCCCATTCGTACAAGTTCCATAAAAACTTTTGCGTGCATTCAATATTTGTACATGGATTCGGTGTGATTAAAATATTTATTTTGCATTCGAGCGTAACGCGATAAACATCGAAGACAATTATGATTTATGTTTCGTGTTCTATTTATTATAAAAATAGAACAGGAAATTACAGGAAATATTTGAAGGGATAGTCGAAAGCAAAGGATGTTTACCTAGAAAATGCGACATACTCGCCGCACAATCAACAGAGACAGGGTTTACAAATCGAACCCCGCGTGGAATACGATCCTCCCAGTTGTTTAATCGTTCTCCTGACCAATTAAAAGATCTGTGGTTTGCAACCAACGATCCGTAACATGAACATTGGTACAGTAAATAGTCAATGACTGCAGAACACACACCGGTATCGATACATCATCCGACCCTCTGACGAAACTAGCTGTAACACCGATGAAACGTCCGAATACCTTTCCTAACGGAAAGATTCCTTCGGGAGAGCACGATATAGGCACAAAGGAGTGACAGACAGTTTCGCGTCTCGACGGAGCGTATAAAATGCAAAGAGGATCGCTTCGTTGGCAACGCTCGGGCGTTTTACGAACGACACTCTTTCATAAAATAATATTAAATACGTTTAAAGGCACGTAAAGCAACTAGAAGTAAATTTTAACTTTCAAAACACTCGGACTCCGGTGCCTAAAATTCCGTCTTTTTAACTCAGCGACTGTCACGTCGCAATTAACTAAACTTCGTCACCGCAATTCCACGTTCCCGACTTTCGTGCACTCGTTACAGACATTTTCACAGTCGGAAATGCCTCTCGCGACACCAAGCGTCCCGAACTTGGTTGCATTCTTGAAATTCGGTCCGTCTCTTCCGCGCGAACGAAAATTTCATCCGAATACTCCACGGATCTCTTCCGTTCCGTCGCAAACGTTCTTCGTTCACGCTCGGACAAATACAATCGTTGCTTCGTACATCGAGCGCAATTTTATTGACCTCCGCTACAATATTAAATTCTACGCGAATGAATGAGAGACAAATAGGTAGGCGATATCGGTGATAACGTGTCTTTGGTCGCGTTTGGTGCGCGAGGGTTCCGTGTGGGGTTCGGTCGGTCGGGGAGGAAGGCGAAAAGAAGGTGGTCGAAGGAGAAAAAGGAAGACACGGAGCCTGCGGCAATGCGCAGGAAAGCTGGCGCGGACAGCTGGACGAATTGCGAGTGTGTTGCGGTACGGTGCTGTTAGATATCACGGTCGAAAGGTCAGTCGGTGATAAATGAGGTCGTTTGTCTGTGCCCCGGATGTAAGAAAATGAAGTTTCCTTCCCGTAAGCATTGCGGTGCTTTGTTTCACCGGACGCGAGCTTTATCCCCGGTAAATTACCTTGACTGGGAGCGTGCGTAGAGGTGAGCTGGTTACCGCCGCGCCCCGTGATTTATCCAACATCGTTAAACCCGATAGCCGGCCATCGGGCGAAATTGATATCGGCCTCGTAAACCGCGTACCGGCACGATTTACTCGCGGATCTCCTCGATTTTCGTACCGTTTCGACTTACTCGCCTTCCCAGAATCGAATTCAATCGCTATTCCGAAGAATACAACGGCAACTGGTTCCGTCAGAGGAGTCCATCAGCATCCGTTGAGGTTGAACGATAATTCGTTGCAACTTTTATTCTTTGGAGTAGCGCGTCACCTCGGAACGAACCAGAGTATCGCGACACGGGCCTCTAATAATTATATCCAACAAATTGCCAGCGAAGGACAATTATATTTCGCCGTGAAACGCTCGAGGGCTATCCATATCCGGCGTGCCTCGGTGATGCCGTTGAAATCGACGAGGTCGTTAACGCTGTAAATAATTACGAAGATAAATAACGAACGCGACGGCCGGCGTGGTAACTCGTCGATCAGCGTCGGATTCGCGAAGTAATTTCGAGGAACGCGAGTCGTCGACGAGGTCGTCGAAGAAAGAGAACGATTCGTTAGGTCGCGGTCGACTCTTGCGCTGGTTCCTGGCGCGGTAGACGAAAAAGAGAAGCAGTCTAGTTATGCAAAAGCGAGAAATTATGCAAAGCACTGGCAGGATTTGACGCGAGCGGTCGTATAGAAGCGGCAGAAGGGCGACAGAGACGGGGAGCAAAGAAGAACTCGAGGAACGACTCGACGGAGGAAGAACGGGTTGGGTGGGGCAGTGTCGGGGGGTTGTTTTTGCTCGGCGGCTTATTCGGCGCGAAACTCTGACGCCACCTTCGTCGCGAGGGTTGAATTATCGAGCCACGAAGCAGGATTTCGAGGTCGAAACGCGTTAAATCTTAAGCTCGCTTAATTCCGGCCCCGAGACGCGGAAACGTTTCGGTTCTGGCCGACGCTGGACTATGCAAATCACGCGCCGGATATTCACCGTGTACCGACACCCTTCGCGAAGAACGAGATGAAATTCTAATTCGAGAGCCCCATACGTAGTTATGAATACTTAGGGTCGCGATTAATGGGAACTATGGGACCGACAAGCGATCGCGATAGATTTTTCCAACGAATATTCCAATCTCTCTCTCTCTTTCTCTCGGCGGAATTAATCATTGGAATCGGCGTTTACGCCACGCTAGCGGGACGCAAGCTTAAGCAGTTTATTTCAGGTCTCGGTTACGGAAAAAAGACCGCGGGCATTGCCAGTTGCAGAGCCCGGTTCAGCCATTTGTAATTTTCTGCTCGATGTAGCACAAGCTTTCTGGCATGATTCAGAGTACTTTTAGCTATTTGCTGAAGCCTGTCGGGGGATATTTCATTTCGCGGCGAGAGGAAAGCCCCGCGAACGGGTGAACCGGAAGAAGGGACTCGGAAAGAAAATTATAATCCACATGGTTCGGTTTCCATTCGATCCCCTACGACTCGTGCCTCTGATATCTCTTTTCTCGCGTCCCGTCATCCGCCTGCATCCACGATCGGCAAAGTTATTCCGACGCTAGGAATTTTTTTCTTACGGTTCTAGTAGACACCGTATCAAAACGAGCATAGATCCCGGCGCGGATCTTGTCGCTCCCGCGAATTTGGTCAATTAGGGGGAAACTGTAGGAACGAACGCGAACGTGACTCGTCGGGGATCGCGCCACGAGTTCGGTTTGCATTTTAAAATTTTGCAATACCGCGCGAAACTCGTTCGGGTCCATCAACGTGTCGAGCAAGCAACGGCGATCGGTAATAGAAAACCGGCGCGGTTGTTTGCCGTGGAATTTGCATTGTAAAAGGAAAAGCGGTCCAGCGATTTCTCTGTGAAAACGTACCACGCGACCGGTGAAAGGTCGCTGGTGGCATACCGTGCAACCCGATTGTGCATAATTCAGGTTTCTGTCCGTCGGTCCGTTCTCTTCCGTCCCTTTTCTACCGCGCGCGACGATCCTGCGGCCTGGCAGATAAACTCCAGCCAGTATTTTATTGGCTAGTTGACTTACGCCGCTGAAAGTAATTTATGTTTTGAATATGCTAAAACTCTTCTCATAAATATGAAACAAGCGTCGGAAACGCCCACACGAAGATAACGAATTTTACAAACAGTCTCGCTCTTAATAACACTTTTTTCTTCCGGTCGTCTCCGTCCGTTTGCTTTCCCCGTTGCTCTCTCCGCCGCCATCCATCGAACGATATAAATTCCACGACACGAACGTCCCGTAATTATTCATCGTCGACTCGATTACAAGGACCGTCGCGAAGCTTTTTACCGAAGGCGCTCGTTCTAGACTGCTCCCAGACGATTCCCTCGCGAGGAAAAGTAATTTTCGACGGTCGCGGCTCCGAGTGGGTAGGAATATAAAAAATTACTGTCTTTTAAATCTACGAGGTTTCCTAAAAATAATCAAGGACGTACCGTTGAATACCGTGGGACGCAAAGGCGATATTTTCTATAGCGGAATGGACTTGATCCGGGGACTGAATGGCGAGAAATTTCAATCGACTCTCCGGTATATTGTGAAAATGGAAAAAGATGAAGCACCGCGGAGGCCGACGGCCCAAGTCTAAAGTAATAATTTTCGCTTAGGATCGATGCGGTTTCCGATCCGCGACGTCGCGATACAATCGATGACGAATGCAGGATACGGATAATCGGATTAAATAAATTGATGGATGGATCCTGGCGGTGGTTTCTAAATCCCAACGGTACGCCACCGTGATGTACGTTGTAAAATAAATCCGCGAGACGGATTACATTGTGTGCGCCCGGCTCGCGCACGCGGGACCGCGGTGTCCCGGTTCGCATTAATTCTTGGTCGAGTTGTGTTTACGAACGTCTCGACGCGTTGCTTCGAACTTTATCTATGCTAATCGGCCCCGATGCCCGTGGAAATTAGCTTTACGCGACGATTGACCCGCGCAAAAAACTCGGAACGTACGCGCCCCGTCGTGTTATCAAGGATTTGGCTCGTGGCCGAATCGTCGTAAGTGGCGGAGAACGTATGCAAACCTACTCGCGCAATGCCTCGTATTTTCGTCTACCGTCGACTATTCGCTACTTTCGTGTTTTATGAAACTATCCCTTGGAACCAGATTTTCTAAATCTCTTCCTTTCCATCGCGTCAAGTCCAGACTTCTCTAACTTTACGTCACCTTTAGGCAGTGTTCTCAAAAATCATTTCGGTGCAAATGAAATCCTCTGGATTCCGTGGATGCGTGTATCACGGTTTACTAAATCAGAGACGACGCGCGCCGGTGGCCCAGCGGCGCACGTGTCGTTGACAAAGTCAAAACTCCCTGATAAATTATTGTTCGGCCAATTACGTTTCTTTCGCATCTGACGAGAGTCACTCGCGCCAGGAAGCGCGCCGGCGTGCAACTGACGTTTAATCTAAACGCAGTGCGCGAACCGAGCACGGGAACCATACTTTCCGTTACAAAATTGCTGCCAATTAAGCCTTGGTGGAAAGTTGGCCAAGTCTAGCCGATGTACGCCGCGTCGTTGTCAGAGAACCGACGCGTGTTTCGGATAATAAGCTGGTATAACGTAGGGAGTAAGCGCAGCTGCGCGTGTCGTACGTTTTCATTGCGTCGTAAAACGTCCCTCGGCCCTCTAACTGCAGTCGCGCCGCGAACACGATGCGGCCCCGCGATAGAGCACGTATTACATCCGCCGTTTCGCGAAAGAATTTATTCGCGGTATTTGATCCGAACGTCTCGCGTACACAGACGTGCGCGTGCAAACATTCCCGACGAACGAAAACGTCGTTAACCCCTTAACGTCCACCCATCGATCCCTAAGTTTCACGCGCGGATCGTAAATTGGGAGATTTACATCGGGAGAAGGGAACTTTCGATCCAAAGACATCTTATTGCAAACACCGGAAGCGTAGTTTCGCTTTTCTCGAAAGGGTCGACGGTGGAAATAAAAATGTTGCAACGAGTGATATTGTTCGTAATTTCCGGGCCACCGGGAAAGAAGTATGCAGCCGATGTCAAGGGACACGCCATTACGTATCTTTCACGATTGCAGTGGATATTGAAACGATTTATCACGGGTGTCCGTAGAGATCAGCGGCACACACGGAAGCTTTCACGCGTGTTCGTCGGCTCGCGGCTGAGCGTCGGAGCAACTTCGCAGATTTATACGCCTTATGCGAGTATCCATCATCGCTCTTTTTCGGTATATCCGCCGGACGTTCGACGGATTCGGATACTCGTCGCGGAACGACGCTCGCGACACGAGTTTTGAGCCCGCGGAACGATCGTTAGCGGCTCACCGCGACAACAATGCAACATTGCGTTTCCCTGTTGCTAATTAGGTATCGATACGCAACAGCTGACGTTATTTTTTTAATTCGCCATCGACGCATAATCGCGGAAAGATCGTTAGCATTTGTGATCGCAACAGCTGGCCACGGAAACAAAATTGTAATTTTGCAATCGGAAAATTCTTTCGACTTACGAGGGAACGTATCGGATTTGTTTTAATGAAACAAAGTTGAGAGTTGGAATCAGCCGAGTGTAGGGTTTACTCGCCTATTATTATACTTAAGTATGTCGTTGGATCGATTCCGTGGCTACTTATCGGATTTCGAAATCGTATAAACTGTTACCGACAAGTGGCCGCTCGTACTTTTCGTCGGGACGGCTACGAAGATCTACGAACGTTGTAAATCTTCGTCCACTTTAGCTTCCCGGTTTCCTTTTTCGCCCCTCGTACGTTGTTACCGTGCACGGGAAGCCACCAGGCGTTGATAAGATTGCGAATCCAACGAAACTTCCAGCAACCGGCGAAATTTGCACAACCGCTTATCTTCTTTGCGTCGATACTCTTTCGTCATCCTGGCTGTTATCGTGTTTTTGCAATCCCCCCCGGTACACGACGCGTTTAAAATTCCGTCACGCGCGTTCAGCTTACTTCGAAATCGTGTACGAATACATTTCTAAGCGTTTCAGCCGGTTAATTTGTCGCGAAACTGAATTCCGCGTTACGTGACCAGCGTGAGTACTATCGCGCTTACGATAGCGTACGTTAAAGTAACGAGTGCTTTCGAGGATTTTGAAAGCTTTAGACCGAGCACGTAAAACACGCGGTTCGATTCATTAAATCACCGTTTTCCGAATATTTTCAGTCCCGGAACGCTTTTCATTTCACGATATACTTATGAAAATTGTGCTCGCAATGCACGTTTACATTACTCGAGAACATTATCAATGAATAACAACAAGAAAAAAAAGAAAATAACGTTGGTTATACAAAAATTTCCCTCTTATCGTACTTCTGATTTTGGCAATTCCGAAAACACGAGTATAGTTTCACGCACATTCTAAGGTTTTGATAGTACAACCAATATAAAAATATTAAACTCAAGTAAATTTATTAAAAATGTAGACTGTGTATTGCGTTTCGGGGCAATTTTAATCATCCAACGTTAAAA
This sequence comes from Colletes latitarsis, assembly GCF_051014445.1. Taxonomy (NCBI): domain Eukaryota; kingdom Metazoa; phylum Arthropoda; class Insecta; order Hymenoptera; family Colletidae; genus Colletes; species Colletes latitarsis. The sequence goes on along the minus strand of NC_135137.1, from coordinate 40,536,232 downwards.
TATTTTCGATCGTTACATAATAATGGCACATCTGCGACTCCCTGACATCGTGGCAAAATGCAAATTGACCTGTCGGCCAAAATGAATTTGACATGCCTGCTTTAGACACTTTTTCATTCTTGCCGCGACCCGGTTCGATATTTCTTTTCGATCGAGCCGTTAATGAAACGTCCGATCCGTGAATTTTCCACCGGGACAAATAGAGTCGCTGACCGATCCGTCCTCCTTGTAATGGTTTAACTCGTGCGGTTTAATTATCGAGCAGCGAGCCTCCGTGCAGCACGTACTCGAAATAATAAATATTGTCGTTTCGCCGGGAGCGATTTTCATTTCGCGTTAATCACGAGCCCGGCCAGTCTTTGCTTTAATAGAATCGTTATTCAACGGAATCGATAAATGTCGGTTATTCAGCGACAGGCAATTCCGCTTAGCAAACTAACAAATGAATCCACGGAACGTTGAAATAGAAGTCTGAGCAGATTGATTTTTCCCCTGAAGCGTCGGGGAACACGGTGGTTCGAACCATCGGGTATCATTTTTAGATTCAAGGCGCTTTTGATCGGCGTTTCGAAACACAGTTCGATCAACGAGATCGTTGTGTATTTTAACGTCATCGCGGAAAAGCGCGCGCTCCCTTGCGAAACGATATGAGTAGAATTAAACAACCGCTGGTCCAATCTCAGGTGCGGTTTCGAACAATACGCGGAACAGCGTCTGCGGTTGGCGTATAACGTACAGGATAAACTGTTATGCGGAAACAGAGACGAGCATTATTGCGTACTCTTTTTCCCGGGAATCGCAACAACGAACGACGTTCTTTGTCGTAACGACGATGTCATAAAATGGCAAATGCCACAACGCAGGGTACTCTCGCGTGGAGTTGCTCGCTTCCGAGACGTCCCGACGTTTCTTCCTTTGATAACCGCCACGGGGAAATTGCATACGCGGCGAACAGAAAATTACTAATTGCAAGGTTTCTTTTCAATCGTCCCTGTGAATAGCCTTCGACGAAAATAGCCATTAACATTATCCAGGATAACGAATAAATTCCTTCCTTTGAGTCTCTTGTGCAAATTTCAAGCACCGCGGTCGATGGGTTCCTTAAAAATTAGCTCTACAACGTTCCGAGCTTCGACACACATCGACGAAATTAAACGCGGCGATTAATGAGTGAGGCTCGTTTCGATTATGAAACGTCGACTTTGATGTTGGAAAAGAATTTTATCAGCAACGAGCAAACGGTGAAAGCTGGTTTTCATATCCAACCAGAAATTATTTCACGTTTGTGGTAAATACTGTGCCCGGTGTTTGCTTACGATTTCGCTTCGTATTCGTTTATTAACTCTGCTGTACTATTTTCCCCTCGCGAAGAGAAGCTTGGAGTAATTTCACGGTAAATTAAATATTCAAAAAAGATCTATTTTAAAATAAAATTAGCCTCGAGACCTTTCAAAATTATTTTACTCCGAAAAAAAATTTTCCGATTTATTTTCGCTTGTTCTACCGTTCTCTCTATGAAAGAAATATCCGGTTTAATCGCGGTTCAACTTTCTTGTTCTCCATCGAACACGTTCCGGAGTACATGTGGCCAAAACTTCGTAGAAGGAGCAGGCACCTTGATCGATTCCGTCCCTGTTCGTAGATGACGACACGATTAATTGATCAAGCGGTCAGAGAGGACGACCGTGCCGTTTGTCGGAGACGTTGTTAGGGTCTTTGAGGTTCGAGAACCTCCTCCATCCTCTGGTGTGCCCAATGTAGGCTCTCATCCCTCTGGAGGTATAGCTCGTTGACCGAATGGCGTGGATTGTCGTAACTTCCGTCGAATTTGCACGCGGAGACTGCTCGCTCGAAGGTTCACGAACGTTACAGCGACGACATCGACGGAACCCGGTGATTTATCGAACCGTCGACGATGTACGAAACGATACGTCGAAAGCGTCGAGCATCGGTGACCCTTGGAACATTCGTGAATTTTTTTGTAGGGAGTTCAAGCGAAACTTCCGGATTGCTATCGGCGTAAATATCGATCGAGGCGGCTCTACACGGTTGATAAGTAGCTCTCGAGATGCAGACCTCGTTAGCGAACTGTTTGACCTGTCCTGAGTTACTGCTTGACCTGCTTCTCGCCTTTAACGCGGTGCCAGTAGAAATAACGAGTCATGGTCAGACGCCGCGGCCAAGCACCCCAAGAATTTTCGAACAAAATTTTATTCTGCATTTTTTTTTATATTTCTTCCAATGTGTTGAAAGTCCAAAATTTCTATTATTCTCTCGAACCGATAGAGATAGATAGATAAATAGATAGATGGATAGATAGCTAGCTAACTAAATAGACACATAGATAGATATGTATATGCATACAGATAAATAGATCATGACCCAGAAATTGACGACACGATCCCTGCGGAATTTCACTCATCAGCGAGAATCGTGTGAAATTATGTTAATCGTGGCACGTCTTGTAAACAATTTAACGTGTGAGATGTATTTATAACGCGCGATGTGTCTAGGAAGACTCGAATAAAATTGCAAGTACGCCCGGCGTCTGACCATACACGGATTATTCTACTTAATAGAAATTTCTCTGTAATATTTCAAACTTGAACGGTAGTTTCGCGTGTTCAGGGCTGTAAAACAAATAATGTCGTCTGGATTGCGACAGTTTTATGATCGGTTGCAAACGGGAGCAGATAAATTTAATTAACGGTTGCGAAAGGTTAACGCGTTTCGGCGCACGTATCCTGTGTCCAATCTATTTGGCAGAATCCTGAGGGATCGCGTATTATATATATTGCAGAAATTAATTAAACCTGTCGTACCTGCGCGTCTTGGTTGGTTCGCGTCAACGTCAGTCCTAGCTGTTAATTATAAACTGCGAGTGGATTAGAACCTATCGGTGGAATTATTCATTCGCGGATCAGAATGACAGGAAACTGACAGAAGTAAGTGAACTCCGTGCTACTGTTCGGTAATTTCTGGCGGTGGCGGTGGCTCTCCGGCAACGATTACGTTAAATAATCAAACTTCATTCCGGATATAGAACCTTAACGTGAAGAATCGACGATCATACGGAACGTCGAGACGGGTGTTCCGTGAAATTAGAGAAAGTTACGCGATGCTTGGTCCCGAAAAAGCGACGAGAAGCTACTTGCAGACGAATAACGCGGAAATATTAGTCCTCTTTCTGCCTTTGGATAGCAGAGATTATCCGATTTTCAGCGTTTATTTTTCCTCTTTGGCCGCCATTCCTATTGCAATTTAATTCGAATCTGGTTTCGATGCACTCCGTATCGAGAAATAAGAAATAAAATCGGTATTTACAGACGCGCGCTCGTGCACGTGAACGCGAACCATCGCGAACCGTCTCCCTTTTTTGCAATATTCCGGGTATTTGAAAAATTCTCTTTGTACAAACATTAGCGTAGTTCCCTATCGATAAAAGTTCCTTCGTTCGGAAGTTGCAGGAATTCTGTGCACATAGTATTTAGCTCGTTTCGAGCATCCTTTCTGATGGCCGGGGATTGCATCGCGCGCAACATGTTTTCCTTTTTTTCCCCTTTTACCGGCACCGACTAACGAACGTTAAATATTTGTTTTTTTATGACGCTTCGATCGCGAATATATCGATGACTCGTAAATGCGCCGCTGGTAGTTAATGTATATCGACGATCGTTCAATTTTCAGGCAATGTAGCTCTCGTCGAAGAATAATATTTATCGACGGATATTGAATCACGGCCGGCGCACATACATTCCCCGTTAATGCGCGGTGACCGGTGAAAATATTTCGACGATGCAATCGGATTGCCTGATAAATTGCATCGACTGATCCATTCCAGGCAGCTACTTTGTAGATATTATTCAGTTTTGTACAACACTCGTACAAACGACTCGTTAAATGCTTGGCCCCGTAAAAGAGGAAAAGTCAATCGATCGGTTTCGTGCCCTTTTTTCCACGTCTAAACGCTTTGATTTCCATACTTGCTGGGTACCCGAGCTTAAATCGGACCATAAATTTTCGAAACAGGATCCACAACGTCGATTAATTCAATTATTCAGAAACCGTGTGTACTCTGTGCTCGTAGATTCATACTCTTGAAATAGGGCAACGCAGCTTGATAAATTAAAATACGTTCGGTCGGAGAATGTGCAATTTATGAAGGAAGGAGATACACGATGAATAAAATACGCGAAAAGTCTGTAGGTTCGCCGATCCAGACAGAGATCCAGATCCCGCGAGGACCATTTAAGTCCGTCGTGTAAAGGGCAAAAGAAACGGTAAAAGAGAAGTTGAGGAAAGAAAGCGAGCAAATCGGGAGGAATGACACGCGGCACGGTTCCTACGCTCGGCGTAGTTTTCGAGCTCGTCGAGAATCCTTTAGACTGAAAAACGGCCTCGTTGCAAAGAAATGCTACGTTCCTCCCTCCCTGGTTCGCTCTCCTGGCCTGTTTTCGTCCCGGTCGCAACGAGCCCTTAACAGCATAGCCCGTGGCGTTCGAGTAATTCAGAGGGTGGCGTTCGCGGCGCGATAAAAGTAATGCCCGGCGCGTTGTAAACAGCGCGTAAATGAAAAAGATACGACACGGTAGTTGGATAGTTAGAGGAGCCTCTTATTCTGCTCCCTGACTCAACCCCCTCCCACCCTCCGGTTCCGTGCAAACTCATAAACTCATAAAGTTTCTTCGTACGTCTCGTGCCTCTCTGTTTCTCCTATCTCGTCTCTACGCCATCCCTTGGCGTGTTAGCATTTTCTCGCACCCCCGTAGCGTCATTCTCCGTCCTTTGCCCGTCTTCCATTCTGTTTCTTCGTTTATGCCAGTGTTTCCCAACCTCCTTTCAGTTTTCGGAATTTTTGTTATTCGAACAGAATCTTTTTCACCCCCGTTCCGGAAGCACTGATTTACGCAATAGTTTGCCTCGTAACACGACTCGCCTTTCTTATTGTCGACAAAAGCTCGAAAGCCATCGATATCTGCGAACTACACACGGCTTCTAACTTGTCCTTATATCGATTCTCGATATTCTTAGTGACGTAACTTTTTAATAGTTGTATGGAAGTGTGCTGGCTACGAGAGATCCTCGTTATATGACGCTTGGAAACATTAAACTGCTGCACTCGAGCCGAACCAAACGCAAATCTTGTTACTTTTGTGGAAAATTCTGTAAGGTTTTATACTTCTTTATTCAGGCATTACAGGGAGGAAAAATGAGTAGCGAAGTTAATTCGGAACCATGGCTTTGCCTGCCACCGATTAATTTACATCGTGTCAAGAGTCTATTGAATCGGGTAATCTAGAAAGAAAAGAAGATTTTCCATGCGAGGAACGTTCAAATTTACGAGTACAATGGACCTTTATAAATAGCGATTAAAATAACAACCCTTCGAAAGAGTAGGACCAAACGTAGAGTCTACTTAAATCTACGGGCGTTTCAACGATACAGGAGAAATTCTAAAGGCATTTTTCATGGAAAATTCTTCGGGATCGAGGCATTATTTCGGTTAATTCGAAACGACGCTGTTCGACGTGAAGTTGTTCGTCCTAATGAAAAAGTTAATTGGCCTGTGTTCGCGAAATAGGGGGTCTCGTCGCGATAGCGTGGTATAGTACGGTACAGTGTTCCATGCGAGCTTTCCTAGAAAAGCTTCCCACTAATGCGTGCACGGCAGCTAATTAATCCCGAAAGCCTATTTTCCGCATCGACGTGCGACGTAGAATTCTTTTGATGGCTCGTCGCTCGATAATAGATTGCTCCGGACCGTTCCGAATGTAGCGATTCTAAAGCTAGCAGAACTTTTGGACGTTTTTACGAACCAGCGGGCCAGTTACGCTCCATCTATTTTTTCATAAAACACAAACACATACTGTTTAATAATTCTGATAATAATTCTGCTCGAAAAAGTTTTTGTATTTTTCGCGCTAACGCAACGATTGAAATCGAGTGTCAAGAACGTTTCCAAAGACTGGTATCGAGCGATTCCGTTCCGGTGAAATAAAACGTCCAGCAAAGGGAAGTACTTGATAAATTCCGGGGGTAGTTGCATATTCGTTGGCGTAAGCGAAAAGGGGTAAAAAGAATCGAGAGCGCCGTTGGTCCCAGTCGCGTATCTTCTCGACGATAACGATTAATCGCAGCCGGTAGCGTTTTTTAAACGGCGTATCGTACGTTCTTGATACCGGCCCCCGAATTATTGACGCAATTTCGCGGCGGCCGAGCGAGATTCATAAAAATAAACGAGGCCAATTCGCGATACCATTCCCTGATTAAGCTCGTTAATTCAGCTCAGTAATTCGAGAATCCAGCTCGCCGTGGAATCCGGACAGGGTCGAAGTCGGGGATACCGGAGAGCAGACCACGTCCACGCGAACGAGAACGTTAATTGTGCTTCGGGGGGTTGCCAGAAAAGGGACGAGGCGATTCGTTGGGAAGCACGTGGATAGAGAGGGGCGGAACGCCTCGCAATCATCCCGAGCATTCTGGCTCGTGTTTCCTCTGCCGCGACTCTGTTTTTCCGAAGATTAACGTCCCTCCCTGTTACGGATACGCATCGAGAAATCTCGTCGCTGTATATTTTATTAACTACGATTGTTCGTCGATCGCCTCCGAGTTATAACGTCTCGAACCATCGATGCGACTGATCTCGATTTCTTTCGTCTCGCGTCGGTTGTTTTATTCTATTTGAAAAGTATCTCGCGATAAAAAGATTTCTCGTACAATTTTTTAAGCTTATCGTTTATTTAAGTTTAAACTATCTGGCGTACGACCGCGAAAGGGAGGAATTTAGGGTACCGGTAATTGTTTTCTGATCAATTTCCAGACGCGGTGTTCGGCAGGGAAGCGGATAGCGGTCTGTATTGTTGGCTCCGGGGGCCGGTATTCACGTCCTGTTCGTTCGCGATTCGTCGCGGGGTCCTTTGTTCGACGACAAAAACCACGATTGGAAATCGAAATCGAGAGGGCTATCGGTGAAACGGGAAAGAAAGAAGCAGTCAAGTAGCGCGACCACCGTCGGCCAATATCAGGAAACCAACGGGGAAGTGTAACGCTATAGTATAACGATCGGTCATCAACGTCGTTCAAAGAAACGCGAATAACCCAGCCTTTTAGGTCCTAGAGACTGTGCTTGTTTTTTATCCTTGGATACTACTCTTTGACATCGTGGCTTTCTTGTCCCCCGTTTTGTTCAACGACGCGAACGCTTTGTACCTTTTTAACGGTTGTTGCGTCGATGCAGTCTTATACTTCTCAATGTAGATCTTGTGTATCTTCGAGGATCTCCGTATTGTGTATGGTTGAACGAGAGCAAATGGTACTTGAGTATTCTTCTCGTGGACCGAGAGTTTCTTTGCGTCGAGTGTTAATATTTCTGCTCTGTGGTCTTGTTGTACGGTGAACCGATAGTTCGAGTAATTTTTCATATTTTTATCTTCGTTATTATTGTTTGCGTTTGGCTCCTTAGTACGGTATCATTACGGGGGCGATCACGTTTATGAACGATAGCAGATTACGCAGCCGGCGAAATTGTGGACGCGATACGGCTATTGGGAGAATGTAGGCAAAATTATGGCGCACCGGTACCGATTATATCGTGAAAGATACCCAAATCGACGGCCCCCAAATCATGGGGTGATTCGAAATTCCGTGATTCGTGCCCGATAAGAACATTTACAATCACACCGTAACTCATATCCGTTCGAAGATCTACGAACTACAGTGTTGGGACTATTAACAATGGATCCACATCTTAACACTCCCAATGTAAAAAATTACTCTGACATATCGCGTTCAGAAGGAAATATCAAAACACGCGTGCATCTCGCGCGATCTTCCCAAAGTTAAGAGACAGAACGTAACGTAAACTTGCTGAAGACGATCTCAAAAGTGGCATTGTTTGTCTGCGACGCGGCTTAAGCCGAGCCATGCGTTTCCTCGCGCGAACCTTAACAGATCCTAAAGTCTGACAGATAGTCGGCGCTGGTTTTAAATCGACTTTTACGTCGTAAAAAACGAGCAGTTCGCGTGTTTCCGTTGTTCAGAATTGCAAATAGTGCTTCGCTTTAAATCCGACTCATGGTCTATCCGTTGTCGAGTGTATTTACATGCGTCTGCGAACCGTGGCGCGGTATACGATGGATATAAAATCGGCAAGCTTTTCTGTTTGACGAGCACGCCCGACGGGAATCGGAAGAGACGGATCGACGATATCAGGAAAACCAGGATGGCCTAGCGCGTTGCGCGAGTATCGTACGATTCTGGACAGTCGATTCGTTGGATCGCGATCTGTAAAGATCTCGATCGCGGGTACACGCGCGGACGTTCGTTTATCGACCTACTTCCGCCTCGGTTTTTATTTGCGCTTTCAGCGTATCACGGACGATGGTGAATTCTGTCTGATGGTCGCTTTCGCGAATTAACTCGCGTTTCCGCGAGCACCTCGTTACTTGTATCTCGCACACTTTCATTCGGGTTTTATTTATTTAATTACTTATTCAACGGGACCCTTTGATACGGGGAATTAAAAGCTTACGAAACTAATTTTTTTACGTGAAGTTTATTTTAGCAAAGTCGCCAAAAGCAAGGTAATCACGGTACAAATTGGCATTATTACTTATCGTTTACTGTTATCGTTTCGTTATCGTCGCGACGCAAAGTCAATATTGCACGAAAACTTGTAAATTGTCCGGGCACTATTTATCTTTAATTGGAGAATATTGCTGCGCAAATACTCCCGGCAAGAAACACTGTTCGCGCCGCGATGAAAATTACAAGGTACAAGGGGACCCGTCGCGCGTAACTTGTCGCAGTTAGGCGCTCGAAGCGTTTCCAAGTGTTTCGCGTATTGTTGGAACGCAGTGTCTTGGCCACGAGCACGCGTTCGCGAGACGTACCGAGTTCGTTAAAGTTTCTGTTCCACGCTGTAAAGCAGGAAAAGGGCAGGAAAAAGCGGAGGGGAACGTCTTTCGATTCGACTGGTCGCGAAAGGGAACGTCGCGCGTTTCCGAAACGGCCAATGGAAGCCAACGTCGCGACAGAAAGACCTTTTCATCCTGTTTGCTCTTACGGGAGCACTGTCAGTCGCATACATCGTGTAACATGCATTGCCAACCGGTCTGCCTTCCTCCTTCTCGCTCTACCCCCGTTTCTGCTTTTCATTTCCACCGACATCTTTTGGTACGACCACGTTTCACCCTACAATCATGCATAAAACAAACGCCTCTGCCTCGAGCTTGACATCCAAGAACCGTTTCACGGCCATGCATGCGTACGGTCATGCGTCGCGCCAGGACGTTCGTTTTCGTTTGCTGGTTGCGTCGAGTATCTTGACCGATAGCCGATTACCGAATTTCCGACCGTTCTTCGTTGAAAATCCGGTTGATACCGCTTGTACGCAAATGAATTCAACTTGCGTTTCGGCGTCCTCGTTCCTGTTCCTCTTTGCCGCGTCGCGTCGCAACGTTTTACCTCCAGCGAGTCGATTGGGCGAACCGGAGGGACAGAATCCACCGTAAGCTGAACGTTGGGCCTCCATCCAATCCTGTAATTTAAATAGACGGCATATTTCCAGCGAAAGGGGAAGAAACGCCACGAAACATCTGGCAGAGCGGGAAGGTATCCCCCCCTGGGAAAGCGTAATTCTAATTTCGCTATTCTGGCGCAGCAGTTGAACCCACGGTCTGTCTACCAATTATCGTAGGAATCCCGCGGAGAAGGAACCGACTTGAATTCCGATGCGTCGGTGGTGTTGGCAATAGGACACCCTGGTCGGGCCTCCGAGAGGCAGGAATTGAACGGGCGCGGGCGCGAGCGCGAGCGGACGAGAGATCGACGTGAAACGTGGAGGTAGAACCGGGAAATTAGCTGTACCCACGATAAATTGGAGTTTCTGATTTTCGTTTTGCGGTCGTCAACGTCACGTCCCCGGCGGCCATCCCTTCTATCCCAGACCAACCCTCTTTGCTCCGTTCAGCCCCGACCGACCCTCGTTCGCCTTCCAGCTAGCTGTGCGCGCTCTCGCCACCGATCTATTTACCAATTTCTGATAAATTGAGTTTCGTCTTCCGTGCCCGCTTTCTCTCCCGTTCCTGATCGTATCTGCTTTCTACGTACGTCCACGCCAGTGGATCCGTGACTGTTTAGATTGACGAGCCCGGACGGACATCGACGCTGCCCAGAGAACCGACCGTGTTACCGCGCCCAGCGCACGTCGCTCTCGGACTTTTTCATTTAACCGTCCACGGCCTAAACTACGTCCCGATCGCGGGGAAAATCATACACGACCATTTTTGCAACACGAGCGCCCGGAATATTTCCGTTCGCGAACCTTACGACGCTTGGTTTGGGTTCCTCAAGGGGGTGGTTTCTACGCTCAATCTTTAGGCCTCCTTTGGTATTTTTTAAAAAGAAAACTGTGGGTTGCTTTGCACTGGAATTCTGTGCATATCTTTATCGGTGTTTCGAGGATATACAGTATTTTTTTCAAGTAAAATTAACGAAAAGAAAGTCTCTTTAAGAAAGTGACTCTCCATGAATACCGGTGTTATTCGTGGGCCTTTTCCCATCGCGAGACGACTTTCATTTTTGCCGATTTCGATCGATTCGAAACTAGACGAGGTACGCGCCACTATCGACGGTATTTTGTCCATCCGTCGTGTTCGGACGCTACGATATACGGGATTAGGAAATTCAATTTTCGGCCCTCTGTTTTGCCGCGTGTATCGACTGTTCCGGAAATAAAACGCCTTCCGGATCTTCCATCCTCGGAACGCTCGCGCTTTTCTCGCCATTTTCCGATTGCTTAGCTTCGTACATAGCTGAGAACCGCGATACTACAGCGCGTAGCTTTCACCCAACAAATATTGATTTCGTTGTATCCGTTGGTTGTACAATTTACCGATTTATTTTGGTTTAAAATTATTATCCAATACACAGTGCAGCTGTTTACTTACTTTTTGAACCAAGAGAGTATTTATCCGTGAAAATAATCGTATAAATGACGAGCAATCTCTGCGGAAAGCGTCGATTCGAAGAGTGACGTCGGGAATTATTTCGATGCGGGGCAACGCGTCGGTTGACGCGTTAACAAAGAAGTTCATTATTCGACGGGGATCCAATTTTTCTATCGGCCATTCAGGAATTATTGTAAAAAAGAATGAAAATTGCAACATCCCGGCAACGTATCTGAATATCGAGGCGATCGATACGACTAATTTGTTTTGTGTCGGCAGCGAACAATCGAGAATCTGCGCACTCTGCGGTTTCCGTCGTAGCAACGAATATCGAATATTTGTTGTCCTATAAAAGATTGGCAATATCGGCGAATCGGATATTGGTGGCGTCGAAAACGCAATTTTAGGCCCGGGCTTGAACCGCGATAGTTGGCGATTTTACGTTGGCAGGAGCTCGCTCATCCGTTCGACGTGTTCGATCGGTATCTTTCGGGCGGAGAGCAGACTCTCCGATCGCACGCGGGCTGTTTTAATTTTGCGCGATCTTGATAACCGGGCCCGTAGCATGTTTTCCGCGCAACGGTGTTTCTATCGCGATTGTAATTTACTACGACAACTAGACGGCGGAAGGTTATGCGCGTTTCAACTTCGACAACGTCTGCAACAGTTAACGTAAGCCCAATTTCAATCAAGTGAAACGTTTTAAAAGTGCAAAAGTTGCGAAAGTTCTATAACATTTGTCCTCGAAGCGTCAAAAAAGTTTTGCATTCCGCTCGAGTATCAGAGATGCAAAAAAAAAAACAATCATATACGCGTAATAGGAACGGAGAGGATCGTTCGAGATACGCCAGAACAAATTTTAATAAAACGATGGAATTTTGGAAAAATACTATCTCTTAACGCGACTAAATTATATTATATTGGATCATAAAAAAATGGATCGCAAAAAGAAAGGGCTGAAATTTTATATAGAGATTCTAGAGGCCAAAATAAAACGAAAATCAAGAATATCAATTCGTTTATTAAGGCTTCGTTAAAAAGTTATTAAAAAATTTAATTAAATAATTTCAAATCGTCCTGGAAAAATTATTTTTGGTTGCTGGGGTCAATTACAATCATTTTTGGTGAACACACATACCTCTGAAATCCTACGAATTTTCGAGAAAAAAATTCTTTACCGAAAATGTACTGCGTGGTAATGTTTTTTCTATAACTTTTTAACGAAGCCTTAATCAACAAATTAGTATCCTTCATTTTCGTCTTATTTTGGCCTCTAGAAACTCTCATTAAAATTTTTCCCAGGGTTGGCCGGCTGTATAGTTCTCTACGGATCTCAAATTTTTTTCAAGAAGAATTTCTTTTAAAATTCTTTTTATATCGACGATTTGGATATATATAAATTTAGGCAATTGTCGAGCAGATTCAGTGCCGCTTCCCGGCGCACGTAGAATAAATTTCTGTTTTTCTGGCAATTATTATACTCCGTTACGCATACCGTGATTAAACATTCCGGCAATTCGATACTGGAAACCATATGAAATTCCGTGTGTATATTCGCGAATCGTGGAATACTAGCGAAGTTACATCGCTTAATTTAACGCAGCATATCGGGACAGCTGGTTTAATGCGCGTATATATGCGTCGACGTATCAACAACCGGCTCGATTAAGAAAAATTGATTTATCAATAAACAGGGCTCTGAAATCGTATCGACGATTCTTATTGTCGGAATCGGATTACAATCGTGCTCTAATAAAGTAGCCCGAGCTTCGACGAAGGCGCGAGCAAATGTAATTTGCTGCTTTACATCCGCGCACGGTGATTTCCATGGAGAATAAGTGGCGTCGAATGGAAACGGGCATGTGTACGCAACGTCGATTACCGTAAACGCTGGTTCGAGTGGATTTACGTTAAAAGTCAGTTATTTGGTAAATCGTAGTCCCCATCTCGCGGAGGAATCAATCGATACGCGATCCCGATGCCAATAATACGTACACGCGTGCTCTGTACACATTGTGGTATCCTTATTTGATATCGTGGAAATATCGGAAAAGGCTCAAGTACTTGTGCGAAATGGCATTCACATACGAATCGAATCGAGAGAAACGATCCCATTATTGTTGCATTGTCTCGAGGGAGCGTGGAATTATAATTGATGGCCGAATCCGATTAACAAGAATATATTTATACTTATTTTTCGAAACTAAAAGAGTGACGGGATGAGCTGTTCAAAGTGGTGAATTACCGATTAAACTTCCCACGAATGAGAAATTAACAATTTCAATTTTGCTTGATCCTTTCGTAGAAAATTACATTCGACAACAAAGGGAGAAGTATGAATAAACTGCACGCTACAATGTTTGCCACGTACGGTGTTTCTAAATTAAAACATTGACTTATCCTTTTATAGCTTTCCGACGCTCCGTTCTTCTCGGTTATTCTCATTCAATATTAATACTTCATCGCGTTTTTATCCCGCTTTCCTTAATACAATCCGTTCCGTTTCTTTGAAGTTTTTCCTACGAACGGTCGCTTTGGAAACTTTAGATTACTCGTGGTAATGTGCTTCGTTCATTGAATTAAACGAATGGAACGTGCTTCGGCCAAAGAAATTCAGCAATTTCCATGGGATTAACGGAGCGATATTAGTGTTATCATTTACGGGAGAAATTAGCACAGAATATATCGCTCAAAGGTATAAATAATCTTATTGCGTGCCCTATGATCTTGGAGCTTGCAAAACACCTGACAGAGTAGAGAAATTGTATGAATAGATTATGCTCAACCTCAAGTGCTTACTGCAAAAACATTCGTTAATCTCGTTTAAGACGTCTTAATAAATAAATATAACACGAAACACCTGAGCAAAATCTTCTGGGAGTTTCGTAAAACCCGGCGGAACATCCGGTATATTTCAGCACACGTAGTAGGGAATATTGAAAATAACGCAGGATACTGTGTAACTGTACTGTATATTCACCAACGTACGAAGCATTTTTCATCGTCGCGACGTGCAATATTACGCAATAATCGTCGAATTCTCTTGAAACGAATTGCGACGAAATTGCTTCAACGCGAAGCGGAACCGAGTCGAAACATTGACACTTTTAAAGCTCGCTGCAGCTTTTTCCTCGTCGATCTCTCGAGGGCGCGCGACGCGAAACGCTCGTCGTCCTTTGACGGAGTCCCTTCGAAGATCACAGGAACTTGGACGAGCTCGTCGATCGAGCCGAGAGTCGAGCTATTTTATCGATTCGTGTTTTGGAGTCGAGTGGAATTCTCAGCCGCGAAACGGCCGAAGGAGGGAGAAGGGATCGTTAAAATCATCGTAGCCGCAGAGGATCCGCAAGAAATATCGCGCGAGCGCGGCAGCTCGAAACCACGAAGAAGCTTATCTGAGGCTGCCAGCGAAGAAGCGGGTCGACATTAAACCCGAAGGTGCGTGTAAAACTGTGGCAAAGAAACGGAAACTGCGAGAACCAGAGTTATCCCAGTCAGTTGGCGAAGGAAGGGACGAAGAAAAAGTGATGATTCTAAAGTTTCCTCCTCGGGAACTTTTAACGAGAGAATACCCGACGAGTTTTAACTTCGCTTTATACAGTTAGCGATTTAATCGCTGAAACGAAGGGACTGGCAAGAGGTTAACCAAAGAGTATTATAGGAATGATAAAACAACTTGCTCGGTTTACTGGTTTGCCCTCATTTTTTACGCTCCGGCTACGTCGTTCCCCGCGCCACTCGTTTCTTCGATCAACCGCGGTCAGCAATGGCCCGAATTTTCCAATAGAAACAGTCTATATACTCCGATGATACAAATGGGTGAAAAAATACAAGGCTTCTCGAGCAAAGTCCGATAAAAAGAAGACGATTTTTGGTAGCTCACGTTTTCCTTTTCCTCGATAACTTTGAAAGATTGATGGAATCACTATACAACTTTACTTTTTGTACTCTCACCGGTGACTACTTTCGAACAAATATTTTGATCCAGTAGCTATCCCAAGAGGGCCACTCTCAAGTCAAATAGACAAGAGAAACAGTATCATCTTCGTGCCAGTTCAAATATTTCCACGAATAAATCAGTTCGTGCGTTATCTTCGGAAGGTTCTTCAAGAATTCTTGAAGAGAATTGAAGAGTCCACGCTATAATATTCCAATTTCTGGTGGGACGGTACAAAGCGTTCGATTCTATTACGATTCCAAGTCGAATTCTATATTCTTCCGGTAGAATCAGCTCGTAAAACCCAGTCAATTTCGAATCGAGGATATAATTCTCCCCCGCGGACATTCTTGGAGGGTTGGACGCATAGGTGTTGACAGTAAATGTGCCAACTACGTCTTAGGGGCGGTTTCCGAAGTGTGAAACGCCTAGAGGCCTAAACCCTCGTTAGGCACGCAGCCTCGACAGCGACGTTACACGCGAGTTCCTTGTCTCGAAGGTGCTCGCCCATATATCAACGTCCCTTTTCCTTCGCGTGTTAGTTTACGACGCGTCAAACGCCAGCGAGAGGCTAGACTTTTACCCAGACGTGGAAAAACTAATTTGCAAATCAACCGGTCCGTGTAATATTTTACAAAATACTTTGAATTTATTCCGGAGTAAGATTTAACGCGTAACGAGGTGCAACAAGTTGGTAGAGCCATCGTCGAGCATTGATCGCCCGATGAATCGTTACGTTCGTGGGCCTCCGTAAATAAATAATTAGGTTATCGAGGCAATCAAGGAATGCTCTCCAATATTGAATCGTTCAACACCCGCGGGAGCGGAAGGTACGACGGAAAAGATAAGCGAATGTTCCCCGCGTGGAGATCTCGAGGCACTTTTGCTCGCCGTAGAGTTTACGGACGAGGGGACAATGGGGTTGGGAAAATTAGAGGTACAGCGTTTCCCTTCTTAATTAAATGCGACGGAAGAGTGTCGTTCGGGCCCCATTTAACGACGAACCGCGGTGAGCAAACGTTTTCAGAAAATATCGTAAATTGCGGGTCCGTCGGAAGACAAACGATTTAAGCGCTTCAACGTCGGAGCACGGTACCGGGAAATGGACGGTAATTCCCGGTAATGCAAGAGAGCAAAGAGCGATTACGTTCGCCTCGAATAGCAGGAGAGGAGGCAGGAAGAAGGAAAAAAAGAGGGCGGAGAAAAAGGGAAGTTTTGAAGATAGGGTTTCGACGGGCATTCGGTGTATCTTGAGGTCGCGAGGTTCGCGAACGCGGTGTTCCGTTCTTCTTAATTACGAGTCTGGCCGACCCGTAATTGGAAAACTTGTTTCGATTTGTTTTCGACGGTACTCTTCTTTTTTTTCGCTCGTTCGCTAATCAGTCGGCTCCTGTGGCGAACTTTCGCCCGTAATGCAGCGAACAACGGTGCTTCGCTATTTATTATTCGGCCATATTTCGGTGAAAATCCGAAGCACCTTGGATCCTTCGAGCACAGCTTGTTTAAACGAGAAAAGTGAAGATTAAAATAGTAAAAGATGTAAAGAGAACGTTGTATTTAAACTCCTTCTGGGGACAAACGACACACTGATAGTGGTGTGTGTCGTGTGGTTTGATTTTCATGGATCATTGGCTACCGATCGCCGGGAGCTCGCCGTTCGATCGCTGCAATATTGGCGAAACGTCGCGCGGTGGCACATTTGCATGCCAAACGCGGCAAAAAACAAATTATTTTGCTTTGTCACCGTCGCCTCGCACGATTCTATCGATAGAATTGCTCGTTTTACATTTCGCTTAACTTCACTCGCTGCGAAATATAAAATCAGGTGTGCTATACAAGAAACGCGCGCAGTTATGAATCAGAACACCAGTCTAACTTCCATTTTTTAACGAGGACGTTCGTCTAAAACGACTTTCATCCGCCAGAGACAATTTTCTACAAAGAACACGGTTTACAGCCGGCAGACCGAAGCAGCACGAACCGTCGTGAAAGTCTGAAATGTCTTAATTCGCAAAGTGTTTCGCGGTAGAGCCATGTCGTGTCGCGAAAGCAGGTGGCAACGTTAAGCACCGGGTCGTTCGAACGCAATGTTTAATCAAGCAGCATGACCAGAGTGAAACGATAAAGGACTGTATTTCATTTTTCAAGCGAGATCAGAACAGCGCGAGACGCAGACGCGAGAATCCAAGGAACAGCATACGCGAGGGCAGGTTAAAAAGGCAGGGAAAGAAAGCAAAAGGGAGAAAAAGAAGAAAGGGGGGGGGCGAAGGCTGACATAATTTTATAAGTGTTCGGGAGAAGCGGCTCGCAGAATAGCGGATGTAAGGCGGTTACGGGGAATGGAGTGAAGCCGAGCCGGTATTGCATTAAAATTTACATAATAGCCGACTCTAACCCCCCGTTGCATTACTCGGCCGACCTCCCGCTGTACCGAGCGCAAATACAGATGTATAATATATTTTCACCGTTTACTTTCATCGTCCGACCCACGAATTTCGAGAAGTTACTCTCCCACCGCGTCTCTCGCCTCTTTCCTCCTCGCCCTCTGTCTCTTCTCGCCTATTTCATCGCATTTAATACCGTATCTCGAGGGGTCGTGCACGCGCGCACGGCAGAATTCACGGAACGGAAAAGGTAATATTAAATTCTGGCCGGTATAACGTGAACTTTGAAGAGGGAGAAGGAGACGAAGAGCGGAAAAAAGGAGCCATTAAAGGTACGTTAGGTATGCTCGAAGTTGACTGCCGCTTTAAATCGCAGTCATTAAATTTCCCTTTAGTTTCGTTGAAAGCAGAGCCTCGAGGATGAAATAGCCCGGCGTGCGGATTAACTTGATCATAAATGATTAACGAGAGAGTTCCGCTACGGCTGCGAGTCGACTTAACAATGAGCCATCAACTACAGAAAAGTTTGTACGACGATACTTTGCGAGCGTCTGTTACGAGTTGCAGTGTCAAAACGAGTTCTTTCATCCTCGCAGCACGTCGGTACTCGGTTTCGAACGATAACTACGACTCTCTCGCGGGGGTTTCTTTTCCCTTTTCGTTGCCATTATTTATCGTGGGCTCTATGCATGCCTCGAGACTCCGATGAGTCGAACGGTACAGTCGATCCACCATATTGGGCCTTGCAACCACCAAATAAATTTACTCCTGGAGTTATTCCGCGTATAAAAGTTTCATGTTAATAAGACCGTAACCTGAACGCTTCACGAGATGTTTAAACTTTATTAGTATTATAATACGTACCTTTAAAAGTTTTCTTATCTTCATAGCCATATTCGCGCTTAGTATCATAGTATACGTACCACTAAGAAAGATTACATAGTATGGAATAACGAGCGAGTAGTGAGACTATAGAATGGCAGACGAGTATTTGATGTATGGACTTGCTGAATGTAATTCAACGGAAACAAGAAAAGTCTGTATGCGAACCGTTTCCCCAATAGACGTCTGCCAGACAGACAGACGAACCTTTCACAGAATATACAATCGCCTTTCAGACAGAGCTTCGTTAAAAAAAAATGAGTATCGGGCGGCTGTATACCAAGTATCAGAACTGTTGATCTCGAAGAGAAAAACTTGAATCGCATTGAAGGAAATAATGGCAATGGAGAATGTCAAGCACGCGTTCGTATTTTCGTCGATGCCCTACAACGTTGATAGTCTCGAGATATTATCTGATTTTCGTTCGTCAGAGCCAGTAGAAAAATATAATATCGATCCAACATCGAACGCAAGTAGTAATAACGAATAATGGTCGGACACTCTCGTACAGAATCGCTCGAACCCTCGATTACTGTTCGTCACCGGTTATTTCGATGACAAAGACTTGCACGAATAAACATTATAGCATATTTTTTACCCATTTTCATTAATACAACTTTCGTGGATCGTAGAGAAAAAGAAAAAATTGGGGAAACGATTGTAACACCGTCGGTGGAAAATGGTACGCGTCACGTATCGAGTTGGGAAGTTTTCTATACGTTTCGTGACCGGTGGCGGAAAGCCGCGCTCAGTTTCGTCGGAAGGAATTTTTTAATATCGATAAAGCTGACTTCTTATCGCGCGATACTTTATCTCGTCGGCGTGACAGAGGTATCGCTTTGCCTCTCGTACCAGCTTTTCAGTGCCCGACCAATAACGGAAGTGCTCGTACAAAACTGTCAGTCGCACCAGACTTGATGCATGCCATGAGTTGCATCTGTCAGGCAGCCGGCTGCATTCAGCCCGCATGGTGCCTCGACGCGTGCAGCAAATCCTCCTGCCTCTGTTTCCCTTTCACAGCCCTGTTGGGTACTCGTCGACGAATCCGTAACTCGACCCAATCGTATCACCGTTTTTCAAAAATGGAACGAATACATATTTCCTTGTGCTCGGAAGACGACAGGCATCTTTTTATCACAATTCTCACCGAGACTTGGATTCACACGCTTCGAGTAACCGTGGGGCTTGCGACCAGGTCCTGTAGGCAAATCTATTTACTAATTACATTTTAGCCATCGTTGGTAAACCCTTAAGTGGCCCGCGAATTTAAAGAAATAAAAGTTATCATTACCACGCGAATAAAGATTACAAGATTCAATGTTGAACACGGTTTCGATCGCGTACGCAACGAGAGGAGAACGGTGTTGCGTTTAGAGGAAGTTACAACTAGAATCTATGCTGTAACCGGACGAAAATAGAGAAGCGAACAGCCGTGTCAAGTGATCGTTCGGTGAAACACGATGCACGTATTCGTACGTGCATCGCTTCTCCATTCTGGACAGTACTCTGACAAATATCGCCGATATCAGAAGGGAAAGCGTACATGACATAAACAAGATTCGTGCTCGGCGTACGAAAACGAACAAAGGCACGGACGCGCGTATTTTTCCGGTTTTGTTTTATTTAGCCAGGAACGGACCACTACATCGTGCGACCTATTTTCTCCCACAAGTGGCCAAAACACGCCGTCCCGCCCTTTTATACTCAATCACGAAAAATCTGTCGCGTTCGTTGACTCTTTATATTTACAAGTAGGACACCTACGTACAGTTTTTGGTAATTAATTCGAGGTTTACGTATAGGATTCTAAAGGATTTCGGGGGCGTTTGGGAAGCGTTCGTCGGAAGAAATCTCGGTCGAAAGACAGGACAGGCGTTCGCGTGGGCGTCGGGATAAATGGAAGAGGGACGCGTGGATCGCTCGCTAAAATCGGCGTAATAACGCGTAACGCGAGCGTCGTCGTCAGTTTATTGCCACGTCCGCAGTTGCAGAAGTAACCGATCGACGTTTTACTAGCGATGGCCGCGCGATGTTTGCACACCCGACGCGAACCGAAAGTTATTGGCATTTTCTTTCCTTGTTCCGGACGTCCTGCCTCTGCCCTACCAGCCGGAGATTCCCGATAAGAGCAGCCTGTGCCGCTTCCGAGCGCGCTTTGTGTCGAGAATTACCTTCGTCGAACAGTCAATAAGCGTCTACTGCGGCTACTTTACGTCGCGCCTCCAACCAAAAAAGCTCCCAACTTCCAAGGCACCGCGTTGCCCGGATTTCGACCTTTCCCCTCGACTTTATCGAATTACCCTCGAACCATCTTTACACGCCTGAAACCTATAAATCTATGAGAATAATCTAGTATACAATCGCTTGGAAAATCGGAACGTTTAGAATTTCATATTTTTCTGAATAATAGCCAGAAATTTCCAATCCTAATTTTACGCCATGCAAAATCGGTGAATCGTAATAACGGAAGAATGTTTCTACAATACCTTGATCGTTGCAAGCGTATTGTATCTGACATTGGTCCGGCAATAAAGCGTCGCGACGCTTGCAGACCTTTACAAAGTTCGTCGGACAAAAGATTGCTGGTCGTTTTGCGAAGACTGGAAATATATTTTGTACCTTCCACCGAATGTACTTCGAATCTCTATATATCGTCGAATATATTGGAATCGCCGGAACCCTCTCGTTTCGTGCGATTCCTATACGGAGACACCTATGAGATCGTAAAATATTAAGTAGACATCATAACCAGCGGGATATTCGAGGCTCGGTACAGGAAAATATACCCGAATCGGTAAAAGCCAACGACGCGGAAGGAGAGCTGGATTTATTGCTCTAACTCGCCGCATGAATATGTTTCGTTGGCGGCGGATCAACTGTGCCGGGAATGTTACGATCCCGTGATCGCTATATCAATCGTAATCGTCCAAAAACTGGCGATACTTTCGGGGACCGCTGTCCTACATTGATTCAGGCCACGAAAAATTAATCACTGCATGGGATGGTGTAGTATTAAAAGCAAAAGGCCTCTGGGTCTTTAATTACTCTGTCGTTAATAAAGTGTGTTTAGTTTTGCTCGTATCGTTTTTACATAATCGGGGGACCCTCGAAAAAGTTTGGAAACCGCTGGCCTAAGCGAAGCTGGATAAGTCGCGAGAGTCGTTAGCGCGAAGGAAAGTTGGCACGGATAGCGGCGTACGTTATCGTTTCTGATGTATTCGTTGGAATGTACAGGCGTTCGGTGGCGGATTTTTGCGAACGTTCGTAGCTATACGCGGAGGAAAAATGGCCCGCGAACGGTTAAACTGCGGAGCGGCGCGTTTTATGGACGCGTAATGCATTTAGCTCGGGGCGCAATTGCCAGGGAGAAGTGCTACAATCAGCACGAGCGTTTACTCGTCGCGACAAAGTTTCGTTCGCGGGATTATAGAGTGACCTGTGAATGTTTCTGCGCACACACGCGCCTGCACGCCTCCGGTTGAACGCGCCGCCACGCAGGGGTCATTTGCAAACCGTGCAACCCCGCTGCAGTCATCGTTAGCGACGGGCTTAATCCGATTTTCGACTTGTCATTTCACCTCGCGAACGTTTCGCTGCTCCCGCGTTTCCTCGCGATCACGCGAAATTCACCGAGGGCTCCAAAGACGGTCGCGTTTTTAAGCAGAACTTTCGCCGAGCTTCCCCGTTGCCGCGACGCGAACTCCTCGATCCTTGTTTAGCGTTCCTCCGAAAATATCTCTACAAAACGTAAATCGCGACGTTCGTTCGCTAACACGTAGAGGAACGAGTCTAATTGCTCAAGTTGCACTTTGACGGGGAGAGCTCGGACGTCGAACTTGGTTCAAACCCATTCCTAATGATTCATTCGGCTAACAATGGCGGCGACAGCTACGGATGCGCGAACGCAGCTTTCGCTGTAGGTGTTCTGCAACGGCAGAGGTCGGGATGCATTCGTGCAAGAAATTCGCGAAACTAATGTGCCAGTTTGTCATTTTCAGCGGAGATATCCGTCTCTGTAAGCCGGATGAACGGGCTCGCGTGCGCCCCTGTTCTTAATACACTACAAGAGGCACTCGAGATTTTTGCCTCTCTCGAGCTCGATGAGTTCCATCGACGAGTCCGCTTTGCGAGCTAACGGAGGCCCCGCGCCTCGTTAATTATAAAATACTCGCCTAGTTTCCCTCCGTTTCGTTAACGCGCGCGAAGTGTACGGCATTTTCTCTGCCCGTCCCTTCCATTTTCGCTGTCCCTTCCGTTGTTCCTGTTTGACAGGGACTCCCGTAG
Source organism: Colletes latitarsis (assembly GCF_051014445.1). Lineage (NCBI taxonomy): Eukaryota > Metazoa > Arthropoda > Insecta > Hymenoptera > Colletidae > Colletes > Colletes latitarsis. Next base: position 40,513,796 of record NC_135137.1, on the reverse strand, counting down.
CGAATGGGAACTTTCCTCGTGTCCGCGCGAACGCGATAACCGTACCGTGAAACGAGCTTTTTTGACGTGCCGACCACCGACTGGCGTGTGTTCCACGCTCGCGTGTTAGAGATCGCCGGACGCGTTCCCACGGAGACCCCTTGCATCATTTCGGACGAAAATTTATACCAAGGAGAGATACTCCCGGTAAGATCGAAAGATCCAACGAGATCCATTATCGTTTTGCTTAACCAACGCGATTATAACACGATGATAATGGAAATCGATACGAAAAAGAAAGAACTTAAACAAGTTTTAAAGAGTTCACGAAGTTCCAGTCGATTGGAAACGTTCGTCTTGAAAGAACGTTGTTTTACCGCTCCATCGGACGCCTGTATTATTCGAGTCCGCGACGCACGATAGTTTCGAGAGTTCCCCGGAAGTTTTTCTGGAAGATGTTATGAGAAGTCGAACGGTGTCTCGGGTTATGAATCGAGCTAGGAATGGACGAGGCGAGGGAAACACAATTGGTACCAGACAGCGACGCGGTGCTCCTTCCTGTCCTATTTTCTTTCCGCTCTTCCGTTCCATTCTACGAGAATTCTTCTCCGACCGCTGGACAAAGACCCGGCCACTCCACGGCCTCATCAAAGAACTCTCAAGGCGGAACTTAAAATTTAAGTTGACCCGGGAATAAAAACAGCACAGCCCGAAGCCAAGTCGCCGCGCCGGAGTTCCTGTAACCGCGAGAATCCTTCCTTCCTTCCTTCCTCCTTCGCCTTTCCTTTCCTTTCCTGCCGTCTCGAGGCGTTTGAAGCGGTAACAAGCCAAAGAAGACCATTACGAAACCGTTGAACGAAAACGGCTAACGGTCAGAAACCGAGAAATAATCACTCGATGCCACGGGGAATCTTTAAACTTTCGACGAACAAAGTCAAATCACCGCGATCAGTACACATTACCCTTGGAACTAAATTTAAATAAACAATTTAAGGACGCTACGCGAAATATCTGAAATATCTTGGAGTTTCTGAGAGCACTGCGTCGAAATGCTCGTCGATTACCGGATGCGCCATCAAATTTCTTCGCAACATAAATCTTCTTACCGTCGATTTCCTCCCCGCGATGATTTTCTTGGTATTTCTTAATTCTCGATTTTCCGCATCGGTTTTCGATTTTCCTCGCCACGCTCGCGTCCCGTGAAACGAAAGTTCTTTTTCATCCAGCCAGGATCCTCTCAAAGGATACCGCGACTACGTGCCCGCCCATCGATCTACCTACTTACTTATCCGCGTTCTTTTTCGTCCCCGGTCGTCTCGTCTCTCGTCCCGTTCGCCTGTATTTCCGGCCCGGTCTGTCCGAGCCAGACAGTCGACAGAGAGCCTTATTGCTCGAGTTTCGTTCGTATGCGAGTTTACGGGCAGCTTAGAGGGCCACGACTGCGAAATTCTGCGTCTCAGTCTGGCGAAATTGAATCCGACCTCCGGGGAAATGTTCCTTGCATTTGCGAAGTCCGGTTCCTCCGGACTGGCCTCCGCTCCAAGAAATTTGATTACCAAACACTTCCTGCGACCGTACGAGCGTCGGTGACCGTCGTACGCGTCCGATCTATAGGCTCGTTTCTTTCTCCCTCTCGAAACCTTCGTACGCGATCTACGAACCATTAAACGCAATACGATATTTTTATTCCGTCCGTGCGCGCGACCAACTCGTCCGTTCGCGCATAAAACGCGCGAGCACGTAATATAATTTCGCATCGTGTTTCGTGTTTGCCTTTCAAAGGTAGGGAGCAAAAAATAGCAACGTCCGTTTCATTATTTTTTTGCGTGCCAGCCTCGAATAACCGTCCACAGGCTCGAATTAAGTGTTGCAGAGGCCCTTGGCTTGGAAACACTCTTGATAAAAGAAATAGGAGACTTGTGATAATCTTTGAAAGGTAAATTGTCACAGAGTTTTGTGAAATGTACAGTCCCTGATCTGATCTGCGAAGGAGAAATTGTAATACGTCCTTAAGGGTGGTTCTTCGGATCGTAGCGATAATCGTAGGATAGTCTGGCTTCGGTGATAACGACCCCGCGATAGAAATAAACCATCGTTCGGCAGCGTCTGACTCTGTATAGACCATGCTACTGTCGGAAACAATACGCCGCGCCCAGTCGGTGCGAAACTACTGGTAACGATTTTATTCTTTCCCTGGTTTCCTTTGGAACATCGTAGACGAGAAGTCTCGTCTGTGCTCTCGCTGCAATCGACCGATTGCACCGCGCAATTCTGTTAGATGCACACGGAATATTTCCTCGAGTTTAAATTTTTCGGTCGAAACGGTATTCTAATATTGCGAGCAAGCGTTTTCTATTGCACCAAGTTTTAGAAATATTACGTAGCACGTGTCGTTCATAATTATTTAATTTGTCTGTCATTTTGATTAATTTCTTGTTAACGTCCTCGAAGAAAATTCGCAATTACGACCGGAATATCGGAACAAGGGACAAATAATTCATCGACTGAAATGCGAAGGGAGAGTAATCAATTATTCCTGACCGTTCTTTATTGTGAAACGCGGCTAGTAAATGCAAGGCTTTGCTGGGGCTGCGAATCGACGCGCTATTGGCATTTAAAATTGTCACAAAGAGAGATTTAATTAATTATTGTACTACGCGTAACGATAATTTCCACTGTCGAGTCTTCTATTAATTAAGGTTCTCGTTGGATCAGTCGTTGGCGTGCTGCAGCGTATATTGCGTACCTTTGAAGTAGCATAATCCGCTCTTTCTACGTATCGCAGTTTGAAACTTTAAAATATAAAAATTCAAGCCCGGTGGTGCAATTATTAGAAGAATCGTAATAAAATTTAGCCTCGGTGACTTTGCCGGCGCGGATGAAATTTAACGAAACATAGAACGCGTCGATTTAAAAGTCAAAGGTTGGAAATCAAAGCTCGGTGCACGGTTCCGTCGTTATTCAAATTACAAGGCCGGCCGAGACCTTGGAAAACGCCCGGAGGATCCTCGAGCGTGAATTCCGTTCGCCGCGAGTTTCCCCCGGAAGCCGGAAAAGAAAGGGCTCCGGAGCACCAAGGAAATTCTCAGCCCCCGGTCGACAAAGTTGCACTTTTGTTACGTGAAAATCAACCGTTCCCTGTGCTTACATTCGCGGGCGTAAAAATTTCAAACGACCGTCCTCGATTCGAAGAACGAATCCCGCCGGAGACAGATATTTTCGGTCGTTGTTCGTCGTCTCTCATTACTCTTTATTCTCGCGGGAGAGCCCTCCGGAACGCGTTACGCGCATTAATCATGCTCGAAGATGGCGGACGCCCACGGGAGACGTAAAAATTTCCAACCGAGACAACGAAGACGCAACAAGGTGCTCGTTAATTGGGTCACCTCGTAGCAAATACAAGAACGGCGTAATTGTTCGCTGTCGCGGGAGTCTTCCTCGATAAATCGCGAAATATAAGAAACCGGTGACTTCGTTGCAGAATTTTGCATAACTTCGTTTCAGAAAATGAAATTGATTTTCCACGCGTCTCTTTTGAAAATATTTTACGAGTGGTCTGGGTCTCTATAGGTTAAGAACTCGAGCATCTTTGCTTCGGGATAAAACGATCGAGCATCCATGCATCCATTCTATTTTTTCGCTCGCATCATCCAAGAACATCGATAAACGTAAAAAGCCCGAGAAGGAGGAGCCAAATGTTGCCCCAAAGCGATATTTTCCCTGCCCCGTAGCGGTCGGGAAAGTAAAAATGTAAGCATCGTCTCTTACCTTTTATTCGAAAAAGAACTCGGTTTCCTCGGTAGGAACGAGCTTCCTTGCCAGCGATCTCGCGAGGGAGGATTGCAGGGAAAGGAACACGAGCCTGGGACCGAGGAAACCGATACTTCCAGCGGATATCGACGCTACCCGTCTTTCTTATTCGCATCGAATGCGTGCAACATACCCCACGTCGGCAGAAAAATTACAATCCCTGACTGCTTTCTCCGTGATCTCCCCAAAGGTACACGGACCATTCGTACGGTGTTCTGGTTCTCTTGGACGATGTTTCGGCCGGTCTGCGGGCTATGGTTTGGCCGACGGAGGAATCCTAATACGATTTCGAAAGCCATTTCGTGCAGACGATGTCGAGGACTAAAGATTACGCCGTGGACCGTTCGCCGGAAGTTCGGCCGTAAATCAATTCGATCGCATCGATCTCGCGACAAAAACAAAGGAATACAGGCTCCGTTTATCTCTGGTCGCCGACCAAGGCGGAAGCAACGATCCGAAATAGTGTTTTCTCGCTCGCGAAAAGGCAGCGCCTCCGTCGGCCAAATCGAGCTTGCGTTTTTAACGCAGACGTTGCAACAGGTGCGTGCCAGAAACGCTACCAGAATCAACCCTCGTACCATACGTCGAGCTTATTTTGCATCCTCAAAAATCTAGTAAACCCACTGTCATCTCTTCTTATTTATTTACCAAAAGCAATTTTTAGTTTTGGATTCGATAATTTAAGAATGCTTTGGGATTTATTATCGTCTATCCCTCGAACGTGTCTGGTTAGCGATAGCAGGTGTTAATAAAAATCGTATTGTGGGAGCAGGTTTGCGTCACGAAGGTCCTTTCGATCCGGTTTCCATTTCGACGACCCTCGTTCGCGGACGGTCCCCGGGCGTCGGGGCTCTTCGAGCCGAAAGATAATTTCCAGAACGCCAACTCGGCGTTTCCGTAAACGAAACTTCCTCCGGGCAAAGATCGAGCCGGGGAAAGAAAAGGCGCTAGCAGGAAATGAAAAATGAATGGACGAAACGAGTCGGAACAGGAAGACGACGAAGCGAAGCTCTAGACTCTACCGAATTGCCTTGCGCGTAGAAACGATGCTGTTTCTCGGTTCTCCGTGAACGCTCGCGATTTGTTGCGGCCACGCGAACCGGATGTCGCTTATTATTTACGGTAGAGCTACGTTTACCTCTTTTGATATCGTAGAATCGACTAAAAACCGAAGCTGCATTCTGATACGAAAGTTCTATAGATTGGGTGACATTCTGTTTGAAAAATACCATTTTCGTGGATCGAGAACCGTGGTCAGTTGTCAACGACGTACAAATTGTCCGTTTCTGTGGGAAGAGGGGTACCTTCGGGGTTCGTTTTTGCTCGAGGCGAGGGTTACCGGTGCTCAAAGGAGCGTTTTTTCATCGCTGCTCGCCGCAGAGATTCGACAATCGTCCGGATTCTCGCCTTCGGGCTGAACGAGTACACAGAGAAGGTGGAGAGAGGGATTTAGGACAGAAAGAATCCACTAAATTTCTCGTCCGACCGTCCGATTGTTGAGCGAAGCGGCGAAAGGCGTGTCGAGCCGGAAAAGACGAGTCGCTGGACTTTGGTGTTAACTGTTCGTTGTCGAATTTCTCCTTTTGGATTTTCTCGTCTCGGCGGAAATTGCACCGCCATTCGTATCTCTTTTATAAAACAGTAGAAACATAGATAAAAACGTCCCATATAATATCCTCTCTATGGTCCAACCCCATCGAACTTACAAACAATTCTATATCACAAACTATCGAAAAGTTTACGCTTCCACTGGTGTATGTAGTCAGAGAGTGGAACTAAGACGGTGACTCTAGAACTATCGATTATGCGTGAACTAAAAGTTAAACTAATTGAAAGTCAGCTCGAACTATTGGAAATAGCGTGTCGACGAGTCTTAGTTGCTTGGACACGGTCTTCCAACATTCTCTGCTCCAGACTATATCCGAAAGTAACTCGAAGACTGTTCGAGATTATATCGAAACTAAAACAAAGACTATCCACCTCGATAGTCTGCTTTCGAGCGTTAATTGTCACGACGGTTTACAAGTCAATTACATAAATCTCTGTTTACTGTGAGCGTAGGAGTACCGCGTTCCGCGCGTGAACAACGTTCGCCCTAAGCGTTTAGTTTGTCTACTAGTTTCCCAATAGTGTCCAGAGTAGTCGTGCGCAAACAGAAATCGCGAGAGCCATTCGCTGCGGAGATAAATAAAACTCTCAAGTGGCTACGAAAGAGGGCAAAGGAGCACGTGCAGGTTCGAGCATCGTTTCGGACTGTTTGAATATTTTGCCAGGATTTGAAACACGGGGGAAAGAAAGATGGAAGTAAATCCAGTCCACTGTAACGTTCCGCTTTACGATGGGCCGGGGAACATTAAGAGTTTCATGTACCGTTGGTATTATGTCTTTCGACGGATAGCGAGCCTCTTCGACGTAGTCTTGAGATACGCTCTTTCAAAGTGGAACAATATGTTAAAAAGATCGTGCACTATACTTACGCACTTTCGAGAAAAAAATTCGAGTAGGTGGTGAAATCTTTTTCACCTCGGTCACCTTCGAATTTTCCGTTCGATATGACAGTCAAGATTGTGCCACGAAAGTCCATAAGGTGTAAGGTCTACTCGTATACTTCGTCTGTGGACGTATTATGATCTACTCGACCGGTATGGTTGAGCCATTCGCCCGTGAACATTGGCTCACCGACGATATTCTGTTTTACGATGACGACCGACTAATGTACTGCCGAGAATGACGGACAGCGAACACGCTGGATACGCCCGGAGTTCCTTCTTTATCTCGCAACCTTCTCCCGGGAAACAATTTACGAGCCTCTCGCGTTTAAAACAGGCAGGAAAATTTGTTCGGAACAACGCTTTTGATGAAACTGTTCGCGAAAGCCTTATAGAGCAACGTGAAATATCGACATTTTCATTCGAGTCAAAATGGACCCACTTTAAATAGCTTTACGGTCACAGAATTGAGTTTGCAAATGCGAAAATGCCAATTTTACCAAATTTCCATTTAAAAGAACGCGATCGATGGAATTTTTTTTTTAAATAGAGCAGAAAAAGTACGATTAGAGACAGATTACGATACGGACTAATACACGGAATATCGAGTGGACCGTGGAAATGCGTTCGGAGTTGGTTTCCCTGGAGATAAACAGGAAGATCGGTGAGAATTGCGTTCGAATGTAAGTAAAGCGCGGTCAATATCCGCGGAAACGGGGAAACCGGTTCTCCAGGGAGCCGCGAAATGGATGGTAAATTTCCAACGAGCCGGGAAGCTGGCGGAACGTCGTTCGCGAAATAAAATACTACATAAATGACCACTTGCGCGTACGTAAAAAAGACACGGCATGAATATTCAGCGTGGACGATGAAGTTTTAACTATCCGGCAGTCTATTAATCTTCCGGCGCTATCGGGTGCCTCCGGCGCGATTCGTAATTATGGCATTTCGTCGATTATGCACCGTTGACGCGTAACGACGTTTATTGCCCGACGTCGCGCGAGCTACCGCCTGGAAACTCATCTCCACCGAGCACTCGACAACTTCGCGCCGCGTTTTCGACAATAATCGATCTGTGCACGCGACCCTTAAACCGCCCTTCCACGCCCCTTCGCGTCGTTAAGTCTCGCGATCCGTGTGTCGATTTTTCTTCGCTTTGCTTCACAGACACCCAGAAAGTACGCGAAACACGTGACAAATAGCTTTACGGTTTAGAAGCTTAAAAGAGAAATTCTTGCAATTTTATTTGCATTCTAATATCAGAAACTTGGCGAAAGCGTCGAGGTCGACGAAAATTTGAGACGGTTGCGCAACGCCTGCGAGTCTAACGCAATCATTCCGCAGGCAGGCTCTGCAGGGAACTTGCAGAGGAAGCCCTTTGTTCGAGGAAACTGCCCTGTGACATTTTCAGTAAGTTCCTTCGCTGCGTGCGAAACTCCGATACGTATAGCGTTGTTGAGACCGGCACCGCTGGGATTCTCTTCCAGAGAAAGTTTAGCTGATATTCTCCGGCCGGATCCGGGTCCTCGAAAACAAGTACAAATTGCGAATACTCTAACGACGATTTCGATAACGACTCATTGGCGCAGCTTGGACGTACTCGGTCACTTGGAGTACTCGTAAACGTACAAAATTGGAGAATTACGAGATTTTGTCCAGCCATTGTTACGAACGGATCCAGGTTAACAGTTTCCTCGTCCCGTGGTGTTCTCGGTGGAACTGTTACGCAATCGTTGAAATACACTTCAATTTCGGCGCGCGCATTAGTAAATAGAATCACTCATAACCCCGAGACTCGATAAAAGACAACCGTGGGCGTTCAAAGGGAAGAACGTCGGCACGGAATAGAGATTTTCCCCGTGGGTGTAATCTGCGAAATCGCCGCCGGCTCAGACGGGGCTGGACGTGTCGGTTGGTCTGGAGGTTGAAGAAGGTCGTGGACGAAGGCCTGGCCTCGAGATCTATCCGAACGAGAAGGCCGGCGAGCGGGGAACGCCGAGGAAAGAGGGAAGAGGGAAGAAAAATGGGAGGGAAAAGAGCGTGGCCGTGGAGCGATCTAGCAAATGCGAGGATAAAGAACCAGAGTCCGCGCAAAGGGAAGTTTTAACGAGATCGATGAAGCTGCCGTCCGAGCATCTCCGACGCAAGACCGCTGTATTGTCCTCGGCGACCCTCGAACTCCAAGATCGAAACTACGGTCGGGGACCGGTGCTCGGGCAATCTTCGTCGAACGTCGTTCCTGCGAACCTTCCGAGAGCCCAGTCATGTTAACATCTGTTTAATGGCGGACCGTTAAGGGTCTACGCGCACCTTAAGCGACGAAATAAACCACCCTAATGCTCGGCCATGGCCCGTCCTTTTTCACTAAAACAGCACATTCTTCTCGGAGGGTCGCCCCTGGAAAAAAATGTCGCGCATTTGCGACACCCGCAGGGCGGCGTCGCGTGGTGGATGGCACTTTGGCCCGGGGAAAAATGTATGGAGGTCCTTGACGACGGGACGAGAATGGTTTTTACCGTCGTACAAAGTGACTTTTATTTTTATACTAAATATTACTCGTCGCCCTCTGACCTCGAACGTCCCTACAGCAGTAAGAGGGCCAAAGCCTGTGTACACACGAGGACTACAGGGATTTCCATCGTAAGCACGGCTTCGTCGACGGGGCGCGGTTCGTTCCCAGCGTCTCTCGTAATCGTCTTTTCGACGTCGTCGGGTCCGCCACCGGCTGAAAATTCCTACGCGAGATATTCCAATTTCTTTCATACGAATCGCTCTACCCACCGCGATATTTCCTCGCATATCTGGTTTTACGTTCCAGAAAATATAACGCTGGAATTTGTTAAAGCACCGGCGAGGCCAATTGCCAAATTTTTGCGAAAAGATAGACCGAGGACGAACGGTGGAGGACGTTAAAAAAATATGGTGTTTAATTTTTAATCGACGTCCACCCCACGCGATCTCAATCACCGGAGTATCGCGATCCCCGCGACACATGGCACCGCGTTTCCATTAACCGATCGTCCCTTCTGCTTGTAATATAGCATGATCGACTGCAACGATGCGCAATAAGCCCCGCGGATAATGTCCCGTTTCGACGATTCGCAGGATCCGGGGGAATAGAACGGTCGATTCCGAAGAACAAGCGCCAGCCATGTTAACTTCCGTTTAATGGCGCGACGTTTGAAAGAGCTTCGCAGCTTTAAGCGGCAAAATAAACCTCCGTCCAGTCCGCTCGTTCCTCTCCGCCCAAACGTTCCTCTTCCCGGTCCTTGTTTTTCTCCGACGACGGTAAGATACTTTCCGACACATTGACTTTTATCGCGGTGTATTTTTCTCCCGATCCCCGTTCCACGGTTTCGAGCGTCTTGAGTTGCGAATTTGATTAAGGTCCAGCGAACGGAACAGTCGACTACGCGAGACTCTTACGTCAGGGGCGTTCTGTCGGGGGAAATCCGTCGTCCTCGAGGGTTCGAACTCGATCATTCCCCAACAAATTTCGAGTTTCTTTCGTCGCGAAGGCGGACGGTAACGCCTTGGGTTTTCTCAAATGCTCGCATTTAAATTCCCCCGCGCGACACGAATCCAAACAACACGCATAATCGTTTCGCGTTTCCGCTGAAATCATTCCGGCAAATTCACTTTTACGCGTTCATTAGGAGCGTACCGAGTCTTTGTCGCGAGGTGAATACTTATCGCCTGATACCGCGTCCCCGGCGAAGGAATGCGAGTTTAGGTTACGAAACAGACGACCAACGTGAGAGTAACGTAGCAGGATCTATTAAGCTCTATGAATAACCGAGCGTTCAAATTAATTATCAAACTAAATGCGTGTCGAACGACCAGTATCAAATAATAAAGTACAAATATGGTTGGGTTGGAAATATAGATTGCGTTTCGTTGCTTGTACATCTATATTCACGAATATAGAAACGAATTAAACTTCGATGTATTCGGGATTGTACATTTTACGTAGCGGGGAATAAAATTTTTAAATTAAAATTAAATTTAAAAAAGATGATACCGTTACGTATCGTGTACATTGTAATAAATATTCGATCGATACCAGAATCGTATAATACCGAATCGCACCGATAGTATTTCAAATCCAGAAACGAAACACATTTGGTATGAAATATTCAATTATAAAAAAGTTCATTCCTAGGACAGACCACTCGAATATAGAATTGTTTCAACATCATGAATATCGTGCTTTCCAATAACTCTTTAATATAATTACTCGCTTATTTCACTTGTACACGGGCCTCTTAATATCGCAAAGCAGAGAGTCTTGACTCGTTAATTATAAATAAATATCTCCATCGTTAATTAAAATTAAGTTTTCGATCGATGTTTCGTGAACAGTGTTTCGATTCTGTTCGAGGCGATTTACGCGCCGATATAAAACGTGTTCGACAAATATTTTTCTCCGTTTATTGTGCCCTAATAGTCCAGACGTACAAAGAACCGCTCTTACTGCTCCTTTCCATTTAAAACAGCTTTAATCGTGGTGATTATACGGGTTGCGGTTCGATCGATAATCCAGTTTAAAAACGAAACGCAATTATCGAGTTTTCCAACAGCGGGTTGCCTCGATTAATTTTACGATCACGGAACTCCGTACTTTGTCTGATCGACGCACCGAGTAACCGACGTATCGAAAATTACGCGAGTTTCAGTTAAAATCTGAACAGATATTGAGATTAGAATACAGAATGAAAAGAAAATAATAATATTATAATTTCTATATGGTTAATTCATTTATTTTTGATCTCGATCGCGGTGCTTTGTATCTTTTACGACGGAATTAAAAGCAGGCGTGGAACCGCGAAATGTATTAACTGGTCACCGATTGAAGCTTCGCGATCGCATTATCCCGACTGCATTGAAACGTTAATACCTTCGGTCGGGAGCTTTGTCTCTCGATCGTTGTAGTTGCTTTCCACTCGGTTCCGCCGGTTGAAAATTAATTAGCAGCAAACTTTGTTCATTCTGATATTAATCTCTTCGCAATCCTGTTATCCGGCAAAATATCATTATGCCATTACCGATTGTTTTCAAGTGAAAAATACGGTGCACTGTAATTGGGATTATTGGTGGAATTCAGGTCATCGATTTTAGAGAAACGACGGTTCTTTCGAGTCCGAATATATCGGTTCCCGCCGTTGAATAACTTCGAACGTTGTTTCTAAAGAGTGACGAGAAGTTTAGCCAAACACTATTATTTCCACGTTTCGAACACGTTTCGTATATTTCTTTTGCTGTACGCGGGTACAATAGTGCCGTATTATTATTATATTTATCTAGACTAGGAGCTCGAGATGGTTGTTTTCCGCGAAGGTCCTCGTGAATAAATCTAGGCTTTAATGCAGCCGCTTCGGTGATGCTCGGCCATTATACTCGTAAAATAACCGTTGTTTTCGTTTGTTGTTCCGCGAAAGATTCCTCGGCGGTGCGTTTCCTCGCTGCGAAATATACAAAATACCGAGAAGGAGGATTGCGTTATCCAAGGATGTAATTGAAATCTCCAGGCGGTCTCGCAGCGACGAGCAGCTGCGAGGAGGAAGTAGGAATAAAATTGCACCTAAGCTGTTGCTCCGTCTGGAATTCATTGTTTCTGAACGGCATTGTCGCGAGTCTTTTATAGCATCGACGGAGGTGTTTAACGTTTACTTGAAATCATGAAAAGCTACGGTGTGTTTCTCCAGCCATCGAAGCGGTAGCAATCGTTTCAGCGGGAGCGCTCGAGCCTTTCCTCTCCTCCATCGGGGGTCCATTGGAACGCTTTCCCGGGAGCTCGAGGAAACGGCCAGACCTTCCGACGTCTATTTGTGCTCTAACTCGCAGCTATAGTATCGCGATCGAAGTTAATCAACTCCAAATTCCCCGATACGTTGATTAAAGCTTCGACAGCTGGTCTCTTTTCATCCAGCTCTTCTTCGAAAACCCGCCAGGACTCTCGTGTTTTACTTTTTTCAAGCAAGGTTCCCTCGGTTACGAAATGCAGGAAACGCGGCTAGAACGGTGTACTATAATAAAATGCGAAAAGCGTTGGACGCGTTATGAATAGATATAAAATACTTTGTACGCGTTCTACCTGGAACAAAGTCGATTTCTCTAATATCTTATGGCGGTGTAGTTCTTTAAAGATACTCCGCGCTACTTCTTTTCCATCGAGCCGTGTGTTTCAGCGGAACGTTATCTTTGAGAGGAAACGGAAAAACGTTTTAAAATCAGCCTCGAGGGAATTTATGACTTTAAACGAAAGCGGAGTGGGCTTTATCGAGCTGCTTTGACGGTATTGATTTTCTCCTTTCTTTCCACTCGTCTGCCCGACAAGCTGATGAAAACGAGAAGGTGACTCGAATTTGTCGATCGATCGAGCACTCGCCGAAGAATTTCTCCAATATCCGAGCTCTTCGATGCACGGCTATCCGCCTTTTAAAAAGAAGCCGCTTGGTCTTACGCTTCTATCAAGCGTCCGTGCAGCTCGTCGCGAAAAGTTTCCAAAACAATTCGCTTCGGGTGAACGAAATCTGTCCGGTGTGGGTAGTCGCAAAAAAAAAAAAGAAGAACGAAGTATCAAGTAAGATAGAACAGTATATTTTATGAGTAACTTCCTATTTGAAGCAGCAAAGTACAGTATAAAGGAAGGAGAAACTTTAAAGGATATAATTATGACCTGTCGTCGAGCCAACTATGGAAAATTCAAAGTAAACGTTTCAAAGCAGCAAATTTTACTGCACAAAGAGAAAGTAACGAAGCTCGGAGAGAAAAAGTACCATTCAAGAGCATGGTAATCCTTTCAAACAGTATAGAGGATTATGGAGCAATGTTCCACAGTAGGAATATTTAAGTTTAAACATTGTCGCGAGCGTCGCGCGAGTTTAGAGAAAAATGAAGGGAAAGTAAGATCGAATTTTGAAAGGCGTAAATTCTTAATAAGACGCGTCGAGTTACGGGGGGGATCTCGTTGCCAATGTTTCGTTTCTATCGGTAATTTCGAGCTACGAGGAAAGTTTCGTATCTCTTTTGGTGCGCCTGGCTTCCGCCGCCTTGGAAGCCCGGCGCTGATTTATGTAGCCGCGCTGAAGGTGTCGTGTTTGCAGTTTACTCGCCGCTGCGAGCTCTCTTTGCTTGCTCGTCGGATTTATGAACGTGCGATCTCGACATCGGCGCCGTGGCACAAAAGGATTATTCGTTGATAATTAAGCGTCGTAACTCTTCGGATCCGCGAGCAGAACTTGCCGGCGAAAAGTTGCTTTTCTTCCGACTGCGTAGCCGCGCAGATTGAGTACGCGACGCGACACGACGCTTTTATTACTGGAAAACATCGTTGACTTTCTACGAATGTTTCCTCGCGATTTCTTAATCTTTCGCGCTGGGCATTCGAAACGAGTCACAACTTGAAATCAGAACAGTTTTGAGCCACGAAGCCATTTTTGAAATCAGAGACGAGCCCGATTTTTTCCATGTAAAAATATCAGATAAAAAACAAATACTCTGTTATTTGTTAACGAGCAACAATTTCACACCGCAACAACTATGCGCTCCCACGCGAACTGCGTTTTCGCCAGAGTTGCAACCAAACATACGTTTATCGTTCTAATTAAACAAATATCGATTTTATTGATTTATATAGCTGGTCGGCGATGGATTAAATATAGGAGTCAATATTCTCGTTGTTTTCAGGAACGTTTGTTATGAAATATCTCGGTCTTATGAGTTCGCGCGAATCGAAAATGGTGGATGAATCGCGGGGGAACTCCAATAACGAAATAAACAGAGTTTTTGGTTAAAAGCAGCTTATCGAATCGCTTCCGCCCGAAACGGTGAACAGGTATATCCGATGCAGAAATTAGAAATTGTCGGCGCGCTAAACGCGAACGAACTTAATTGCAAATATCGATCACGAAAATTCTGTCGGATACGATAGCGCGCGATTAAAGCGTTTGAAACGCTATTAACGACGAGACGTACGCGTGTAACGTATCGTCGAGACAGCATCGGTTGGCAGCCGATGATAACTTGTAATAAGTTGCACTGGTGCACGACAAAGCCGATCGCTCGAAAGCTAACGTCGTCTAGGCTCTCGTGTTGTGCAACAGAAAAGTAGTTAGCGAGGCTTTGCGTCAAAGCGTGTAAAGCATGTAATTCCGTGGTGCTCGGGCGACATTAACGTTTCTATCGAATCTGATTAGCACGCTCGAGAAATCGTGCTCACGCGTGACTGTTTCGACGTAATTCGCTTTTGCCTCGTGCGAGGAAACGCGGTACGGTCGACGAAAACGACTCTCTTTACGCGAGGTCGCAACGTTTGGTTCATCTGCGCCAGTGGTCCCCAACCTCTCTGTCGTCGAATGGTGGTCAAGATTAGAAAAGAAAATTCTACTCAAAAGAAGCTATATCATCGTGACGATTTCAAGGTCCTCGAAAGCACCATCGCTAAAAATTTAAACGTTTTAGTATCTCCGACATTAGGAGCCCCGTTTTATTAGTCACGGTAGTTCTCGCTGTTATGAACCCCCGCCATTACGATAACTTTCTTTTCACAAATCCTGTCGTTGGTCCGCTATCGTCGCAGCGCTAGATTGTTACGAGTTAATTGCTACAAGTTCTAACGTAGCAGTAACCAAATCGTTTTAGGGTTAATCGCTTCGAAGACACAGGGACTCGTCGCTGACTCGTTGGAAATTCTGCTATCTGCACGGTAACGATCAGATCTACGCCAAAGCTTATTAACACCGATACGTATCGTTTCCCAAGTATTGTGTCCAGACTATCGCTGAATTGCTGACACTTCTTGCACCGTAGATGGGAATTCGAACGTCGGATATCCTCGAAACTCGCAATTAAACATCGTATCGAGATATTAACAAGTCGTATAGAATTCTGGCTTTGATAAATGATACTCGCTAGTTCTACTTGGATTTCTTTGAAAACGAAGCATCCCGTAGATTTTTCAAAGTTTTCTGGGTTCTCGGGTGCGTGAACTTTCGTCGTAAGCGACAGTTCGGCTGCAGCAGGGATTTTCCAGTCGATTAGTTTAGTTTCGATCACAAGACGTGTACGATTGCGACACGCCAGACGTCTCGAGCCTGTAATTATGCACCGCGACGTGACCTCGCGCGCGGGCATGCTAACGCCAACGTCGGGGAACATAACTTGGACGAATTCCCCGCGTCGAAAGTTTCACTGAATATCGTAGCTCATCGAAGAGCGAACGTCAGAAGGCACGAATCCCGCGACAGGAGGAAACTCTTTGGAGTTTCCGGGTAGGGGGAGGACTGTAGACGAGAGGGCGGGGAGGAACTGCCGATACCTGGGCGCGATGTTCCACGGAGAAACAGTGCAGGAACTTTTCCAACGGGGATAGGGCGTCGTGTCGAGCCAGGAAGGAAGATGCAACGCGGAACGAAGCTAAACTGAACGGCAATCGATGTCGCGACGTCTCGACGTCTTAGCAACTTTTTTCTTTTAAAGATCCTCGCTGCCTGGATAGTTTACGACGGTTTCCCTTTCTATCGGCCGTTATTTCGAACGAGACCTAAATCAGCGGCGGGCAACTTTTTCGCGGAGATTCCGGACCAGTCGAAATACGACGAAACCGAAATAAACGGTTGGCCAAAGTTTCACTCCGAACGCGTGACTAGTTTGACCCTTTGATAAAAAGCCTTTGGAATAAATTTCAAAGGGAGGGTAACTGTTAAAACTTCGAACTAAAAACGAGACCGGAAGCTGGTATTATTGTTACGGTATGCGAAGAATCTCACGGACAGATATTTCCCGGAAATGCGAATATCTTGACTCGAATTGCGCTCGAACGGATCTTCCGAGCGAGAGGACAGACTATTTTCGAATTCCGTGAATTGAGATTCTCGGAGATCGCGGTACAGGGCGAAGAAAAATCGCGGCACTTTCGAAAATGGAGCGCAACTTTGCCCGGGGAAAAAATTAGTTCCGCAGCGGTGCGCAAGGGATTCGTATCGGGCGAGATCGTTCGTCTTTTCAGCCGACGACATTCCTTTCATTTAGAACCTATAATCGCGTTTCCTTCCTTCCACTGATCGCACATAAATCATCGAACGAGCGCGTGGGTGCGACCACTGGAAGGAAGGGTCTCGAGAATCGCGAACTTGCAGGAATCTTTATCTTCGTCGAATATCGAACCCATTCCACGATCGGGAAATAACACGAGATACGCTCGATGATTCGCCCTAAGAGATAAATGTCCCAATTACCAACATATTTTACTCCGATCAGGAATCCCTCGGTCGATCCACGATCTAGGATCACGTCCCGACTCATACGTTTCGCGTTCAAAAAGTTTCTGCTCCTTAATAATTTATTAGCATTTTTTAAAATTTCGTTCGTTATTCGTTATTTTGAAAAGACGAACGATGCCCATTTGAAACTGGACAAGAAACGTGTTTGTCGCGCCGCGAACGAACTCCGCTCGCGATGATTAAAGCGTCGCGTCATATTCCGCGGGCGTCGATATTAAAATCACCCGCGTCGCTCCTCTATGATGGACAGCGCGTCGCGAGCGAATCCTCCGCGAGCTTTTTTGGCCATCGTTCGATCCGTCGGCGATTTTGAACAAAAAAAACGAAACAAATATAAACACCGATAACAATCGGAAGTGCGGGCGTCTGTGTCCGAAAAAAACGAGCCGGCCTACGGAAGCTTCGTATTTTATCCTGTGTCATTTTCCATCCGCACTACCTCGTACCGTTATAATAAAAACGTCGAAACAATGCTGCGCGGCCACCGGCCGAAATTTTTTTGTTATCTCCTCGAGAGCTTTCTATCTGTTCGACCGATCTTCCAACCGCAAGCTCACCTCTCTACGTTTGATACGCAAGTAGCAACCGACGCAAACACCGTATCGCTACCCCCCTGGTTTTCGGTGTATTTTAATAAACGTTATCTCACGGTCCATTTAGAAAATAAAATACACTCTTCGGTATTAGGTTTTTGATCGAATTGAAATTGTTTAACGCTTTTCGCATAGAGTGTCGTGGTTCTAGACCAAGACTATTTCATAGGGGTCTAATCAGCTGAACGTCGGTGGATATTTTCCAGGCCCTGGATTATAGGGAAAGTAAGGACAATGGGAATGGTTAATTTCGAAACAAACATCAGGGTAAAACGAGTGCAATTTGGGGGACGTAGGTTCTCGATAGGAAGCACAGTAGTTTCATAAAGCGCGTAACTCGAGCGATACGAGAGGTTTGGTTTGTGGCTCGCCGCGTCACGAGCATCCGGGTGCTCCGGAGCTGGGTCCTGTAACTCTGCTGGAACGAACGAGCGCGCTGTTAGGGATTGTATTCTGTCCCTGGCAGAACTTGGCTGCAGCACGAAATTCCATTACGAAATTAATAGAGAGACCTCTTATTAGCCGAACCAACCGATAGTGCACTTCTGCGATAGGGCTGCCAGATCGCTTGGCAGCGTGCACGCGCTCCCCGATGATGTTAATGCATCGCTGACTCGTCGCTTCGTCGACCGTGTTGTTGGTAAACGGCTGACAATAAGCTTTGATTGACGGAGCCTCGTACGTCAACAACGGCCGGAAAGTAACACTGTATACGATGTTTGGTCGCAAATTGACTACGATAATCCGTCGTGCGGAGTTTAGGGGTCCAGAGACCGCGAGAATCCATATTCTACTCGGAATCGGAGAATCAGTTTCGTTTCGAACGATTTCAGGTTTAAATTTATTCTCGTCTCGCACTGCGCGCAATAATTTTTGTTCGAACAGAAATAACGTCGTCGACGTCGACGTATTTGGAAATTGAGTTCATGGTTTTTGCCGAAGCAGATTTAGAGCACGCTCCGCATCAGAGATGCCACACCATACGGTTCGCCGAACGATATAATGTGGCTGGCACCTGATTTGAATAAAGCAGATAGCTATGTTAACTCTGGCACGACTATGGCTGGGTCACTGAATATACCAAGTTTAGAACAACACCGTACACAATGATAAAACAGTTTATATTGTAACGGAGCGACGATCGTTCCTAGAGCAGAACTCCGACGATGGAGTATTCTGTTGACGCTCTGGAAAGGAAAGTACTCGCCCGGTGCTCGATCTTTCGCGTCCTTGTTGCAGTCACGGTGAATATTTCATCCGTATTGTTCTACGTTTATGAAAATTCCACGCAGAAATTTCTTGCAAACGATATATACGAAACTTGCAAAACGAACGATACGAAGTTCTGTAACTCTTGGGGGGGTGGTGCACGTATCCCCCCTGGATTCGTTTGTGAAAAGAACCGCGAATGGAGGAGGAAACAGACGGGCATCGGGGAAAGAAATTAATATCGTTACGATAGCAATCGGTAATTCGATATGGCCGACGATGGAAGAAGCACGGCGGAGAGACGCGAAAGCAGAAGTCGATGGAAAAAAATGAGCAACGAAAGAGGACGGATAGTTTCGAGACACGGAAAGATTCTCGAAGAAGCGGAGACTAGTTCGCCCGGCACATGAAGTGGAAAGAAACGTAATTAGAAGTGGTTGTTCCACCTTTCGTTCGCAGTCTGGCCTGTTCTCCTTCAATATTTGCTCGGTCATTCTGCCGCTTTTCAGGCGAGACCATGACGAGTCTCCAGCTACGTTCTCGTTTAATTTGATAAATGGCCGCATCGAATTGTTGGGCTTTCGTGGACAACAAGTCATTTATGGTTTTGCCGTGGAATACTCCAGGAAGAAGTTTGCTCGTACTTTCTACCTTAAATCCGATAGATCGCAACAAAACTCATGGCGAGACTACAAAAGTTCTTTTTTCCCCAAAGAAAGATATATCGACTACAATTCTCTTGCAACGTGTCCATCTGCACTCTATGCTTTCCCACCGTTCGTACTCGAAGTCACACGCATACCGCACACTCCTTGGCGCTCTAAACCTCCACGTGCATGCCAGGGATTCACTCCCCCGCATATAACGTTCGCAACCGATACTCTAGTTCCAACACCCACTCGATATCTTCTGTGTTTCAAACATTCATCGGTCGCACAATACAATTTCTGACACAGAAATATGCCAAACGCGAACAGACACCTTCGTCATCGGACGCATTAAAACTACATAAAACAGTAGACGAGCAAATAATATTAAAAACCGTGTCAAAAGCACTTGGCTATTTCGTTCAATTTAGAGGATCGACACCCAGAAAATGTCTATCAATTACGGGAATACGATTCGATAAAAAATAGTTGGAAATAGTAGTATTGTACGGAATTAATTGCACTATAAAGTTTCGGTGGAACGAAATTGATATTCAGAGAGGCCGCGATTCGATCACCATTGCAGGTTTATTTAGAAAACAAAATTAGATACCGTGAATAACCGCGCGTTAGCTAATAGGGAGTCGATCGTTTCATTAATTTGTAACCGAATTTTCTCGCGCACGGCGGTCAATCTGCATTAACGACGTTTCCATCGGCGTAATTACCTGAGCAACTGCGGCAACTTCGAATCACCGTGGTCCGTGCAAACGTGGAACCGTGAAATTGAAACCTCGCGAAGACCTCGGTCATTTTCAGCCTAGGAATATTTCATTGCGAGCCGTCTGTGTCGCCCGGAAGCTCAAATTCCGCAACAGCGCCAATATTTTCTGCTACGCCGCGCGGTGCCTTCGATCCGGAGGGACGGTCCAATAAAAAACGAACGAAATAATGGAACGATGAGCGTGCATTGTTAACTCGTTAGACGAGTACCGTGGTACGTAGCCGTGGTTTTCCTCGCGAGCACTCGCTGCACGTAGATTTCGCACACGCTCGTTTCTGGAATTTACTCCAGTGATTTAATTCCGGGACGCGAAATAATGGTACGAGCTCGAAGACAGCGAATCAATACGGCTGAAACTTTGATCAAAAATATCAGCGTTGCCCGCGGAGGCGAAATCCCGGCGTTTCCCGGAACGAGAAACTTTTTTCCCGCCTTTCACCGGGCGATTACAACTTTATAAATTAACTTGGAAAATTTTATATAATAAACAGCGTTTATATTCTTATAGACCAGTAATTAGCTTGATCGGTTTCGAGTAACTTACGAGTACTTGGAGCGAGAAGAGAACTTAATCAGAGTAGATAAAAAGTCGATCGACCGTAAGCTTAGAAGCCAATTTGTTCGGGCTAATTGAAGACGAGTTTCCATCGAATTTGGCCAACTTCGTTAGGACCGAAGTCCTGGAGATTGAAATTCAACCAAAGAATTCGGCACTAATACCGCAGAGATCCGATGGTTGTACGTATGTAGGAGTATCTTCAGTGTCCCTGCGTCGTCTTCGGGCAGTTAACCCGATTCGTCGATTCGTTGGGGACCGCAGACCGGCTAACGAGAATTATTAAATTCGCGAAGTCGTCCGGACGCAAACTGGAACTCGGCCGCGGAGGACCGAAGAGACGCCGGAGAAACGGAACTCGCGATCGACGCAGGGTCGCCGCAACGTCGGTGTATTTGCTGATTGCATGGCTCGACTGATCAAGTTAGATGCAAACTGAGCTTACGACAGGTCGCACGGAGCCGTTCTCATCCTGTTCCCTCTGTACACACGGTTGGCCAGCACTTTCCAGCCGGGCCTCGGAGCTCGTGTATACATAGAATTAGCGGTACCAGCAGTCCTCTGGCCCGACGAAAGTGTAGAATGCTTCGTTAACCCGTCGATGCCCCGGAAGACGTGCCCGGCTTACGAACCAAACATCATCTTGGTCCGTGGAGATGACGTCGACCGAAATATCCTAAACGAGAGAGCTCTCTTATGCGAGCGATATCTGGCTCTCAAGAATCCTGTGATTTTGGATGAATGCATTCGCTGTCATTTGATATAAATGGGAAATATATAGCAGAGATGAAAGGAGAAAATCATCGGTTTCCTTTTTGTGGAGTTTGTTATTCAGAAATTTAGTATTAAAAATAGTCAAACTTTAGACGCGTGCAATTCCGAAACTACTAGTGCTTTATCCATTATTAAGCCACTGTTAGCGGCGGCAAGGCCTCCCCTTTAAAATGGTTTTTGGTTTTTGTCGATCCGACTTTTCGTTTTCGAGATATCGTAATTTATGTAAAAGGTAATTTTTCTTATATTCCACAATCCATGCGCTCTCCGTCTCCCGAGAGCCTATTAACGCGTATTAAAAATACCAAAACTTTAGACGCGTGCAGTTCCGAAACTACTAGTGTTTTATTAATTATTGAGGCATTGTTAGCGGCGGCAAGGCCTCCCCTTTAAAGTGGTTTTTGGTTTTTGTCGATCCGACTTTCCGTTTTCGAGATATCGTAATTTATGTAAAAGGTAATTTTTTTTAATCTCGCCATCTCACTGTCCGTCGCATGTACAATAGCCTATTCACGCGTATTAAAAATACCAAAACTTTAGACGCGTGCAGTTCCGAAACTACTAGTGTTTTATTAATTATTGAGGCATTGTTAGCGGCGGCAAGGCCTCCCCTTTAAAGTGGTTTTTGGTTTTTGACGATCCGACTTTCCGTTTTCGAGATATCGTAATTTATGTAAAAGGTAATTTTTCTTAATTCGACTATCGCTGTCTTCGTCTAGCGTGTCGGACCTCCTTGTCGCTCGTGCGTCGCGCTGACCTACCTTGCGTACGTGACTCTCGTGACCTAGTTCCGCGTAGTATTTCCAAGAATTTACTACGCGCTACTATTTACGCGCGCGCGGTCATTCTTCTCGCGTCAATGAAACGTAAACAAACGCTTCGGCCGTCGTATCTCCGAAACTAGCCACCGCATCGACTTGAAACTAAAATCCTCATATCTCCGGAACTAATTACGCTATCGGCTCGTACAAACGCTCATTTTAAAGGGCATTTCATCCTCTATCCGATGACTATACCACCTACTATATTTTATGCTGTCTTCCATATTTATTTTGACATTTACTTTGACGCTACAAACCCAAAGCAGTTTTAGCAATTCCTATTGATTATACGACCGATGCGCGATAAAACTGAATTATAAATAGTTTGTTTAATTGAAAATAAATATAAATTTGTACACTAAACGTTCGCGTAATTACCAGCCAGAATTTTTGCGTAAATTTGCGAAGTGTCAGTAGGTTTAGCGTTAAAAACACGCAGTACAGTATTACGTATAGTATACGTACACGACACACTCGTTGATAAATTTACGAGTTTCATTCCTCTGTTAAGCGACCGTACATGCGAAGATTATTGTTTCACGCGAGAGTGTGTTTTTCACGGTGGCGAGTCCGTTTAAAACGAGCCACTCCGTTGTCGATAAATCGAGCGAACCGTTTCGATTCGCGTAGACGTTGATGGAGCTATAACTCGAGAAACCGTTCTAATTGGACTGCAGATTGACACGCGTTCACGTTCATTAAATTTCGGTTTTCGGGGAAGAAAAAGGGAATCGGATCGATGGGAAAGTCTGGACCAGCGCGTGGATTTCCACCGTTTTGCCTTTCGCGTGCTCGAATTTAAATTACAGTCTGTCGCGCAACGAGCACCCGCCATGTTTACGAAATACAATTCGTAGAGTGCAGAAAGGGTGATAATCTAAGCATATACAGGGTGTCTTGGTAGCTCTGACGTCCGTAAGAAATTGAAATTTCCGGGTTCGCTTTGTCGAATTTAACTCACCGAACAGCTCGAGATAACTTTCTATGCTGAGATTGTAAACCTAAGCAAGGAACATGAGAATTTCTGATCATTAAAACGACCGATATCTTTCGTTGGCGGACTGTTAAAAGTAACAGGGATATTTCTTTACAACAGAGTTACCAAGACACCCTGTACAGCCCTTGTTAATACGAGTTTCGCTGGAAGTTCCTGCAAGGAATATTCGCGAAGCGTTCCACCCTCTCGATTTTGATGAAACTTCGCACGAGAGCTTGTTCAAAGACGAGGGAAACGTATTTTCATTTTTCCTTTGCCCATCGGATCTATCAGACGTTGCGCAAATTAAATCTGATCGTCTAATATCGTTAGTGCTATCGATTCAAAATTTTCTTGACGTAAAACGGGAAGTCCTGTCGCCTCGCGTTAAAAAGTGCCGCAACAAAATTTTCCTTGGGCAGCTAATTAAATTCTTGTCAAAGCATAACGTACACAGAGACCTTCGTGACATGTTGCAAAAATTAAATTCGATCTAATGCCGTTAGCGGTTCGATATTTTTTCATGGGAAACAAGAAAGGCGATTACGTTACCCGCCATTTTTCGAACGTATTCCTGCAATAACTCTCGGCACTCAAACAACTAACGACGATAAATGGAGTTTTCGCCAGTGAAAAACTGCCCCTCGTGTTTCACCCACACTATGTTGATAAAATTCACATTCACTATGCATATTTGGAAAATTGAACGCATCTCCAAAGTTTCTTAATTTTCAGAATTTCCGAATCGAGTATCTCGCTTTGACAGTGATAATGTAAACGCTAATTAGGCCAATTACACGAGCTCGCTAAAATACGGAAGGCGTATGGAGTAACATTGTCTTCCGCGTTTGGCTTCTTGTTAGACGCGCCTGTTATGGCAATTTCCTGCTCCAACGAACTATCAAACATTCAACGAGGTGTATTTACACCTTTTTAACAACAATTTAAGTGCATAGAAAATGATATATTGAATAACTGGAAGCTTTGTCATATATTATTAAAATAAAATTATCCAGGTAAAATCAGTCTTCGTTTGAATCTAATAATTGAACAGCCGCCTAGAACGTGGCAGACTTCAGGTGTTTATTAAAAATTCAGGGAAACTCGTTTTATTAACTTGGGCTCGAGAACTTCAGAGAGAAGCGTATAATAGTAAAAGAGGAGACGTAATAAAAAGACGAAGGGGGTTGAAAAATATAATGGAACGGGCCTCGTGCTAGCCACGTTTGCATTAAACAAGCAAAGAACGAGGCGCAAGGAGGGTTCTACGTTCATCTATCGCAGGCAGCTCGACGATAACCATTACCGTGACCGACATCATGACTCAAATTCGCCACTAATATCCGATTAAGCGTCGGCAGCTCGGGGCAATGAAACAACGAAACGAGCTCTAGGCTCGAGCTGATTTACGAGCATGTAAAATTACAGGTCCGCCGCCTGTAAAAGATGTAAAACGTTTTACGACCGTGTAAAAGTTTTCGTCGATCCCCTCGCCAGCGGAGTTATGCGAAAATAAATTGAGCGACTCGTGAAATTACGCGTGGAACTTCATCCGTTCGAACTGATTTCTCGTGTAATTTAATGCTCGAGTTCTCGCGTCGTCGACTGTAAATAGAGAAGAATCGTCGAGGTACATCCTTGATATTTGTAGATGCGTTGCGTTCAAAAATCGGAAAAGGAAAGAGCTTTTCGACCGCGCATATATTTCGAGGTCGATATCGGTTTGGCGGTAACGAAAAAATTTTCGTCACCGATATTGGCGGTTGGCGGTAACTAAAACAAAATTCACGCCTTCGTTAACGGTCGTCGGTGGCTAAATAAAATTTTAATCGTTTGTCGGATATTTCTCTGAGGTTTAACGATGCCTGCCGTCCCATTCGACTAAAAATTTATTTTACCCTACGCTTCGGGAGTACTGCGTTGCTCGTAAATTAAATTATAGTTATCAAATATTCGGCTGCATAGGGCTCGAAAGCTTTTCGCGGCGGCTTTCACGATGCGAACGAAGCTGCCAATGAATAGTCTCTGAAGCATGTACGAATCCAGCTTGTGGTGGATTTGCAGAGGGTAACAAGGCGACCGAATACGATTTATCGCGTGCCACGAATCGGAATGTTTTTTAAGAGTACACGCGCAAACGTGTAAACGAACCACAAAATCAACATACGCCCGGCGCGGCTTGTTCCCCAGCTCCTGAAAGATATGCAAATTGTGAGAAAGTCGCGGCTGCGGATAAACGGAAGGGAACGGGTTCCTCGTCGGGGAAGGTCTGTGCTAAAAAGAAGGAACGGTTCGAGTGCTCGGCGCCACTTCTGATCTAAATACGCGTGTGCCCTTACCCTACCCCGAAGACAATTGAAACGGGCGCATAATAAGGAGCCTCGTTTCGTCCTTCCGCCGCAGAAGGCCTTGCTTTGCATCCTTATTGTTTATATTCAACAGGAATAATTGCTTTTTAAATTAACCCCTCAGCGACGAATTAACATACCAAATACAGAGTCCCCCCGGCGCTTTTTCCCTTTGACTTTGCGCCGTTTGCGCGTCAAAGGCCACGCTGCGCTTGTTGCTCGTCGAGTGCCCTTGTTAGGGAAATCGTAAGAAAAATCATTTCGAGAACTTTCGCCCTTTATTCCCATTTTCTTCTCGAGTTTAATGGAAATGCGTACGGCTCGCCTCGCCTAGCGTCCCGAAATATACATTTTAGTTGACGCGGCGGCAGGTCGTTCAACCGAATCGAAAAACGTGCAGCGCGAAGCGTCCGGGAAACTATGAAATTCTATTAAAACTTCCGGCATCGAGCATTCCCGACGTTATTTTCATAATTTCCAAACGGGACATTCGTTATTTTCGTACGACGACGACTATCGGGTTGCTGTCGCCCGCGAGACTATTAAAAATATCGTTAAATATTTTACAAATCCTACGTTCCCTGCAAATTTCTATTATATATCACTTAAATTTGATAAATTAAATTCCGTATCCTCCTCATTATTTCTGAGAATGAAATTTACATGTGAGACAGAACGCGAGCTCGATAAGGAAACATGTTGCGGACTAATTGGCGTAGAAACGAAGGCTTTCCTTTCAAATCATCCTGCCAGTTCTGTTTTCAAGAAAATTATTCGAGCAGGACTCTGATAGCGTCGTGTATGGGGCCATTACTAGTAATTTTCATTTGAGTTCGATGTTGTAAACATTGATCGGGATACGGTATTATTTGTTTCCCGTCGATTTTACTACCTTCTAATTAGTTAGAACCAGTTTCAATGGATAATGCCGTTGATGTTTACAAACACCGACGCGAGTAGAAATAACGAGTAATGGACATACGCGTTAACCGAGTACGTGTTCGGTGGTACGCGTACTCTACAAATTTCCGCCATCGATTTTCTCGAAAACAATGCCCCTTACGATATCATACTTCCTCGATTAATTCCCTTAGCTATCGGTTCTACAAATTAATTCTCGACTTATCATCGGTATCTTTAGCACAATATTGTTTAGTACATTCAAATCACCGCGTGGGTTAATATACGCGATTTTCAATCCAAGTAGAAACGTCGATTAGCGATCAGACGCTCGAGTGGCAATACGCGTCAGAGTAAACGTTCACCGGAGAAAAAAGATCTTCAATTCGCGTTCCAGATTAATCTCCTCTCGCGGAATCACCGGCTTTCCGCTCTCACCATCAGTTACACGACACTCGGTACAATTTACCGCGCGAAAATACTCGGTGTCCTAACCAAAATCTCGACCCTCCTCGTCGCGTCGAGTTTCGCGAATCGTCATCCCCATTACATTAACGAGCAGGCGGGGTGCAATTTACAGCGGAATGGGATTTTTAACGAAAAACGTTGCGAAGTGCTATACAAAAAAAAAAAAAGAAGAAAATGAAAGCAAGGAACGGGAAAGCACGATCCCCGGCCGAGGACGAAAGTTTGTCGAGGCGTTCCTCGTAACGGATGTACTTTGTCGCGGGATGGGATCCGGTTCTGCCTTCTCGCGAGATAAAAGATTTCGAATCAAACGTCCGAGTGGCTTCGATAGAAAGAAACATTCATTCGTCTGGAAATTGCATCCCTCGGGAATTTAGCGACTCGTAATATTTTTAAATCAATAACTCGAGGAACGACACGAGCAATTTTCAATATATTTATTAAACAGACAACTCTTCTCTCGTTCGAGTACTTGTCGAAATATCGAGAAAAACTATGTTTACCATTTCTAGCTTTGCTGGACTGTGTCCACACCACGTACGGACCACTGCAGATAAAAATACACGCGTCGAACATATTTTTCTGAGAACTGTCTCGTGTATAAATTTCACTAAAACCAACGTTCCCTGCTGGCAAAAATTAATAAGTAGTATGTAAAATGAATAGTAACTATCCATTTCTATACGGATGGTTCTTTGTTATTAATTCCCTATAAAATCGTGCATTTGTCAACGTCTTATCAACTTTGTCGAGGGAAGAAAGACGTTTCGTTGAATGAAATTTACGAGGAGGCTTCTTAGTATGGCTTCGGAGGCGCGTGCTGGATCCTAAGGCACGCGCGACCTAAGCAAAATCGAATTTCGACCCTTTCATCGGAGGTAGCGTTCGTAACGCGAGCGAACATCCGAGACAAGCGAACCACTAATTCCCTGATTCGCGGTAACTCGGGAAATTAAAGGGAGAAAAGGCAGGCGAGAGGGAAACAGAGGAAGCGTCGGTCTGAAGAATCAAATTATCCCTTCGGCGATTTTATTTCGGTTAGCCGCCGGTCGAGATTATTTTCTTGAATTAAAGATGATCCCGGGGCCGTTCTAATTAGACATTCCGGGATAATTTTCCCGTCCAATCGACTCTTCCGCTTCCCGGCCGCGAAAGAACTTTTCGATCGATCGTCGATTCGCTAGGCGAGAGGGAACGCGAGCCTCCACGGAGCAGCGATTTCAATTGCAGTTTCGCGGAGACGACTCCGTTGTCGGTGAATTATCCTTTTGCGACGCGACAACGCGGCCTGTTATTACTTAATGCGAAGTAAATCTCGAATCGCTCGTCGAGCTCCCTCTGCACCGTAAATAGAGAGCCCAGATTAAGAGGAATCAGATTTAACCGGGTCCCGACGATGGAATAATCCGTCATTTTCTCTCACACTCTCTCCCGTAATGTTATCAACTTTAGCAGACTCCGAAAAATTGGACGTTGACAAGGATCAAACTTGCTTTTCGACTTACACTCGACGAGCCAACCGTTTCTATTCAAGGGATTTGAGTAAAATTTTTAAAAATCGGATTCTTTGGTCGTTCTCCCTCGAAACAATTTCGACGATTGTAAAGCACGATAGCGCGACGCAAATTGGCCCCGGGCGCCAAAATGGATTGCGAGGGAAAATTAACTGTAGCCTTAACGCGCTCGTTCGGCGACGCCATCAACTTTAATTAAACAAAGTTTGTGGAATTTTACGGACGCGTCGATAGGTGATTTTGTCCGGACCGGGGTTACGAATGTTTCGTCCGCGCTGAATATCGCGATAAAAGTTCGACTTCAATCAACGATCGCGAGGGGACGAAGGGTCCTCTCGGCATTAACAATGGAACATCCAGCGTTGGTTTCGTGTAAACACTCGCGCCTCCGCCTTTCGCCATTCAAGCCCCGGGTCTGAAAAGCTCTGTAAAACGTCCGTGCGAATGGGCGGAAGCTCGCCGTCTGTTCTTTATTGCGGCGGTTAAACAACCAGCCTTGAATATTTGATTGGCAATTTCACGCTCCCACAAAAGATCAGCCCCAGACTGACTGGGCTGTCGTGGCTCGGGTTCCCCCGACTCGCTAACCGCGCACAATCAGCCGCGTATAATCAAACGCGAGCCCTGAAATGTTCCACGGTTACAGACATCCGCACGCCCCCGCGTCTTCCGCGTCGCGAACTTTTCCGCAATCCGAGATTTCGAAACAGCGGGGGACCGGTGTCTCGCCAAGAGATAGACCTTTATTCCATGCGGGTGCAATCGATCCGCGAAAGAGTCGATTTTATCGAACAGGGCGAAAGTAATATCATCTACCAAAAATTAGATCGCTGCCAGGTTAATTCCTCCGAAAGTGTGAAGAGATTTCTTGAGTTTCAGACGGTGTAGGTTACAACTGTTGAAATCTACGGATTATTAATTGCAATTGAGAAACTGATAAGAGTGTACCCAATATAGATAGAACTATGGGTTGATTTCAAAGGAATATCGAGATCACGTTGCTGTATCTTTATTTTGTTAATACGAGAGTATTACTGTAATTACGGTATCGAAGAATATCCGAATGTCGTGTCACGCGATCCGGGGGACGTGAAAGTTCAGCGATGTTGGGGCTCTTTCATCGATTCTTTGTCTTCCAGGTACCGAGTACATTGAGTATCTCGTTATCGGGAAACGGAAAAATGAAAACTCGAGGGGGGATGTCTCGAATCGAAAGAACGAAAAATCTTGAGATTCACGGTACGTGCGCTGGAGACACAATAAGAGAATATCAAATGAAGACATATCAAAGGAGGCACTCCATTACGGGGCAAGAAAGAAGGAAAAACGTGAAACGGATACCTCTGAGAACGAACGGGGCTGCTTGATCTCATCCAGGCGACATTCGAGAGAGTTTCCTACTTTCCGCGGCAAGATGAGACGAAAGAGCCGCAGAGGATATAGGAAAGCTCGACAAGCCGGGGATATTTATCGTTCCTGTCGTTAATATCGCTCGCGGTCAGCAGGAACAAATTAACAAAAAAAAAAAACCTCCGTGCTCGGATGCTAAAATTCGACGTTGTCTCTTTTTCCTAAAAGTCACGAAAACGAAAGATACAGAAATCAATTTTACTCTCGTACGGTTTAAATAGGAATATATTTAGCTGGTCGTGTAAAACTTGGTATCGACGTACACTCGAATGTAAAAAAATATTTAAAAAGATTTGCCAACTTTTCGGATGATCGACGTCTTAGGAAAATTCGTCGTAAGAGGGTTGAGACACGAGACTTATCCGGAGGGTAAATTTGCTGGAGAAGCGTCGATCGCAGGAGCTCGTTGGAAAGCTGATTAGAATCGCAGGGTTCGTTGCGTCGCGTGGATGAGAACGAGCCGGAAGCCATCCCCGTCGAGGTATCGCGTTTCCCGAATGAGAAAACGAGATCCTCTACAGATGTTCCGGCAACTTTCCATCTTACGGGTGCCCTTACAAATCCCATCAGAGGCGCGCTAAGTAACCGAGTCGCGGGGAAACTTGCCAGGAGGATCGTCCTGTGGGCGTAGCGACGAGGCAAAGTGCGAAATCGTGTGGAGTCCCGTTTGATTTAGGGTCGATCGAGAACAGCCGGGGAACGACGGGGGCCTCGCGGTCGGAATTCTCCAGCGACGAATGGTTTCGTCGACGACGAGACGCGATCGGTTTCGAGAGCAACTTACGAGCAGTTAAACGTTGCTTTAATAAGCGCTCCACCTTTCTGCTCGACAACTGTTTAATCGTCCCCCGTACGATTAATGGCCCGAACGAGCGGAATAATTGTTGAAATTAGCGTTTCTGGTGGATTCGAAGCGATCCGTTCTTCGTGCTCCAATATATGGAAGTCGTTATGAAAATTGCGCTGTTCCGGTTTACTTCGAGAAACCCAATTTCCACGAGCAACGTTCGAACGGGTTCGAATTTGACGAGATAGGATTTATTAACGGTCCTGGGAAAAAATATTCGTTATAAAAGCGGTGCAAGACCATTTTTAGCTACCGGGAACGCATTTTTTTACGGGTAATTATATTCTACGAACACCTGATTTGCTTTTCGATAATCAATAGGAGCATGCAACGGCCCAATTAGCGTTCATCAAAATTTTCCGGGTATTGAAACCTGTACCTATTATATCTTGTAACAAAAATAGCTCGATCTACATCATTTCCATAATGAGCTCGCGAGCAGACCAGTCATTAAATTAGCGTGTATTTTTCGCAGATACGAAATATAATAAAACGATGATATTTACTTTTAATTTTTAATACTCGGTTCGTTATTCTTTCCAACGTTTCGCCGTTTTTCAGTTGTAAAATCACACTGGTTTCAAAGGAAAATAGTGGGAAACTACATGTTGGGTTTTATTTTCGTTTGGATACAAGTAACAAAATATCCGCGCGAAATCACCGATCTTCCGAAACAGAAGGCTCCACAAAGCAGCGCAAAAAACAACGTTTAAATGTTTTGTAATAATGGAAAAAAAAACGGGGAAAATATTTTATTTGCTGATGGAGAGGAAATTTAATTTAGTCGGTTCAAACGGTTTTATTTACTACTGCCACGATTTATGAAGAGAAGAAACGGTGAAAATTCAACGACAAATGGCTCGTGGTGGTCTCATAATTCCAGTTGGAATTCGTTATAATGGCAAAATAGATGTATTGTTCGTTCAGGGGTGAATAAATGGCAAAGCACATTTAAATTCAGCAAAAAAACAAATTAATAAACTCGTGGAACGATTGACTAAAAACGGATTTATTTTCCGGCCCGATAATGCAACGGTTCGTCGAGCAAAAATTATAGAAACGTATTTTGCAATACAGAGGACATTCGTTTTACCGTGGCTTGCACGTTTCGCGAACTCGGACGTTGTAGAAAATTCCTGCGGAACATAAAAATGGGAGGATCTACGAACAGAAACCATTAATATAACATTCGCAGTAAACTTTTCAGAAAGTAAATTCTTTTTCAGAAATTATTTGATAAAAGTCGAGTACCAGTGTCCACCCATCGAACGTAACGTTTATCCACCGCTTATACGAGATAAAAAATCCCGAATGATCGTGGTGAAATTAAAGATAGCACGGACGATAATGGGTTCCACTTGTCCGCTCGCGGAATCGATTGGTTTCGTTAATTTTCGAGATAACTTCGGTCCGTTCGATTCCAAAGTAAACGTTGCATCGTCGCCTATCGAATTATACTGAATTTAATTAATTGGTGCAGCCAACGATGCGTTGTTTATCTTAAACGTCGATTGATGGAATAGCGCAGAGGGGGACGATCCGCAAATATTTAATCCGTTCGAAATCAATGTTTCATCCATTCGGTAAAGCGCAAACTTTTATTTCTCGTGCTCGTATAATTACGCGAAGATACCGTTTCGTTCTTTGAAAGTTCTTTAATATCGGAAACTGTTCGAGTTGCTCCGTCGCCGGCCAAGTGGATGCAAATTCGAGGAAAACGGTTTCGCTTCCACGGTCCCTCGCAGAAAGAGGACGCGAATTCGTTCGTGAGAAAGCTCCACGGTCCGCGGGCTGGTAAATGAAAATTTAAGGAATAAGGATTGCGGTGGCTGTATCCGCGGACACGAATAATCGATATCGAACGGTTGTTCGATTCGAGGGGTGGCATGACACAGTTTAGCATTCCAAATGCGTCGTCCTTTGTCCCCCAGGTAAGTGGATCTCCACAGAGCGCATAGTCGACGTAGCCTGATTCCAAACGCCTGAAAGCCAGCTTAATTTGGCTTCTCCGTTGCTCGCCGCGTGTTTATACGCGCGCCGCACCCTGAAAACCGCATACTCCGCGCAGGTTTCCTCGGATCCACAGAGATTTTCACGAATCGTCGGAAAGGCCATCGAAAACCGTCGTACAACGAACGGAATTTCTAGATCGCGATTTACTATAAATTTCTACCAATCGGGGGATGAAACTCGTGAGATTTATGAATAGAAATATTTTCGAAAGTTGGAGGAGAGTCCTCGTCCCCTTTAGCATACATCGTTCTTCCAGTAAATCATGTCTCCATCGAAAATTAGTAAAAAATCGATACGATGGAAAGGGCGAAACTTTTCACCGAGAGGATATTCGAGAAATTATTTTCCCTGTCCCGGGAAAGGTCTTAATTTCTCTGTCGATCGAACGGACAGCGTTTATGGATCCGATAAGCCGCGAGCCGTATATTTTCGCATGCTATCCGCAGCAACCCTTCGTCGGGATATTCCGCGTAGTTCGACAGGGAAGATGATGGGGAACTATTTGCACGATCCTTGCGAAGTCAGCAATAGCGATCGCGCCGATTCGATGGCATATAGGGTCTAACCGAGAGACGATCGTAAAACGACAAGAACCGCGCCGGTGCTCGTTTAGGAATTGGAAAAACTCGCGACGACAATTTTTCTGCGGTGTCGTTTGAATTCCAACTTATCGCGCTCTCCAGCAAGAGCATGAATTTCGAACAACGAGGACGTTAACATAATTTCTGAGTGCGACTCGATATTGGAGTGGGTTCTAAAATATCCTTATTTTTTCCGTTTGAATAAAATTTCTCCTTCGTTAAATTTATTCTACGGTAATTAGAACGATAAAAAGTCGAGAATTCTAACGTTGTAAAAATATATAATAATGTTTCCGTAACGCGACTAACAGGTATCTAGATTTTGAGAGTCGTGTATCCCATTGGGGGTGGAATACCGATCGGGAAATGTTGACCCGTCGGACGGGCAGTTTCGAGGAAAATCTAGCAGACGGTTATCGTTCGATCCAGCCCGTTTCCATTCCACGGACACTTTACGACTCAGCGGTATCGTTGAATAATTAACGAGCAGCCAGAGTACACCGGGACCGTCCAAGTCCGCGACAACGTCACGAAGACGTCGACTTTGGTAACGGAACTCGGACGTCTTCTGCTTCTCTGCTCCTTTTCTATTTTCGAACAATTACGTCGCATCGATCATAAATTTCGACCCATTGAAACTTTAATATCCGGCCGTTGCCGCTGGAAAAGTCGAAAATGGCGCGCGGTGCATCGAACCCGCGAGCACTTCCATGGAATTAATCTTTTGGTGCTTTCGAATTTTCTGTCCACACACCCCGTATTTCGATATTCTTGCATTTTCAATCAGACAAATCGTCCCGAGGAATTAAGCCTCGATTTTTTCAATTAATTCTTCGCTCGATCGTACGTAACGATTGCAATGCACTATGAAAATTTCTCTTAAGAAAAGTTCCCTTTCGTAGAAGAAGTTTCTGCTTAGCAAACGTCTTCCACGATCGACTACAAATCCCTCTCGAAGGGCAATTCGCTCGAGCAACAATTCCCTTTAACATTTTCGCCTCTGAATTAATCAGTGACAAGGAGAGTCTCTGGTTCGAAATATCTCCTTGCAAGGGAATTACTAAAACATTCTAAATAACGCAGTCGATTTTTCCGAGCAACGAGATTAAAATTCATTGGTCGCGGAAGGAGCTCGAATCCGTCGCTATGGTGATCGATGATTTTCCTCGATCCCGAGTGCCCAGGGCTGTGGGACGAGGTCCCCGGAGGAATCGACAAACGGAAAAGGAGTGCGTTTCCTTTTCTTCGTACCGACTGTCCACGATTTATCTTGGACGCGTCGGCGTTTTCCGCGTCGACGGCCGCGGGGAACGCGAGTCGGAAAACGTCGGGGTGGGGTTCCCGGGACACGCCGAGCGGAAAATTACAAATAGTTGGCGAATTTCTGGCGGCCAAGATTCGATACGGGCCGGAAAGTGGCAAGAAACGCGCCCCCGGAGGACAAGGAACGCCGGCGAAACAAAGAAAAGCGCCGACCGGCGACGCACGGTTGGATAAATAAATGGGAAGCTACGCGTTCGCTTCGGTCTCGTAAACATATTCCCAGGAATAATTGCTACCGTATCGAATATCACAGCAGCCGCGAGATATTTTCTCGGGGGAAAAATGGCGAACGCAAACGGAATAAATTTAGCGGTGATTTTTCAACGTTTGCTCGCCGCACGTTTACCAGATCGAACCATACTTCCCGATATAATAAAATCGCGTTGGTACCATTTTCTAATTTCCAAATAAATCGTAAATATCAGAAATTAATAGTTTTTTCAGGAAGCTTCGCGAGGAGTCTGGAGAATTTCGCGATGCAAAAGCTGAACTGCAAAGATTACTAATTCTTTCGCAAACGGATCGAAGGTACCAGCGTCGAGGTTGAAAAGGTTCTCGCGAAACGAACGCGTAAGAATGCGTGGGGCTCCGCCTCTGGCATTCTTCGGCAGCGTTTGCAACTCGAACATTGCAAGGTTGCTGGGCGTCTCGGGTTCCTGCGGAATAGAAATTTAATATTTCACAAAGAAGATGGTTGCACGGGCTCGCGGATGAGCTCGCGATCGCTGCTTACTTGGCCGCGACTGCCAAGAATCCAGCCGTTGCGCTCGGATGACTTTTGTTTCGTGAAAACGGAAACTTCATCGACCCGGTACGCGAGTTTCCGGGCGCGAAAAAACTCGCGAAAAGTCTAAACGTGCTCTGGAGATCTTCGAACACCTAATTTTGAAACGATTGCTCGTTAGAAAATAGTCTTTACTTGAAGTCTTGCGTATCTTTAAAATGAATCGCGAGTCCTTCGGAAAAATTCCAGCACTCGTTGGGAAGTCGAAGTTATGGAATTTAATAACCAACAGGTTGCGATAAGTCGTATCGAACGGTCTGGTGAAATTCGACGAAGAAACGCACCGAGCGCGGTGGAGGTAAAAAGCGGAGTAAAGCTATTGTAGTAACCGCGACGAAATCCAGACTGGAAAACCGACGCAACACCGCCGGGAACCAATAAACCTTTGCTGTTGCGAGGTACAGAGCTTTTCCAGGGCTTTGGAGAGAAAAAGAATCGGAGAGGAAGGATGAAGGGAATTTACAGAAGAAGCGGTGGGTGTTTCGGGGGACAGGATAGACTGTATAATGTTCGCAGGCCGCGAGAAAGGCGATTGCCGAAAGAAAAAGCAGGATAGTACGATGTTGGAACATTGGAGAAACGAGCACCGTCCGCCTAGAGTAAATCTTAATCGATTGGTGTTTTGCGTTCGATTTAAAAAACGCGATCGTATATTGGGAAGGATCTTCTTCTATCGGTTTCCAGAATTGCCCGGTGGGGAAGTAAATTCTATATAGCGAGATAAGCTTTTTGGCCAGCTGCTCCGGGATTAAGACCGCCCCGGTCGTATTTCCCATTCCACGCGAGCGGTCTTTCTTCGTGGTGTCTTGGCGGGCGTCTGGAAGCCAGCCAAATAAAACGTCGTGGCAGGTAGGACGCGAAAAGCCGCGGGAACTTGTTAAACAATTTGCGGGACGCCGACTGCGGGCTCGGAGACGCGGCGCGAACAGGATGAAATTGCGGCGGCCGTTGCACATTAGAAAGGCAAACAGTCGTAAAGTTGCCACTCGGCCAAAGGAAAGAAGCCAAAGAGCCTCTGTAGACGCGAGAAAGAGAGAGAAAGAGAGAGGAACGCTTAAGAAGAAATTCAAAGCGAGCGAAAAATGAACGTGTCAAAGGAGGCCATTCGAAGAAAGGAAATCGTAACGAGTTTGCGCAACTTCGCGTCAAAGTTTCCCGGCAAAGCGACGTTTCAAGAGCTCCAGACTCGCGTCGTGTCTAGGAAAATGCACGCTCGTGCCTCCGAAAGCTGAAATTCCAGCTGCAGCGTGCCGCGAGGGCCTCGCGATCCTTTCTGTCGTTCAAACTTACACACCCACGCAGCTTTCCACGCAAAGATCGACGTTGTTCCGGTCCTCGATTTAATAGAAAACGATTCGGCGATAAAGACATACTTTTCTGTCTTTCGTACGATGCAGAGGAAATTTTTATTGTTCGATAATATGTAGAAAAGGAATTGAAAATCTGCGTTACTTGCTTAGTTGCGTAGGATACACACACACACACGTTCTTCAAAAGAAACCCTCGAGTAGTTATAATTTAGCTTAGAATGATCTGAATCAAAAAGAAAGCGATGTCTGACCATTACTTGATATTTCTACTTGCACTGGTATTTCTAAACGTCTTATCACGTCTAACATGTCTCTTCACCAACCTTCCGATCTTCTAACTAGAACGAATTAAAATTTCCAGCACATCACCGTCAACGCAAGTAGAAATATCGACCACTGGTCAGACGTGCTACTTAAGAAATCGCACTCGCTAGGCAAGAGGGACGAATAGACTCTGTTGACAGTACCCGGGGACCATGTAGGGATTTTTGTAGCGAACAAAGGGCTAATTCAAAGCCGGATTGAGGGAAACAAGAACCGAGTGGACTTAATGAAACGTAATTTTCATTCCCCCCGTAATCCTTTCTCCCGTGGCAATTAGATTATCCAATCACGGTTCCGCGTGGCTCCTCGTTGAAAGTTAACAATCGCGGTGGTCCCACGGCATGTACCAGCATGCGCGGGGAAATATTTTCGTTTCTCGTTTCATAATTCCTGGCGGCACGCGTGCCGTCTCCGTTCTCACGGGACGGGGTGAGCGTTTCCCTGGAATGGTCGTCCCGTTTACACACGGAGGGAACTCGGAACGATCGGGGCCAATCTTTTCTCGAGATCGTAAAGCAGAATTATTCACCCGCACCCCCTATAACCCACTTAACCCCGCTCTTCATCCTCTTCTCCTTATTCCCAGCCGAACGCGAACCCTCTTCTCCTCGGTCTTCTTTCCGATCGGTTTAGCCCAGCACCTCGGTCGATAATGAAATTCTACCTTCGAGCAGCATGTGCCTCACCGGAATTCCATAGAGGGTTCTCTCTCCGCCTGTCCACGCCTGCCAGGACCATGCGATTCAAAAACGTGACGCGAATCCCTTCTGCTGCCTACGCGCTCGTCCCTCCAGGGCCACGGTTGCGCATTGTCTAGATCAGACGTCGTCGAACTCGCCTGTGAAAAAAATGCCTTTGCACCGAGCGAGACCAACGATTTTTAACAGGCAATGCTGCACTGTTTTAATTAACTTTGCACGAGCTCGGTTCGTTTTTGCTAAATCAATTTTCTGGTATCCAATACCGCGCGTAGAGAAACGTTATTTTAACATTCTCGATTTGCTTTCGCACGTGGAATCGTTTGCTTTTGTACTGCTCGTTATCGTACATTCTGTACTGTTATTCGAAGGAGGTCACAGTTATTCTTCGTGACGTAAGTTTAGTTAAAACTCTGTCTCGAGTATTTAGTTCCGCGTAATCCTTTATAATTCCTGGGGCTCGGATAATCTGCTTACTTTTGTTCGATATTAAAATTTTTATCGTCGCTCTCTGGATTCACGAGAGCCTCGGTTTGAGAAACTCAATGAGAACAACAATGTTTAATTCGTTGGTGAAATTTCGAAAACGCGAATGGAAATGAGTCCAACGGCGGTGCCCGTCGGAGATCGGTGGACGTCGCGACGTCTGGCGAGGTCGACGGAAAAAAAGAAGCGTCGAGAGGGAGGGACAGAGGGAGGATGCAGGTCGTGGGACGAGGAGGGCCAAAGACATGTCCTGCGGGATTAAAGCAAAGCTCTGCGAAATTGCAGGAAAGCCACGCAGTTTCAATAAACCCGACCGCCATGGTTAAAGGCAGCCCGTGATGGATATTGATTTTAATTTGAAATAAATCCGCTCTCTTTCGCGTGCTGGTTAACACGAGGGAACGAACCAGCGGAGCGACAGGATCGCGAAAAAATCAGACAAGTGTTCCATCGACGATTGAAAACTGCTACGTCGAATAAACTTTTCGAACATACATGGAAAAATTCAACCAGCGGATCTTCGAATACCTTTGCTATCGAGTCACGTGTGGTGGATACAAAATTATTTTATTTAATTTTTTTTTAGAACAAACACAGTTGTCTCGTTTCGTTTTTAACTTTCCTCTTTGTTTCGCTTTCTCGAAAGACGTAACCATTTATAAGCGAACTAGTGAATAAATTTGAGAGACGCGTAGATAATGCTCTGAATGTCCTTAACGAGATATTCCGTATCGCAACAAGCTCGGCTAGACTTCTCCCCTGCAGCACCGTGAACAGCAGCTTGTCGTTGGATGTCCATGGAGGATACCGTAAACGAGATAAATCAAATTTCCTTTTCCCGCTATCGAATATCGAGAGAAACTGACGATCGTATCGCGCGACGATATTCCTTAATTACTGTCCCACCGAGGCTGGAAAGGACGCGATTTGCGTTTTCCGTTCGCCTTTCTCGCGGGTCCACGATATAACGATCCCTGAACAAATCTATTGCTTGTTCTAGAAACGAACGAATTTCATTTTAGAAACAATTTTAGAGACATCTCGTTACCTCGGCGGAAAATGATTTTTCAAAGTAGATAAAGACGACGATCGCGAGAGCACGCCTGTATCGCGAGAGCCAGGGAATAATTTGCATTTGAAATTATTCGAGCCTCCCCCGTAGGGTCGTGCTTTGGAAAAACTCGAGCGGCTTATCCATATTTGCACGTTAATTGGTTCGCTGCGTCGGTCAAACGTAATGCAAATCTTGCAGTTGGTCGGACTGACGTTGCAGCCGCGCGCTTTGGCAAATTGGCTGGGAAGGAACCGGCGGAAACGATTCGTACGAGCGTCCAAACGAACGCAGACCAAAAGAGAGACGCGAATTCTTCGAAGGTACGATCTCGTCGCGGAAGAATCTCGCGAAGGAACGAGACGTTCCCTACCTGTTAGACCGTTCACCGTTTTGCGATATCAAATTCAAATTCCAACGATGGAATTCGCAGCCAGCGTTTCACGGAACGTTCGCGATTCGCGACACGCGAGTTCCATCCTCCCGACTCGAGGACGTCTGATTAAAAAATCGAGTGGCTCTGTTTTCGGGCGTTTAACACTCGGGTCTCGTCGAAGAATAAATTCTCGCGCGAAATAGAAAAGAATTTCAGAACCATTAGGAGTCGGGTGTTTCAGGGGAAACGTTCGCGGATATCTGTTCGCGTAGCGACGCTAAACGTTCGCCGTACTTGCATCAAACTCCCATTAATCATACTCTCGGTCCGACGCAACGCTCTGGCGACGACGTTTTTCTCAGACTCTCTTCCTGTCCGATCGCGGGGCTTTCGATCTCGAGGTTGTCGCCTCGAAGACCAAATTACCAACTCGCCCTCGGCGACCGAGATACTCGGGGATAGCTTAATCTTCCGCATTCGAATTACTTCCTCGTACCGTGCGCGTTCCCTGGCAAAACAAACCGAGCGGAAGAACGGACGCCATCTTGGCGTATCTCGGTCGCCTCTCTCAGCAAACGATATTATTATCGTTGTGCACTTTCTCTTCTTTTTGGGTTGCTTGTGCCATAATATCGCGTGTAAAAATATTAACGAAGACGTTTACAAACATACGCGTATAAATTAATCGCGTACAATCTGAAATTTCGAAGACTGTATAAGTAGTCTATACAATATTACCGAATATTTTTATATTTACCAGGAGCCGTTTGAAACGATATCGAATTAATACTGTGATTTAGACGTTCTTGATCGCACGATATCACGGAGCAAGGGATGAATTTGACGCGA
This sequence comes from Colletes latitarsis, assembly GCF_051014445.1. Taxonomy (NCBI): domain Eukaryota; kingdom Metazoa; phylum Arthropoda; class Insecta; order Hymenoptera; family Colletidae; genus Colletes; species Colletes latitarsis. The sequence continues at coordinate 40,473,593 of NC_135137.1, read as the reverse complement.
CAGAGCGAACAAGTTGATCGTGGCGCCTTAATGAGCGATATTGCGCGTCGCGCGGTACGACCCTAACTAAAAGGGCTCGATTCCGTCGTCGATAATGCGGCAATTCGGTCGATCGTCTAACGGAAAATGCAACGGACGATCCCGTAACGCTGTCCAAGCGTTTACTGGGCGTCGATCTGGCGAAATACGTCGTGACACGGTGCCAACAGCATCCAGGCACGTTTCTCTTGCGGTCGAGCGACCCCTTCCTCCGTTTCTGTCGTAGTTTCCGCCCGCGAACTTAGTTCTCTTCGCCGCTGTTGCCGTAATTACTAATTATTCTTGGAACGCTCGTGCCAGCAGCTACACGGCCAGTCAGTCCCTAGAACCAGTCCAGAACAGTTAGGAGAAAGTCCCAGGCAACGGCCAGACGGTCTGGCATTGCGATCAGCTGGATTCCTACGTCCGTCTCTGCGACTCTTGAGCGTAATTTACGCCTCGACTTAATTACTTTTAACGTTTGCACGTTTCATCGATGAGATTTCAAATTTTTCTAATGCTATACGTGTTATGAAACTTGCAATTCGTTTACTTTTACGCCAAGAGTGAAAGATCCACGCTGCAAGTGCAGTATTTAGGATTTTCCGCTCGCAAACTTCCACGTAGAAAAACATCGAAATTCATGGGAAGATGCAAAACGATGGTCGAACTTTTCCTGGGCGCTCTGTCATTCCGGGTAGCAATTTGCCTTGACGATTTACCATTTTACCCGTCCGCCTAGGTTCCGTAACCGTCGTAGCGACTCTTGCCCGTCGAGTTATTCGACTTTGTCGTTGTAACGTTAGCAATTATTTTCTTGGAAACGCGATAGAGCCGTCGCGAGACGAGAACGGTTCATCGCTGTTATGTTGCGCTTCTGGCAACTCGGGCTGGAGGGGTGGAGGTCGAAAGCAAGAGGGGATGGTCCAGGGGTGGAGAGAAGGAGCTAGACAAAGTAGCTTCTCGGGGGCTTCCTTCCTATTATCTGTGCTTGGCGGTCCGCTCACCCAGCATGCATACAAAGCAGTATTTATAGCCAGCATAGCGAAGCACGCCCCTCAGGGCCAAGTTGAACAAATATTTATCCCCTGGAGTCAAAACACGATCGCTCCGCTTGCCAGTTCTCGCCGCTAGCTGTTTCGGACTTGGAACTACGTAGTATCGCGGTCTTTCGGTCATTGTTCAGGGCTTTGGTAGAACCCCATGGCCGGTAATCGCGTTGATTTCCGGTTTGGGTGAACGAAAAATGGGGAACAGATTCGCGGAAATTAAGAGCAATCGCGATACACGGCGATGGAAACGGACGAAACCATTATTGATCCTTACAGGTGCCCTTTCACGTGTTTATGCAATTTATCGAGTACGTCATTCTATCAAAACTGTTAATATTCCCGCGTATATATAATTAATTATCTTACGATAAACGATACGCAACAATTTAAATAAAAGTATTCGAATAATTAAACTTAATTTATATTTTAATAGCATGTGGGATCCATCGACATAAAATGAAAGAATTTTTACAAATTCCATCAGCCTCCGATTTTAATTCCCAGTGTATACGAATAAAATGAAATTTGCATTGGAGATCGTAAAAACTGTCCATTTTGCGTCGCGATGTTGTGGCGAAAATGTTTGAAATTCGCGAGGGATGATTAAACGCGCGGTTGTAAGGAGCGACTAGGGGAATGGCTAACGACAGAAACGCCCGGAAGCCGCCCGGTGGAAGATCGTTATCGGTTTGCAGTAAATGACAATTTCCGAATACTGGATCCGTTAAGCGACACGGCGGATCGTAAATAGAATTACAGAATGGCGGAATTCTGTTCAGTCGGGAAGTTTCGAACGAAGTCTCGCCGGATTCGTTCCGTTTGCGTGCAACGTACCGGAACTATCGTCCATAGTGTCGCGCTGCGCATCCCCATACACGGAGTTATAAAACGGACGTAACCCGGGCGTCATTGACTCTCGCGTTGCGTTTCCCAGACGCGTTCGTTTCGATTCGATTGCGCGCGCGAATAAAGACGCAACGTCGCGTTGCAACGACGTCGCTAAAGCAGATAAAGACGCGGGATTCGCAGGCTACCGCGTGTAAAACCAAGAAGCTAAAATCGAACGACCCGATCAAAACGATTCCCGTGTTCGAGGAATACGCGCATTCGATCCCGTTGTATCGCCGTGATCCGTCCAACTTTTCCGTTCGCCTAACAGCGAAAACGGTTTTATTCCGAGCCCGAAGCACCCGTATCTGGCTCGCGATGGCGCGGTGTCACGGACTTTTTAACGATCGCCCAGTTATTATTATTACTTTAGCAGTTACGCAGGATCGATCGTACGCCCTGACGATCTAAACGGGTCTTCGCGTATCCGATGGGACAGTTTACGGAAAGTTCCACTTCCTATGTAAAATTGCTACTTTTTTACTACCCGGGTTTATGGTTCTTTTCTCTTGGAACGCTTACGATCCTCGTCGATATCATTTTGGACGCCACGCGCTGCGATTCTTGGTTTCAATTTAGTTAAAATCGCACGGAGCAATATATTTCACGATTTAGAATTCTATTCTTTCTGTTAGTCTGGCCCAGATAAATTACGTTACTCCGTAGCTCTAAACATAAATCAAACGATCCTTGATTTTCAGAGCAATTCACTGCCTGATCATTCCGTCAACAATTAGTTGCGACAATCGAGATACCATCGTACCAAGTACAGTAGCGATCAATCGATCGGTTCAACACCATAAGATTGCACGCAACAGTTTGTTCTTCGGACGTGCTCCGACTTCGAGCAGCAGCTATTATATTTTTCCCGTCCACCGGAGAACCTAAGAACCCGAGGAGGCTCGAGTCATTGCAGTAAAAATAAAAATTCCTCCGAATCGTGTTTAAGATCGAAGGGGTAGCTGAAGAAATTTCTCGGCGAAAAAAAAAGATTTCAAATCCTTTTGAAATAATTATTTTTAGATCCTGGGGTCAAGCACAACCATTTTTGGTCAATAGACATACCCCCGAAATCCTATCCACTTTCGAGAAAAAAATTCGAGAACGTGTGAAATTTTTCGACAAAATTTAAAAATTTCCAATTGTTTTGGAAAAATTATTTCTAGTAGCAGGGGTCAATTACAATCATTTTTGGTCAATAGACATACCCCCGAAATCCTATCCACTTTCGAGAAAAAAATTCATTACCGAAAACATCATGTCTGACCATACCTCTGGCTGTTTCCCTGAAATTTCATACGTATGTTTAAAACGTCATAACTCCTGAACGGATTGGAGGATTTTAATGTTTCAAAATGCAAACAACGCGTATTTTGACGAAGAATAAGTGGAATTTCTAAGAATGTTCGAAAAGTTATTCCTCAGGTGCTTTAAAGCCCCGGAAATACTAGCCGAGAAAGTACATTAGATATAAGGTCTACTCGTACACCTAATTGTGCTATAACTTTCATCGATGCGATCGAGGATGTCCGGGAAAGTTTACAAGCCGCGACAACGCCAAAGTTGCGACGCTCGGAGAGCTTATAATGTTCGCGAAATTACCTGTAGGTTGATTATCGCCTAGAACCGCGCTGCACTCCTAACACGTTCCCTCCCACGCGTCGCGTACAAGTTTATTACGAGCACAAAAGCATAGCACGTCTTACATCGTTTTTACAAATTCTATATTATACCCTTCTGCGTTTGCTGCAAATAGTTTCTGTCGAATACGAGCTCGAAATATAAACGAAACGGCTAGTTTTCGATTTAAAAAGCTTTTCTTTCGAGAGACTCCGCGGACCACTCGACCCGCGGAAACGGCGGCTGATAAATTTGCAAATTACAGCGCCGTGAAAGTCACGCGTTCGCTGGAGGGGGCCTGGGCGGGGGAGGAACAAAACCGGGCGAAACAATATCTGCGGGAATGAGGAAAAATACGGTTAAAGTGACTTTCTCCTAGCCAGGAGGTTGGTTATCATATTTCACTGGCGGCCGACGTAAATCCGCGTAATTTAAATTTTAAAGTGCAAAACTGTTACGACGGTGTTTTATTTCGCCTGCCGGGCCTCTCTCTCCCCGTTCCGTCGTTGCAAGTTTACCGATTCTCTTGCTCTTAGTTCCCCGTTGCGAAGTGAACGCGACGAAGTCGGTTCGCGCCGGGATAAAGAAGTCGGAAAAATAAAGATACGAAACGTACGACGTCGGGTCAGCGCGGTCGCTTTCGTCGACGGGCCGAATAAAGTCAAATAACATGTTATTAACCCGCGACAAGCTTCGAATTGATTCAAGAAAAGTTTAGCAGACAAGGCAAGATAAATACTGAATTTGCACGTTGAACTTTTTCTTAATGAATCGTTATTATCTCTTGGTGAACTCCGCGTTTCCATATCCCCTGTTCGAGAAGCTGAAACAATAGCAAGGTCTCTATTGTTCGGTCAAGAGTGCTTTTTAAAAAAGACAATAGAATTTTCGCTCGGAGTGTAGTCTGTAAATTCTGCAAACGGTGCAGTTCAAAAGAAAATTCTACGAATAAGAATTTTAGTACGTAGAAGTATCTCCTATATTCGCGTGCTAGTCAGGGTGGGCTTTTCGCATGATTTGTGTTTGCTTTTATCCTCTTTACCTTCGCCTCCAGCATGTACTATTGAAAGACGAGACGATGGCACTCTATCCACATACTAATCCTAAGATTCCCCTCGCCCCTTGCGTGGTTTAACTCGTAGTTGCCAACATCTCGTCTTCCAACAGTACTTGTGAAAGTATTTCTTCGAATCTGGAGCGTCCATCCTGCTCGAAGAGGGAATATAGTATCTCAATAACAGCCGGATAAGGGAAAAGGGAGACGTAAAGGTGTCGTCGAGAAAAGAGAATCGAGGGGAAAGGATGAAGGTGGGCGAAGGGGTGAGGTAGAAAGGAAACACGTTGAACGACAAGTGCTACTTCGCACGTAAATTCCAGCTTCCAATCTCCTTAGCGATGCAGTGGCTCCGTTCCGTAGCGCACGGTCTCTGGCTTCTTCCGCTTTGCATCGGGGGCCGGTTTTACCGAGGGTGTTCGTCGCTTTGCATCGCTTTCTGCTTCCCGAAGCAACACGGAAGGTTGGGCGCATCGCGGCCCGGTTACTCGGCTTCTAACTGTAAGTGGGATTTATCGGTCCCGTTGCGAGCGAGCAAGAACGAACAACCACGGGTTTGTCGTGCTAAAACACCGGTTCGATATCCTCTTCGCTCCTCGAGATTTCGCCGGATCTGTCGCCAAGACAAACCCCCGGAATACCGTGTGCCGCCGATCTGCAGGGTTTAGTCGCGATTCGAGTCGCCGCGGTGTTTCGAGGCTCGATAAAAAGCGTTGGACGCGAAAAATATACAGCGAAGGTTGATTGGTCGTCTAACAGCGAGGGGATCAAGCCATCGACTGCCGGGCTGAATTTATAAAGCTCCCTTGATTACTTTGGGTTGTTTCATAATTCGTACTTTGAATTCAATTCCCTCAGTTTGATTAGTTTGGCCAAAATTTCTATGGAAGTTACCCCTTTCGAACGCTCGTCGAATTACAAAAGTTTCCACGGTGGATGTAAAACGTGCAAACGCCATAGAACTTTGCGATTAATCGTTTTTTTTTTAATTCTGACGAATGCGTAAACGTGTTTCCGATGAACCGGTGACCCGTGCGAAACCCCCTGTTCCGAGCAACGTTTCTCGTGGCGCCGCTACACTCAATTACCCCTCTTTCTTTTATATTTTCCTTCCCGGGGACTCGTCGCTGCGCGATCTTATCCGTAGAGAGAATCATAAATAAACAGATACGTCTAGGGAGAGCTTTAAGAGAGCGAAGCGTCCGGGAAAGAGGATCAAAGGGAAAATGTAGCGACTCGATTTGAATGCAAGGCCAACGCTGGGACCCGCGATACGCAAATATGTAAGATGATGCGCCATAGGAGCGAGGAAACCGAGCAAAACGAACGAAACTGGCTAGTTACCGAGCTTGCAAACTCGCCACAAATGGAACAACCTCGGTGCCGATCGACCGAACACCGAAGACCGTTTCAATCGCGATGGAAACTCGAGGGAAATAGGGACTGTGTTCGGTATTGACATCGGTTCAGGAGCTTTCCGTTCCGAGCAGCGTTCAATTTGAGCATCGACGCGTCACTAGAGTTTCAGATATCTTCTTGTCAGAGTCAGGACTTTCTATACGGAACTAACCTTTTGGGTGTCCTTGCCCGTGAATGTGTTGGTTCGTCAGCTAATTTGACGCAATAGACGATCCCCGACTCGCATCGGCAAACCACCCCCGCGTTTCTTGCGAGCCACGAGTCGAGAATTGGATTAACTAGGAAATTTATTGCATCTGGGTAAATAAACTATCTTCGATATATGGCGATCGAACGGTTTAATTAATTACAAATTGAACGCTAAAACATGCTCGAACCCTTCAAAATTCTACCTGTAAAATTTCATTACTGCGCGTTGCACCGTTTCCAATCGATACCGTTGCAAACGACCGTCCCCCGCTCGGTTCTACTGCATTTTTCGGTGGAATTTTTCTATCGATGTTTCTACCGACACGAGTTAAAGAGAAACCCCCAGACACGGTTTTCAATTCCAAACAATCGTGATAATAAATTGCTCGGGCCCAGGCAGACACAAAGAAGAAGTTTCGAGATAAGAACTACGATCGGGTTTAAACGTAACGAGTGGCGCGGTCTAGCTGTTAATTAGATGCTACGAGTACCAGATACTTGGCCGCCAGGAACAAAGGACAAGTTTCCCGAGACAAATGGATCGGGAAACCTAACGAATTGCTGCCCGACACCTGTGCGTCGCCCAACTTTTCGTAATGGCCGGGGTTTTGCCTCGAGAACGTTCCCGATAATTCAGGTCGGTCGTTGTTTTTCGCTCAACTTCTTGGCCGTTCTTTTTCACCCCGCTTCTTATCGCTGGGAATTTTTTTGGATGTATCGAGGCACGTCAGACGCGGTTTTTCCACAGTTTCCACCGTGCATCCGGCGAAATTTATCGTCGCGTCGAAGGGTGAACCCGTCGTCTCGATATCTCGTTGCCAGCGAGACCATTAACCCTCGAAGGCGACGTCGATCCGCGTTCTCCCAAGCGTCCCCGTCCGAGCATGTGTACCGACGCCGAGCGTCGGGCTGACCGAACATCGCACCCGCCCCAATTAACAATTAGGTTCGTCGTGCAGGACGATAATTAGGCGACTGGTTTCGAGGCAGCATGTTCCGCGTGAACGAACCGATATGCTTGCGTGTACCAATTACCCGCGAAATCGAGTAGAATCTTTCCGCGCGAACAATTGCAACAGAAATTTAGATAATTAAGACGCGAACGGTCGTAAAGGGTTGAAAACAATCGCGTTCCATTACCGGCGAGAAGCGTTTACTATTGTTTTCCACTTTATTTGAATTTATTTCACTCGAACGCCACTAGACTTCCTGTAGCCTAGGTAAGCGCTTCCCGTAACGACTTCCACGCGATTTTCATACACGAGCCGCCCCGGAAACCGCACGACTGCGTCAGCGGCCATAATTTTCAAGTATGCGCGTATACCACACGCCGCGATAAGGCGAACGTGTTTTTCATTTCGCGTCGTAAAATTATTTTGATCGTGTAGCGGATATTCTGCGCCTCTAACGCGACGGAAGTCGTTTTTAAGAGTAGACTGTTTTATCATTTCGAATTCTTTGATTGAAAAATTAAAATTGCTGTGAGACACTTGGAACCGACGCGTTAAATAACGTTCGTACGGTGAACAGATAGGGATGGCAGAGCGGGGAGTGGAGCAACGTAAAATTACGTCGGCTGCAGCGAGTGCATTAATAGGAAGAAATGTAGCGGAAAGCACTCTGTACGCGGCAGGGAAGCGGGTAGAATGAATCGCCCGGCGATGAGAACCGTGGATACGTCCGAAGATCGACAAGGACAAAGCCCTTCCCTTCGAGGATACTTTCCGAGTGTTCCGGTATTCACAAAGAAAGCTGGGAAGAGCGATGGAAGAGATTTTCTTTGAAACCGCCGAGTGTCCGTTCCAAGGTAACTCGAGGGAAAATCTCAACTTTACAGTCTCCCGGTGGAGTGGCTGGCCGTGGCTCTCGAATCTCGCTCGCGATTCTTCCCGAAAGCGTTAAAAGCTGCTCCCTAGTCTCGCCTCTACGGGGGGGGGTTTTTTTTTCTCGACCGGCTCCGAAGAATCGATACGTCACCGGGACATTCGTTCGCGCGAAACTCGCTCGTTTGTTCGCGGTTGTTTGCTCTGTCTATTGGACGAGGCGCCGAAAACAGATTCCAATTAAACGCGCTTCCCGGGGAAAACCGGAGAAAAAAGTACTGGTTTTGGCCGATGACCTCGATCCGGTGAAACAATAGTTGCTGCCGATCCCCCAAGCATTCGATCGAAACCCTTCGCGACAAACTCTCAAGGCAAACATTTATTTACCGGAATAAATCTCTCGGTACGGAGAGTACTTGATTACATAAAGCGATATTCCTACTATGAACCGTCGTTACGAAACACTTGGTGCAATATGGTGGATAGGAGAAACGAAAACAATTACAAAAGTTCATACAAACCATTCGTGCCCCATTTGATCTTGTTCTCGAGTTATGGTCGTTGTTGCGCTCCGATAATATAGCTGCTTAAGTTTATGGGAAAAGTTCTAAATGGGCGCCTTCGGCTTGAATACAAGCCTGCTGTCGCCATGTTGAGATTAAAAATTATAGGAAAAATGGCTGGACCTTGGGAATCTACTTTTAACGATAGAAACTTTTCTTCTTCTCGTAAAAAATTGTTAAACGAAAAAAGGGAGAATAAATGGAAACCCGTTTGTGTTTAGCAAGAATCGCGCTGTCGGCGATTACGGCGATCACGAAGCCCCGGTCGGCCAATTAATTTCACCTGATCCGAATCGAATTACCTTTTGTTTCCTGGAGAAGGGACGCCTAGTCGCGGATTCGTTGCGCGTCGATTCGATTCGACCATTCGACCGAATTTCCTGGCTGCCGCGATCCGAGAACCGAGACTTAGAGCCGTTGATTAATTAATTCTCGCTCGGAGCCAGCGCACGCAAAGCCAATGGCAGCATCGCTGTATGATACGCACCACTGCAAAGGTTGCACGCGTCTACGAACCACGCAGAGGCAAATTACTAGCGACGAGATTGATACGATTAGATATCAACGAAACTCGAGCAATTCGATACTAATAGACGCGCACGGGGACTCCGGAAAATGTTGGCTCGGGAATAGATCGCCCCGGGTTATCGACGTTTCAGAATTCAGTAATTGGTAACTTCGTACGGAAAAAAAATGTTTCATCGTAAAATTTTTTGCTTTCAAAATGTTTGGTTCCATTGTCTCAATCGAAAAATGAATCGGGATAGAAAATATTGGGTCGGGAATAGATCGCCTCGGGTTATCGAACGTTTCGGAATTCAGTAATCTGTAAAAGCGTCAAGATGCAGTGAAAATAGCTTTGTATAGAAAAAAAATGTTTCGTCGTAAAATTCTTTGCTTTCAAAATGTTTGGTTCGATTGTCTCGATCGAAAAATGAATTTTTGAAGGGATAGAAACTTACCTGTCGATGCGAGGAACGTCCAGAATTATCGTGTATCGCTGTCAATAATGATAGAATTGATAAATGTTTTAAACTCAAGCGTGACAGGGTTATCAGGGACAGGTTCGACGATCGAGCAAATGAATCTTAACAAGCTTTTCGTTTACTCCAGTTTTATTATAAAATATAATAATACGTAACATTTACGCCAGGTCGAATATTTACGTACTATATGTATATGTATATGTATAGTATGTACAGTCGGTGAAGGGTTACGCGAGTGACGGAAGATCGACGCACGAACGGTGTGCAAATCGTCACCACTTGCAAAGTTCGCGCCATTTCCGGCGTACATCATTAATCTAAAGATACTCGTTCGCAATTCCGCGAACACACATCGTAGGAATAATGCAACGACCGTCTCCGCGATTACAGCGACCCCTTCGTTTACGCGGTTCGTTCGTTTCAAACCTCCTTCGTAAGTCGAATTTCATTAATATTATCTCCGCGTAGCCCAGAATTGAATTCAAACTACACGAATGATGGATAACTCCGGATAAGAATTTCCCTCCACATCGAAGGTATTTATTTATTATTCGTGAACTCTCGATGTATTTTATTCTTCGTTACGAGGGTCAACTAAGATTAAACAATCTTAAAAAGTAGGCGTTTCATCGATGATTAAAAATAAACAATCAAACGACCGAGTAAATCGAGGGCTCGTCGTGCGCGTAATCTCGCGTCACGTTCCTAAAAATTCTAGACGACGTAAGATCGTCGCGACTCGTCCCGTGGAACGGGCGTCGATTTCCGGTTTCCGGTCGCGGCGTCGGGAGAAAATTCGCCGCGGCGCGAAAATAAAACGACCGTCGCGCGAAAACGTTTCGCGTCGAAACGTTTGATTCGTCCTGGAAAAATATTGCCGAATTTCGCTAGCGGCGACGAAATAGATTGTACAGGCCAGCGCGTCAAACGGAATTCATTTCGCCGCGGTACGGACGCGCGTGCGAGCTCGCCATTATTATTATTTACTTACAAAGCGACTCCTTTTTTTTTTTTCTTCCGTTTCGGCCGCAATAACGCACGGAAATTCCGACTTGGACGAGCGATTTCGCGATGGCAACGTACGAGCTCGAATCCTTTTCGAAACTTTCGACGCGACGGCGATATTTTCAATTTGCTACGGTTCGCGCGTCGCTCGATTACACGGCGACGCGCGCAATCCGGCCGGAAGTTAATTCGCCGAACTCTGTCGTCTCTGACACGCATCCGGACGCGTTCTCGCGCTTTTTGCGTGCCCGAAAGGCCAGCAATTTCCATGCAAATAAGGAGCAAACGGTCAATTATCTCATCGTTTCGCCTGTGAAACCGCCCGCCGTTGACAAACTATACGCGGCTAATTATACAACGAACTCGTTCAATGCTAGCCGGAATAATTTGAAAGTAATGCACGGCACATACGTTTCTTGATCGCTGATTTAAACAGCGTGAAAGGGACGCGTGGAAACGAGGCAATTTAAACTTTTGGCCGAACGAACGTTTCGTATATTAATTCTTAAAACTTGCTGTACAAGCTTATTCGAAAGCTTGCTATGCCACTTAAAAATAATCTATTTAAACACGCGTGATTATCCGTTGTTTGGGAACGATAAACGCCCTGTTATCACTCGTCAGAAGCCTCGCGTTTTACCGTTTCACTGAAAATTCTAGTTGTAGCTACGGTTACGCCAGCGACTCTGTCGTCGCTGACACGCATCCAGACACGCTCCGGTGTTTTTTGCTGCCCTGAAAGGCCAGCAATTTCCATGCAAATAAGGAGCAAAGGGTCGAGAACGGTTACAAATCCGTCGCGATCGATTCGCCGTTCACCCGGACCATCGAACGCTAGGACAAGTTTATGAAAACGATCGTTCGAGCGGAGCCAATCGTAATTTCGCCCGTTCGTTCGATTCCAGGCGAAATCGTCGAGCCAACAACCCCGATTTCCTCCCTGTCGTACGGCGAACATCGCGCCGAAATTACGTAGTCGCGAGAAACCGTCGCGTCTCCTTCGATAGACCTCCGACGATCTAATTGGGCATCGTTTCGTTTTCAACCCCCGTCTCGGACCGAATCCCCCGGCTCGGATTCGTTTTAATTACTCCGCGAATCATTAAGGCGCATTCAAGGTCATTCCCGTGATTCTTCCTCGACGCCCAGGCGTCCCCGGAAGACGCCCAACGAGAATTTTAACTCGGTTGTCGCTCCACGTTTCCGCTTCCTACCCTCCCACGCGACGAATCGTCCATCGCCCGGGGATCATCGGGTTTGCATACATCTGCGACCCACCGTGACGATTCTTTCGATCTCTCTTAACCTCTTCAAGGATACTTATAGTAACCGCTAGACTTACGAATGAATATAGATTTTCCCAATGATATGACACGGCAGTATTGTCAGAAAATCGATGGACGAACAAAATAATTTGCCCCTGAAGAGGTTAAAGACGCTCGTTCGCCTTTGAAAATTCAACGATTCGACCCTTCTTCGTACACTTTCTACCCCCATTTTTCATCTAATATTCCTCGAGCCTTGTCAGATTCGTCGTTGGACGATTGCGTGGGCTCGATTCCGAGTCCGTTTCTCTTTCATCCCTTATTTCGGCGAAGCTGTGCTCGGTGCCAGGCGAGTCTAGGGAAACGGATACGAGCGTAAGGGCTAAACGTTAACCGGTCGGATTCGCCGAGACGCGACGAGAACCTCGACTCCGTAATACGAACAGAGGAAAATTTAATCTGCTCAGAAGGGGAAACTATTCCGAAATTGCGTTCCATTCGTTCGTCGGGTACGTATATTCCCAGGGAGGGTTTGTTCTTCTCCGACAGGGCGCGTTACGCGTGACGCGGAGCGGAAAAACGAGGTCGGAATATATCCCGGCTTGGAATTCCAAACACGATTCTTTCAGACGTATCGCGGAGCTCGTTGCGAATTCTGCCTCGAGGCGTAGAAAGGGGAAAACAAAAACTGAAATGCACGCAAAACAGACGCGAAAATAGAAGACGCTCGCAACAGGTAAGGCACCATCGAAATCGACGGGAACTCGATTTCGGAGCGAACAACGATATCGTCGTTGGCTCGCAGACTCGCGAACGTCCCACCAGGAAACACCCCCAGCAGAACGAGTTCCTACAACTTTTGTTTCGTACGACTTTTCCCGATAACCAGCGCCCGGAAATACGTGCTCGGGCCACTTTCCTCCCCCTCCGTCGGTTTCTTGCCGGACGGACGTCGCGACACGCAGGAATCTCTTGGCGAACACCCTGGCGACGTATTCCCTCGCATCGACTGCGACCATCTGTCCGTGAACGAAACTTTTCCTAGTTTCTCTCGTAATTTTCCGCGAGACCGTTTCGCGCTTCTGCGGGGTGGTCCTTCCCAGGCACGCGTGGAAAGCACAGTCTAGTTTAGAAAAGTCGATACTCGACTGTCAGAGACGTTGCAGTGATCTAAACGCGCACAATTTTTATTTTTGCGAGCCTCCAGTCCTATTAAACATGCTTGGTCTGCACTATCCACGACGAATCGCAATTTAAGCTACCGAAAACGTGTTTTTTGGCCCTCTGGTCACCTCAAAGTTGCTCCGAAGACGAAATACAGCAAGAGAAAGGTTAGCAAGGGGCGCGTGGCTCGATCGAGGCAGGATTTACGAAGGAGCTTTGCGCCGGGTGCTGCGAACGGGCATCGATCGACGGGGACTCGATCCTTTACGTCGCCGGAAGCGTACGTTCGCCGAGAAGATGGAGGGCGCCGACTACCAGAAACGGAAGAACGTTAAAAACGGGAAGTCGAGCGTAATAATTTTCGCGGCGAGCGTCGTACCGCGCACGACGAGGCGGAACGGGACGTAAAGCGAGTCTCTCGCGGTGGAAATTTAAGGCGTCGAGCGCGCGGTCGGAGAAAACCGGGACGACGACGGATCGCGGGGTACTTTATTCGATTGTTTCACACCGTGACGGTTCTACACCGGTCTCTTAAATCCCGAACGGTAAATCTTTCCGTCCACGTGCTCCCACCGGCGAGAACTTTCCAAGCTCCCGATTCCCGACGTCCTCCGGAACCGACAGGGTGGCTTTACAGACCGTGTAGGAGGGGTCGAAACCCCTCGGCGGACTACGAAAGATCGTATAAGCGTACACGTTTTGGGACAGTTTGACAAAATTAATTTTGCCGTCGTCCTCCCGCGAAGGGACGGGACTCGGTAAATTATGGCCCCTTCGATATCCATTCAAATTCCAATTGAACGATCGTTCGATCGTAAGAAACGGTTTGGCGCGTTCACGATGTTCCTTAAAATTCTACGGCGAATGGTGTATGCAAAGTGTCCTCGACGGTATTCGAAGGGCCCGTGGAACACGCGGCGGCGAGTCGCGAAAGAATCGTTTCGAGCGAAACTGGGGAACGGATCGCGACGCAATTAGTCCACGCGCGGCTTAACGAACTCGGTTCTACAATTACATTTTTTCGTCTGACGGCGCGTGGCTGAAAATTCAGTCTCCGAGCAGGCGTACAAAGCTGGGGGAGGGGTAGGACGGGACACGGTCGCGGAGCGGGAAACGAAAGAGAGGCGAAAAGCGGCCAGAAATAGGGTCTGCGGCTTTTAACGATTTTATGACGTTTTCAAAGGCTACGTTGTTTTTGCCGCGACCGAGAACGCGCGCTACGCGACAGATCTTCCATTGAGCTCGCATTGCCCGCTTCTTTCCGCTCCGCGACCCACCCGTTTCCTCCTCCCACGCGGCCCTTTCTCCCTTTTCCGCTTCGCGCCTAACGCTTGGTCGGTCGTTCGAACAACGAAAATTTTTAAGTAACAAATTTACCGAGACGTCCCCTGCGAATAAATGCTGGAGCAGCCAAGAATGGTCTCTAAATTTTCACCGGGGCGATCGATGACCGAGAAAACTGTGGTTTTTTTTGGGTTCGGTTCACCGTGGAATTTTTGACTCCGGTGATTTTATTTAGTTTCGAGCGTGCATCGATGAAGCCCGTCGAACCACGATGAACCCGAGGTTGCGCACGTGCCGCGGATGCATCGAAATCGGATCGAACGGTCCGAGCGTACATTCACGAGGAGCCGACGGTGCGTGCAACCAGAACGAACCTCTCGGCTGCTCCGCCAACGCGAATTTAATCCGGACAATGCGAATACCTTCGCGAATCGCACTACGTTCGCAGAACCGAGCCACGGAGGATCGATGTCCTCAATTCCTTTGCGCTATTATTCGAGCCCGGCCTGCGCGTGTAATTTTAATTGCGACCGATCGCTCCGCGAGAAGGGCCTCCCGTGGTCTCGAAGGGACGTCGATCGCTCTCGTCGCGATCCAGTCTTTTAATTAGGAGCCCCCCCGCCAGACCGTAGCCCACCGACGAACCCTAAGTTAGGCTTCCCTAACGCGTAACTGAAATATTTTTATATCGTACCGCGATAGAAATGAAAAAAACTTTCGTTATCTCGCGTCGTGTGCTTTCCTCGAACGATCGTAGTTTGACCAAAAAGCGTTCCGAAGAGGCACGATTCCTCAGCGTCGGTGGAACGAAACGACCGCCATTATTGCTGTCTGAAATCGACATAGAGATCAGCTTGAAAAATCGAGCGAACGAAGAAGCGTGACGAATAACCCGTCTGTTGGAAATAACCCACATTTGACAGTAGTTTTCTGTTTGATTTGTCGAACACGTTTGTAAGAAGGTCGTGCTCGCGTCGCAGGGGAAACTCTTACGTCCGTGGCCTCTATTATATCCGCGGGTCTCTGTTCGATCGTTCGGAAAGAGCGGAGAATCCTCCGTCTAAAAGACTGCAGGGGACTGGAACTTTTCACTTTACGTGCAACTGCGCGTCGAATGCAGCACAGGCTACGCAAAGAGTGGCAAAGAGTTTTGGTCCAAGTCCCGAGCACACAGCTCGAGCGACGACCGCAAAGTATGGAAAGGGGTAAATCGATCGCACGACCACGGAACACCGCATTCGGGTGTTGCAGCTAGCTGGTCCGAACCAAAAATTCTTATCTGGTGGAAAATTTCGAGAAACGAACGAAAAATCCATTTCTTTTCATTATACAGGGTGTTCGGCCACCCCTGGGAACAATTTTAATGGGAGATTCTAGAGGACAAAATAAGACAAAAATCAGGAATATCAATTTCTTGACTGAGGCTTCGTTAAAAAATTAATAAGAATTAAATTCAAAAATTTCAAATCGTTCTAAAAAAATTATTGTCGGTTGCATGAGTCGATTACAATCATTTTTGGTCATTACACATACCCCCGAAATCCTACTCAGTTTCGAGAAAAAAATTCCGTACCAAAAATGTCATGTCTGACCATATCATTGATATGTTTCCCTGAATTTTCATGCGAGTTTTTAAAACGTCATAACTTCTGAACGGATTGGACGATTTTAATGTTTAAAAAAGCAAACTACGCGTATTTTGATGGAGAATATGTACAAATCGCAAAAATATGCGAAAAGTTGGTCCTTGACCTCGCAAAATGAGAAAAACCCCATAACATTGGTTCAATTTTTAAATGACCATAACTCCTACAATAGTGAACGTATCACATTGAAACTTTTTTTCTGAAGTAGAGCTCATGGGTACCTACAGGAAAGTATTAGACAACTTTTCTGTAGAGTGCCAAACAAAATTACTAAAAATGAAAAAGGAATTTTTAAGAAAAATCGACAAGGGGTAGGTTTTCGACAAAATTAAAAAATTTCAAATCGTTCTAAAAAAATTATTTTTGATTGCAGGGATCAATTACAATCATTTTTGGTCAATAGACATACCCTCAAAATCCTACTCAGTTTCGAGAAAAAAATTGGATTATGTGCTGAAATTTTTCGGCGAAAAAAAAATTTTCCAGATCGTTCTAAAAAAATTATTTTTGGTTGCAAGAGTCGATTACAATCATTTTTGGTCATTACATATACCCCCGAAATCCTACGCATTTTCGAGAAAAAAATTCAGTATGGACTACTACTACCTACTTTGGCGTTTAGAATCTCTCATTACAATTTTCCTCAGGGGTGGCCGAACACCCTGTATACCCATATTATCTCTCGTAAAGAAACGTGAAATAATACTGCTTCCGTAAGATTAGGCTCGAGATAAAATTTCCACTTCCGATTATTCCATGATGAACTCGATTTTTCAACCCTGGGAATTGACTCAGTCTATGAAACGATCGATGGGGGTGAAGTATGTACGTAGATTCTGTACTCGTCTAAAATATTCGAAACATCTTCTTTTCGCAATAAGTCGAACCAGTTTCTCTTTTTGCTGGTGGCTAGAGGTCGGCTTCGGACCTCGGTATTATCGAACGAGATTATGAAGGGGTTGGTTTGCACGAGCGTAGCCGCAAACGCGTCTGAAAGTAACCGCGACGGACGAACGCGAGACGGGAAACGCATAAACACAGAGCTTGGATCTCCGTCGGAAAGCACCGACCGCAAAATGGAAGTAAAAGCTCTAGAGAACCAGCGAAACCTGGTGGACTCTGGCTGGAAATAGGAATTGCCGCTCGAAATACGCGCGTAACGCTGCGAATATTTTATAGGAAAGTCGCGCGTGAAACGGAACGTCTGGAAACGCGAGCGTCAGCGAACGAGAAAAAAAGAAAAAGGAAACTGAAAATGATCGAACTCGCGCGGTTGCTCGTTCCTCTTTGCCCTCGACAATTTCCTCGGGTCGCTTCCTTCAGGCTAAACAATCGTAACGCAGACAATGATACGTGATTGAACCCGACACCGCAATGGAATTCCACGGCACAAACAGGAATGGCGTGAAAGAGTCCCGTCTCAAGACGGAGCATTCATTCGGTCGGAGATCAAGATTCAGTCTCATTCAAGGAGTCAAGAGTTCAAGCAGCCATTCATTCACGAACGAGTCGGCGAGCGGTCCAACTTACGGCCAAGAATCTAAAAGTCAAGACCAGAGCCGGAACAGCTCTTGAAGATTGAACCAGCAGATCGCGTATCGACTTCAAGGGGATCGTTAAAAAGATCCAACCGTACGATTGCAAACTTCCGATAGAAACTTAACGTTGCGATCCCTTAGAATCGATAAATATATTGTCTTTCTTTGTTTATAGGCGACATAGTCAAAATTGTTTGATCGGTTCTCCCCAAACCTCGTCTCAAACATTTGCAAACATTTAATAGCAACGATAACAACGCGTATAGAAACCACCGTTCCAAGTTCTCCAATAAACCACTGAAATTTTCTCAACAATTTAAGGGCACCAATTTTCTATATATGTACAGAAGTCAACGCTTCAAATTTCATAACGTTCCGATAGACTACTTTTGAGACACAAGGCGAAACAAACTGCAACGTTCGTACACGTGCACACAGAATTTTCTAACATCTGGAAAATGCAAAATAACAGGGGGATGAAAATTGTTACCCATGGAAATAGGTCCCCTGAGCTATGTTTAGCCTATCGATAGTTAGAAAAGCGTGTCCGTATGCGTGTCACGCGTTTGATTCCCGTCGAGTTCTTCGATCGAATCGAATTCCTTTCCGGCGTGTTTGTCCTTTCTTGGGGCCAGAAGCGAATCGGAAATGGCGTGCTGCAGCCTCCGATACGGTTGTTAAGCCTCGCGGAAAGCCCGTCTACGTGCGACTAGTTTCCGGGCGTGTCGATCGAATTAGTTTTTCGCGTGCTTAGCTCGTTGCTAGGCTCGTGCATCGAACAGGCGACACGCTTCGTCGTCGTGCTTGTTTCGTTCATTTCGTTACGCGTCCGTTTGGCACTCGCGTACTATCTATTCTTGCGAGGGTATCGCAGATAGTTTTCTACCAGTCGCGAAATTGAGCGAGGGACAAGAAGTGCTCTGCCCGTGGCAATTGTTGGTTGTTTTCGATTCTACGCGAACGAAAGACTTAAGGATACACCCCCTATTGTTCGACGGTCAGAAGATGGATAATTGAGTTGCGGTAGTTTAGACCAACCCGCGATTCGCGCGCTTGCACAGCGATTGCGGTTGCAGTCAACGCTGCCATCGCGAGAGGCTCTGGAAAGTATTATGCGAAAGTTTCCGGCACTCGCTGTCACTCCGCGTCACGGTGTTTCGATGGAAAATAATTACGAAATGTATACAAGATCCAGGAGATACGAAGTTCCTTGGAAGAAAGGGATCGAGAAGTTCGCGGAACGTCAAGACGGAATTAGAGTACACGGACGCAATAATTTTTTAGAAAATGTACAGTTATCGTGATACGACCGTCCGAACGATAATCGTAAATTCCGTTAAATAGCTATCACTGAAACTCGAGGTACGACTAATCGTAGGATACGAAGGTGGAACGATAGCCTTTACGGAAATTGAAATTTAATATCTACGGCAAAGGCGACGCAACGAGATAAATAAATAGAGTCTGTTCTTCTAGTAAATATATGGAAAATAAAATAAGATCAACGATCAGACTCGAGTAAGGAATTGGATATTGCAGGTATAGATTCGAGCACAGTCGTGAAAGTTAAAACCGTGTCGGTGTTCGTTTTTATGAGGTCTCTTTTAAGACAAACGTGCAATATGGTAAGTGGAGAAACCCATGCTCGCTCGTAACAAGCAGTCGCCATCGTGGATCGATATCGAACGGGGCTTGTTACGAAGGAGGCACACGATATTCCACTTAAGACGTCGCATATTTCTGTCTTAACCCCTTTGTGCCTGCGCCTGGGCATCGTTTCGCAAATATAAAGAAATTGCAAGGATAAAGAAAGAAGTCGAAGTTACGATTCAAAATTATACGAAGAACCAACGAATACTAGATCTTCGTTGAAGTAACAAAAGCAGAAGATGCCAAGCAATAATTTATTTTACTATATTTAACGATCGATGGATAATATCTTGCTCTTCCCCGATACTTTCGACGACTTCACGTGAAATCTGAATTTCCGCGAGGGCTTTCATTCCGAGGCTTCTGATTCGTTGCGTCCGTGGCCCCTGGAACGTAGCGGAAATTCCGTCTCGGCGACACGACGACCAACGACGTCGGAAGACCGAACGCCAAAACTTTCCGTTCGAGCTAATGCTAAGCTACACACGTAAACGTTCATCTATAAGTACATACATAGCAGGGATCGTGTGCCGCGCTATGTAGACGCACGCATACAGAGCCAGACGTACACTCGGACAGGCAGACAGTCAAACGTGTGTATACCCACGTGGACGCAGAGGCGATGGTCGTCGTTCGATCGCGACGACGACGCTCCTGGCCCCCGACGCTCGTCCCTGTTCACGATCAACAGACCGTCACGAAAGAGAGGGAGGTCGTCTTCGGCGAGGCATAGGCGTGAATCGACTGGGAGTATCTCGATTGTCAAATGCGCAGTGGATCGGTGTGCGGGTTGGACGGCTTGTGTCGCGCAGCGCAGAAGCTCAGCCCAAAGCACAGCATCAACAACGCCACGGAGCTGACCAGCAGGTGGCTCGACCAGGACACGGAACACTTCCCTAAAACAATCCCCACACTTGCGTCAACACCTACCCTTCGTCCTACATCCAACCGGATCAGGACAACTTTTAGTATCGCTTGGAGATTACAGTGACTATTTTATGTACAAGATAGATTGCGGATCACTTTTACGAACGTTTAAGAGAAAACAAAACCGGCATATGTGTTTGGTTAGCATAAGTTCGTAGAGGAACGTAGACGACGATGGCGGAGCAGTTCGAACGCGGTCGACGAACCTGAACGGCTCGTCTGAATCGCGGGGAAATCAAGAATTACTGGTCGCAGACGCGGGCTCGTACTTTCGCCAAGTTACAACCACCATAAGTCTCGACAGGTTACGCAAGGTACTGAAATGGCTGCAGGTCGCCGGCTGCTACGGCAAAATGTCTCGACCGCGGCGTCAGAACTCCCACCGAAATGTGCAAACTTCCGAGGACGTCGTTACATTTGTAAGAGTAATCCCATCGCGCGCCCGGCCGACTTTTTCTATGCATCGTCAGGGCTAAGAATTCTCGCTTAACGACCGTCATCTTAGACGTCGACGCTCCGACAACTCGCGTGCATCGAGGCGTGGAAAAATTACGGTCGTACGAAATTTATCATTCGATGTTGCGACGCCGTTTAAGGACGCGATCGGCTAATTTTGCATCGAGAAATTGAATTCTTTCCCCCCGGTGACACTCGAAACCGCCACCTTAAAAACACGAACAGCCCTTTGTATCACATTTTCAAATTTAATTTATATTATTCCAAATTTTTAATTATAGTATACTCGAAAGTGTGAAAAGATTCTTGTATTGAAAAATGAATTACAGTAGGAGCGAGTGTACCGTAGCGGCGGAAGAAACGAAATTTCCGCGACGCGTTCGATGGATCGTTCCGTCGATCGCGGAGTCGTTTTCGGTGCGGGAAAGCGTCGGAAGAATAGCAGAGAAAATAGGACGACGGTGGATGGCACGGGTCGTTAAATTTACGCTCAGAGCGATACTCACCGAGATTGTATACGTTAGCACCTTTCCCACAGGACTCCCGCACCTCCCGGTTGTCCCATCCTACGGGATACATCACCAGGCCGCCGCATATCATCACTGCTGTAACGAGAAAACGGCAGCACGGTTACTACGTCGTGGGGTTAAATCTCGCCTCGTTCTATCGCCAGCCGGGGTTAATCTTTCGCCGGATCGTTGGAATGCCAGGCATTCCTCGCGTCTCCGATACCTCGGCTACGGAATCAACCCCCGCAATTCGAGCCCCGTTTCGGTTTACGTGTACACGGTCAATCGACCCTACGATCCGCGGTCAACCGCCCGATTTTCTCTAATCTCTCTTCTTCGTCGCGATTTTCGCGGTTATCCCAATTCCTCTCCTCTAAACAAATCGATTCTCGCGATGCTTGCTACTACGTTTCTCTTCGTATTCTTTCCACTGTCGTAGAAAAGTCTAAAAATGCGTATTAAAAATACCAAAACTTTGGACGCGCGTAGTTCCGGAACTACTAGCGTTCTATCCGTAATTGAGCCACCGTCGGAGGCGGCAAGGCCTCTCCTTTAAAATGGCTTTTGGTTTTTGTCGATCCGACTTTTCGTTTTCGAGATATCGTAATTTATGTAAAAGGTAATTTTTCTTAATTCGACTGTCTCTGTCTCCGTCTGACGCGTCGGACCTCCTTGTCGCACGTTGACCCACTGACCGAGTGACCGAGTGACGTCACGTTTACTATTTACTACGAGCACGTGCGGTCAACGACCTTGCAAGGCCGTAGTAAGAAAGTTCATTGATCATCCGATCGATTTCAAATTAAAATCCTCATATCTCCGGAACTAATTACGCTATCGCCTTGTACAAACGCTCATTTTAAAGAGCATTTCACCCTCTATCCAACGAGTATATCAGCTATTACTAATTTTGCTGTCTTCTATGTTTATTTTGAAATTTTCTTTTACTCTATACACCCACAGAAGTTTCAGCAACTTTTACTGACCGATGATATGATATATGATATTAATTGACCACCCAAGAACACCAACATATTAATTTCTAATAAAAATAACGTACTGTTGTTATTTTATGGTTAACGTCGTCGAGTAAATTTGCTCCCCGAAACGACGCTCAAACGGTTCGTGCACGCAAACAGACCTTCGCCAACGTTTTCAATTTATATTTTTCGAGGGGGAAAACATTTTTCAACCGTTGGGCAAAAATGGAGCTACAAATTGTTTGTCGAAAAGGCAGGATACGCGATGCATCGTTTTCCCAATAACCTGACGACAATTGCTTCCGCGACCGGAAGAGTTACGGCTGCGTAAAAATGGCTGAGACCGTGGGCTCGATTTGCAACCGGATGAGCTCGGTTGTCCGACGAGACGAACGCCAGCTATTCCTTTTGTGCCTGATTGGGATACCGAGCATTCCGTGCACGGCCGATAGCGGCCAGAAAATCGAATGCCAGGCGTTGCTGGTTACGTTCACCAGGTTCTTTTAGTTCTGCGTTGCCTCGAGTTATTGTCGACGAGACAAGCAACGCGATAAAGGCTATATTTGGCTTCTTGATTCTACGAAAAAGCTTCCCACCGTGTTCCTCTGTTTCTATAGACTAAGACCGCCTTAATAGGACAGCTAAATAGCTCTGCGTTGATAGATAGTTGAAATTACAGCGCCCATTGTTCGAACTAATAGACTAGTCTGCTCGGATTAGGCAATTACCGGATAATGGAACACAGTCTCCTGACGGTCGTCCCGAGGAAACAATTTTCCTAATATGAATTTTAATTTCTTCTTAGTATTTGCACATTATTTATCGAAAACCGAAATTTCACGATCACATCTTCGCTAAACTCTCGTTAAAAATTCCGAGTATAATCGTGCGTCCAATCTGCTAATTGATTCCGTGTTTGGCAACCTTCAACAAACGGTTAAAAAATGAAATCTGGCGTTCCGGATAGCCGGAGGTGAACTCGTCGGAAACGCTGACGCAGCAAACCTTACTTCAGACACCGCATTTCCAATTTAAATTGCTCCTATATTAATCCCTTGAATATTATTAATCTATTAATCTCCTTCTTTCGCCTAAGGGTGGAACGGTTCGAGGCGATCGCGCTCCGTGGTCCACCCTGTACAGTGTTCCGGGTGGCTGTTAATATGTAGCAGCCCGGGATCAACGGCAGTCGGTGAAAAGCCAATTTAAAAGCGACAACTCCGGAACGACGAGCGAGAAAATGGAACGTGTCAACGTTTGAAAGAAGAATGATATCCGAGTAATATCCATTTTCTTTGTGAACCGTTCGTTGCGAGACTCTCCTCGGGAAACGACGCGTCTCTCTATTACCTTGCAAACAGTAGACGTTCGTTCCTGTTAGCGTTTCCGTTCGTCATCCTATCTCGCGAGCGTCTTGACTCCGTTCCGCTCTGCTCTGTCTCGATCGATCCGCGTTGGATCTCTATCCCGCGAAACTTCGAAAACGGTAAAATATTAACTTGCCTTCGGAAACGATACTGCTCCGGCCAGATAATACCGCGGGATTAAACTGCGCTCGGGGAATAGAGGAAAGTCGGGAAGACGCTTAAAATTCACTGTAGATCGTGCCACGTCGGTTCTCGACGGAATTTATTTTAAATTGTTCCGCGATTTAAGACCCATTCTCTACGACGCTCTAAAACGCTCCGGTTTCCTCTCGCGATAGGGTCGTTGGTCGTTCGATTCGAACGATTAACTTGCACCTCGCATATACTTGCGTTTTTACACGCTACAAATAGTTCCACGCAGTGATAATTGTTATGGCGTAGCGTATAAATTTGTTACGACATATTCACGTCGTACAATTCTTTAAGTATAATTCGAAGCAAACCCCGTATATCTTGACGGAATAAAATATATTCGATACTGTCTCTGTTTTAATTAATTGCCTTAAGGATTGTATCGAATGTATGATTCGCGTAATTTCGAAGCACAGCTGAATCTCGCAGCTTTCGAGGAAAACGATGGTAAAGCCTTCGATAATATCCGTCGTGTAGCGCGTTCGTAGCTTAATGCGGAATCATCTACTCGCGAATCTCTGGAACACAGCCTACCGTAAAATCTATCGCGGAGTCCTGCGAAACTTATTATGGAGTCTATTATGTACCGCCTACTCGGAAGCCTCCTGTCGAACTTATTACAGAACTTGCCGTATAACCCGTTACGAAGCTCGTTCCAGAGTCCACCGTGACGAGCTCGTGTAAACTTTATCGCGAGTACAGCGCAATCGTTACGCTGCAGCTTATTACGCGCCGCGTTAATTATAGGTTGCTACCGGCGCGGATGAGCAGCTCCTTTTTTTTTATTCAACACATGTCTCCGCTAACTTTTATAAACCATTAAAATTCACAATAATTGCCCGAGTTTTTACAATTATTCCTTAATTACTGCCCGTCCAGGGAAGAGGGCTAACGAGTGTATCTTTAGTTTACAGTCTAGTAGCTTCTCCGCTAACGAGAACCGCGTCGAAGATCAACCTATACCGATAGTTGCTTGTCATGGTAGGAAAGCTGGTAAAATTCGAGTCGTACGAGCACCAGGTAGTCAAGGTGTTGGAAATCGACGCGTCGCTTTAAAGCAAACGAGTTTACAAATTGCAGTCGCGGTCTTGGGGACTGTAAAACGACGGTAGTGACCGCGTATCGGTCGAGGAGCAGTCAAAAGTGAACGGTTCGCTCGTTGGACGCCCGTAGCGTTAATTACCCGTGAATACTTTCGGGGTTTTATTCTCTGGCTGTAATGGCTGACCCGCGCGCTTTATTTGCCGCTCAAGCGCGCGGAACGTAATGGGCCGATGTAACGATCCCCGTTGCCGATACTTGGTTAAACGATGCTCGCGAGAGCCACGATCATTCTCGGTTCGAAAGGATAATCCCGAATCCCGTCGGAAGCTGGCGCAGACCGGGTTATCCCGTCGATCCGGAGCAAGCTTGCGCTTTAACTTTATGGTAATTCCGAGGGGCTATTGTCTGAAATGCTACTTTACTCTGGCGCGCGTTTTATTGCGTGATTTATCTGTCCGGGAGAACGGTAACCGTGAAATATCGGCGGTATGAAAAGTCACGATCACATTACGTTAATTAACAGCGTTGGTGTCACCCTTGTTCGTGGTATATTTCCTTAATTCGGGACCGATCTTTTTCGAAAGAACTTCCAACGATAAGGGACACTTACCAGCAAGGAATTGCAGGGCGCCCAAAATTCTTGTGTGCTTGGGCGTTTTCAGTATGTGTGGCAGAAAACTGGAGGCGGCTGCCAACAGAGTCAGCGCGCCGATCACCGCGATCGCGACGCCGATTCCCATCGTCACGGTGCTCGCCTGCCACCAGGCGCTCGGTATATCCCAGAAACTGAAATCAACCATCGAGGAGATGCTCGTTAATCCGCGCAATTTAAACCCATTGTCTCGTTAAATCGACTACTCTCTTTAAAAAATCAGAATATTCCTATATTTTTGTAAAACAGTCACGGATTTGGGGTAGTTTATCCAAAATCCAAAAATTCCACGCTCCAAGTCCACGAACGCGTGAATATTTCGCAACTCGTACGCACGAGCATGTCGATGACAATTACAAACCACGAAACGAGCGTCGTCCAGACGATTGTGGTCAGATGCGAATCGGGAACAGGGGGGCATTCATTGATTGCACGTTTCCCGGGATGTTTGTGTGCGTCGAAGAACGGCGAACGGACTCCGGGCAAAAAGACGATCCCGGCCGTTCGCGGTATTCGTTGCTGTACATTCCATTAGATCCGACTGAGCGTGCAGCGTTCCAGCTAAATCGAGCGACCTAGAACGCGCGCGGCTTTCCCGATGAAATGTAAACACCGCGCGGAAAAGCGCACCGGAAGCGCGAAAACGGACCGTGTACTAGTTTTAATTAACGAGCTTTGACTGTAAAAGTTCCAGCCGACGGGGAAACCAACCTCGATTACGATTTAAAATTCCATCGAGTCGGTACTCGCTTCCGCCGTCTTAGTAAACACTCTTGCCAGCAGCATCCGGACAAAAGAATTTTCATCCGGCTTCGAATCGAAACGTTTCGCGGGGTCACGCTCGACTCGTGACCTACGGTCTTCCGCTACGGTTTCCAGACTCACGGAAACTCGAATCGGTTTTCAGTTATTCTTTAAACGAGACGTACCTTCGCGAATTCTGTACTTAAATATTATTTTCAATAGCTGTTTATTATTACGTGCGTAGACGAGCACACTAGATTGCTTTTTAAATACTATATTTACCGTTACGATAACACTGGCTCAGGTTCTCGCGAATGAATTTTAAAACGTTTTTAAACAGAGCGGAGAGCCAAGTATTTGAGGGAGTTTCGAGCCCACGGATTGAGTTCGGCTCGTGATTCACCGGGCGTTAAAACAAATCGCGATAATTCGATACACCCCGTGGAAATTGTATTCCGTTTTCGGTTCGCGGGGGCGGCGTTCGCTTCCAACGTTCGCGATTCCCGTGGAACTGCTTTCCGTGCAATTTGCCACGAGCCACGTTAACCCCGATGACTCGAATGCCGGTTCGAAATCAGCCCGAGAGAGTTTCATTCGCGGCTGCATCGACTTTCTTTCAATATATGCCCTTCGTTTTTCCGCGCGTCTCGGTTTTTCGTGCGTTTCCTGCGCGCCCCGAGTCCCCCGGCATCGTCGAAATTGCTGCGAAGTTTCTTTCAAACGAGTCGATCCGCGCGTAACAATACGTTTCGCGAGCAGAAATCCTTTGCGATAAAAAAATCAAATGGTCGTTGCCAGCCAAATCGATCGCTTTGTACGCGATAAAAATAGAAAAACTTTCATCGTCGCTTTTACGGAAAGAATATTTTATTTTGTTTTAATCAACGACAATTTCGAAGAGTTGGAGCTCGTACTCGATTACAAACGGAATGTAAATCGGAAAGATAATTATTATTTGAACAGCGTTTAAAATACACTCTGTCCATATCCGCTGGAGAAGTCCACCGAATCGACTTGGAATAATTTATACGCGCCTCTGGAGCGTTTCTCGAACGAATCCCTTCGCGATTATGAAAGCGTAATTCGAGCTATCTCGCAACGGAAAGCTCTCGATAAACGCGAATTCGCGAGTTTCGGCCCTCGGGATACAGCCACTTTAAGTTTTATTGACCCCGCTTCGTCGGGAAGTAGCTGCTTATGAATGAAAACGCGGGATAGTGGGTAGTTTCTAAGTGACAGCCAACTTATACCGTGCAGTTTTAGAAGTAATAAAAAAAGGCTTAGCATTCGCAAACTGGTAAACTTGGCGTGTTCGTAAATACGATCGCCTTATCTTTATTCTACGGAGCGAGTCTATAAACGAGGTAGAAAAGAAAATATATCTCGGTAGAAAAGAAAATATATCTCGCGTGGCTACGAAACAGGAAACATTTAACTCTCGACACGTAACGGGTTCACAAACTTTCTACGGGCAAAGAAAATATGGAAATTTTACGGAGAATAATCGCAATGTCAATAAATTGAAACATATTACACCATGGATCAACTCTTGAATAAATTTTAGTTGCATTAATTCCGACAAGTCTGAACCTTGCACGGAGCGAAGCTAATAAATTTCAATTCCATTATTACCGTCGCTAACGTTGTTATTTCTTTTAGCAAGTCGCGTCTTTTCCTTGGTAATCGGGTCTCGGGGGGGAAAAACTCGTTAATAGCTTAACAAATAAACGAACGACGTTTACGTGGAAATTGGAAAAAGGAAAATTCAACGCGAACGACGGAAACCAACGCCGGGACGACGCTCCGTGAGTTTGCCGGAGAGTAATCTGTCGCTGCGTGACTTATGCAAATACGGGAGGGTCATTCCACGCCAAATCGATCACTTTTTGCGCTCGATGTCAGGGAGTTTCGCGAAATTGCGATACGACGGGGTCCACGAAAAATTAGTGCAAGTTCGAGCCATCGTTTCTCGAATCTATTCCGGAAATGCGGGACACCGAATTTATTTCGAACAAATTGTTTACGAAGATTCGCGTAGTTGTAAATCATAGTCGACGATACAGAAACGCGTTTAACAAATCACAGTTTCAAATTACAATTTTTTTTCTCTCTGTTTCGTGATACAACGTGCGAACGAAAAGTTTTAATTAACTTACGTAAGTGAAAAATGTCAAGATCTCTCCGTCCATGGATATGTCTTGTTCGATAGGGGTTGGAGGAATAATTTGTTCGACGTACCTGGAGTACCTGGCGCACTCGTAAACGATTTCGGGAGCAGCGTTCGGCGCCCTTATTCGTGGATAGTTGCACCGTCGAAAGGAACTAAAGTACGCGTCCGCTTTTCCCAGCAGTCGTCCCTGAAATGCAAAACACACACGGGCACGTGAAACGAACACCGAACAACCAGAGGCCGCCGCGAGGGAATAAAAGCGCGAGAGCTTTTGCGTTTGAGATCCGATTTCCACGTTAACTGGAGGACCGGCGCGAAGGTTAAACATCGTCCTCGAGTGTACTACTAATTTCGCCAGCGAAACTGTTTCCGCGTCCTATCGACGAGCGTCCTCGTAACGGGTTGCCCCGGGACCGAGTCAACTTTTCAACGGCCAATTAAACGCAAAGTCAATCGAAAGTGGAGACGACCCGTCCCCGGAAACCCACTCGCTTGAATTTCACCGAGGATCGCGATCCCACCGTGAGAGCCTCGCTATTGCGCGTTCATCGACGAGAGGATTTTACTCGAGCTAATGGCGCTCAGACCGTTGGAAATAGTAGCGCCGCGGAACGGTTAGCTCTTTGTGCATCGCGGATTCCCGACGGTTTTGTGTTAGAACCCGATTCGCGGGGAGAACCGTTGAACCCGTGCCAACTGGTTTCTTCCACGAGAGATTAAGTTTCGCTGCCCGTCGTTTCTTCGACGCCTTTCTTACTCGCGAGACCGCGCACGCTTTGCTCGCCAGTAGAATAACCGTTTCAAAGTCGAGCAGGATTTTGCGGGAGATTATTCTTCCACGGGACAGCCGGCCACCGACGATCTTATAATGATTCCAACAACCGCGATATTGCGATGATTGTGACGAAAATGTTGAATCTCAAAATTTCAAAATCTCAAGAGGAAATGTAATCTTTTCAATGTGTTCTTCTTGCAATTTATTTACCCCAACTACATCGTGTGGATCTATTTGCGCGAAAGGAGTTCGAGCGTCTGACTATGTTCGGGAAATACTACTTGCTCGGAGTCCCGGGGACAGTGATCGCCATACGTAGAGTATTTAACTATGGGAGGCTTTGAAGGGATGAATCGAACAGAGATCGAATGGTTTTGCATTGATGTAAGCCTGGTTAAAACGGTCGAGTATTTGGTAGTCCCCTTGAAAAAGGTAAAAGGGAAAAGGAACACGCTGTAAACGTCCGCGAGGCAAGATTTCTTCTTAAACAAATGGAACCTGTTCCGAGCGTGTTTCTTGGGGTTCGCGTGCAGTACTCCGACGGTGGCGAAGCGATGAACGCAGGGTAGCAAATGTAAATTCACTTATGCATTTATTCATCCCGCTACTCGAGTATTTTCAAAGCCATTCAGAGCCCCCTCGTGCATTCTGCTACTCGAGAAGGGTATACGTTTCGAAGGGACGCTCCTGCTCGAACCTTGTCGAAATTATTCATTGACTGTTTTGTGCTCGTTTCCCGCGATCCTCTTAATAACGATTCTCTCGGGGGAAACGACTCGTACGCTCGCGAAACCCTTCGTCCGGATCAACGAGTAATTTAATGTTTCACGGCTGTTCTTCGATACGCTATTGAGAATTGTCTCTTTATACGATTAGCAACAGATGCTGTAAACTTGCATAAGCTTTCTCTATGCTCGACTGCAATTCTTGCTGTTGAGTTCGTACAAAATACTCCCTGTTATTCGATAATCGCGTAATATTATAGAAATATCAGAACCGAACGTGATTGCAAAACACACCGAAAACGTAACAAGTAATATATTCTATCGAAGGTAACATAAAATATCAATTATAAATCAATTATAATATTAATTATTTATAACGTGTCTTTGCAATGTGTCTACTTAATTTTGTCCCTTTTCAATTGGTCGCCGTACTCATTAAACACAAACTTGATTGCGCGGTAATGTTAATATTGGTTTCAATTATTAATTGAATATTCTATATATTATAACGATGCGCAGCAAATGAAATATAAATTTACACCGGTGGCCATGTTCTGATTACTTTCGAACGACGATTATTTCCACTCTTCCGTTTAATCTTCTCGTCCATGCAATTCCTCGTTCATTTTTACACATACTATATAAATATTTCTGTTTCGTCACGAGCAGTATATGTCTTTTTGAAGAAATATTATTTGTAAACGTAAAAAAAAGAATCCGGGGGTGCATGTTTTCGAACGCGTAACGAGCACCGATCTGCAATAACAAAATCTCTTGCGACCAATCTCGATAATGTCGCGATAAGCGCGGATTTGCCCAGCTTACCGTAACAATTTTTCAATTTCAATTATCACGTTACGTTATTAATGAAAGCGAACATCGGCCGGCCGTGTGTTTAACGGGGGTTCGTCGCCCTCGCAATTAGATTTTCGTTCGACGCACTTTCGTCAACGTGAATCGATTAGTACCGAAAAATTTGGCCTTTAAAACTCATCGTCACGTATGAAAACTTATTAATAAACCTCGTTATTAAACAGAACACATAAAATGCACAGTGACGTACCAGGACAAATAAATTCCACGGAGTAAAAAAATCCCATGAACGTGTTTAACTGCCACGATAGGAGTACTGCATTCAAACTTTTTCAACCTTTTGATATCGCACTGTTACGAGTGCTGTGCCATAATACCGTGCGTTCCCGTATTAAAGAACAAACGCACCACTGTTTATGCGAATAAATGGAACTGGGCCAGTCGTTGGTCGTTGTCCAGACATTCAACGACCTGTCTGGCGGTCGCTCTGAGAGACTTTAAAATAGATAAACGTGTTTTCATTAATCATACTCCTTCCCCTTTAAATCTAGATCGATCGCGCCCACGGTCGTAATTGTGCACGTCCCTCCGTCGCGATACGTTTCTAATATATTTATAGACCCGTCTCCTATAAATATTAATCCACCACTCCCATTTCCCATTAACCGTGAGGAGTCTAGAATATTAACCTGTAGTCAATACTGGCTTTAGAAGCCATCGAGCAAGGCAGATAAAACTAACTCTTCCCTACATTTTATATTTACGTATCGGTACATGTTTTCGATAAAAAGTTGATGAAAGAAAATTTGCTACGGGTCAGAACTGACCCGGACGTCTCTCTATCCAGCTTTCGAGGATTAATCCAAGGTTTCCTGGAAAATAGTTGACGTTCCTCCGACGCGATGCTTAACTCTTTGGCTACCTGGCAGCGTCGAAATAACTATAGTCAAAGAATTCGAGAACGGACGAGGGAAACGTCGACGAGATGGAATTTTTCTGGAAAGTTTCGCAACTCCGAAGCTCGAGAGAATTTCCCTGGTTCCTTTCAGCGGCTCTTCGGCCCAATTTACGAAACAAGCGCCGTTTCTCCGGCTAAAGACGGGGGGAGGGGGGTGGATTAAGCGAGGCCGCTTTTCCTCCCATTGGGATATGATCCCAGATCGCTGGATCCCGGGCGCAGAGAAGTTCGTTTACAATTTAATTCGAGTCCGTGGAGAAGGAGAGACAGCATTGGCCAGGTAACGTCGAGCAGTATTCGCGAGTTTCGAAGTTGCCCTTCCAGCGACGACTGGCAACTCGAATTGTCTCACGGTGCCCTCGAGCACTTCCCTCCTGTTCGCGAGTTTTCTCCCATCGTCCGTAACGAACCGTGCCTCGCGATCTGCTACCCTCGGTAATTTGCATCCCTCGACGTCCACGAGAACCCCGCACTTGTTGACTGCTCTCGATCGTCGCGACGCGAAAAGGACTCTCGCCAACTCGGATTAACTCTCGCCCAGCGAACGTCAGGCTACGAACGGGAAAAAGCCTCGATGAACCTTTCTAACAACGAACGAAAAGCAAACTGCATTTTCGATGGAGAATCTTCCAATTAGAAATACTTTGAAATGTGAAATATAATTAGTACCATCGTGAACACAGACGTGTACGATGATTACAGCATTGTATTTGTTCTCCACAGATTGGTCGATTATCAGTCTACGCAGAATATGATTCTCAAATTCTGTAGAGCGCTTTTCAATGCCGCTTGCAAATAGTTTGAACAATTAACCCTTGACGTGTATTTAGAGAACGGAATTAGTGTCGGAGTTTCCTTGCACAATACGGTCACGTTCGCGTTGCATCGTTGTTTATACCAGCGCGATTATCTTATTTCACGGTTGGTCGGAATTTCGAATACACTAATGAGCACTAGCATCGACGCGATGGGAACGCATTTTACGAGAGAAACGAGGGATTTCTCTCTCATCGCGGACACGACTCGTTTACATTTCACAGTGCGACACACGTCGAATGTTCCTGCACGAGCACCATTTGTCATTAAACTTTCATCGATCGCGCGTACCAGCGAACTGCAGTGCACTTGTTGATTTCGTATATTGTCGACGGCCGAGAACGCGGTTCATCGCGCGAAACAATGTAAACAGTTTCATGGAAAATTTGTAATTCGCCAGTTTTGGAACTCATCGGTATGCTAATGCGTAGCTGGCACGCGTCGCGCTCTATCTCGAGCTTTTTGGCCTTCGAGCGACCGTCGAACAGAGTCCCCCGATTCCGAGTCGAAAATACACGAAAATGCAGCGTGCTCGATGCACGGGAAGATAGAAGAGGGATCATGGCCGGTTGAGACTAATTTTACGACGGCGGGAACCCTCCAGTCCGCCACGAAAGTTGCCCAAAAATTGTTCACGCCTCCGCGATGCGGTTTCGCAGATTTTTTGTTTACCGTAGCTCGTGTAAATTCACCGTCCGCGTTACAGTACATTTTCCTAGCAATTTACAGAGAACACAAATCTTTGCACTTCCCTTCCATTGTGCCAACTATGTCCGTAATGAACCCGAAACTAGAATGTGCTTACACGCAAACATTGTTTGCTTCTGTGTGTTCCGCGGAGAAGGAGAGACCTTACCGTGCGAGTGGTATTGGGTCAGACATTATAGTCTCCCTTTGTGAGGCTAAATTACCAGACGCTGTCCTCATTCTGCTTACTCGCGGGCCGTTCCTTCTTTTTCTCTACGAGCTACCCCTTCAGGAACTCGTTTATTTACCATAATTTAATATCAGTTATTATTCTACGAAGTTTCTCGGTTTCGATAATCGAGGAAGAAGTCACTTACTAGCAACGATCGAAGATATACCGACGAGTCTATAGGGAAGAAACGCAAAGTTTTATCGGACGTACCGAAACCGGAAACTAATCAATTACCGCGTTAGAAGTCACGACCGTGCCACGGGAATTTTGACGAGAGTTTCGGAGGCGGAGGGGTCGTGTTCCCGATATAAATGCTCCAACAGCCATTAATCTCTCAATTTTTGATTTATATCACGAAGCGGAGAATAATGGTCTCGGATAGGGCATTGAATAATGAACTGCCAACGGTCTACGTACTCTAGTATTTTAAATATTTTATTAGGCGTGTGCAAAATTTCGTCGGACCGCAAATAGACGGCTATAATAGCGATTTAAACTTGTGATTAATATTCGCCGTTTCACCAATATCCAGGAACACTGTATACAATGATTAAACTACCGATTATCCGATGTATATACAGATCTCTTTTCGAGGGAAAATCGTTGAGATCGAACCGGTAATTTCTCGATGATCGGTAAGCCTAACCCACACCGCGATAATTTATCGAATCGTGTCCAATCGCGGAACGGAAATCAACGGGTAACGACGCGAATTAGGGGAACGTTCGCGTGTCTGGCGAGGCAACCAAGTTCGACGAAAGGTCTCGAATTTCCAGCTTCCTCAAGTTTCGCTCTTTCGTTTCCCGAAGGCTGCAGTCGACAAGCGTAAAGTTAGCAAGTATTTAATAGCGAAGCAATATCGGGAAACTTGGTCGCGCGACGCGCGTTTATCGCATTTGCTCGAAACGGCAGATAACGGAATAATTTAATCGTTAACGGTAGACGTCAGCGACGCGAACGTTACCGATACGCACGAATCTATGGCCGATCAAAATTATTGATCCAACAGAACCGTTTATCGGCTCCGCGACGCGACAACGCAATTTTGTTCTAACGTCGAGCTTCATTGGGGCCGTTTAAAACGAGACAAACAGATATATAGATGGCGAAATTGGTAAAGATAACCCGGTGTTTTGTCGTCGTCAAGGTGGCACGAGCCCTCGAGGGTGCTCGACTTTGTCAATGTCGTATGGCGTACTGGCCGAGTGGTAATAAAATTTTATCAACGCGTCTCGGACGAGCGACACGGGGAACAAGTTATTCCGGACGACGGAGCCGGACCCGTCTCCTGGTGCAAAAAATCCTCAAAAAGACGTCTGGAAAAGGAAAAACCGTCCGCTTCTTTCCAACCGGCTAATTTTAGTTTTTTCTTCCACTCTCCGCCTTCTCGTCCGCGACGGAATTCTTTCCCTCGTATAAAAAACGCAAAAAGGAAAACAGAATTTCGCCAGAACCGAGGGCCTATGTATCACCGATTCTTTGGGTCTTTGTTTCCGCGTCCCCGGTGGAACGTTAATACGAGTTTCCGTTTCGCGATAGAGTTTCCAAGTTACCAATTTGACGCGAGTCGGTTCCGCGTCGTCGCTCGGGGATGGCTTGAAATTAGCGAAGCTTCGCGCCAATTTAATGCGCGATCCACGACCCGACGCCCCGCCAATCTTCGTCTCGCAAACTTCCCTTCCCGCGGCGCGATCGCGAAGTCTCGCGTATGCAAACGCCGATCGCGAAGGGACTTTGCGCGCACTTTGCCCGCCCCGGAGACGTTCGACGCCGGGCAAAAACGACGTCGTACGGTTTTACGAGTATGGAGCGTACCTAACGGGCCCGACGAAAGCTCGATACCGTCGTGGAAACGTCCGAAAGCGTCGACGTCTCTCGAGGAGCCGAGCTCCCTCGTCACGGATGCTTTAAATAGGCATTATTCTTCTACGCCCGGAGTCTGTTCTTTGTGCCACCCTCGACGGCAACAGGGGTAAACGTAGGAACGTGCCGCTATTCGATTTTTCCGGATTACTTTCGCCCGGGCATTTCCACAATAAGAGACGTCGAGCAACGCTCCATTTTTTAAGCTTAACCCCTTGACCCAGGAAAGATCGACCGAAAATGTGGGGCACCGCGAACGCAGAAATAGTTTTCTACCCGGTCGACGAAGAAATCTCAAAGATAGTCGTCCAATCCATCACGAGTATAGTGCAAACGTTTGTCGCGGATTCCTTGACGACCGAGGTGCATAATTTTTTCATTTAATTATGCGTTCGCAAACCAAGCGAAATTATAATTAACTGAAATTCTGAACTAACTTCATTCCGAGCTCGCTGTAATATTCTGTTGGAATTCGGGCGAGACGAGGGAACACCGAGTTATAATATAATAATATATTTCGCTAACGGTCTCTCGCAAGACACGAAATTACAACGAAGTCTGAAGGCTGGCTTGTATTGTAGCAACTCGGCGTCAAGCGAGTTTGGTACCAAAGATCCCAAACGCAGCGTCTCGATAACTCTGTTACAAAGCATATTTTCATCAAATTTTAGTTTTCATAGTTCACGGTTGCCCGAAATGAAAGTTTTGCTCCGCGCTACGAACAAAGCTTAATTCGGTGACGTGTTTTTTTTTTTTTACCAAAATCGTCAACATTTTTACGCTCGCAAAAAGAGAAAAGGAAAATTTGTATCGCGTTGGTCGAAATAAAAGTTTCGCCGTTTGATCGAGCAAATAAATTCCTGCGCGTTGCTCTTCTTGGGTATCTATTATTCGAATGAAATTTAGCATATCTCCGATCTCGGCTCGCATTTTTCGAGCCGTACGCAGAAGTGTCCAATGACTTATGAACGACGGTGTACATTCGTAACGAGACTCGTCCTGCTCGTGCCTTTGTTACTCATGGATATTCGGATTAACGAGGACCGAACGAAAACGTTTTCCTGCTCCTCTCGCAGATACGCGCCGCGGAAAATCCAATAACTCGCGCGCGTTCACCTGGAACGTTGTAATCGAGATTTTGCTCGTTTCCCGCCGCGCACGGAAGAACAATTTACTGCCGCTGTTTATTAATCCAGTCAAATGACCGTGTTTAATTTACAAAACACGCTACCAGCGGTATCCGTTCGCGCGAGTGATACAATTGATATTGAAAATTTGATTCTGTCGAACGGAATATCGCCCATTGCTATGCGTTCCCCTCCCCCGCTTCGTCGTGGAATCATTCTCGAAACGTTGCTGGGAAAATTAAACTTTGGTTGTCGCGTGCGATCTTGGGCATCTGCGCACCAACGAATTAACCTTCGACGAAGCCCTGATCGAAGTTGTTAAATTCTCTTTCATAGAAATGTATGTGAAATGTTTAATTTCGTTAAGTATTCCAGCCCGGAACAATTGTCTATTTTGTCTCCGGTATATAATCGTACGAGCCTTCTGCGGTTTCCTCTCAGACGTGCCACTTTAATCGACGACTGCATCTGGAGCACTCGATGCGTTTTTGTCCGCAGGCTTTCGAGGCAATTTACATTTGATAAATTGTTTCTAGGAAATCGTATCGAGTCATTTATGCCCTGCGTTCCACGGAGAGTGGTTCTAGAAACAAGCACAGGCTGCAACTGTGTTTTAAGCAGAGATACAATTGATACGAGGCAGGATTGAATTTCGAACAAAGTGTTCCTTGTAACGGAGCCAAGTATAATTAAAACTAATTGATCCAACGTGGCTGCTGTACAATTTAAAAATGCGATTAAAGATACAAAGGATCGTGTAGGAGAGTCTTTAAAGGAGATAGAACTCTCTCTAACATCTGGAATAAAAAATATTGCCTGACGTAGAATGAAAAATGTCTGGGAACGTGCTCCAGGAATAGAACACTGTCAAGTTGACACCGACGGCGATGAAAGTTTCGTCGAGAAAACACGCAATCGCGATATAGTTCTCGAATGCCATGCATTTCTTGCTCTCGCGCATTGCAACCTATCCGTCAGAAAAGACACTTGCAAAGACGAAATGGCTGGAACAATACGACGCGTCAGATTCGTCCGACGAGCATTTACAATTGACTTTGATGACGTTGGTACGCTAACTTTGAACCCCAATTAATCCGTCACAGGTTTCACGACCAATTGTTACGCGGGAGCTCGCGCACAGAGGTTCGCTTCGTGTTTTAATTAGAATCGGAATGGATACGCGAATCTTTGGTGCAAATCCGGTATGACGGTTTCAAAAATTAAATCAGTACTTCGGGCCATAATTCGTAAAAAATATTTATAAATCCTTATACCGAAACTAAAATTATGGAATTTATTTCTTCCCCAACCCCTGCTCGAAACGAGAGAAACGATCGTTGTACGAGCGTGTTTAGGGCCTATTTGCGCGACGCGACACGAAGATATCCGGATCGGCAGCCGTTTCGAGAAGCAATCAGCGAACAGTCGGCCAATCATCGCGGCGCAAAATATCCCTACGGTGCGGGTACGCCTCTGTTGTCATTTCAAACATAGTGATTGCAAGCTACCAACCCGACTAGTTTGCCTAGCGTTCGTCCGTCGTCGGACCTGATTCGCTGCTCTTCTGAAAACGAACGACGACTTCTCGAACAAAGGTAGCCGACGATCTTCCGCTGAATAAACGCGACGCAGGCTACGAAGAAAACGGACACGTCGAAAAGAAGAAAATAAGTAAATAAAAATTAGAAAAATAACGAGCATCGGTCGAGTAAAGCGCACGGTAGGCTCGGTCGTTCGATGGATGGTGGAAACGGTTAATGGAAATCGCAAAGCCGAGAAAAATAACGCTTCGGACGATAAATCGCTGGTAATTCGATAAAAACGCTGGTCGCTCGATCGCGGTGAAATACGATTCGCGTCGTTATCGCGCGCACGCTGCGCCGACTCTCAATCCGAAATTACACGCTTTGTCCCAAAAGTGTCCGAATCCTTTTTTTTTTTATATATAAATGGTATTAATGGTGCCATTTTTTGTAACAGGGTGCTATTATTTCCAACGAAATCTCGCTCATAACTACGCGTTGCGAGCCAGAAGCTATTAATCGTGCTGACGGTACCGTTTTTTTTATATCGTCGAGTAATCACGGTAGAGCTGTCGGTGTGCGAAAGTTCCTTTCCTAAATTACTGGGAAAGCAGTTCGTTGAGCGTTATCTAAAAATAAAAATTGCCGTCGTTCCGTGAAGAAGCAAAGCTCTCGGACAACATTTGGTACGCACGGGGTTGCGTTCGGTTTCGCGCGCGGACAAAGGGGGCACAGAATGGTTCCGCGGGCCCGTAGGAATCGCTCACCTGAATCCAGTAAGGCAGATAAAATCCGGAACAGGCGAGGATCGATGCCACGGTGGACAAGGTTGCCCACAGCACGCAAAGCACTGTCATCTCATCGGTTTAAAAGCGTCGCTCCGCTGTCTCCTCTCCTGCTCTTCTGTCTCTATTCCACCCCTAAAAATCTCGGTGTTCCACTGATACTCTCTACGCGCGCATGATTAACGAACGTTCGTAACTGCCGGCTGCCACTGTCGGTGTCTCCAGGGGGGCCCTCGAACCGTCGCTGCACTTTTCGGTGACGCTTCTGTTCGCTCGAGACGACGTCGAACACACCACCGTCGAACCGTTCACAGTATCGCGAACTCGGATTCCTCGCACGTCACACCGTCGCTCTAAGAAAGAGGCACCCTCGTCTTGGTTCGGTAGCACGAGCGCATCCTCGACGCTCGGTAGGGAGAGACGAAAATAGAGCCGTTTAATAGGTCGTTTCACGGAAACCTCCGAACCAGCCTCACGGTCAAGGTTCGCGCGCGCACGGTATCAAGTCTCTCCGCAGGCCCTGTTCGAACGTCCTCTCTCGATCAGCGAGCCGGTTCCACGGGATGCTGCGGCATGCTCGCGCGTAGATCCCCCGTCGCCGGAGTACTTGGCCGTTTTATCTCGCGCGTTTAATTATAGACGGAGCGCAGAGGCAGCGGAGCGCGCGGAATCACCGAGCCCGTTCGTCTGCTCCCGATAAAAATTCACTTCCCTGCTTCATTGCTCCCTGGGCCCCTCCGCGCGCGCGAATCAACCGCCGTCTCGAGGGCCAAAGGGACAGGAGTGGGCGGAGGTGAAAATAGAATCACGAGGCGAGAGGAAACGTTCCCTTACGCGCGGTCACACCGGTCGAAAGTTTAATTTTAGACGCGCGTTTTTCTCGTCGCGGGAGGAGAGCACGGATTTTCACGCGAGAGGGAGAGCAAGACAGAGAGAGAGAAAGAGAAAGAGAGGTAAAGAAACGCGAACGAGAATCGTGGTGCTCGGCGCCGCTTCGTGACTGCGACTGAACCGAACCGAGCGGTGCCGAGCCGCTTTCCAGCGCGTCTGTGCGCGCTGCTTCGGCGTCTAGGCGAGCACCGTTCGAGTCTCGCGCTCTCCCACCTCCCCCACTCCACCCCCTACATCTGGCAGACATGTGTGCGCCGTGACGCGACCGCGGAGTGCGGATCCGACGTCACTCGGCCCGCGCGACAGCCGACGCCGGGACGCACCTGCGTCGCGCAACACTCGCGGCTACCTTTCGACTCCTCCACCAAAGAAAAAACATCAAACTACGAACGAAGATGGCTAACTAGGGCCGAGCTTCCTACCTGTTGATGGCTTTCTCGCGTTATCGGTCCGCTTTTACTTCCGTCGAACCACCCTCCCTCGTGGACGAGATATTACCAAGGAAAACCCTTTTCGATACGGTAACGATCCCTCTCGATCGAGGGGGACGAGGTAATCGTTGCGTGGAAATATCTCCTGGAGCGATATTCGTCTCAAGAACCATTGCCGTTCACGGTGGAAACTGTTTCGGACCTATTCAACGGTATATTTAACAAAAACTAACGGGCTGACCGAAACTCCAAGTTTCGTGCTAGCCACATCAAGGCCCCAGAGATCCTGTTCCAACTTCGCGCTGATCTCGAGTTGATACCTGAAGGAATTTCTCTCGCGGGGCTTATCGTGCCTATGGATAGCCAAAGTTTTTTTCCAACCCCGTGGCGAGTCTTTAAATTACAGTATAAAAACTAGCTATTATCCGCGGTCAATGGCGTTGCAAACAATTGTGTGACAAATGCTTTTACGAGTGTTTCGAGTAATCGGCTGTCCAAAGCTGTGAGGGAGGTATTGCACCCACCTACCGGCCCTCACAGCATGAGCCAACCTCACCTCCTCGCGGTGGACGCTGGGCAACGGCGTTGCCGGCTAACGAGGCTCTGGCTATTGGAATCTTTGGTTCCAAGAAGAGACAAGACCCTAGGATAAAAGTCCTTATAGTAATGGCTTGGAGTCAAGAAGAGTCGGTGACTATTCTACCTCGATGATATGGCAAAACAAACTGAATTGAGAAGGCTAGAAGTGCCATTTTTCCATGTTGAGAAGCTGAATTGATACGCAATCACTCTCTCGAGTGATCGTTTCTCAAGCAGGAACAGTTTCTTAACGTATGCATGTGTTACGAGAAGGTAGATCAAGATTTAAACAGAAGCTGGTAATTGAAGCATCCTCGGTACGCGAGGGTAGATTGGAGAGAAGGTACACAGGTACATACGAGACTATGAAGCAAGCACTTCGTAAACGAGATAGCAGAGACAAAGAATCCATTTCCGTCGCATATCCCGGCCAGTCAGAATGTTGAAACGCAGGTTGAATTTACGGGGACAGTAAGAATAACTAAGACAAGAATTTTGGATACACTGTACAGGCGAGGATAGTCGAGAAGAAATATACAGGCCATAAACCACATCGCAATAATCAAACAGAGAAACCCCTAGGGGTCGAGGGAGAGCATGAGTTTTGCAGTGGAAAAAGGACGCAAAGGAGAAGCGGAAAAGTACAGCGGAACGACCGAAACCTCCGTTATCTCGATTTTCAGAAAACTTTTCAGGTTTGTAGAACAGCCAAAAACAAGGCGTAAAGGTATTCTTCTCGCGGTAAACTCAAATTTTGGGGACGAAACAACCTCCGCGATTCGCTCTGAATCACAATTTCATCGCGTTCAATTCTAGTCGCGTTGTTGACGCAGTTTTTTGAAGCTCTGCGAGAAGTTTCGTGAAAGAAAAAGATCCGAGGTGTTCGAACCAGAGTTGTTCGTGCTTTTAAAAAGAAACGATAAACCGAGGGTACAGTTTGACGAGCCTCGATTCGTAGCTATTCACCGATTCCCGTCGTTATTTGCGGTTGGTTGTCCGTCAAAACACAAAGGAGTGTGATTTCGGGGTGTTCGTTACGAGTTACACTAAAATGCCGGAACCACCGCGCATAATTAATGTAAATGTTATACCTGCTAATGACTGCACTGTTTACCGGGACATGAAATACAAAACCTCGTGAACGCGACGCTCGCTGCTGCGCTGATAATTCCCGACTGTTCACCATTAATAATAATCATGCAATTAGCATTTTTCTGACCGCGCGAAACAGAACCTTCGCGTTTCGAACGATCGAGTAACTTAAATTCGATACGCGACTTGAAGGCACGTCCTGCCACAATTAGGATTAAATTCTGCCGACAATGGAGAGGCTCCGCGTTGTTTGTACGACTTCAAAAGGAAGCGGGACCTCGAAGTCAAGAACGTACCGGTAAAACGTTTTAACGTGCTATTGACAGAGAATCGAGTCGCGCAGTTTTCTTTCCGGGGAAAGGAATCTGCGAGAAACTGCCGCGAAAAGTCTTCCGCAAACGTACTGAGATCCCCGAGCGTTTAGTCTCCTTTGTTATACTATCTGTTGATAGAGACTGTTGCCACCTCCAGGCTACGGTAGCATCTATCAACAAACGCGTATACGTTTCCCGCTCCCGCTGAGTTCCGAGACATCTGGGAGATGCGTGCTCCGAAAATAACGATTTCAATAAGACTAACACGAGGTTTCGTGGTGCCCCCGTAAGTGATTCACCGCGCTTACGATCAGTGGCGTCGCTAAACTTAGCGTCGCCCAGCACTCTAACCCCCGACCATAAATCCCTCGAAAAAGACGAGGGCTCTATTTCGATCGAAAACAGTCAAATATCGTAGGGTACTTTTTATTTTCGTACGAGTTTATCTTTTATTCGGATAAAAATTGCGTTCATATTCTTATTCGCGTGCAAGCAAAGTAAGAACGACCGAATGAGGTGAACGGCTCGTTAAACTCGCGGAACGCTCGGAATTGCGCGCGTTGGAGCGTATTCCATAAAGAAACAGAGCGCTCAGAGTCGAGAGATCGAGGCTGAATTTCCACTTTTACGCGTAACGAGCCCTTAACGGAGCTGCGGTTTACCCTACGCGTGGTCGAAAGTTGGCGGGAAGCAGCCGCGACCACGGACGAGTATATCGG
This sequence comes from Colletes latitarsis, assembly GCF_051014445.1. Lineage (NCBI taxonomy): Eukaryota > Metazoa > Arthropoda > Insecta > Hymenoptera > Colletidae > Colletes > Colletes latitarsis. Next base: position 40,431,058 of record NC_135137.1, on the reverse strand, counting down.
GCTTACTGCCACGGGGGAATTAAATTTTGATTTAATTAATCGTTCCACGGGAACTGCCAGCGAACAAAATCGTCCATGTTCGCCCCGTGGAAACGAGCTATCCACCGTTGATGTTCCATCGGGAAGTAAATTGTAAATAAATGAAAACTTTTCGTTCGCAGTACAAAACGGGGGTTCTATTTTTGAGAGGACCGCGAATGATATGACAAAATCAGAGTACCATCTGTTCTAAAATCATAAACTTTAGATAACAATTGCGATTATACTCCAAGCTTGATTCACGAGAGTGAGTTATCGTCCAACTTGGCAACGCCAGAACCGCAAATTTCGGAATTTATCGAATGGCACGTTCATGGTTCAAGAGGAACAATATAGCGTACACGTATGTTACAATCAGGTTCGAGAAGTTTAAGCTACGATACGTGTAGTACGGCGTTTTACACGTATTTCGATCGCAAAGTTATTCGAGCCCTTTCATCCCAGATACAAACGCAACGGGAAACGAGCCTCGATTCGCGAGAAAGCTCAACTTCCCAGCGAGTTCTTCCGCTAAAAGGGTCTCGGCCATTCGATAATTCTGCGCCAAGTATTCCAAAAGGTGCCAAGTTCCAAATCCGCGATCGTCTTCGACTCGAACAAGCCGGAGTTTCCGATCGCTCTTCGTGTTTCCGCGAGTCCGATCAAAGATAAAAGTTCAATCACAGTCATCGACGAGCGAACAAGAGACGAATTCTTTCGAGACGAGAGCTCTCGATTCTCAATTATTTCGAAAGCCAGCCATTTCGATGCAAACCATTTCGGAAACGAGCCTTTTTCAGCGACTTAATTCGTCGTTTAAATACTCGTAAAAATACTTAATTCAAAATCCCAGGAATATTATATTCTGAGAGGGTAGTCACTTTAATTAATACCTTCGATACTTGAAATTTTATCGACAAACAAAAGTTCAGTGGAACGAATGAATATTTAACGGCGTGTACCAGAGTGATACGTGGTTTCTTCGACCACCGATCGTTCCAATGTTCGAAATGGATTAATTTTCACCCTCGAAAGCTCTCGTCCCGGTCGAATTTCCGACGCCCACCGGGGTGGGGCGGAGAAAAACGCGACTGGCGATCACAAGGCACACGGACGGCGGTTCGCGTAGTTCAAACGGAAACAGGAAACCGTGTCATCGCGGTCGACTAGAATTTTACTCTCGATTCCTATTGGCCGCGTGTGCAAGCAGAGCTTGATGTACGAATCAAACCAACAGCGAGTCGGTTTCTCCTCCCGGAGGGACGACTTTTCGAACACAAGGTTTTGCGTTCCGCGCGAAGTACGACAGAAGTTTTCACGGGCAAATTGGCCTGACGGGAATTCCACGGAAAAATGGTGGCGACGTAATTGGCAGGGAAGCTGGTGTACGGAAATTGATGAAAAGCCAAACAGCAACGATGCAACGGGTACATCCGCGAAACGTCCCTTTTGATGAAACTTTGTGGGATGGAAACGGAGGACCGGGTCCTTTCGCCGGCGGCGAATCGAATTTTATTCAATCGTGCCTGAATTCTCGTTCTTCCGGGTAAAATATGAACGAAACAGATAGGAAGGAAAACAAGTAGCAACCATCCGATATTGTACGCGCGCAACGAAGACCTATTATTATTATTCTATCGGGACGTGTATTATTTAAGGTGCTTTTGTCGCGGAGGGATCCGCGAACCACGAGTTTGCTCGCGACTTGCGTGCTCTCGCAGCAAATTAACGTCGCAACAGGTAGTTGAATTAATGTGATTTTGAGGCGCGATATAAAGTGATATACACGTGTCGTAGCAGAACCAGTGAATTTAAAAATCGCGAAATTGTTAACAAGAGATACTCGTGCGCCGTAAATGCGAAGTTTACGCGTACGTTGCAGGCTGGAAAACTTATGGTAACGCTAGATTTAGGGTGTCGTCGGTTTTTTCGATTCACCGTTTCCTTTTTCGAGGGATCGGGAAACCTTGCGAGGGATTATTTACGATCGGCGGCTCGCAGCGCGCGGTGAGCTAAACGTTCGTCGAGACAAAAGGTAGCATGAGTTACGGGCCACCGAACGACGCATTATTTTCGGAGTCGCGGCACGCGGTCGATGTTTCGACAAAGCCACTTGTCCGAAACAATATTTTGACGTTGTAACGTGTCGCCGGGCAACGTGACCGATTGAAAAACCGACAAGCTCTGAATTTTTCCGGCGAATCCGTGCCCGCGTTTTTATCTGTTTTCTTTCGTCCCTTTCCTTTTTCCTGTACCTTTTTTTTTTTCTCTCGTTTTGTCACCGTTGCCCGGCCACGTTCGTCCACTCCGCTAAAAGAGGACGAGGCCGTCGTTATCGCTGTCCGACGCACGCTTTTCATGCAACGGTTTCACCCCCGCGTTGTCTGGTTCTCCATTACTGCCAATTAAATCTCGTTCCAGATGAAACATTTCACCAAGCAGCAGCTGCGAAGGATGTTTTTTAATTGTGATCGCAGCCGATGCGAATGTAATACGGTCCCCGGCGTTTCGTGATTGTACGACGTGACGTCGATCGCCTAATAAAGCTCATCGTCGGTTACGTTGTAGATAAAAGCCCCGCGAATCGATACGGTACGTTGAAAAAATACAAAATAGAAAGTTTTTCAACGCGAAGTCTCGCTGAACTTTCGCCGATTATCTATTAAAATTAAAAGCACTAAGTGTTTTTCAATTTCTCGAAACGTTACGGGAATTCCCGTGCAATGCAATTCGAATTCCAGTTTCTCAAGAACTCTAGTTTCGCGCTACGTCCGTGTACAAAGGGCTAACAGTCTGTACAATGACAGTGAATCGAAGCTAGGATGTAACGCTGTTCGAATCCGGTGTCGAATTAGTTTCCCTCCGGCATGCGAGAAATCAAAAAGGGAACGCCGGTAAAATTGGGAGAGATCCAATCGGAAAGAAGAGGAGACGGACAAGAAGGGATGCAAATCGAAACGGGAAGAGGCAGAAAATACTGAAAGCGAGAGAAGATAGAAGCTGTGATCAAAGCGCCAAGAGGGAAGGTTCCAAAGGAACCGGGAAACTCGACGAACAAGGAAAGGGGAAAACTTTGATGCGAAAGAGAAACTCGAGGCTGAGGTGGAAAAAAGAACATAGAGCGAGAGGAGGCTCGGATAGGGAGGGGAGGAAGATAGAATAGCGGCGAGAAAGGGAAGATATAACGAAATGTTCCATTTCGTAGAACGGAATAAAACTTTCCATTCTGGTGGATGGCGCGCGTGAAACGTGCCCACTCTCTTTCCCCGATCCTTCATCGTTCTTCTCGATGGTGCTTGTAACTAAGGGCCGGACGAAGGTTCGTGCGTGGAAAAAATGTCTCGTTTCGGTGTCGATTCCATCGAGTTTTATCATCCGGGGCCACCAGTGTCCGCATGGTAGAAATCAACCGAACGCCGAGCACATTTTCGACGAGCTTGGCTCGCCCTTCTCGAAACATTAACCCTTTGCACCCCCGGAGTCAACCTTTTTTTATATCGGTATTTTATTTCGTTCAAATGATAACGTTCCACGGCCTTACCCGACTTAATCCAAGCTTATAACTTGAACGTAAAACGGACGAAAGGATTCCGTTAAGTGCAAGAATAAAACGATAATGTACTACTATGGGAAACGGGGAAGAATAAAGGATCGCGCTGCATTTTTAATACAATCGACTCTCCTGTAACGCGGGCGAATCCGTTAATACTTCGAGACTTTGGTAACATAAAATTTTCTGTTTATTTCCATGGGTGTATGGGAATCGCGTTGCAGGAGGGCCGTCGTAATTTTTTACGAAGCCAAGCGGAAGCAGCGTGGGGTCTCGATAGATGAATTTAAATTAAAAAGTAACGGGAAATTACGTCGGTGAACGGAGGCGTGTTAATTCGCGAACACAACCGACGTCGAAATAAGCCCTCGATCTTTAACGCGAGACGAATAAACGGCTCTCGCGTCGTGGCTTTTTCTCTTTATCTCTGCGCTCGAGTTCGCGCTGAGAGCTCGATTTCGTTTGAAAGCTGTATCGCGATTAATTGGAGGTGCGTTCCCCTTTGGCGGCGTTCGCGCGCGGCTGAAAGGCAACGCCGTCAGCTGAAAGCTAATGGGAACGACACACCGGGCATGTATCCCCATAAACACAGTCGAGCAAGTCGGTAGAAATATTAAAGTTCGAAGCTTCCCGGTGACTGCCCACGCCATATTGCGATGCGTCGCGACAGCCATTTTGCAACAAAACCCTCCCAGAGACGACAGGAATTTTATACGAAACAGTTCATAGAGACATTCCATTGTAATCAGAAAATATTAACGCAGTCTCTCGAAGCGTTGTACGCGTAATAATAATTTTCAAAATAACCCTTATCGAAGCCAAAACTACGGAAATTTAGTTACAACAAAAATTGAACGTTGGAATCTTTTACTGGTTCCACAATAGGTGGATTGGTTTACCTTCTCCGTTGAAATAGAGTCTCGCGAATTTGGCTGCTTTATCGGGCTCGAAAGGTGCCGCGTGGAATCGCCATCTTCCGCCACAGATTACGGCCGAAGGTGGTACTTTTATGATTTGATCCTCGGGGATGCGAGCCGATAACGTTTTCACCGATTCGATGGGCGCCCCCGGACGCCGTAAAACGTTGACTCCAAGTATAACGAGGCACCCCGACGACCTACTGTTTTGAAACGTTAATTAAGTACGTGACCTTCCCACCCGCGCAACGAGGATCCAGCTACAACCGAAAGTTGTGGGACCGATCGAACGATCGGAGCCGTGTTACCGCGAAAGGAACTAATACCCCCAAATTGGCTACCATTTTTAACCGAACTTAAACGAGTATCGATCGACCGGGGGCGGGTTATATGGCCAGTGGCGTTTCACTCGTTGATTCCGTGACCCTGTTAGTTAATTAAAAAACAGCTACTTCTCAGCGAAAGGGACCTTAAGACGAGAAAGCTTGGGCTCGTTGGACTGCCTCTAAACTTTATTGCGTGGGCAGTCGTACTCGATATTTCTGTTTAAACGCAACCTGGTTAGCTAGTTTATTAGTAGACTAATTGTCACAGTGCAATAATCATCGTGATACAAGAGATCGTTATTGAAATAATTTAATTACCTTGGCCCTTGCAATACAGTACTTTTCGAGTATCATAGTTCCAAACAGCATCGCTCTACCGTGCAATTGAATTTACGCGCTATTCGATTTGAAGCTGCGGAACGAACCGCGTAAGTCGAGGACCGGTCTATTCGCGATGTTATCTCGTTAATAGATCCCAGTCGTAGCAAAATCGGCGTCTCTGGCGCAGCTGGCCGTACGTATCCAAGGAAAACGAACCGAGGAGCGAACATCGGTCCAAGTAAGAACGACTCGGGCGAACTGCGCCACCCGCGATAAGAACTTTCCACGCTGGAGATCGCGGGACCGCCGCTAGCCCCCGTCTCCAATATCCATTATTCATAATTCGTAGAACAGATCCCGGAAAAGTGACGTCAACAAGTAACGGTCGTTCCTCTTCCGGTTAAACGAGCCGGATCCGGAGCGTCGTCTCGCGATCGGCAACATCTGCCCGCCATGCTGTCTACGGTCGTTATCGTTCGGACGAACCGTCAACCAGGAATATCAGTTTTTCCATCGTTTCCCCGCACGAAACGGCTCCCCGGTGCTATCGGGCTAGATAAGAAGAGGACCTTATTGCTCATCGGTCGAGCGAAACGAAACGGTTGCCTCCGGGATCCACGCGGAATCGATCGACAAGCGCCGCCATATTGAAACGGAACCTCCACACCGCCGTCAATTCTAACTTTTACGCGAGAAAATCGAAGGAATTTAGTTGGAAGTCGATTCCGATTTTGTATAACTGGGAACACCGTTGGATCTCCGCGTTAAGGCGCGTTCCGAGCGTACGCCGGAAGTCACTTAGCCGCGGAGGTTCGCGCGCGACAGTGTATCGTGCCCGGGCGAAGCACGGTCAGGAAAGTCTAGTTTTATTGCCGCTTTCTCGCGGCTCTACGGCGGAGCTAGCGAGCCGAGAACCGCTCGAGATAAGAAGGAGTTTATTAGAAGGGAGAAACCGGGGTAAGGATGTAGCGACCTCTTGCCGGCTCGGTGCTCGCCGAACTAGGAAAAGACCCTTATCGCGGGACGAAAAGCCGGTGAATAAATACAGTTTCACCGAGTTCCTGGCATCGTTGAACTTTTCGATTCTTCGGAGCGTCGGTGAAGCACGACGAGGATGGCCAGCCTCCGCCTCCCCCCCATCGAGGCTGGAAAAGGAAAGAAACAACGGGACCGCGCGTTTAACCCGCCGTCGACCAGTATCGCCTTTTTCCCGCCCGATGTTTGTCCCGCGTTCGCTTTTTTTTTTCCTTCCACCCCCCCTCCGGGCAAACCTGTACCAGAGAGCTCGAGACTCGCCTTTGAACCGACTCGTTCGGTTCTCGATCGAACTCGTCCGACGAATCGAAACCCCTTTTCGCCTCTTGCGGGGCGAGATTCGTGTCGATGGACCGGCGCCTGGCACCCGACCGAACGGAAACGCATCCTGCGATTGGTTTTGTTTTTCCGCACAGGAAACCGAATCCAACCGATCGGGATTGGGATAGCGCGCTCGATCGGATACTCGCGCGGAACAATGGACGTTGAGTTCGTTAGTGTTATGTATTTTCGAAGCGAGGAACACTCTACCAAATAACAATTTATTCGATCGTGGCCGTCGAGCATTTATCATCCGACGTTTCCAACCCCCAGGACCTTATTCGAGCGATTAAATAGATTGCAACGCAAAAGGAAGCACGTAACGGTTAATACGTTAGAATCAGCGGATTTCTGCGTTCGTAAAGTATTATTTTCACGCATCAGAAACGTCCCGAGCGATAAAAATACGCCGGTCCCGTCGCAGCTTCGATCGCTGGTTTTTGCTCCCCACGACTAATCGTTCCAGACGGAAGAATTCATTCCCGGCGAACGTTTAATTACCTACTTTTTCCCCGCGTGTCCCAGCAGGGTCGTAAGCCACGAACACGAAGGGAACGTATGTTTTCGAAGGCTAACAAACGATCATCGTAGATCGATACAGACCGGCGCCGCTGGATCGGACGCTGAGACGTCGCTGGTCTGCCAGCCGCTACATTTTATTCATTTCTAGAAGCGATCAAAATTTATTTTACTTCCTTTCGATCAAGTTCGCTATATAAGGGGTGAATCCACTGGGCACCGGTCCAACGATGGATTTCGGATCGCCTTTCTTTCGCCCTCGATAAGCGTACGATTTTCAGAACAGTTACCAAACATTCGAAAACGCGATATTGACTTGGACGAACGTGGATTAATTGAAATTGCGTAACGATTGGGCAAAAAGAGAAAATCGGGAAAACGAGGCGACGGAGGCCACGCCACGGTCTCCGGAGAGATCGGAAACGAGAAAAATCATGAGACGAGGGAGCGAATCGTGTCCGAAGAGAAATTGTCGCAGACGATGGGAATAGGACGGAACGAGAAATGTCCGAGACGCCACGGGTTCGACGGAGAAACGTTGCGAAATCCAGACAACCAGGCGTCCGTAATTATCGAGGGTCGATCGAAGGACAGTATGGTTTCGCGTCGCGACGTATAGGCGACAGGTAACGGCGAAGATTAGGTGGGTGGCGTCGATCAACCCGTTGCCGTCAGACCTCCGACCCCCGTGGTCGAACCAAGCATGCTAATGAACTCGTTCACCGACGCAGTTTACCGTGCTCGCTTTAATCAAAGACCAACTGGCAATTACAATTATCCCAGGGATTTGTCGCGATTCCTCCCGCGTACCAAGGAGGGAAAAAGTTTAACTCGAAAATCTTTCACTTTACACGCTTCTGCCATGCGTAGCGCTGAAAGACTGCTTTATACCCATATTGGGTGATTTAATAATTATTTACTAATATGTGGAAGACTCTCGTTTTTCAATGTTACAGCTGAAACAAATCCAAAATTTCGAGTGAAACTTTTTCGAACGAGAAGCATTTTTTCACCCATCCTCGGATGTATTTTTAATTATCGCTGAAGAGGTCCAGAACTCGAGAGCTTTGCAAATTGACTTGCTTACAGTAGTATAGCCAGAGTTTGCGCCACCCGCGGCAGTCTCTGAATTTGCTTCAAGAATTAAATACACATCAAACGTTGTTAAGTAAAAATATGGATACTACGTACGGTGCAAAGAACTGAGCCTTATATATTTTAATATCGTCGAGATTTTAGGAAATCCAGTACCCGATTAAAATTTTATCCACCTGGAATCTTGGGGCTAGAGTTGACCTCCTCCCCTGAAAAATTCGTGGATCCCTTTTCGATTAGGTCAGCCTCCTGACAGATTAGAGTTACATACGCGTTCGCGTAACGTCGTTTGCGCCACTTAGCAAACGTTTCACCGTCTAAAAGAGCCGCGGTAACAAGGGCGCGAGTCTTCCCTCGAGTATGTTTTTCCAACGTTTTTGCGCCATCCTACCGTCCCTGCGGCTTTGTGTCGACAAAACGAGCACGTATGAAAACGGCAGAAGAATACAACGAGTTGGATTTCATTATTAAGAAATTGCTCTGGACCGGGGCGCGTTTCAAGAAGATACTTCTGCCGCCTCGAGGAGCGCGAGCCTCCTTTGATACACCGTGCTTGGCAGCTCGCTTTGAAAAAGTCTTATATTCCCGCGGCACAAAGTCTCGCGAACGGGCGAGAATTTCTCGAGCCGTTCGAGTGATACTCGACCCTTTGCTACCCCTTTAAAACCCTCTGTCGTAGCCGCTGTCGTTGAATCGCGGCACGACCGACAAAGCAAGGATTGATCTTAGACTGCCTGTGAAATATCCTCTTCCCTCGCGACGGCTTTTCGCGAAATCAACCTCGTTTACGGTAAATCGCGTTTCGTCGGTCTCGACCGCGATAGCCTCATCGCGTGCACCGTAAACGTACTGGATCTTCCGCGAGTTATAGTTTAAATTGCTTTCGACGACCGACGGACGCTCGGGCTAGAAAGCACGAACGGACGACTAAATGGCCCACCGCGCTCGTTTCAGACCGTTATTATGTTCCGTAATGTTCGAATACACGCAAATCTGGGTCCCGTGGGCATTGGGAATTTATGTTCCACGGCACGTCCTTGGAATATCCGCTGTCCCTCTAATACCTTTGCACGGAACGCGAGGACTTTAAATTGCTTAAATCGCGCGATACATATTTCTCCGGGTCTTGCAAATGAATAATATAATCGACTGGGACCTGGTCGAGTATTGGGTCTCTCGCGATGATGGGTCGAAGAACGTCCAACGACTGACGTCTCCGTAAATTGGAGGACAGTGAGACGGGTCAGGTCGGTGGCCGCCTTTGACGATAGATGGTCCGCCATGGCGGGTGGAAGGCACGAATGCCGGCAAGTTCCGTGACAATTTGAATATATCCGACTAATGGGCGAGACGTCAGAACGAGTCGGGGCCACGTAGGACCCGTATACATGTCCCAGGACCGATTGTGTTCGATTCCCGATAACCAGTTCGAAGTTGCCGCGGGTACGTGAGCGAAATTTCTCGATGCAGCGACCGAAACTTTCGCCGAGATTGACGCTTTAGCGTCGTCTGCCGCGCCCCCCACCCCCTCCGACCAGCCAGCCGCGGGAAACCATAAACTGCAGCCCTTGTGTTCGGGGAACCGCTTCAACCTGTATTAAACTTCGTCCGCGTATTTATCCTCCGAATACGAAGTTTCCGATTAAGCCGAAGCCCGATCCGCGCGAATTTCCATCATCGCGCGGCCGATGTACGGCCGCCACCCCTCGACGCCCACGCCCCCGCAGCGACCCTTCGAACGCTCGCGACGAAACGGATCAAAGAGAACCGTTCAATTTTAGCTACCGACGGGATACGAGACCGTACGCCGACCAGATGACGTTTCCTCGGGAGCCGATCGAATCGAAACGACCAACTTCGGGGAACAAAGGACGCCGATATAGATTTGTATACGCGACTCTGTAACGAGCAGTGTATTACGGGAGGAAAGAGATTCTGCTAGCTAGTTTCAGACGAGATCTTGGTGACCAAACGAATCGATTCTCTTCTTTTATGGTGTATTGAAATTTCGGGTGTTCTGAATTGCACTTTGGAGGGAAGATGCTTTCGAATTTGTTAATATTATCGCGAACGACATGGACTGGGATCGAGTAGATTGCTTTTCCAAGCCTTAGAGTAAAGTTTCCGAGATACAGTTGAGTTTCGATTATCCGGTAGGTGAAGAAATTTTTCGGTGAAAAAAAACATTTCAAATCGTTCTAAAAAAATTATTGTCGGTTGCATGAGTCGATTACAATCATTTTTGGTCATTACACATACCCCCGAAATCCTACTCAGTTTCGAGAAAAAAATTCCGTACCAAAAATATCATGTCTGACCATACCATTGATATGTTTCCCTGAATTTTTATGCGAGTCTTTAAAACGTCATAACTACTGAACGGATTGGACGATTTTAATGTTTAAAAAAGCAAACTACGCGTATTTTGATGGAGAATATGTACAAATTGAAAAAATATTCGAAAAGTTGGTCCTTGACCCCGCAAAATGAGAAAAACCCTATAAAAATGGTCCAATTCCTCGTTTTTATCACTTCATACGTAGGTATAGACCAATTATCCATTTTATTTGATTTCCCTGCATTGCCACAATCCCGGGCATGCCGGATAATCGAATTTTTACTGTATATCTTAATGATAACGTTAGAGCGTGGTCTGTGGCCAAAGTGTATTTAGAGTACAGCCAAAAGTGCGTAATAACTGGTACTACGAATTATATGCATTTCTGGCGTACGATATGCTAATACGAAAAACGTATGCATAATGTGTTTCATTAGTCAATATAATAATATTAATATTTCATGTTCCACATTTGCATGCATTCTGCATACGTTTAGCATATGCTTTTCATATTCGAATCTGCAGTCCAACGAGAACTTACTGATATCAAGAAGTACGATATAAAAATGTGAAAATCACAGTTGAATAGACCCGGTGTTGGTCGAGAAACTTCCGATAGAAGTTACCCTTACGTTCGATGTTAACAACAAGTAGTCGTCAGGGTTCTAAGACAATTCAAATACCGTGTATACGGAGCGCGTAACATACTCAGAACTGTAATTGGTTCGCGGTGCGAATAACAATTAATCTCGAGCTAGAGCTTAGGAACGTGTCAGTGTCGCAGACAGCGAATGCTAACCGAACCCTTACTCCTCCAAGGCAGACCGGTGTCCAGAGGAAACTACCCTTCCACTTCCTCACACTGATGCACAGCCGCGTGTCGGAGGTCACGTATACGTGACTGTGCATCAGTTTGGGGCAACGGAGGGGTAGTTTCCTCCAGACATCAGTCAGTCCTCGAGGATTCCAACAGCTGATCGGCGTCGATCGGAAACGCTCGTAAGCCAGGGTCAGCAACCTCCCGAAATTCGACGCAAAGGGTGGAACAGGGGCGGGGGTGACGCCCGCGCTGATCGGATTTGAAACCGCGTCGAACGCGTTAACATATGCTCTATTTTGCAATAACACGTAAAATAACATTTCCATAATTGTCGTGTTTACGGTAGCTGAGCCACGCTTCCGTAACGAATTACTCGTTTTCGCATTTCGGCTACCGATAATATATTCCCGAACTAACTAAACGTTCGACGAGGTTGCAAATAATTTTTAACGCGTTTCAAAATCGACGATTCTCAATTTGAGGAAACAAACTCCGAGGTATCGAAGGCTTCGATACGTTGTCAACGCGTAAAATCGAGATCGTAGGCGAAGGAGGCGTCCTGTAAGGTTCGTCGGTGATTTCGAGTGGACTCGCACGAGGCTGTCTCGATCCCGGGCAGCCAACGGCCTCTCAGGAATTGCGAATCGTGCTCCCCGGATGAGGAAGCAATAAAAATATTGTTTACGACGGAATAAAACCCGGTCCCGTGTTCCATCTCGCGAATAAAAACGCCACGGGGGTGGTTCGAGTCGCGGGACGAAGGGGGAGGAAAAATAGACCGCGGACGCGAATCGCGAAGACGAGGAAAGCTCTCAGCGTCGATTCGTATTTAGAAACTCGCGCGCGTTTCGCTGATGGCGATGTCGGGTCCACGAGAAAATATAGAACCTGCGAGTTTCGCTGCTTTCTTTTATCGGCGACTCTTTCCATCCCCTCCCGGGGTCTCTTCAATCGGGCAGGGAACGCCTTTCCAACGAAAACGGAAGAGTCACGATTCGCTTTGATTCAGGGGTTTATATCGAGACACAAAGTGCAGCTATTGCGCCAATACCTTCCGGTTATGTCTGGGGAAAAAAGAGAAACGACTACCGATGTTATTGCGAGCAAATATCCTATGGAGTTTGCACTTTCTGTTATTAATACGAGCTCAAATTTGTGTACTTCTACCATTCACACCCTTTGTCTTTTTATTAAAAAAAACCCTGAGTGTACTTTCTTCGCGCGCGTTTTGCTTTTGTTTTCAAACGACTGACAGAATCGTCGAATCGAAAAGAAATATCGCGCGTCGGTGTTGTTATTCCACGACTATAATTTAACAAGCGCGCGTAGAAAGGGACGAGACTAAACGGCGTCGGGAGCGCGCTCGCACGAAAAGTCCATCGATCGACGGAAATTCGCTAATAACGCGAAAGTTCGTTGATTCGGTCCGTTGGAAAATCGTTGGCGAATAATACGGTGGCGCGCAATCTCTGGCCAAGGGCAGAGAGACGAGCCATGAATATAGATCGCGGAAGTTAAGGAACGGCCGCGTCCAGCTTGTTATCCGCGAATCTTGGAAAGTTTGTTCGAAAAATCCCGTTCGACGCGGTCCCGTGCTGCCGGGGATGCGCCTTTTTTGCATCGACGGCCGCTCATATTCGAGTAAACACGGCTACTTCTGCTTTCTATGCAAATCGAAATGCTCGAATTACTTTAGGTTGAGGTTAACCTACGTTATTAATCGCTCGATGATTATTAATCTTTCGTTAATTTGTTGGAAATTTATTTCCAACGCTCGTGTCACACCTGTTCGAAAGCACGGACGTAAGTCATGCACAGTCTGCAACGCGCTTCTATGCGCCATCTTGCACGCATTTCTAAGCTCAACATATCCGAATTTTCGTCCCTTCGAAAAGCGTTGCTCGACACTTTCCCAGGGATAAATCTCGTTTAAATATTTTGGAAAAGATGCCAGGTATGAAAAACTGTGATGTGAAATACGTCAGCTGTGAAGGATTGGAATAACTAGAGTTTAGTGGCACATTAGTAATGAAATCGCTACCCATAAAACCGGAGGATTCCTGATAACGATTCGATCCTCGAGGCCTGGACTGCTCCCAAAGTCTTAAAAGTAAACCCCTTGATTTATCGACGCTTCCCTTTAAATCTCTCGAACGTACAGGCCCTAACACTGTTCTACTTTATCTGAAATCCTAAAGCTGGAAGATTCCTCGTTGCTTCGTCTACGAACGAGCCTTCCGAAAAGTTGCGTGGGGCGTTAGCGTCGAATTAATTTTCTCGATCGACGCGTTAACGAAGAGAGAACTATACTCTGATTTTTGGATTTATTTAACGGAGCTTATCGATTCGCCAACCGAGCGACCCAATTCATGCTCGACGCGTAATTACGCGAACGTACACGGTCGACGGTACGAGAAAAGCGCGGTGAGTTACCGCGATATCTCGAACACGCTAAAGAGCTATGAATGTTTAATGAAACACGAGTTTCGTCTATTGCTTATTTCACGACGAAATTTCCGACGTGCTGGACGCATTAATTTCACGCCTCCGTCAAATACGTGGCGGAACGGACCGACGAATATGTCCGTTCGCCGGATACCCACCGGCTGTCGACGCCATTTCGTTAAAGTCTGATTCCAACCGTGTCCGTTTAGATATATTCCGGAAATTTCGAACCCTCCAACTCCGTAATTTATCTTTGAAAATAAAATCTCTCGAATAGAAAGTGACTCATTTACGGTAGAATGTATCGCGACTAATCGTCCAACTTGTAATCTATTCCCATAAAAATCCAGGAAACTTTCTGTCCTTCGAGGGAATTTTTAAGGGAACGAAACACCGTCGGCTTATTCCGATAAATCTGAGTCGTTGGTAATTTTCATTATCAAAGAGCTATCTCAACGTCGAAATAAATACTGCTATAAATCCTTGTAATATTCGCGGCAGCCTGCAAAGTCTGCTTTATCAAGTACAGAGTTCGCCCTAATATAAATTTTCCTTACGTCCACTTTTACCTAACACGTATTAATCATCTTGTTCAAACTCGCTTCATCGACCGGAGGATTGAATACAAGGCATTAATGGACGTTTTATGGTTTCAAAGTCAAAAGTTTGCCACGGCTAGATACGAGAGGATTCATGAAATAAACCGATAAGAGACGCTGCGTACTTATCAGCCATCTTACGTTTGGGAAATCTAATTATCAAATGGAAAGTACGTTCAAATATTCCTACCTTCTACTTTATTAACTCCTTCCCGTACCTTAACGAGTCTGACTCGTGATGAAATATAATCTTTTTGATGAAAATGATGAAAATAATTTTTTTAGAACGATTTGGAAAATTTTTTTTTCGCCCAAAAATTTCAGCACATAACCCAATTTTTTTCTCGAAAGTGGGTAGAATTTTGGGGATACGTGTATTCACCAAAAATGATTGTAATTAATCTGCGCAACCAAACATAATTTTTTCAGAATGATTTGAAAATTTTTTATTTAACTTTTTAATAACTTTATAACGAAGCTTCAGTCAAGAAATTTTGCCCTCTAGAATCCCCCATTAAAATTTTTCCCAGGGGTGGCCGGACACCCTGTATATATCTGTTTGCTTATCTATCACTTTGGTCTGTTTGACCTATCCGGTATATTCGATTCGTGTTTGTCTGTCTCGCTGCGCCGGAAATTGAAAAGGAAAACGAGATTATCCTCAAAAGTCAAACGCAATCGTTCTTAAATGGGGGCCCAGGAGTATCGTTCGGAGCTTTATTAAAAATTAATCGATTATTATTTCCATGATTTCCAACTTTCGTACTCGTTTTGCAAGCAATGCACCGCAAAGATCGTGACTCAAACGCTCTAGACACCGTCTAGACTTGGCGAAGATATACGGGCGCGAATGGGTCCTCTCGTCGTGTCCATTAAGGCGTAGTTTGGCGTTGGAACGGAGCGGTCACGGGCGCAAAAACTTGGAAACACCGAGCTTTATGAATGTTTAATGAAATTGGAATATTCACGGGCGCCAGCCGCCCGGGCTCGCCACAATACTTATTTCGCGATAAAACTTTTGGTGGTCCGTCGTCGAATCCGAGTGTCGCGACAGCCAACAACTTTGCCGGGGATCGCCGGTGCCTTTTTAGGGCCTCGTATTCCCCGGGCACCGCCTCCAGAAATAATCTTCCTCGTCGCTCGGTTTCTCGAGACACAATTTAAAAATGTCGCTGGACGTTAAAATTCCCATCGTCTCGTTTTTTCGCCCGTTTCGCGAAACCATGAGAAATCTGGATATTATGCCGGATCGATCGACATGCATTAAACGCGACGCCATTATTAATGACCCGCAGAACCACCGAGAGCCACCGAAAGCGACGTTCGTTCGATTATGTAGTTTGTTATAATTTTTATCGAACGACCGACCTTTTCGAGCGATCGTCTCGATTTTCAATCCACGAGATTTCCAAGCCCATAAATTATGGATCACGTTAAATTCCAGGGGAAACGATACGCATCGTAAGGGTTAATTGAAAAGTTCGACGAGTCGAAGGGAAGGCGGGAAAGCTCCGCTGCCAGACGGCCGACGTTTTTCCCTCCTCGAGAACCTGGAACGAACGTAATTTACGATTATCGTATGCGACCGAGCTTAATGGTCTCCGCGAAATATCGAACAAGACGTTTCGCCTTTCGAGAAAGCGTGCCAAGGGACCTCGGAATTCCGTACGAAAGGAAGTTTCGACCTTCGCCCGTTGCACGGCTCCTTTTGAATACGAAACAAACGGAACGGTCCGGAGTTATCGAGCAAAATATTCGACCGGCTATTCAAAGGGTCCGATTTAAATTTTAAAACGACTGCCTTTGAACGCAACAACCACTTTCGACGCATTCGTTTTATCGTCCCCTGTTTCACATTTCCGACGATCTGTCTAGAAATCTTATTGTTTATCTTCTCGACTCTTTCGCGATCGCAAGGACTACACGTATCTTTTTAAAACGATTAGTAACGCTGGAACTTTCGTATTCCCGTGTTGCAACGAACGAAAGGAAAATAGATTTTCCTCGATCGGCTACGGTTATACGTCCGTGCATCGTCGATCGACAGAACTAATGCGTATGTCCCATGAGCACGAGCATGAACACGGCGTGATCGTCGCTTGTGCATCGCACAGTGGTCAATTTCAATAATCTAGGCCAGGGGTCAGCAAACTAGAACCCTCCGGCCAGATTCGATCCGTTATCTATTATTGCGTTGCTAGCGAACAGCAAGAGTGATTTTTAAATAAACTTTACGATAACATCGCGAACCTGCCTATCCGTTTGGGTATAATCGTGGGCCATTTTCAATAGTTGGCAGTATCTACCGTTCGAAGTTATTTACGATGATACAGTACATAAAAACATTATTATTTTAGATCAAAGATTCACTGCTACCAGATGCCTAAATCACCTAAATATTTCCTCCAATTACGCAAAGAATATTCCAAATATTATCAAGAAGTTTCAAAGATAAGTCTGAATTTAGTTTCGCACAGACGCGTGTGCGATGTTCCTCGCGAGCCTAACTTTCCAAAAGGGATTGTAGCGAGGATCGGTGACGAGTATCGCGCTCATCGAGACAGCGTCGTTGATCTTGGAGCGATTCGTCGACTTCACAGACACAAAGTTAAGGAACGGATGGTGGCTTAGGCCCGAGGTGTACAACGGCGCGAAGTTTGGCGCGTCGCGACGCCAGACAGAGGAACCGTGGCTCATCGGAGGAGCTTACCAGTGCTAGGAATTCGACTATGGCGTTTCATCTGAACACGCGGGAACTTTTAACGACGCAATGTCTTCCATCGGTTCGTTAATCGACGAGAAATAAATTCGATAATTAATACAGAGGAGATCGGGGGGTGATGGTGTCGTCGATAGAAGAAAGAAAACGCCGCCAAGAAATTGGGTGAAACTCGCCCCCGAACTGGTCGCGAACTTTACGAGGAAAGTTCCTTCGTCCTCCCTTCTGCTTTGCCAAGCATTATCGCCGACGCTGGTGTTAAAAGATTATTTCCACCTACGTAGGTGGCAAAATAAATTTTATTAAGAAATAGTCTAATACAGTCGATACTTGCAAGTGAGAGCAACGAACGCCTACGCCACTGAATTGCGATTTTTAATGGAACCTTAATTCTACGTAGCTGAACAAGCTTCAAATATATACGATAGCGTTGGACGCAACGTTTGTTTAAAAAAAATTACTTGGAAAACTGGCAGGTGATTTTCGCGTGACCCTGAACGATCAATTCGACGAGTGAAGATCGTGTGCGTTCCCGTTCGCCGTCACGGAATTGATCAATACTTCGAAAAGCAGTCCAAGCATGTCCTCGGAGGTCGGGGTTGGAAAAAAAGCAGCCGAACCTGGCGGAGGTAGTGGCAAGAACGAACAAAAGGAACAACGGTTGCCAGTGGCGTCGCGGGAAGCGAGCCTGGTGGGGGAAAAAAATGAATTATGCGACGGGATCGAAAATGCTGGTCACGATGGAGCTCAAGGGTATTGTCCTGTCCTGTCTCGAGCTCCCTGTCCTTTTCCCTTCTTCGTCCTCGGTTCCCGTTCGTCGCGCGGCCCTTCTCGCCGGCGCGCGAGCGGAAAAAGACGAGCGACGCCGAGACGAAAAGCGGTGGAAAGGGCTGCCGAGCTATGATTTGCAACGGTGCCGTCACGGTGTTTCTCCTGCTGATGGATCACCCATCTTCGCGAGCTTCTGCCCCCTTGCTAGGCGAGAAAGCTGGAAAACGAACCACCGAGACAAAAGTCGAACGAAACGCGAATTTCTCCGGAGCAACGATATCTCGCGCGTGAACTGTTTGTCAACTCGCAAGCCTTCGTCAATCGTGGACACTCGACCGATTTTCTTATTTGAAAATCAAATTTTATCATTTGAACATCGATTAAATCTCTGACCCGTGCAAACTGTCCACTTCAGAATGTTGAGTTTTAAAATCAAAATGATTGAAATGAAAGGTTTATATTTCGAAGCTGGTGACATCCCCAGAAGCGATCGACGCGACTGTACTCCGATCAGAAAATAACAAGCAAACGTTTATACACGTTTCTGTAGGAAGAATACCAATTCGTATCCAGATATCGTTAAGAGTTTTGCAAGGAAGGACTCGTGTATGTCATCTGTTTCGAGAGCTGTATTAGAATCGGTCCTCGATAAGAGAGCAAAAGCGTTGGCGGTTCCAATAAGGCGGGAACCCGTTCAGCAGACAATTTAATATTCCCGGTGAGATTGTACGATGCGTGTGGACAATGCATGAGGGAAGGAATCGACGCGGCACGGCTTTATTATTCGGCATTGTACGCAAATACCTGTACCGTGTTATGCATAAAAGAGGCGCTACTTGTTCCAGGCTCGAGTTGCTCCCGGCAGGAATTTAATAAAAGAACAACGCGGAAAGACTCGATTAATAAAGTGTGATTCGTCGCTCGCAAAATTAGTGCTTCTCTTTCCGTTACGTTTCGATCGTCGCGCCGGCGAGGACGCGGAAGGATTGTCACCTTCGTTAATAATAAAGCTCGTGCATTCTGCTATTGTCTGGCGTTCTCTCGATTTAATTAAATATGCATCCGCCGGCTGGTATCCACGCGTTCCCGGCTCGGTGTAAGCCGTAACACGAGACAATGGAATGTAAATTTATTTATTTAAAACTATTCGCAATTCTATTTTAAGGGTTGACGCGACGACGAACGGTCGTTTCTATTTTCGGGGGGGGAAATTTTCCAGTCGGCGTCCTTTGTGACGTTGGTCGACGGATTTCCGTTGTAAAAGATCCCGGGCTAGACCGTGGGGAGTATGAGGGGAGGGGGAGGGGGGATCTGGTAAGGGATGAAAGACGTTTAATGCCCGCCATCGATAATGTCGTCTGAGCCTGGCCACCGGGGAGTACGCACTTAAGAAGCATGGCGGAAAAGCCGAGGCGAAAGATAAAGAAGGAAGGACCGAGAGCAAAGATCCAAGCGAAAGGGAGCCTGTCGCGAACTAATAGCAGTCGAACGATTAAAACTAACGATCCCTTTGCGCCTCTAGTTCATCCCTTATTCACCCCTTGGCCGAGATTAACTGCGAAATGACGACTGATCCGACCAAATGAAAACACGGAGGGATTCGGAGACGCCCCATCGTCTTTCTCCTCTTAATCAGTCTTTTCTATTAATCCGTTCTTCCTTGGTCAATCGTCTCCATTGGCCGTGGTTGGGTCACCCGGTTACCCGCTCTATTGCTCGTCGAATTAAACGTGACTCGCCTCGACGTTTCGCCGGAGATTCGAGGGACGATTGGAACGATCGCAGCCCGATACCGTTGTACATTTCAATGATTTTTACCCTCCAAGACTGGGGGATCGAGTATTCGACTCTATCTAAAGTCCTATCGTTGCAGTTTATCGATCGTACGCGGGGCGCGTCTGACCAAAATCGTACTCGTTCTACTTAACGTTTCGTCCGACCGCTTAAGTCTGCACTACTTGGAAACGATCGTGTTTTCGGACCGTAAACGCTCGTTTATCGTTTAGTCGCGTAACGTACGCGCATATGCACGGTAAATACGAGGATCCAGGTACACGGTAGAATATTACGAAACCAGACTTCGTGCAACGCGGAGTCATTGTCGTGGAAAAATATCTTTATTCTCGATTGCAAATCTAACTACAGCGGGAAAGAGTAGATACACGCGAGTTACCGTAGATTCGAGGAGCGAATTTCCTTTTCAAACAGCCAATATTGTTGCACGTACTTCATCAAGGATTCAGAGAGGCTCGCCAATCCGCGGAGGGGTGTCTTATCTCCTACTCGCCAGGATTCAAATACAACGGTGTATATAGTCGAGAATTGTGAGTACTACGTGTTTTCTTCGAAATGGCTCGTCTCTCTGGAAATAATTCTCTACTCGCGGTAATTGAAAATATAATTATCCGTCGACGGAAATAAATCGAAGCAATCGTTCTTACCCTACTAGTTTTTTCTTTAAATTAATAATCCTTCCAGACGAAATTTTTAATTAAAAAAGTACCTGGAAGTCCTCGGTAATTAGAGCAACGGAGCCAGAAATTAGTAATACCATCATTTTATTATTAACTTTGCTTGTTAATGCTTTTCCCCGGTAGCCAGTTCCTGGTGCAGATTCCCTGCATATTTTCCATCGGTGTGCATGTAAATTAATTATAATTAACGAGTCGTTATTTTTGAAACCCAATATTGAAGAGTTAAAGTGCCTTTGGCTATCCATCCATTGTTCTACGGTCGGCTTGTCAGCATTTTTCTTCTTCGGTCCGTAGACAAAACGCAAAAGAGGAAACGTGGACTAAAAAATCAGTCGCGCGCACGTAGATACCTAAAAGGGCATTAATTTATATTTAGCCAAGTAGCTCTTACACAAGATTTCCCCGCTCTTGGTCGAGAGCAGTGCATATTAAAAATAATAATACAAATGTACGTACAACCATCGTTACTAATTATAAAGGCGCGCTTTATCTACGAGGAGCGGGGAATCGCGTAGCTCGTCGATGGAATGTTTGCAAAGTAAAAAATTCATTTGGTGGCCGGTGCCGCGACTCGAGCCGGACAACACGAAACTCGATAACGCGTATCTGATCTGTCAATCGCCTCGATCTATTTTTCTCCTCTCCTTGCTCCCCGTCGAAAAGTCAATTTCACCGATTATCGGCATAGCGTGGAATAACCCAGATACGAATACATTGCCGATGGAAGAACGTTATCAATACATTTCGATGCACGGTTTGACACACGCCGCTATGCAACATCGCTAATAAAACGTGTGCACGCTCAATCCGTTTCTCTCTCCTTCCTCCTCCGCGGCCACGATGACAATTCCGTGCACGACCGGACAAAGGGAAACGAACGACGCTGAAATATGTGGTTTTTCCGCCCACGGGAATTGGCAAAAATGCACGACGTTATTGTATTTTGACTTTCCGTGCGTCGACCGCCGATGACAAATATTCTTCCAACTCGATCCCGAGCACCATCTTAATCGCGCGTAAATAAAATGTACCAAACAGGCAAATTGAATATTTCTACACTCTGTGAGTGTAGAAAATATTTTCCCTTACTTTCTCAGCGAACTCGGCGTCCAAGTGACTTGGTTCGAGAGGGAAAGTTCGACGGTCGACGGTCATTTTTTATTCAAGAGCAATTGTTTTGCAACGTCGACGCGAAATCCCGTGGAAACGCGGCCGCGAAAATCCTCGAAAGGTAGCTGGTTTACCGGTTAGGGGCATTTTAATGCAAATGCATGAACATCTGGATTCCCGGTTGCCGCGACTGAATCACGCGGAAACGGAAGATAACATTCTCGAGGTAAGTCCTTCCTGGGCGGAGGCTTCCCTCTTCACGCAAATACGACTTGCTAAAATTCCAGTCGTTCCTGGCCGCGCCAGCGAACGTTTAACGGATAGCATGAAAAATTCATGCGCCTTCGTACGCCCTGGTTTACGCTCCTGACCATTGTCTTTGCGCGTACTGTGTGTCGGGTCGTCGTTGTTTCCAATCTTTCGCGTCTTCGCGATCGTTAACGCGAAACATTCGCTACGTTGACCCACTAAATTCTTTTTATGGTATAATCTGTCTGTCAAACTGATACTGCGTGTCAAAGAGGCCAAATATACTCTTATTTCGCCCACCGATTGAATGTAATATTTCACGGTACCGAACAATTCCTGCGTTTAATACTACGAGTACGATTAATCTTCATATCGGGGACAGTGGGATCGATTAATCGCGTCTAAGTCAGGATTTGCTAGAGAAGCCTTACCGAACAGTCGCAGAGACAGATCCAGGGCGAATCTTAATCACTGTGTAATCACTGTCTCGTTGCCCAAAAATATTACGTCCGCTTAATACGTATTTTACGAAATGGCCCTGTCAGTCAACGTCTCGAGCAATGCTTGTACGTAGTTCCAGGGGACTTTAATCCCGTTCCCTGGCTCGCCAGCGATTTATTCGGGCGTCGAAAACGTCGGTGCCTCGGCGAAATTAAGCGCCGAGGCGAAAACGAAAGGGCGACTCGCTCAAAAATTTAATCATAATCCCGAAGTAAGAATATCGTCGGGCTAATAACGCGGGCCAGACGGGCCGAAACGAGATGCCGGGGTCAAGAGGGTTACGTGGAGGGTAACGTAAGGTAAGGGAATCTTAATCTCGTCGCGGCAGAAGGGCCGGAAAGAACGAGAGAGGGCCGAGGAGAGTTCGGCTCGCAGATTTTCCATCCGACGCTGCTGGCCCTCGGGGAGTAATTTCGGTAATTTAATTCCTCCGCTTAATAGGGGGGCTCGCAGCTGGCCAGAGATTCAACAGAAAGAAACGAAATAGACCACCCAACTCTGATCTATCGTCTTCGAGAGCTTCCTACGATAACTCTAAAATCCGTAAATAAATTTCCACCGTGTCCAAGCTTCCTATAAAATGGTAAATAACTCTGAAAAATTTCCAGGAAATTCGTTCGCGAACGCTTTATTACAACGCTGTGCGTAAATATTGCATATCCCGGAATATGGAATGCGAAAAGTGGACTGTTTATATTGGATATTTACATCGACGAGTTTCTGCACAGGGCGGGGCACCGGTGAAGGGAGCTCTTGGAAATTATTATTTGTCGACCATTCTTTGGCGCGATGAAAAGTCGATAGTTTCGAGCTTCGTTCCATTGTAATGAGGGAATTTCATTAATTATTTTTTTCGAGGGAACGCACGTCGTCGCGTTATAAATTGCTCCGTCCGTGAACAAGTGCAACAAACGGGAGGACGGATCGTCGGTTTTATTCGCTGCACCGCGGGCCACGATCCGTCATCCTTAACGATCGCGAAAAAGAACGTCCCGTCCCCGGACGGATTTCGTTAATGACTTTAAGTGGTCGCGGTAATTCTGGTCTTCGACGACAGCCCGGCTGCGAGAGGCAATCAAGAGGAAACGCGCGTATTAAGAAGCCATCCTCGTTTCCCCCGTCGCGAGTCCTCCGCGCTTTTCTCGTTTAACGAACCTTTTAATATAATTGCACCGAGCCGTTCTTCGTTGTTCCGAATCTTCGAGTGTTTACCGGAATTCAGCACCCGGGAGATCGTTAACGAGTCACTCGGCCCGCTAACGAATCTCGACGTTTCTTTCCGGCCAGGCAAAAACGACCAGAAATCTCTATAACTCGTTGCTTTGGTCCGACGAAACGCTCCTTGTTCTCTCCGTGATTTACAAGACCGGATCGGGTGATATATTCTTGGCCTGAAAATTATCCAAAATGGACTCGAAACACTCTTGCAACTCTTTGCAAGAATATCAGGGATGGTCACATGCGTGTGATCAGATTCAAATATTCGGTCACTTTTAACTCGGATATAAACTATATTAAAATCCATAAGTGACTACTCTCGGCCAGAATTCGATGCAGAGTATAAATATTCCTGTGTCTCGGGTCAAGTAGACCCACGAAGAGAACAGAGAGGTTAAAAGAGTGCGTGTGTCGATCATTTTTTGCTTGTTGGTAGCCGTCAGAGGTACGAAAGAATATCCGCCGCGAGATAACAAGGGAATATCCTGCACGAGGATGAAATGGTCGTTGATATTCGAGTAACTGGATGTCGCAAACGTCGACGTCAGCCAGGCCCGGTTTCGAGCGAGTGGAAATCGAGAAAGCCGAGGACGTAGCCCCGTTTCACAGCCCGGCCAACAACGACGGTGCCACAAACGGCAGAGACGAGAAATGGCGCGCGTGTTGGTTAATCCGGTTTTCTCCGATTTACTGCTCTCGCATGCGGCACACAGAAAGCAGCGTTGTTGGGGCAATACGTGCTGGGCTTACTATCAAAGCACGCCCGTTGCCCACCAAGATACGTCCCTCGGACCGGATTAACCTACCGACGACGCCACGATAATTATCTCGTCCAGCGAACGTCGTCGCGACCGGTAGTCCTCGACAGTTTTTTCGGGCTTTTAATCAACAAAGGAATTTAACTGACTCGACGCCGCGCCAGATTACCATCGGCTGAGTGAATTAACAAACGGGCGTCCAAACGTTAAACTCGTGGAAGAATCGTGTCCCGCTTAAAAGGGGTGGTTTCTGGAATGGTGTCTTTCGTTGTGGATATTATTTCCAATAATTACTGATCGCGTTCGTCGAACGCCGAGAGCACGATGAAACGTCGTTATACGAAACAATCGGAATAAATTTAATATTCCGCGTGCAAAGTATCGCGTCCTCCTTTTACTCAATTTAGTTTGCAAAATATTAGCGTTTCCAAGTTCCAGGATACTTTCTTTCCGCGGTTCGATGGTCGATAAATCGAACACGTTGACCCAACATTTGCACATGGCGTTTCTCGGTGTCCCGCGGCATTAGTTCGAAGCGATACAATCTCGCCGCTAGAATAATAACGTCGAACGACACGAGGGCAGGCCGGAAGTGGCGCGCGCTCGTCGAATATTGCGCTATTATCGCGGACCGCCGCGAGAATCGATCACGGATATCTATGACCCTCGGTGCGCGGCTGCGTAAATCGCATTCCGTCCGCGATTCCGTGCACGAACTGAAACAACATCTTTCGAAATTCTTCGCAACGCGTTGCCAAAAATGTCGGATTCTTTTTTATTTTCGAATTCTTTCACCGAGAGAGATATTATCCAACGACTTCAACTACAATTACTCCCGCGATTCATTTGTCCTTACGCGTCGAGGTAAACCGGTTACCGCAAACGCTCGTCGACCATCATAGATTGTACGATCGTTCAGAGATTCGTAATTACAACGAGGTGATTAACGGGCGGCTCTTTCGCGCCCCTTGCCACGCATTATTATAATGCACTGTCCGCAACGATATGCTGAATATCAGCTGCCAAGATATCGCAAAAGAGTTTATTTTTGTTTAACTGCCCCCTTTGACGTGAATTTCTACGAAGAATTTGATAGACGCTGCCGATTTCATAGACTCTCCGATTCGTAATCTTTGAAGTAGTTCGAGTCTTCGAACAATGGTAAACATAGACAACAGGATCTAGGATCATCGCTAGTTATTGTATCCATAAAACAGACCGTTGACAGTCCGATAGCTAGCACGACCGTGAAATTTATTTTTGTGTAACTTGGTAACGAGCGGATCGGAGAAAAGTTATAAAGACTACGTTTTATTGGCTGCATAGTTGTTTACGACTGACCGTCCATTTGACGATTGTACGTTCGGTATTCCGCGACGGGGGTCGAAACTGGACGTATCGTTGGTTGGATATTTCGCGGGTGACGCGAGACGCGCGAAAAATCACGGAAATTTAATCAGCTTCGTATAAAACGTGACACGAAACGTTGACATGCAAGATTTATTAAAATAATCCGTTGTCGAGTCTGCGCCGCTGAGCGGCACGAGTTATCCTGCTTGTTTAATTTCCCCCGATTCCCTGCTATTGTTGCCGAATAAATCGAATGGCTAATTAAGAATTTGAATAATTTAATTCAACGGTACCAACACGTGACACGGTATTAAATATTTTAACGCATGGAAATCGACCCTTTATTAACGATGCATTTTATTTCCTTATTACCTGCGTTGTCGTAACGTATAGGGTGTCTCTCGCAGTCTTAAGCATCGATATAAATTTCTTAGTGTTCTTTGTAGTCTTAATATCGAATTTCTTAGAATACGATCACTGAGAAAATAAATTAGTATATTTAATCGTATAACAGAAATTGTCCAGCAACGTTTAGAAAAGAATTCGAGACAGTGATTCGTGAAACACGGAATTGGACGTTTCGAGCGTTAATCTTGCCCCGGTGATAATAATTGCTGGCAGAGGATGAACGCGTGGGTGTAAAGCAAGGACGCATAACGCAGCTATCAGGTACATCCTGCGCGGAAGATCCTCCGTGTTGCCGGGCAGCACGTACCAGCCATTAGACCAGAGATCGAGAGACACGGCGAATGCTCGACGCTCGAGCTGTAAACGTTTAGTAGAATGACCGGTCAGCCGGCCAATATTATCTTGAATCATCCTTAACGAGCTGCGAGTCCTCGTGCCCGATAATGGCGTCAGAATGGCCCCTTTCGACGGGCTACCTCCAACGATACTTCCGTCTCCAGCGTTCGCCCAAATCGCACACGCGTCGCGACGAATTATTCCTCATTTTCATCGCGAAAGAACGAAAGACTTCGACCCTTAGACCGTGCTAAATTCAAAGCAATTAAAAATGTTACGACTTCTGTACCAACGATCGTTTCGTTGGGAGTTGCAGTTGAGAATATTTTATTTTTTTATTTTATCGATGGGTGGAGCTCTGTTTGAGAATTTGAATGTTCTTGGAGTCGTTTTAAAATTAGATAGGAACGTGTCACGGTCTGGTTTCCACGATCTTTGTAGCGTTGATTCATTTGTTCGACAACTAGCTCAATAAGATTATCACAGCCAGCGACCACAGTGCAATACCACGCGTGCAACGGGACGATCACGTGCTGACCGAAACACGCGCGTGTCGCGACCAACGTACCACAGCTCTGGTTACGCAATTCCCACATGGCGTGCCTGCCTCGTCGATGTCTCCCGGCGACGTAAATATGAATGCAAATGATGCTGTTTATTTCGGTGCTCCTTCTGCCGACGCGCGAACGTCAACGATCGTTGGATAGAGGGTGGAATTTTTAGAACAGACCGAATTCTCAGATACAGTAAAACCTTGTTAATTTTTGGATTCCTTCGAAGGCCGCTACTTTACCTTTTTAGAGATCGTCGCGAAACGATGGCTCTGTCGGGGCTTCGGGGTTCCTAGAGCGTAGAAAGAGAGTGGCTGATACGTACGAGTATCGGTGCGAATGTATGCGAAAGACGTAGGTGGACGAGGTCGGTGGTAGGACGTAGGAATGGAGATAGGGGATGTAGGAGGGTTAACAACGTGATCACGGTTCAAGCACTCCCACAGGATCGCCACATCAGCCAGTACACCCTTTCTCGCCCCCTGCCCCTTCTCTCGTGGCGCATAGCTATTCCTGAATGTACTTCGAAGATAGACATCCTCCGGTGTGTGTAACCACATAAGTACGGATAAACAGACGCCACGCGTATGAATTCCAGCCGTCTGCCCGTACGTACGAGTGTTGGGTATTACAAATATGAACCGAGGCGAGCGTTGGCACGATTTACGACAACCTGCAACGCCAGAGATTTAAACGCGTTAGAGGGACTCGATCACTTTTACGCTAGATGAGGTAATTGCATCCGGAGTCCACGTACGTTTAAAATCGAACCACGGTCCACTGAAAGTTATATTCCGTCTTTCAGACTGTCGTTACGTTGGACAAAAGGTTTCAATTTGTCACGGTTGCGCGGAAAAGCTGGGGTAGCGAGGCTCCGAGGAAAAGAAATCGATGCAGAGAGTCGACGAGCCGAATTAATTTAATACAGAAAAACAGCATGTAGCCGAAAGAACCCTCGTAGCCGCATAAATCTCTGACCCCGGACGTTGGTTACACAACACCGGATTTACCAGCCCGCAAAGTTTACGCAGTCAAGTAAGGGGGTTTAAAGAATCACCGTCGTACGAGCCATCCTAACTCCTCCTCGTTTCCTTCTCCCGTAACACCTAGTTATCCTTGGGATTTACTCGCACACTGACACCCCCGCCCACGGTCGCGCGGCTGCAAACACCCCGACGCTGATATAGCTAGCAGGGTTGGTGACTCCCTACGTGGAGCACGATGCCGGAGGTCGTCAGTCACCGATCACCGATCCCTGGATAGCCGATGTACACCGCTAGGTACTTTGCTCCGCAGGATTTACACTGTTCTTGGCTTTTCGCCCCTTCCAATCGATGCAACGACCCTGCAACGACGCCCCCGCGTGTACGCTGTCGCTCAAAGTAATAGACGCGATCGTGCCTAACAATTTCTGCATTTCTTTCTCATCGACACCCTAAAAGCTAGGGCGTTTCTTCTAACTCGTTAGTTTCACCGTTATTTTTTTAAGTAGAATCGATTTTTGTTTCTTACATTCACCCTTCGACGAGGGAATTAAATAATGGTTCTCGTCTCTGTTACTTTATTCGAATCTTATTTGCCGTGTCTCTTATATGATTTTAAAAAATTGGCTCGTAACGAATATCAATTTAGAACGTATTTAATTTGATGGTTTCGTAAATACAGACGGCGCAGTTACATTGGAATATTCATTTTATCGAATCGATTTTTTCGAAATGAACTGCTCGCGCTGCAACGTGCGTTACCGTGCTCGATATTTGCAATTAATCAAATGCTTCCCCTTCCGGCGTGGAAAGTTGTTTTTCTCGAAAAAAATTGTATTCCATATTTTTCTACGATGATGATATTCGTAAATTGCAATTCGATCTTTTTAGATTTAAACAACCGGTGTCGGGAAAATGGGATTAAATCTTTCGAAATTCCGAGTCGATGGATAGTATTGACGTTGGAGTTATTATCAGTTGCAGTACTCTTGCAAATATTCTCACAATTAAGCTGCAATAAACGGTGGCGCGATCTCGTTTAAAATACGCTTCTGTTATCCGATGTTTTAAATATTCCAAGTATGAGGTACTGTTGGAGATAGTCCAACATAAATTTCCAAGATTTGCATTGTGTAAACTATGATATCGTAGTTATACCTCGGTATTAAGTTTAACACAACTTGCTGGACCTTGATATTACTCTTCTTTTTTGATACTGTTAATAGACATTCGCGAAGACGTATGAATATTCGAGCCAAATTATTAAATTCCCGAAGACTTCGGAAACCGAACCGTAGGCTAAACGTTCCTGGTCTAATTAACCAGAAAGGTGCAATCCTCTTAACGTTACTATTAAAAGCTACCATACGTTTCCCTTTTGTCACGGTGCTGCGTCGCGCGGAGAATTATCCAGAAGCTCGCCGTCGTCCATTGCGGCTTATTGTTAGCGGTATAGTGGCAAACTGCCGCCCCCGCAAACGCGGGAACACTGACCCAACTCTCGAGCGTCGTCGCCCCACAATGCCTTCGAACGAGAGTAATTTTGTTGTCCTTCGTTAGCGGCAAATCAAAACGTTCCTCCGAGAGACGCGGAACAAGTTGCACGGGGAGAAGCAGAATTTCAAGGGAGCAACGAAACTCGAATTACATCCCAAAGCATTTGAAACACGGCGAAACGATCGCGAACGTGCTACGTACGAAAGCTCCCAGAAACGCGGAATCGCTCGAAACGAAATAAATTGCCCAAACGAACGTTTACCTACGGAACGCGTCTCTTTGTTTTCGTTTCGACGATTATATTATTAGAGACGCGCGATTAATTCTCGTTCCGCGATAGAGATCCGCAGTTTCGAATGCATCCCGATCGCATTTCGATCGAGGTGGCGTCGCAGCTGCAACCTAATCCAATGGAAAGGGTCTCGCGATGCAGATAGCATCCATTAAACACCGACAATCGTAACGGTATTTGCACCGATCGAATTTCCGGCACCGGAATCCGCGGACGAGAATGCAATCTACGACGAAAACTACGGCACGACGTATTATTTGTACGCTGTAACGTCCGCGAATGCTCGGAGTGCTTCCATTTTCGGATGCAATCGGAGCGATTCGATCCTCAAACTGTCTGAATCTCTGGTTTCAAATCATATTAGACTGTCTAGTTTTAGAATTTAGGCGTAACATAAATCTGGTGCTTTGATGATGATCTTCTGATGCAAGAAGATGGAACTATAGTTTGCAAACAAAATAAATATGATTTTACTCGCGAGAAAAGCGAATATCTTGACTAACGTGTCTAGCTATACAGGGTGTTCGACCACCCCTGGGAAAAATTTTAATGGGAGATTCTAGAGGCCAAAATAAGACGAAAATCAAGAATACCAATTTGTTGATGGTGGCTTCGTTAAGAAGTTATTATCGTTTAAAGTTCTGCCTGTACTGAATTTTTTTTCTCGAAAATGCGCAAGATTTTGGGGGTATGTCTACTCACCAAAAATTATTGTAATTGACCTCCACAGCTAATAATATTTTTTTCAGAACGATTCGAAATTTTTTTTTTCGTCGAGAAATTTAGGCACCTACCCCCTGTCGATTTTTCTTAAAAATTCATTTTTCATTTTTAGTAATTTTGTAGGTCTAATACTTTTTTGTAGGTACCCATGAGCTCTACTTCACTACTAAATTTCATTAAAATATATTCACTATTATAGGAGTTATGGACGTTTGAACATTGGACCACTTTTATGGGGTTTTTCTCATTTTGCGGAGCCAAGGACCAACTTTTCGAATATTTTTTCAATTTGTATATATTCTCCATCAAAATACGCGTAGTTTGCTTTTTTAAACATTAAAATCGTCCAATCCGTTCAGGAGTTATGACGTTTTAAAGATACGCATGAAATTTAAGGGAAACAGTCAGATATATGGTCAGACATGAAGTTTTTGGTAATGAATTTTGAAGACTCGACGCGTCTATATCAATTTGCTAAACTCGTATATCTTCTCGTATGTCTATTGACCCTCACAGGCCCACGACGGGCTGTTATTAATGGAGGAATTAATTAACTCGATAATTAACACGTTCCATGCCGGATGGATTTTTGGTTGCTTTCCGTCCACGCCGTGTGGGTCGTATGTGTCACATGCTATTAAGTTCAATACTAAATTGCACGTATTTTTATTGAAACCTGTTACTTTAATGGCGTTTCTTTCAATTAGAATATGCAGGGTGTTCGACTACCCCTGGGAAAAATTTTAGAGGAAGATTCTAGAGGCCAAAATAAAACGAAAATCAAAAATAACAACTTCTTGATTGAGGCTTCGTTAAAAAGTTATTAACGTTTAAAATTCCGCCAGTATTGAATTTTTTTCTCGAAAGTAGGTAAGATTTCGGTAGTATGTCTATTGACCAAAAATGATTATAACTGGTCCCTGCAATAAAAAATAATTTTTTTAGAACGATTTGAAATTTTTTAATTTAATTGTTAATAAATTTTTAACGAAGCCTCCATCAACCAATTGGTATTCTTGATTTTCGTATTATTTTGGCCTCCAGAATCCCCCATTAAAGTTTTTCCCAGGGGTGGCCGAACACCCTGTATATTTCTAGTTGCGTTGTGATATCGTACGGAGGAAACGAGGGAAAAGTTTGAGTGAGAGATAGCGTTTGGGGGTAACAATGGGCATAAAATAACAGAGGGTCGTCCGAGCGAGCAATTGCTTGGACAAACATTCGGCTCGATGACCGATGACCGGTAGAATGGAATCGATTACGGTCATCCAGCAAAGAGTTAATTAACGCGTCGAGGGTTGGGCTGGGTAAGCTAAATACTCATAGAGGCAACGAGATCGACGATGAAGAGGCAAGAGTGTCCTTGGGGGGAACACGTAGGGTGGCGAGGGTAGAAATGCTCTTCCCACCTAATGCGGGATAATGTTAATCCGTCATTTCTACGCCTGCCAGGCTATACGACTAATATTCGTGATCGCTTGGCACCGGGAACAGGTTGTCGGGTAGCAAATACGACATTATCTCGTGTAATCTAGACGCGCAGCTTCTTAGTCATTGGAGGCAACCTCGGCTTACCGGCGTATCCGATGGCTGATTATTATTAATAGCCTGAACGTCTAAAGGCGACCCGCCGCGCCACCGGATGTTGACGTTCACGGGCCCGTGTACGCGCGTTCCATCCGGGTTACGGTACTCTGCAACTATCAACCATTTCGCTGCATTCCGTTAGGCGACCGCAACTTAGACGCCTTCACGGTCCGTGGAAATTATATCCGTCTTATTCGTAAAACCACCACCACTGTTATTCCTATTCCCTTCGTCGAATAATCGTGACAAATCTTACGTGTACAAAATTATTCAATAGAATACAGTGACCGTCTCTTTCCACTATCTTCCAGGCAACTTCGTTATACAATTTTCGAACACCGGCTGGAACAAAGTAATTTATCTTCCACGCGCAAAACGAGCGCAGAATTCCACTTCTTGCCTGTATCGATCCTTCGTACCCCTGTTCGATAAAGATCTACGCCCGACCTAATTTCCAGAATACGTATTTCTTCTCCCGAAACAAAAGACCGTCCTCGTGTTGCACCGTGTATGGGATCTAAGCCTGCGGGGAACATCGCTGTCGCGTTAATTATGCACCGATCGAGAATACGAAACTCGTGAAAATATTTCGTATCGCGACCGGTGGGACGGACGTCGCGTCGAAAAAAGCATCTGGCCTGTCAATCGATTCCGCGGGCTATCCTCCCCCGAGAAACGCTATCGTTTTGTTTCGGCTAACGAGTTTTTAATTTTAGTTTTTAATTGAAACGGAGGAGCGGAAAAAAAAGTGTACCGGTCGGCTACCGTGTAACAGCGAGTATCATAAAAAGTTATCGTTGCCCGGCGCGGAGTAAAAAATAGCTCGATAAATTCGAACAACGCCGACCGAAGCTCGTAAATTAAACCATATAAAAAGGGAAGGAAATTCCATCGGCGCGCGGCGACGAATAAATCGCGACCGTGGCTGCGATCCGGTGAACGCACGTCGAGCATTCGAGAGTAATCGCGCGAATTAGGCGACGTGGCCAGCTTCGAGAGTGGTTACGCACCCTAGATCGATCGGAGGAGTTCCGGTCCCCGGAGGATCGGTAGATATAAACGGTTGAAAAGACCCCGAGAGCGTATTTCCTTGCAGCAGTCGCACGGTAGTGTCGAGTAGGTCTTCCCAAAGAAGGTTTTCAGGTCCTTTATGATTCGTAGAACGAAGAGAAGACCGGTAGTTCCGAGTCCAAATAGTCCCCTGACAGTCGTGAACGGAACGGTAGTCGTTCGTAATCTTAGGACAAAGGGTTTGCTAGCGAAAACTTCTGTTCTCTTTAACGCTCCTGCGCTAAACAGTTGTCCATCAGGGACTTCAGGAATTGAGAACACTAAACGGCTCGAAACTTTTTCAGTCGGTGTTAAAACGCTTACCTGGTGTGCATTTGTTTGGATCCTCGATCGTACCAAATTGGAAGTATTAATAGAAAAGGGAGGAATATTTTTAGGGACTTCCTGGATCAGAGTTTTAAAGGGAGTTGCAAGATGCGCGGAAATTTTAAAATATCCCAAGAGCGAAGGCCCGCTCGGAGCCCTGATTTTCACACGGCGCCACTTCAAAGGCGATTTCCGCGCACGTGCCTTCGGCTTGTCAGTATTTTCCATCGTGAGAGTCACGGAGCCGAAAAACAGCGCGGAACCAGAGACGAAGCAACTATTTGTGGATAAAGCTCGATCTAGGAAAATAAATACTAGACGATAAATCAATGTTTGGACCATCGTCTGAGAGGGTTCTGGCGACTCTTCGGATGTTTGGGAAACATCCACGACCAAGAGCGTGGGAATGCTTCCACTACCGGGGCTGCATAGCGTTAACTTCAACGGAGAACTCTATAAATACGTACGGTATCCACGTTGCACGATATTTTCGATAATTAAATTGCGAATCGACGAAGCAAACCGTTCAAATTCCCAGCCCCTTTTTCCGCGCGGAATCTTCGACGTTTCCGTCGGGAAACGCGAGTTATGCAAGATGCGTTTCATCAACGGTACCGCCATGACTCAGCCGCCTAATTGTTATTCTTAGAAGCGGTAGTTTGCGAACATTCCGCCTTTATATACCGCGGTCTGCCTCGCGAGTCGTCAGTCTGCCGGCAGTGTTATTAACAACGGCCAAGTACAAACAATTTCTCGCCCGATGCGCGGAGTAACAGCTAACAGAATTCTACGCGCGGAATCTTTTCTTCTTTCCACGGCGAATGTTTGCCCGGCGAGCTTTCGACGGGATCGTTGGCCTAGCCGTTTTACTGCCAGTTCCCCTGTACAATTTTAATCTATGAACGCAAGCCACTCGTAAACTATCCTTTGTCCAAAGAAGTAGTTAAAAAAAAGATGCTAATAACAAACGGTGGGTGAATTCCGACCGCCAGAAATTGTTCGCCGTTGCGTTCTTAAAGCACGTAACGCCCGGACACTTATTTTCCCCCGGAAAAGCAATTTGCTTTTCCCCAAACCCTTAAGGGCCGAAAGGGGCCACTTTTGCCGCTATTGTTTCGAGCAGAAAATCGTTGATAGCGTCTGTTACCGGTTAAGTTGATTTCGTCGAGGCACGGTCGGGAATTCCGACAACCGCGTCTGTTCGTTCCGGGACATAAAAGTTTTACGCGATCGCGTACGGCGCGTTTAAGCTGTTCTTAAACCAAACACGCTTTATCCTAATTTTTTTAACGGTAACGCTGCCGGGCTTTTACGCCCCCGGTCGGCAGTTATCGTTTATCGTTGCACGGGGAGCGAGCAACCGCGTACGCGTCGAGATTCGCATCAAGAGAGAAGAAACATTATCCACGGGTAACCGTGATCTCGCGCAGTTTCATTAATCTAATGGATTTCGATACGCGAAAACTGCGGATCCGCGTAACGCGAGACTCCGAAGTAATCAAAGCGACGGTTCGCGGGGGGTGGAGGGGAAGAAAAACGGCGGGAAGTTTAAAGCCGAGTCGACGAGTTGACGCGCGAAACAAAAGTGCGGGGGGACCGAGGCGGAAAAATAGTAGAGACGTAGAAAGAGCTCGGACGTTGCTGTGGGAACGTTTATTCTACCGAGTAGATTCTTCCGCAATTATTTAATTGCGGGCTTCCCGGGAACGAGTCCGCCGTGAAAAAGAAGAAAACGCTTTTTCACCAACTTTGTCGCCCTTTTTAAGCTACGCTTTTGACCAGATTTTCCCGGGAACGGTGAAAAATTCACGCATCGCTTCGACGCGAACCAGCTCTGTGCGTTGCTACTTCTAGTTTTTGCTTCTCCTTTCCCGTTTCAACGTGTTGAAATTTTTCATTTTACGAAGGATGTTGCGATTAATGCCGACACAAGAGCGCGAAAGGACACTGGTAGAATGAAAATCCAACTCGACGAGACTCGGGCACTGGATTAAAAAGGACTCTCCCCGATTATGACCGTCCGGGAATCGACGATTTTCTGATTTATTTTCACGAAACTCTCGAATATTCTATTCTCTAACGTTTTCTTCTGTTGTAAACATCTTTTTAAGTCACAAATTAGCAGATATTTGCTCTATAGACGTGTCGAAAGAATCAATAAGGTCTTTTAATCGGGTCTAAGTTCTTAATTCGGAATTTCCAGTGCCAGGAAAAGTGCCTCGCGGCCATAATTTCTGCTCGATGCTCTTGAAAGGATCATTGGGCATTAGGCGCGCAGACGCTGTATCGAGACACGTCCACCCCCGATCGCAGAATTAATGCAGAGATTCCCCGTCGTCTCGTTCGCCACGAAAATTCTCGGATTACCTGCCTTTCTGCGCGATAAACGTTTAATTACAAGAATAAAGTGCACCACGGCGTAGCCCCATCATCGACCGAAATTAAACGCTAAATCAGATTTTAAAGCCTTTCTCGCGGCAGCCGCGATCTACCTGGACTCTTAATTACCTGGATATTAAAATACACAGTCTGATAAATTACCTGTAGACGATTGCCAATGCTCGAAACACCGTCTCCCAAGTGGAGGGACCGTAAAAGAAAATTTATGGAAAAATATGCGCGCGAATTAAAATCAACGGTGTTTAAGCTCGCGCCGTTTTAAATCTACAGCTTCTCTGATTTTCTAGGAGGTTGTCCCCCGATGCCGAAAAGTTCTCCGTATTTTAAGGGACTTTATTACGAGAACGGAAGAGTGCAAATATTAAATTCTGTTTTAAACTTGGAGAAACGGTCCGACTCCCCCCGACGCTTGAAATGTTAAGGGAAATTTATGGCGACAATTATATGTCCTGTACACAAGTATTCTCGGGGAAAAAAAGCTCCCGTCCGAGCCGTACTGGGCCCAGACGTTATAGTCAGCCTCTTCATAAGGCAAAATTACTCGACGCTGTCCACAGTCTACTTGCACCGCCGCGTTCCTTTTAATCCACCGCTGCTTTTTTTTCTTTCTTAATTCCTTCCACGGACTTCCATTAACGTTTGCTCTAACAATATTTTTCTAGCCTAATTTCACTCTGTTCCGCTTAGCTCCGCGTTTCGAAACAAAAAGATTCCGATTCTGTGCTCGAATAGCGCGACGATGTGTCCTGAAAATTTCAAGTAATTAGTTTACACCGGGTTGCTTTATTTGGGAAGCATAACTGGCACGATAATGGAGGTCGACAGAGCTGGGAGTCGTCGACTGGGGAGAAAATGTTAACGTTTAACCTGATCCTCGAGAAACGACAGCACCGTTCATGTTAGCGTCTATTCGCGGATATAGATACTTGGATTGTAACATTACACAGTGGAATATTTGATCTGAAAACCTGGCTACAACTATTTCGAAACGTGGCTCGAACTGTCACAGTTCAAAACCATTTTAGAGCTCGAGCAATCTAAAAGATGCAAAAAATAAATTACTTTTGCGTCGATACCTTCTGTAATTTTATTTTTTAAATCTTTTAGATGCACGGAGGATAGATTTCTACGATGGTTCCTTGTAAATATTGCGAAGAACGCGTCGGGAATGATCGCAGCATTATTTTTTACGTCGCCGGGCGTATTCGCGCCGAGTTCGTTACCGCGGGCATAAAACGCGGTACGAATTATACCTCGTAAACCATAAATTGCCCCCACATTCCGCCGGGCTTGTCTAAAACAGCGTCGAACACAGTATAATCGAGGTAGTTTTTCATCAGAGTAGGTTGATATATACTCTTCCTATAACGATTGGTACCTATGAATTTGTTATAGTCGGATAAATCGATAAAACGGATATTAATCGTTGTAATGGTTATAAATAACCGTAATAAATAATCGGGAATCGTAAAAAACTGTATATCGTTCGAAAGCAGCGGAGTTTTTACTATTCTCCCTAACCAAGTCGCGTTAAATCAACTTCGGGGCCTTCAAAAGTCATTCGTTTTACTTTAATTTTCGGCGAACAGGAATTTATGATCGCCGCATAAATCCACCCGTGCAAAAGTTGAAACAAATGTGCAGAGAAAGGGGTAATGATCCCGCTACGTTCCTGCAAAAAATTTCTAGAGTCGATCGATGACTGATACGAATGTTTTCAAATCTGTCTTTCGTTTCTCGAGCGTGTAATATACGGTCCTGTTGGCCACGAGGAAACCGTACAATTTTTTTTTGTCTAAACACGGTAGTTTCGTTAAGAAAGAGAACCTGTGAAGCGCAGACCTCGATCGTCGCGGATGGTTCGGCTTTTTCCGTGGAAATTCGGCCGCTGGGAGCGTTTAGTGGCCAATCACTCATTTTGCGCGTAAACAGCGTGCACGTTCGCGCGTTGCGGCGACGGTTAATTTGGTATAGGTTTGCGGTGGTGCGGTCCGTGCGTGCGGTATCAATCAGACGACCGGGACAAACCGTGCCGGACGCGTCTCTCGGCACGTCGCGGCGGCTGCTCGCGATCCACAAGCCCCCTGTCGAACCATACTGCTTGCTATTATGGTAGCCGAATCGCTCGCTACGCCGCTCAATTCGCGAGTCTTCCTGGTCGCCGACTTAGTAACCGAGTCGCCTCCGCCGTGGCCAGATTAGTTCTCCCTATCGATGACCCGACACCCTCGCGGCTTGGACTAACCTCGTATCTCGATGAGAAATATCTCGAAACTTTATCGCGTCCGAATGGATCGACGCAGAGTTCCGCAAGTGTCTCGCCAGTGTCCACGGGTAATCTCGTAGTTGGACGACAGAACTCGATAGCTTGTTTCGCGTCCGCGAGACTCGTTTCGTCCGGGTCTCAACGATAACATAGGAGATCGAAGGGATTTAGCCGACCTTGTTATTGGTTCTCGTCGTTGGTACCTGGACCACGTAACCGAGGGAAGAAGATCGAGGAGGGGAAATAGAAATTATTCCCGCGGCATGGTACACTACGGATGCACAAAGACCGACAGCGGTGGAGTCGAGTGCTTCGTCGAGTTCAGTGAGATACCTCTCGATAACGTTCTACGGGGCGATTCTCTCGTCGCTAGACTCGAAAAGAATGCCTAAACGCTGCGACGATGATCCCATATACGTTCACAATCTTTCTCTGTTCCTTACAAATAAAGTCGTCCGCGTTGCAACAGTTGCAACATTGATCTGTTCATCGAACCTCGACTTTCGAGTCTACTGGCGAAAGAATCGCTCTGTATCGATCATAGAAGACACAGAATCACAAAAAAGTACACCTAACTTACAGAACTACGTGTCATTACTTTTGAAAGTGTAAATAACTAAAAGTATTCGACTTAAAAAGAGCGATATTAAGAGCACAATAATTTGTGCAACTGTCGTAAGAGGGTAGATATTTTAGAGTGCACAGGGTTGTTGTACAAGTTGTCATACGACGCAGGTGTGTCGAATGGCAGCACGGTGTTGCAGTGGTCTACGACCCTTATCCTAAAACATAAATATGATGTTAGTGTTCTTTTATTCGGAGAGTTTACCTACAGGTGGGCAATCTTTGTTATTACATGTTAAAGTAATACGAAAATCAAGACTGTCAAGAACATTTACGAAATTCAAGTTAGATGGAACATCCTGTATACTAGTACATATATTTCATAGCATTTCACCTCTAATGAAGCGTACAAGAAGACTATGGGATGGAAATGATATGATTGAAGCAATTAAGGTAATGAGCTCCCTGGTGTAGCAGTTAAAACCCCTTTAAATGGGAAATCAATGATTCAATATTACCAGCATTAAAACACTTCGGTGGAAGAGTTTATTTGTGGGAATAAAGATAAAATGTTTTAATTACAGTTTCTTTTCTTCGAGCCCGTGCATAAAAAAGTGACTGAAACTGGCACAGTGTTTAAGATAATTAACTCGTTTATTTTGGAGGAATCAGTCAAGTAGAATCGATAACTAAAGTATTGCCCATCTGTAGATAAATATGAAAATGGAATTGTTGAACACCTCGGAACTCTTTTAACTATTTTCATCTCAGTGGCGTTGAATTTGAATCTCGAAACCTCTCAGTTTAGTATAAGCTGTATTAAAAATGCAGACGAAGGATGAAGTCGTTAATTTTAGAACAGAAAATTTACTATAATTGGAGTTTAACTCGGAATCTCGAAACTGTAGTCTTTGCAAAAAGCTTATCCATGCAAGCTTTAATCCTGGATAGTCGTATCCGAGCTACTCGGAATTTTTAATACTAATTCTTAAAAACGTAATTCTGGGAATGGATCTCTGTAAGAAAAAAGCTAAAAACCACCGATATAAACCGCCCACGCAACAATTTATCTCACGATTCTCCACGACAGTGCGACGATAGTTGTATCGATTTGTCGTACGTTATTTTTCCCACAGACGTACCAACCTGTTGCTCGACAAATCTCACCGAAAAGTAGTTACGCTAGATCTGTAATAGTCCAAACAGCGACTGTAAAATCATTACCTCGATCATTTCGGTACTAATTAATAAACTAGACGCTCGTTACACAAACAATAACGCAACTTACACTCGCGTTTATTTCAATTAAAGCTAGGAAAGAGATTGTACAATATTTTGTATACTCGATAACGTAAATGATTTAACGATCGCCGCTCGTACCGTGATCAGAAATACTTTCGTTTCAACGTTTCTGTTTCGAAGCTGAAATTATACAAATACCTTTTCCAAGTCGCCGCCAGAACGCCCACGCGTGTTTCGACCAATCGTTTATCTAACAGACTGCCAGATTTTGCAAGCAGACCGTAACTCAATCTGCCAATACGACGAGTCTTCGAAATAAGTATCTGCAGAAACTGCTGATCGAAACGAAGATGATCGATAAAAACTATAAACAACGAGAAACCCAGAACAGTGTTAGGAATATAAATTTGGCAATCTGCTCGTTAACAGTGCACGTTTCGACGGCGCTGGATTTTAAGAAGCGACGAGAAAACGCTAGCAGAACGGCGTAAGATGAAATTAATGAAAAAAGCTGTCGTCGGACAGCGGACGGATTACTTTCTCCCGACAGACGTTCCATTTCACGCGCAATTTACCGACGGCTATCCGTGTAAAAAGCCTTTGCATGATTGCTTTTGCCCGCGGGGACGAACAAAGGAGCCACACGGTTGGCCAAGCGAAGGAAACCCCCAACCGTGCAACCAATGACAAATCGTACCCTCGAACGCTCGTTAATTACTCATTCCGGTCCAAGGAATCGAATATTTTCGAAAGCAATCTCTCACCGACACGTTTAATTCGAAATATCTCTCTTTGTTGCTCGCGGGTTGCTTTAATCCCTTTGTTGTTGTTGAAACAGAGGAATCCAGGGTCCCTAGCTCGCAGATGGCAGAAGAGTACAGAGCTGGCCTGATGACGAGGTTGATCGAGGTCCTGGCCACCATCGGGTCCTTCCTCCTGGTGCTCGTCACGTTTCCCTTCTCCTTGTGCTTCACGTTCAAGGTCGTCCAGGAGTACGAGAGAGCCGTTGTCTTCAGAATGGGTCGCCTGAAGGATGGTGCTTATGGCCCAGGTACTTTCAGCGTTTAATATTTAATTTATATTTTCTTATTTATCTTATTAAGTCACTCGTTATCGATTGAATAAAAATTAGAAGCTCTGCTTTGGTTTTTGGAAATCTGGAATAAACTTCCATAGGGACGTTTTTCGTGATGCCGTGCGTGGATAGCTGCGTTCGCGTCGACCTGAGGACCGTGTCCTTCGACGTCCCTCCGCAGGAAGTTCTCACCAAGGACTCTGTGACCGTCAGCGTCGACGCTGTCGTTTACTATCGCATAAAGGAACCGCTGAACGCCGTTGTCAAGATAGCCAATTACAGGTAAACCCTTCCTCCGTCAGACTGAATAATTCTAACGCGCGTTTAGGGACCTCTGTTAAATAAAATCTTTCGCTGTTAATCGCGTGGTTGTACCGTGGAGATTTATGACGAAGCGTTAAAGAGATTTCGCAGATGCTACGCGCGAGGGAAGAGTCGGAACAGGCAATCTCGCGGCGGTTCGAAGTAGATCGAAAAAATTGGCAAGAAACAGAAGAAAAGGAAAGGAGGAAAAATGGGGTCGTTTGAATAGCTGGCCGCCATTCTCTCGATTCAGACGGTACGAGAAAAATGACGGGGGACGTCGCGACGTCGTCGCGCAATTTTTTCGTGGCGCCGCGGCGCCGAATCGAAAGTTCGCGCGACTGAAAAGCTCGTCAGAATTTCGGTGGAATTAGTTAGGCGAACGCCGGCCAGCGGAATAACGGAGTTAATAAACCCGACGACGTGGCCGTTTCTTTCCTGGGAAAGGCGACGACGCCCTTTCCTTTTGCATTTCTCGCGCGGCGCGAACGTTGAATTAAGAACGAGCAAAACAGGACCTCCAGGCGTTCTAAAGACACCCTGGATTAATTGGAATTCTTTGCGTGGCCGGGTTAATTAACGTGGACACGATTTTCTGAAATTTTAATTACCATCACAGATGCAGTATAGTTTCGAGAGACGACATCGTCTCGAGGGCGAATCGACTACGGAGGAGAAAAATGCGAGGGTGAGGTCGATGAGTTACGAGAGCGTGAGAGAATTACTTGGGTAATTCGTGTCGGTGCATAGAATCCAATTAATTGCGTAAAAGTTGCGCGATCAACTTGGAAATCTACGGTAATAAACTCCCCCGGTCTCGAACGATTCAAGTTTCGTGATTCGATCCGCCCCCCTTACGATGGAGCATCTGCTTTTTTTCACCCTCGAGCGAAAGTTTCGCGACGCCTCGCGAAAATATTGCTTTCGCTAGTTTAAAAGAACTCCCGTGATTTCGTTTGCTTGGAGATCGATGATCGCGCGAACAGCCGAATTTTCTATCCGACCAAAAGTGAATTTATTTTTAATAAAAGAAGAAAAAGAAAACGATGAAAGGTTGGAAGTAGAAAACCGCTGACCCGTTGGATTTATTGTCCGCCGAGGACAGGCTGGCCAACGTGCCGGTTCCGTAGGTGCGTTTTTAAGCCGCACGCGTGACAGCTTGCTCGAGCCGGCGGACGTTTAATTAACTAGAGCGCGCCGGGCCCGATGTTCAATTATGGGAAAGACGGCGGGCGTAATTAAAGTTACACGCGTATTTATGTCGCCGGCCAGAAAATTCGATGAACTCCGCGCGAAAAGTAATTGCGCCGGGAACGTTACCTTCTTCCGTACGCGACGAAAAATTCGCCTCGCGAAACGGCGCCGCGCGTTTCACCAGCTTCGTGCCACGGAAATTAGATTACTGGGCGAGAAACAACGCGCATAAAGCGACCCACGGTACGCGGTAATAATCTCCGAGTCGTTTAACGCGTCTTGCTCGAGTAATACTTGACGCTTAACACGTCCACCGCCGGGCCAATATCCCTTAAAAATTGTCAACCGTTGGCGGACATTTATTTTTACTCGACGAAATGAGATTCTCTAAAGGACGAGTGGTAGTACCAATTTTGTAAAATACATTATTTTCGTAGAGATCCTTTGGCGAAGTCTGGGACTGTTTCGCCCCGAATCCGAATTTCCATCGACGTTTGTAAAATTATTTATCGAAAAGCGTGACTTCCAAATGGCCCCGGAAGTCCGTTGGAGTTAATGGAAACGAGTTTTGATCGGCGTGTAAAAGACAATCGGCGTAAACAGTCGAACGCACGGCGCATTTTAAATTCCATTTCGTGTAAAACGCACGAGCGTCGCGCGGAACTGGCAACAAAAACCCCCGATCGTTACCGATTCGGAAACGTAAACCATTAACTGCAAACCACACAGCAAAACGACGCGCGTTTCGAAAACAAAAAGCTTACCTTTAACGGACCGAATGGTGCACGTTTCGAAAAAAACAAAGAGTCGATTGCAAACTCGGGGACAAAGAGCCGCGTACATAGAGGGAAAGGGATAAAGGTCCTGGCGAATTATTTTT
Organism: Colletes latitarsis; assembly: GCF_051014445.1. Lineage (NCBI taxonomy): Eukaryota > Metazoa > Arthropoda > Insecta > Hymenoptera > Colletidae > Colletes > Colletes latitarsis. Next base: position 40,387,926 of record NC_135137.1, on the reverse strand, counting down.
CGCTATCGTAACGCCAAACCCGATCCCCCCCAGACGTGTATAAACATTTGACGCATTTCGCGCATTCAAACACGAACAAACCCGGCCCGTACGCTCGTTGCGTTTCAGTCACTCCACCCGCCTGTTGGCTGCCAGCACGCTGAGAACGGTCCTGGGAACGAGAAGCTTGGCTGAGATCCTGTCAGAACGAGAGAACATTTCTCACACTATGCAGACATCCCTCGACGAGGCCACCGATCCGTGGGGCGTCAAAGTCGAACGAGTCGAAATGTGAGTGCATATCGATAATCTTTGGATTAATCCAACAATCTCCCTGGGAGCTATTTTAAAATAAAGCTCGAACCTTCTACTTTCGCAGTCCTACGATTCGAGAAGACTTTTTAACGTCTATTACAAAATTCTTTTGCACGATTTAAACTCTATGTCGAAGGAAGAGGATATACAGGGTGTTCTGAGGGATTCTAGAGGCCAAAATAAGACGAAAATCAAGAATACCAATTTGTTGATGGAGGCTTCGTTAAAAAGTTATTAAAGTTTAAAGTTCCATACTGACCGGAAAATTTTCCGGCGAAATTAAAAAATTGCAAATCGTTCTGGAAAAATTATTTTCGGTTGCGGAGGTCAATTACAATCATTTTTGGTCATTATACATACCCCCGAAATCCTACTCAGTTTCGGGAAAAAAATTCATTACCAAAAACTTCATGTCTGACCATATATCTGACTGTTTCCCTTAAATTTCATGCGTATCTTTAAAACGTCATAACTCCTGAACGGATTGGACGATTTTAATGTTTAAAAAAGCAAACTACGCGTATTTTGATGGAGAATATATACAAATTGAAAAAATATTCGAAAAGTTGGTCCTTGGCCCCGCAAAATGAGAAAAACCCCATAAAAGTGGTCCAATGTTCAAACGTCCATAACTCCTATAATAGTGAATATATTTCAATGAAATTTAGTAGTGAAGTAGAGCTCATGGGTACCTACAAAAAAGTATTAGACCTACAAAATTACTAAAAATGAAAAATGAATTTTTAAGAAAAATCGACAGGGGGTAGGTGCCTAAATTTCTCGGCGAAAAAAAAGATTTCGAATCGTTCTGAAAAAAATATTGTTAGCTGTGGGGGTCAATTACAATAATTTTTGGTGAGTAGACATACCCCCAAAATCTTGCGCATTTTCGAGAAAAAAAATTCAGTACAGGCAGAACTTTAAACGATAATAACTTTTTAACGAAGCCTCCATCAAGAAATTGATATTCTTGATTTTCGTCTTATTTTGGACTCTAGAATTCCCCGTTAAAATTTTTCCCATGGGTGTTGGCTATTTCAAATCAAAAGCTTCGCGCGGAAAATGGAGAATCGAGATTACAGTAAAGTAAATACAATCGAAAGTCACTGTTCGCGAAGGGAGAATAGGAAACCGATCGATCAAACGTTTGATGTATACGGCGATAAATATCGTTTCTCGCGGAGGAGAGCTTATCGTCGGCGCGGTTACGTTCCATTGAGCTTATTGGGGGAAAAATTCACGGTGAAATATAACCGTGATCGAGACGCATCCCGGCGGAGTCATTCGACAGCCTCCTATTGTACCGGATTTAAAAAATTTCCTTCGCCGCTGATCGTTTTTTTCTTCGTTGTCGCGTTCCAATTTGGAATCGACCGGTATTACCGCTCGATAGCTCGATCGAGTCCAATGTATGCTCGAGGATCGGAATTAATTCGATGTTTAAGTCTCGTTTGGCTGCGGACGTATCGAAACTCCGCGAAATTCACGTTGAATTCGATGTACTTGCACCGGTACTTGGTGAAACGCGGTATCGAAACTCGTGCGAGTGCTTCGAGAACTTGCCGGACGTCGAATTTCTAATAATTAGGAACGATCGGGGAACGATATATCTCGCAGGGGAAGTTTCACGTACGACCCTTACAGATTTTAGTAAATTAATTCAGTCCTCCATCCAGGCGCATCGAGCACATTTGGTTCTATTTTTCTCTATTTCGTCGACTTAGTTAGAAAATAAATGGATTTAGAATACTTAATAGAAGATTCCTGTGTCTCGCGATTTATTCTCACGTCCCGTTCTGTCGAGAACCCTATAGTGTTACGAAGAGTGTCGCTGGATGGTATTGCACGCACGAAGGTGCACGCGGATATACGTGGACGCGCATAAATGCGGGACGGCCGAGTATGGCATCGACCCCTCGACAAGCTATCTACAAAAGAAGAGCCCTCTGGTCTCGACGTGCAACGACTTCGCGCGCTCCAATAGCCAGACACTGCTGTCGCGCGCTTCTAAAGCCCGAAAAAAAACTCGAGTGCTTTCCAGAGAGGCTCTTTAGGTGAGTATCGAAGGGACATCGAAGGGAACGCTTCGTGCTCCGCCACGTTTACATACTGCCAACCTAACCGGGGTTCCCCGTGGCCGGTGCTCCGTGTTCGACTCTGATAACGGCGTTCAAAATACGCGAAACGATGAATTCAACGTTCGTACGTGGGCTCTCAGGGCTCTGGCAATGTTTCAGCCCGGTGTTGCATCGAAGTTTAGACGATACAAACTATTTCGTGTTTTCTAATTGAAACGCATGCTGCCGCGTAGAGCGAGTGTTTCGTGGCTTTCGTTCGGGGTTTTACAAACGTCATGCGATCCCGAACAACGCTTTAAACTTTCCTTTTTTCAGTCGCGGACGAATCGTATTTGGAACGTCTGTTCGAAACGAGTGCAAAATCGTAATAATGAAAAGCGAAAGGTGACTGAAACACGAAAAACTATGGAGGAAACTAAATTGAATGTAAACTGTTACGCCCGGTGGGTAAACCTCGCGCCGGGAGTCGCGTGAAATTTAATCGATGAACATCGCAGAAACTGTTTTTATTACGTTTGTTAATGGAAGCATTATGCAACAGAAGGTTAAAACGTTCGTTGCCTCCGTTCGGTCGGAAAACCGACCACCACAGTCCACGCTACATTTGTAGTAATTTTATTCAATGTACCGTGTGCTCTCAACTATGTATTGTTCGAGTAAAATATATTAAATGCTTCACGCTACATTTGTTTACACGGACGTAAAATAGAGAATTATTGCTGTTGCGCGTGACTCTGGTTTCCCGCGAGAAAGTTCATACAGACACGAATTAACAATTTCCCGGGGGTCGAGGGATTTGGAAATTTCAAAAATAGAATTTATTATCGGTCTAAAGAATTCTTAAAACTCGAAAACTAAAGTTGACGTTTGTTAAACCATCGAATACCATTTTGGCGAGCTCCTCGTTGCTTAAAAAATGGCCAGCGCCTAGCGAACGGGGACGTAAAAAGCGGAGGAAGTACAGTTTTATTCTGGTCGAGTGTAACTGGCTCAAGGAGGGCCGCGCCTTTTGCCTCGACTTAAAAACCACCCTTGAATGTACGACGCGCCGCTGCGACCGTGGGAAACGAGGACGCGGTAATCGCGAAATTTTTGGAACGCCACCCACCACCGCCGTACGCTCCCGCATAGTTGCGCGTAAACGTGAGAAACAACGTCAAAATTGTTTCGACCGGTACCGGTTAACTTCCTAAATTAAAGGGTTTGCGGCGCGAAACCCGGACGTTCCATGCCGCATAACTCCAATTTCAGCGGTTTCGCGTGAATTCGCAGCCACGCGGCCTTTCTGCGATCCACCAGAATTCGACGAGCCACGAGGGTGGCGAGCCTTTTGATATCGAAGGGTTACTTTGTCGAGTCCTCGTGACGCCCTTCGTTCGCGAGAAGGGCTCGTAATTCTTTCGGATACGCGAGCCATATTGGATTTACTAGGGGATCGAGGGTCGCCGCAATCAACGAGAATAAAGCATAGAGAATCTACGACGACCAAAGCGCATTCTAATTTTAATTGCACGCTTTCACAACGAGTGTGTGAGAAGATTTGGAAAAGTAAATAAAAGCCCACGCGTCGTCCATCGATTCTCTTCCTTCTCCACGTAATCTCCCTACGAACGTTAGATATTCCTCGCGAATTCCCCGTGACAATAATTGGATAGAACAGCCCTAACGAGGAACGGAATTTGCAGGAGACAGAAACGGCGAGTTGCAATTGGAAGCATGCTACGTTGCAACAGTCGGAGATGATGCGTCGCTTTGCGTCGTCCCCTCGACGCGAGTCTGTCGTCTATCGCGTCGCGACGTCGAATTCGAAACGATCCGCTCGTCACGCGGAACCGTATTCTTCCCTCGGAAAACGAGGTCATCGGTAAAGAAACGTAAAACAACTAAAGCTTCTTTATTCCGGTCGCGTCTGCCGAAACGTCTCGAGGAAGTTGCGTACTTTGCCGTAACTCGAAACGACCGTCGAACGGTAGTCGCGCAGTTTTACGTAGAACGTTTCATAACGCGCGGGCGAGACACTCGATACAATACGTATTCCCGTTGTTTTTGCCTTCCAGCGATCCTGTTTCCCGTCCGAGTCGACAAAAACCGCCCCGCACCTTACTCGTTCCCAGAGCCCTTTTTAATTTTACCGGGCTCCGTTCTACGCTGCTTTGCATATTTATGAGATCCCTTGGATTTTTCGACTCTGAAATAATGTATCTTGTAACCCGGTACCTTTTTCGAGGTGGCTCACGGTGAGATTTTTAATGAAAATATAAAGGAATTGCGAAATTATACCACTTACCATCGATCCCCTAAGAAATTCCGACGAACAACGAGACTACTCTTTCTTTCTCAATTCTAAAACGTCTGCTTTGATTTTGTACGCGGCCATCTGCGTGTACACGGGTAGACGTAGAGGGCAAGTTGACGGAACGAAACGTAACGGATGTCCCTGATTTAGAAAGGACGTTCGACTTCCGGTGCAGCTGCAACGAGCCATGGCCACGGAAGCGGAAGCTGCACGAGAGGCACGGGCAAAAGTGATTGCGGCGGAAGGAGAGATGCTGGCTTCCCGTGCTCTGAAAGAGGCCAGCGATGTCATTTCCATGAGTCCGGCAGCCCTTCAGGTACGTTCCAAGCTGACCCTCCGTGAAATTCCCGAGATATTCTCGATATTCCAACAACCACGACAAAACGTCTACTTCTTCCGCAAGGATCCACGTACGATAATTTACACAACTATGGTTTCTCGATCGATTTCGAAAAATTATACACCGCTGTCCATTACAGAAATATTTGAGATATTTTACGGCCATAGTTTCGCGAATTATTGCACGGAGAATCATCGAATTAGTTCCCTAGAAATTAGTCGAGCGTCCCAAGTCGACGACGTTGATGGTAAACTTGAAAATCGTTCGTTTCTCTTAATTGATGTTCTTTGGAAACTTTTCAATTGCACCCTCCCCGACTTCTGTATAACCATACAGATGGCACAATTAGTTTCGCAATTACCCGGTCTCTAATTAAAAGATCTCGTCGTCGACGTTCTGAATGAAGAAAGTCGGGGGCCGCGCGACGTAATTGAAAATTAATCCAGTGTCGAGAGAAAGACCCAGCTTCCTCACTCGCTTTCCCTGCCAGCAGCTACGGTACCTGCAAACGCTGAGCAACATATCCGCCGAGAAGAACTCGACGATCATCTTCCCGTTGCCCGTCGAATTGCTAACGCCGTTCTTCACCAGCGGCTTCAAGTCAAACGTGATCCAGAACAGTGTGCAGACCTCGTCGGAGCAAGTGGACTCGAAATCGGTTAAAGTTCAATGCGACGTTCACTCGAACATCGGCAAACGCGAGACGACCGAACAATAAGGTACGTGGAACGATCCTGGATGACGAGATTCGCATCGCTTTGGTACAGTTGGGGACATCGGAAGATGCTTTAAGAAAGCTCATCTTAGACTTGGAGTGGGTCGAGACCCCGAACGTGGCATTGGTATTGGTAATCGTCGCTTCGAACGATAAAAGAAAATCCCTGATATTGTTTACTGTCTACGTTACGACATATAAGAAGGTAAAGACAACAATATCCTCGACTTTTCTATAAAAATAATTGTATGGTACGAAGTGCAATATCAGAATAAATTTTGATCAATCACAGAGTATCTTATCTTCGATATTTAAATGCTTGTTCGGTTGCAGAACGCGAACCAGGGACCCATGCGAAAGAAAGGAGGCTCTCGATCGTTCGTCTGAAGAGCAATTATCGTAATATTCGAGTCGGATGATCGTATCGCGGACGGATCGAACACGCGTTATTAATATCCGTAGTCGCGACAAATAAAGGGATTGGGAGTCGCGGGAAAAGGAATTTCGACGGCAACAGCCGGCACGTCAGATTAATTGCACGGCCTTTGATCCAATTCACTGGTAAGCAGATATACTTGATCGGAAACCGATACGCGCGTATCCGTGTTCGACACGCTGGGCGCTCGTCAAAGCCCACCACCCTTTAGGCAAACTTCGTGCTTTCGTACCGCGCAAACGACCCCGATTCCGGATCATTTCAAGCGACGCACGTCGGTCCAAAATCACGGAAACGCAGCGAAAGATCAAAAAATAGACATTCAGCGATCTGCGTCTCTGTCGCGAATCCATAGGTGATCGTGCACCGCGGCAAATATTTTTCTTGATCGTCTCCGATTCGTGCAAAAAGCGAGGGAGTATTAACCATTATTTTAGTACGACGTAGATTCAATGTTACCAGATTTTTCACACAGATTTCACTTTCACGAGTATGTCACGTCCATATTGGAGATCCGGTAGCTTTAGAAATCTTATTCAAATTTTGGCCGCGACCGGCAGCCGTCCGTCGAAACATTTTCCAATATATTTCGCATGGGGATATTCGCACCATCCATCATCGATCCGTCCAAAGGACCCTCCGAAGAATGAATCGACGGATAGTCGATAGACAGTTATCCGACAGATAGTATGAATCCAGATTGCTTCTGTTTGGGGTATTCTGCGTTCTTTGTTTATCTTCGATGCGGAACGTTTCCCGGATAGCGGAAGGAAAATACAGGCGCAGTCTTCCTGGAAACTCGACGGAAATGGATCGCTTGTTCCGATGCCTAGCGAGTACGAGAGGTCAGTTGCTTCTAAACGAACATTAGAACCAAATAATACAAGAATAGATTTAAAAATTGCAGGAACTCGAGACCAAAAGTGACCAAGTCCCTCGACTTGTATTATACAGAATGTCGTGGTTCTTCCGCCTCGCTACGAGAACTTAATCTGACACTGGTAAACTTTTAGTTATATTAGCGATACTATAAAACGATAGAATCTTCAATTGCCACTGCCTTAGAGTAGCCTAACAACACGTACTAAAACTAGTTCAACTTTACACACATGCAGTTCCGAAAGTACTAGTGTTTTATTAATTATTGAGGCATTGTTAGCGGCGGCAAGGCCTCCCCTTTAAAATGGTTTTTTATTTATCGCGATCCGGCTTTCCGTTTTTGAGATATCGTAATTTATGTAAAGAGGTATTTTTTAAATTCCACTGTCCACGCTCTCGCCGCCTTAGAAACGTGCATTAACGCGTATTAAAAATACCAAAACTTTAGACGCGTGCAATTCCGAAACTACTAGTGTTTTATTAATTATTCAGGCATTGTTAGCGGCGGCAAGGCCTCCCCTTTAAAATGGTCTTTGGTTTTTGTCGATCCGACTTTCCGTTTTCGAGATATCGTAATTTATGTAAAAGGTAATTTTCTTTAATCCGGCCATCTCACTGTCCGTCGCATGTACAATAGCCTATTCACGCGTATTAAAAATACTTAAACTTTAGACGCGTGCAATTCCGAAACTACTAGTGTTTTATCAATTATTGAGACATTGTTAGCGACGGCAAGGCCTCCCCTTTAAAATGGTTTTTGGTTTTTGTCGATCCGACTTTCCGTTTTCGAGATATCGTAATTTATGTAAAAGGTAATTTTTCTAATTTGAACTATCTCTGTCTCCGTCTGACGCGTCGCGTCGGACCTCCTTGTCGCACGTTGACCCACTGACCGACTGACCGAGTGACGTCACGTTTACTATTTACTACGAGCACGTGTGGTCAACGACCTTGCAAGACCGTAGTAAGAACGTTCATTGATCTCGCGACGTAAAAAAAGCGCTTCGGTCTCATCCGATCGACTTGAAATTAAAATCCTCATATCTCCGGAACTAATTACGCTATCGACTCTCACGAACGCTCGTTTTAAAGGACATTTCATCCCCTATCCAACTAACCTAAGAACTATCATTATTTGTACTGTTTTCTGTGTTTATTTTGACGTTACATACCCAAAGAACTTTCATCAATTCCTATCGATTATACGACTGATGCGGGATAAAACTGGGTTATTTATGAAACAAAAGTCGATAGGTGCAGCGTTAATCGTTCGAATAAAATGTAAAAAGAGAAGAACTTTTTCTCGAAATCGATCGTACGTCGCGTAAACGAGTTTTATCGAGATTCTTGCACGAACGAGCGAACGCTCGACCGAGCGATTCGCCGCGGTGCGTAAATAAATACTCTCGTAGGAATTCGAACGTGCGTATGCAAACTTGGTCGACTCCCGTCGAGCTTTCGCGTCACGTTCGAAACGTACCAGCGTGCCGCGGAAGCTCCAAGACCCAGAAAGATCGAGACGTACGTGTCGTACTGTCGTTTTCTCGACAGACGTTCTAACAAACATTCGTGTATTGAAAATTACGCGTCGAACGATAAGGAAACGATGCGGTAAAGATCGCAAAATCCACCCTTATCTTTTAAAAAATACTTGCACCATACCATAATTTGCTTTCGAATCGAACAAAGGTATCCAAAATAAAAAGAATTCACTAATTTCTTTGTCATCGTATTCGCGACTAAAACAGATTAAATTCCGCAAATGTGATCATTAGCAACAACTGTCAATTAAAATGGCATAATTAATCCTTTGGATAATTATATCTTGGCTTCCTCAGAAATTTAATATTTTCGCCATTGCTAGAATTTCATACGTGGAGTCTCTTCTCTATCATTTTTAATGGTTCGAATTATTTTCTAAAAAAGTACGTAAGGTGAAAAATGTAGTTGTCGAGCCCCGAACGGATTGTTCTTAATTATCCGTCACTGTAAAAAATAAGAAAGCTCGTTTCGTGGTGTCGAATACAACCACCAAGTCTATAGAAACATTAAACGCCCGGCGAACAAGAAAGGAAGAGAAAGTATAAATTTCAAATTTATTATACCGCGCCGAGGGCGTGCTTCCTTCCGTTTTTAACAGAACAAAATATCCCGCTCGTAATGTATGTGGAATGTTTTATAAACAGCGGAGGAGCTTTAACGCGGACTATTATTTATGCAGAAAATTCTTCGGTGAATTATGGGGTTTGTTAGCAGTGGCTACGACATACGACCGGGGTTAAATAGCTCTCCTACTATCGTTGCGTAAAAACTTGGAAAAAGTGGTTCGTTCAAATGAAAATAATTCCTAACGAATGGGGTATGATTACGGCAACGAACTCGAGACCGACAAATATTTTCTTCTTTCTCGTAATTATATTATATTTACAACTGGCTCTACAGAGGAAGCTTCCAGCTTTATTTTTTATTATTGAACCTCCAACCAGCAAATTTGATGAACGTAGATATCACGCGCGTGTGTAGATGACGTTCAATAGCGTTTTCATTAACACGTTTGCTTCCACACACATTCACGACGCGCCAATTTTCATGACACACCGTCGCGTATGTGTGACAGCTGTCTATTTTATATTCGCACAGACTGTCGACCGTTTGTAACGTTACGCGAAATGCTGGATTAAAAATATTTTACCTATTCGACATATTTTATTTCTGCATAATTGAAAGCACGCTCTACGCGCTGTACATTTTATCTCGAACCGTGTAAAGAGTAATAGACCCTCGCGTATATCAATGAATTTGTGCTCAATTTATTTTTCTATCCGTTGCACGATGGTGATTCGAAAAGGACTCTCTCGAAAATATGTATAAATAAACGTGCAAAGCTGTCGAGAAAGCAATTACCGGCGGGTGCTCGAGAAAGAAATTCGCGAATAAGCGACTCTTTCTTGCGTTTCGCGCTAGAAGGCCTCTTAAGAGGAGTTGATGAGAGCGAACGCTCGAGAAACGTCGAAATTACTTAACGACGCGGCCAGACGTTTCTATCTCTCCTGGTCGCAACTTTTCGAGCAAGTTAATTGTTAGATTCCGAGTGTAACTTGCACGACGTCTACGGTCACGGCGCGGAAACTTTCGTCGTTCCTAAGCGATTCGATGCGTCTACGCTCGGCTGTATACGCGCGTATCGTGTTGCAAGAACGCGCGGTTGAACTTTCCGTATTTGAGACGTGCCAATATTGAAGATCGTAATTAATAAACACGGCGCGGTCCGCGGAGTATTAATTCCGTCGCCTCAAATATTTGCCGGCGAAATTAATTCGTAGGTACCGCGGGCGGGATGTCACTCGGACGCGCGTAATCCAGCCAAAGAGATAACCATCAGGATACACGGCAATTACTATTACAACCGAGACAGACATTCCGCGCGCGTCTACCAACGACTTCGTTTAAAGGGAATTTCGACAATTACGTCGAAAAGGACGCGCATGGCTGATTTCAATGTCCTTAAAATACGCTGTCCAGGTCGATGGCCCGAAACGGGAATCCTAATTGCTTTCGTCCAATTTCTGATCTACGTGGTTTTCATTGATCGAAGTTGCCCTGAAATTATTTCACGAGACGTTTTTATACTCGAGGAGAACCGAGAGCTTTTCTGTGGTCGCGTAAATAGTATAAGCGTTCCCTTAAATAATCTCGGTCGTTTGCAGCTTTCGAGAGACGCGCTATTCAAAAAAAAAAAAAAAAAACATTTAGCCCGTGGTTTTCGCGAAATTTTCCGGTTCGCGGATGTAATGGCCGGCGCAATTGTGATTCTCGGATAATTAATGTCGCGCAACGGTTATGTCCCATTGCAGGCGGGTCTGGTATTGTTGGTTTTTCAAGCGCGGGACGGTCTCATCCCCTGACCCAGGTTAACGCGGAAATGGCTGCTCGTGAACCGCGGACGGTTCGCGATTTATCAGAGCGCCGGAAACGAATTTTCCCGCAAGACACAGAACGCGTTTACAAGCGAGAAGGTCCTTTCAGCGGCTCGCGTGCCCGGAATGCCGTTCCTCCCCGGAATAACTGGCATAAAGTTAGCGCAAGAAATTACGAGGAGGTCCAATTGTCATCGTCGCTACCAGGAAGTTACGTTGGACCGTGGAAAATGGAACGATCCTCGCCTAAACTGGTCTTGGAATATGCGATGCAACTTTTCAAAAATTTCGTCCCGAAACGCTTGACCGATTAATCGACGAAAAGAAATTTATTTTCTCGACTTCGTTGCGCTCATTTTGCGGAGTCTCGTACGTCCCCTTTAACGAAGAAAATTAATAGACGCAAAACTTTGAGTCGAGTAATGACTGGTAGAAGAGGAGGAGGCCACGATAACGCGGCAAGTAGGCGAGAAAGATAGCGTTCCGCTGGCAATGCTGGGTGAAATTAACGGTCTCGTTATGCAAAAAGACAACGTTATCGTATATTAAAAGAAGAATCCACGGAGGCTACGGTCGTTGGATATTCAAGAGTCACGCGACAAACGCCGTTTTCAACGCGAGCCACGACCACGCATTCAAGAGAATTCGATAACTTTGGAGGGACCAGCTTGTTTTTCCCTGTGACTTCCGTGGAACGCGGAATCTCCAATGATTCAACAGCGAACAATGAGAGGGGCATTGTCGTCGATCCAGGCGACGAGATTCACGATTCGCCCCTTAAATGTCCCGTAATTTCTTGGACGATAATTAGCAGTCGCTTGCACCTCGGTTGGCGTCGACGCTGCTTTACGGTTGCAATTAAAAATTTTTTAATTCCGCGGAGGCCTCCCCTCGTTTCTTCCCGACGACGTCGACCCGTCCGTGGGGAGCCACGACGAATATACATCCCCCTCGTCGTTCGTTCCTCGCTCGACGCGAACTTTTCACCCTCTTCGGTTCAAACTAATTTTTTACTCGAGAGAAGTAACCACTGGACGGAGTCGAAATGGAACACGCCCCCGTTAAATTTGAACTTAAACGACAGACGCGTGACCCACATGCCAAACAGGGACAAATTAAGTCATACGCTGCTCCGCAGCGTTTTCCAGTTAAAAAAGAAAATTTCTCGAGCTCATGGACGAACTGTTCTCCCCTAATTTACGATCAAGTTACGAATTTATAAAAATTAACCTTTTCGTAAATCAAATTCAGCAATACCGTGTCGTAAAATTTTTATTCGCGAATAAGAACTGTAGATTTGATTTTTATCGGTCCCGTTTCGTCAAAAGGGACGAATAGAGTGGTTTTTGCGCGCAATTACCCTGACCCCCGTCGCGTTTCAATATGTATTCGCCCAGAACCGAGATACCGTACACGGGAGAATAATTCCGTCGCGCGAAATTAAGGGATGATCACGTTCACCGTTGCTTAACGCCCGAGGAAGACGTGACTGGCTAAATAATAGGAGGCTGTTGCCGCGTTGGATCGCAACAAGCGATCTATAGGATCGTTAATCAGGTTATTTAGCACGACCTAACCGCCACTTTGCCTTCTCGCCCCGACGCGTATCTCCTAATTCGGCTTTCGTCGCGACGCGCTGGGAAATTTGATTAGATTTCGGGATCCAAAGAGCCGCGAGATCTCACACGTGTCTGGGAAAAATCCACAGGGCGCTCGATCTTTCCCAAGGACCGAAGAATCCGCGGGGTTTTCCACCAACGAGCACTTCGAGATCTACTTCAAACGAAAAAATCTTCTAAATTGGGTGCACGCGAACCTTTTCGAGCAGCAGCTTCCAACATTTTGTCTCGGCTTTCTCAGAAGTTACAAACTGAAAGGGCACTCGAGAATTTACATTCACCGACCCTTACAAACGACGCAACATGCTACTGCAATTCCTTTAAGTGTCTCAGATCCTCTGGAACGCAGCTAACTAAGCATCGAAAAGGCGATTCGACGTATCGATCGTCAAAGACGAACGTTTCGTAGGTTCCTGGTGTCGTTCGATAGACACCAATCGACGCGAACACGATCGACGAACGCTGAACGTATTGTCGTTCGTTTGGCGCGTCCATTAACCCCTGTCGTACGGGTTTAATTACAAGCAATTGGATCTACATTGGATTCGTCAATTTCAACGACGTTAGAACGAGAGTCTATTGATCGCAACGAAATTCAAGAATACTCCGATAATACGAGACCCTGCTTCTAAACTTTCTATTGAAAAAATATCAAATCTGATCTGTAAATCTCCAAACGGGCTTTGGAATGGCGAATTCGGCTATCAATAAATCCTAGCTGCCAATGTATCCGTGAAAAGGAACGATTAATGTTTCATCGGACTGCGAAGTTGGGTTCCCCGGGATTTTTCACGCATCCCCGTGGACACGTTCACACGAACGAACGATCTCTCTCCCGCGAATCCCGTTTCGTGCCTAGAAATACTTCCCCACCTACAAAATAATTTCTCGAAGGAATAGTCTGGAAATGGGTGAGTTATGTTGTCTGAAGTTTTATGTTTTCAGCGCCGACTTCGGGGGCTACGGTTCTTCCCCAACTTCTCGAATGGTGTAAGGCGAAGTAGAAACGTGACCGGGGCTTCGCTCGCGAGTCGAACGAACGGACAGAACGGTACGCCGTGTCTGTTTTTCCAAGCATCGAACAACAATCGCCCGTGTCAATTAAAAGCTAACAGCCCCGGATGCTGGTCGCTAAACAGCGGGGAATTCTTTCTCGTTAAAACGACTGTTAACCCAAGGCCAATCGACCGAACATATCGTAATTTTCCTTTTCCTTCTAATCAAAGTACGTTACTTGAAATTATTCCATACGTAGACCCTCGGGGTTAGCAATTTTTTGTTAATCGTAGAGTAATTTCACAAAAATTTAGAAAAGTCTTTACCCAATTTTGTCCGAAATGTTCCGACAAGGGGTGGGAGTCTGAAGCTCGGGCTTGCAGTTTAACCAGCAAAAAAATTCGCAGAGTCCGGCTTCTTTCACGGTTTCCCAGGGCGATCACGCCCCCAGGAGTTCCGAAACGCGGCCGTGATTCCGCATCCGGGGTATTTCCGCGTGGAATTGGGATTCGCTGCACGATGGCGCGCCCCCGTTCCGGCCATCGAGGATCGAGAACGGAAGAAATCGAGCTTCGGTCCACCGTTTCCACGAGGAAGACGGTGATCGCCGCGAGTCCGATAGGAGGCAAATTGCCGTTATTTCGAGACGTAAACCGACCCCCATAAATAAGGGTAAAGGAAATCGTGCGCGCGCGATGGGCAACGCGTAACCCCGCGGGGCTTTTCGAGCTTTGAAATATCGCCGGGAGCGTTTGCGAACGAGGGTGTAGATATTAGGGCGGATCGCGTCGCGAGAGACGGCCGAGCCGTGGCAAAAACGACGACGCCGGGAATAAAAATGAAACCTGGGGCTAAGGAAAAACCTGCCGGGGTGGGTGTTACTGCCACTGGGTTTCATTATGCAGCCTCTTATAGTTGGCGTAACTCCCATTGCTCGTAAATATGAATTACGGCTGGCCGAAATAGCTTGGCGTACCTTACTGTATCCACGTACGAAAAAAGCCCCGTTCCCCGCGCCAGTCCACCGGACCGGCTCAATAATTTATTCCGCCCGCGGAGGACCCGTCCGATGAATGAAAATGGCCGTCGACCTTTAGCCCCCGACCACGATTTTTTTCTCCACGTCCAACGATCGCCCCCCCACCTTCTGGCGACAAGTTGCACCGGTGACGAGACACGGGAATTGCACGGGACAGGGCCGCGAAATTGCTGGGACGATTTGAACGCACTCCAAACGATACCACCCACCTCCCCCCTGATCGTCGCGTCTCTGTCTTCTCGATCCATGCCCGACTAAACGACGCTAACTGGGCCAAAATAATTTTTTATCGATCGTTTTTCCGAGGAACTCTTGAAAATGCGAAAACATCCGATGGATTTAATGTTAAGTATAACTGAAAATTGATAAGTAACCACGCGATCTACGTTCGAATGGATGCTCGTTTTAGTCAGTAAAACAAAAGACATGCGCGCGTCGAATGTTCGTCGAGGCACGTTCCCTCTCTTCGTCACAATTTGCCTCTCGGTCGCATGGTCTGTACACGTGGTGTTTTTTCCTCATAAATAAAACTTATTCTTTTATTGTTTAACACGCTTAATTCATATTTAATATAAAACCCCTAAAACCTTTCAACATTTAAGCTTTTCTATCGTCGATGTTAATTATTTTAATGGCGTGCTTCGAACGCGCCGCGTTACCGTCAATGTCGACGCGTGTTTCGCCGTTGTTCGTCGTCGAATGGATTTACAGAAATTAAAATGAACCTTTCATCGTCGAAGCAACGCGGAACAAATCGTGGCGTGTTCGCGAAACATTTTCCGTATCTATTATATCAGTTTAACCGCTCTAAACGTTCTCTTTTAGAGAGAAACCATCAGGAAGTGGAAAAAATTAATGACGAAATCCCGTGCGATTGTTTACTGTAATTGTGCGAGCACTCCACATCGCGATTGACGTTCCGTACAAAAATATGAAAAGCATAATGTTTCCCTACTTCAGAAACATTTAACGAGTCTAGATTTCGTGCAATCAGGGATCACAATACT
Organism: Colletes latitarsis; assembly: GCF_051014445.1. Lineage (NCBI taxonomy): Eukaryota > Metazoa > Arthropoda > Insecta > Hymenoptera > Colletidae > Colletes > Colletes latitarsis. Next base: position 40,372,310 of record NC_135137.1, on the reverse strand, counting down.
CTTTTAAACAATGTTACGCCTTACCTTTATGGCTGAATACGCGAAAGAATTTTTCTCAAAATTGCAACTAAACAAGAATTATTCTGTACAGTACATATTTTACTTCCTTCTGGTCCTCTTTAACCTTCGATTTCTTTTTCTCTGTCAAATACTATCGTCAATGTATCCAAACTCAAATGCAAGTAGAAATATCGAGGTATGGTCAGACACGTTCGATAAATCTTACTGGATCGCAACTGTACTCGACGAATTTTTGAAAAATGACTGCATATTATATTTAAGCAGACATTTTACCCCCAGTCTGTATAATTTTCGAAATTAAATTTCCCCGTTGATTATTATCTTTTCCCAATTATCGGCCGTTTCGTAATTAATTACGGTCAGCCGATCAATCAAACCCGCAAGTACCACAGAAGAATAGATGGAATTTCATTACAAGGTGTACCGTTATAATTAAAAATTGTTACATTATGAATGAACGTTGTCGAATTAATTGCAAAATGGATGCACCCTATTGTTCGCGGTATAAAGTCGTGATTAATTAAATGTCTTTTAAAGATGCTGTTTAAGCTTTGATCGCACATACAGGGTGTTCGGCCACCCCTGGGAAATATTTTAATGAGAGATTCTAGAAGCCAAAATAAGACGAAAATCAAGAATATTAATTTCTTGACTGAGGCTCCATTAAAAAGTTATTAACAAATTAAAATAAAAATTTTCAGATAGTCCTGGAAAAATTATTTTTGGTTGCAGGGGACAATTATAATCATTTTTGGTGAATAGACATATCCCTGAAATCCTACCCACTTTCGAGAAAAAAATTCGTGTAAGTGCTGGAAGTTTTGGGTAAAAAAAAAAGACTTTCGAATCGTCTTGGAAAAATTATTTTTAGTTGCAGGGGTCAATTGCAAGCATTTTTGGTCAACAGACATACCCTCGAAATCCTACTCAGTTTCGAGAAAAAAATTCAGTACGGTCGGAACTTTAAACGCTAATAACTTTTTAACGAAATCTCCATCAATAAATTAGTGTTCTTGATTTTCGTCTTATTTTGGCTACTAGAATCTCCCATTAAAATTTTTCCCAGGGGTAGCCGAACGCCCTGTATAGTAACTGGTTGGTAATATTTAATAAACAGATTTCGTGAGCGTTCCCTTTGTCGTTAAACGAATTACCGCCATTATAATTCCCCAATTCGAGATAAAAATGTTTCTCGTCTCGCGACGCACGCCGGACGGTTCCTTTCGCAAGTAATCACGGCGATAGAGGGAATATTCCAATTATTATAGTCGCGTGGGCAGCCATAACGCGATACGAAGAAAGATTTTATGCTCCCCATTTACAGCTGGTCTTTTGCAGGTTTCCAATTGTCTCTATTGAATTAATTTTCCGTCTCGCTCTCTCCTTTTGTCGCCGCTGGCCTAGATTCGAATTGCACCGCCGGAGAAAGAGTACTCTCGCGAATGCGAACGGAAATACACGGGAATTATGCAGCTCCAATATTGGCCGGTACAAACGCCAGAGAAAGGAGAGGCAACGGGAAACAAAGGACAGAATGAATTTCCTAGCGAGAGAAATGAATTGCGTTCCGCGGACAGAGAAAACCTGTGCCTTTCAAAACATCAAAATGCATCGAAGGGTTTCGAAAATCATTCGATTATCAAAGTCCATCTAAAAATAGCCAAATTATTCTTGCATAATTTACCGTAGCCTGGTAAGCCGTGCGAATCACAGAAGGTAAACGATCGAAATAAATTTCCTTATCAATAAAGTTTTTTGAAAGGGCGAGCAAAAATACATATTCGACGTAACAGAGACTGTCATTTGCAGTGTTATAAATTGAGTCCAGTCCACTTTTGACAATTACCAAACTCTTCGAAGGGGTGGAAACGTAATCCAGACGGAAGCACCCATTGTTCAGGATCGATTCGAAAAGAACTGGCGTAGAAATTGAAGAACCACTGACCAAAATCCGGTTAAAGTTCCGAACTAAAACACGGAACACCGACGTAAACGAGTCACCGTGTTTCTCCGCGCCGTTTAACTTGATTTCATCGGTTACCGAGTTCCTCCGAGGGCTAGAAAACGTTCGAGGAACCGACGCGCGCTTCTGGCCGAAAGTTTGTTTAAAAGTTCCCGAACGGGTATTCCAAACGACACGGTTATACTTCATGTTACACCGCCCCCGCTCCCTTCAGCCTCGCGAAGATCGCTTAATTACTTTACCTCGGCGGTAAATAGCATCGTTCAAACGAATAGTCGCAACGATAAACTAGGAAGACGAACTTTCCCCGTTTCTAATTTCTGTACGCCTCCTGAACTAGTGACCTATGGACCATTTGCATAGCCTTTTCATTTTAAATTAAATGCACAGATTCTTTAGATGCTTTAGATAGATGTGAACATTAATATATTAATAATGATTGATAATCGAGGAAAATGGACAAATAGATAAATTTAAATAAGTTTAAAGGTCTCTCTGTCCCCGATGCAGGCGTTTCGATCGGTCTGAGTGCGTACAGTTCAATTATAATTGATATTTCGAGGTATCCGGGTGGCGTTAAGTCAATTCCGGACACTTTGGAAATCTGTATGGCCTTGGTCCAATTTTAAAAGTGGGTCAAAGTCACCAGCATTTTAGAAACGCTTTTGACCGGTTTAAACGCTGTATTTTATTTTATTTTTTGTTTTTTACGTGGAGGAATCCTCATGGACAGTGCAGGGGGACACTTACCGGTTAAAACCCCACGGTGACCACCCTCAGGCGCCTGGCAGGGGACCAGGAGACATCACAGAGTTCCCCGCAGAGGCGCCTATTTTATAAATAAAGGATGTATTACAATTTAAAATGAAAGAAATAGAGGATTTGCGATGTACGTATCAATGAGACACATCCTTAGGTATTTTAATAATCTTGAAATTAATCGATTGATGTCCAATGATGGACCGTAAATGGTAATGGGGCTCTAGAGCCTTAGAAAAATGGGCACGAAAAAATATATTGGGTGAAAGGTCTGCTCGTATGCCTATACTATGGTTGGATTATGGTCTGCAGCGGGAACGCACGAACGGCGAACATTATAGCGGCCTGCAGGAATGTTGCGTATCGATTTTGAAAATTATCATGCAAACAGGCCAGCCCGGTAATAGGTTAATTACCGGTACCGGCCTCCCGTTAAATCCCGTTAGTGTAAATCATTTTCGATTCCAACAGCTTTATAGACGCGCCCCTGGCAATACATTCCGTGCAAACTAATTACACACTCGTCGTTACGTCTAATTCTGCAATTATCCAGCCAACGAACCGTGCGAATTGCCAAGTACTGCCTATCGCGACGAAAACGCACGAGAACGTGCGTTTCTCGATGCGCCTGGACCAAGTGTCCTGGGTACGTTCGATCTGCAAACTGCTCGGGGTTGTTTATCGATTCGGTACTGGGAACGCCATCTTTTAGGGGGTGAATCAGTTAGGAATTATCGTACTAGCAGGGGTAATATCGCCACAGTCGAGGTATTAGACCTTTCACCTTATGGACTTTCGTGGTCCAAGCTGACTGCCATACCGACCTGAAAATTCGGGGGTGATTTTAGCGTCCTCTTCTCATGGATGGTGGTCAGTTGAGAAACTATTCGCTGAATTAGTATTGATAGGGAGACAGCTGTAATACATGTGAATTGACTATGAAAAGGATTGAAATTCATTTCTAAATCTGTTGGTAATGTTATGAGTGACACGAAAATGGTAATGGGGTTTCGAGACCCTATAAAAGTGGACCGAAAAAATACATTGCGTGAAAGATCTACTATACCTCGTCTCTGACAATACTCTAGAATCTTTGATGAATCAATGAGAATCAAAACTAACCTAGGGAAGAAGCTCTGTATATATGATGACCTATGCAAAGCGGATCGCAGCCAATTTGCTAATATTATTTAGTTTTTAATTAATAATCGCATTACCCAGCTAAGAGTGATACGATTATTGATTAAACGTTAAATAATATTACCCAGGTCTCACCACGAGGAGGTTGCTGCGAGTGGAGACCCGAAGAGAGATAGATGGAATCCAAGTTCCATCGATCTCCCTTTTACATCCTTAGAAACTAGATTAGTCGTGCCAAGTAATTATTTTGTTTAAAAGAGGGACGAAGCTAAATCGTGGGAGACGCGACGCGATACGACGCGATGCACCATGCAATAGTGCAAGGAACGAGAGACGCGAACCGAATAGCGAGGTCAAAAGGGTCAGCTCGTTGCCTCTTGGCAAGTCCGATCGAAGGGGAAGGGAATCGACGCACCCGACACAGGTTCCCCATTTCCCCCAAGCATCCTGTTGGGAGCCAAATGGACCCAACTCGGGATGTCTGACAGAGAGAGGGATCCTGAGTCGGGGCTACCGTAGACAGGAACAGTCCCTGATCCCCTCTGCGGCCGAAATACCCTTTCCCTTGGATCGTCTCACTAGAGGACGGCAACTAACCCTTCGGACCAGCTAATCGGCCGATCACTTGCTTTCTACATGGAAGCAGTGGTGATCGGAGCAGACGAGAGACGGGGGAAAGAGAAGCTACTTGTTACATAATTACTTGGCAGGACACGCGGCTACACTAGGGGCTTAAGACTAAATACCAAGTAATTATTTTGTTTAAAAAGGGATGAAGCTAAATTGTTGGAGACGCGACGCGACGCGATGCTGAACCGTGCAGCAGATCTTCGGATCGAATCGACACTACCCTTGGTAGATTGATTTCTATTTCTAGAAATCGATCTATCATTGGCAGGCGACTAGATCTTTCGGACAAACTGGACGGTCGATCACATGTTTCGTTCGACGAAACAGTGGTGACCGAAGCAAGAAACGAGAGAACGAGTCGAGAGAAGCTACTTGTTAAATAATTACTTGGCAATATTGGGAGACGCATACAATAGGGACTTAAAATTAACGTCGAAGCTCAAGTCTAGTCAAGTTGAAGCTAAAATTCGGACGATAGAAGAAAACAAAGTTCCTTGATTTAGTTGTACCAAGCAATTATGTGATTAAAAAGAGGGATGAAGCTAAATCGTGGGATACGCGACTCGACGCGACGCGATGCTGTACCGTGCATCTGATCCGAGGATCGAACCTACTGCCCTTGCTAACTCGATCTCAACAAGAAAACAGAGAACTGCAACTCCGAATCGAGGTCTCCATTTCTCCAACGCAACCCGCCGGGAGCCCGAAGGACCCGACTTAGGCTGTCTGACAAAGAGAGAGTACCTGAGACGGAGTCGACTTCCGCTGGAAGGTATGCGTTTCCGCAGAATACGGAAACTCCACATCTTCCAGCGAAGTGCCGTTTTCCCTCAATCAAGCTTACCAAGGGAAGGCGATTAGATCTTTCGGACCAGATACACGGCCGATCACATGTTTCAATCGATGAAACAGCGGTGACCGAAGCTAGGAACGAGGGAACGAGAAAACGAGAAGCTACTTATTGAATAATTGCTTGGTAAAACGCGAAAATATGTACAATAAAGAAATCTTCGACGTTAATTTTAAGATTCGCGACGAAGCTTAAGACTAATTAACTTGGAATTAGAAGTCCCCCGGTGGTTGTGGCGTACTCCCTCGATGTCCTTGCGATTAATCTAAATTTAAACTGAAATCAAATTTAACATTTATATTAGTGAGATATGGGAGGAAATTAAGCAACATATTACATGAATTTAAGCTGAAACATAAAAATAAAAATCTTATATTAATCAGTGTCATCGAAACAAATATGGTACATGCATCGACACAATGTTAGAGATATCAAAACGAACATTCGTAATAATGGAAGAAACTTGGATCGAGACCCCAAATTGAATCAACACAATATTGTACATATCAAAACGAACATTCATAGTAATGAAAGAAACTTAGATCGAGACCCCAAATTGAATCAACACCAAACAATCAAACGAAATGAAAGAATCAAACCAAGTACCTCCGCAGATTATTACGAGAATTCGAGCAAGAACGTAACCACAAAAATCTTATTCTAATCAGTGGAATAAAAATACCTGATACTGTATAGAAACAAATACAGTATATGATTGAACATACATTATTATATCCTACAATATTACACATATCAAAGCAATAACATAAAGTCGACAAACAATGTAAAAATAGAAACAGAGAACAGGAACATTCATAATAACCAAATAGAATCAGATAGGAACATAAAGTAGAATTCACATCAAACAAACAAATAAGCATAATAAAATATAAATAAGTGGGGGGGGACTTACTACTTGTTGTCAGTACATAGGATAGTTACCAGTCATCACCGTCCAGCACTGGTCAGTAGTGGTCAGTAGTGGTCAGTAGTGGTCAGTAATCGGATCTGCGCTGGTCAGCACTGGTCAGTAGTGGTCAGTTCTGGTCAGTCCTGGTCAGCCCTGGTCAACCCTGGTCAGCCCTGGTCAGTCCTGGTCAGTCCTGGTCCCCCCAGTGGTCAGCGGTGCGCGAATGGCCTGACTTCGGCCCGCGAGACCCGATTCCCCTGGATGCTCCAGGGGTACTGAAGAATTTGTCCAGCGGTAGTCTTCGAGTGGGGAAGTCGAAGAGTGGGGAGACAATGTCAACGTGAAGAGTTAAGAACCGCTTGGTCTAGAGAACAATACTATTTCGATTGGTCCCATCTCTTGACCATTTCTAGATCTCCACTGGACCGCTGACCTTAATGTCAACCTCACTGTTGACCACCAGTGACCATAAGTTAGTCATTGTTGATCATTGACCCATTAAATACGAAGATTAAAGCCTTCTTACGAGGATCCCCTTACAATTTGATGCATGATTTTTTTAACATTTTGTTCCACTTTGGAAGAGTGTATCTCATGTTATAAAACACTCATGGTACAGCGACAGCGTTCATCCCACTAGCGATAGGTCTATTCTTTACCTCGTTTATGTGTAATAGGTGTACATGGGTCGGAAAATAAAAATGCCTGGACAGTTGAGACTCAGAATCGTATGCAGGTCACAATCGGATTTCAGCTGTTTCGAAAGCAAGAAAGAAAGTCTCACATTCGCCTTCTTTCTTGAATTCTCGAAGCTGTCCAAAGCACCTAAGCTCACGTACACATGGTTGTGAATTTGGTGTGCGTAAATGGACGGGTAAGCTTACTCTGGGCACTGGTCTGCCGTCTGAGAGAGAATACCACCGTCTGTGGTATCGCAGATGGTTTGAGAATCATCGTTCGATATCATAGGGTGCGTTTAGACCAACGAATGGCAAATGCATTTATCGAATGCTTTACCATAGATGAAAAATTGATAAAATTTCAAATCGTTCTGAAAAAATTATTTTTAGTTGAGGGGGTCAATTACAGTAATTTTTGGTCAATAGACGTACCCTCGAAATCCTACGCAGTTTCGAGAAAAAAATTCATTACCGAAAACTTCATGTCTGACCATATCTCTGACTGTTTTCCTGAAATTTCATGCGTACGTTTAAAGTATCATAACTTCTAAACGAATTGGCGGATTTTAATGTGTCAAAATACAAATAACTCGAGAATTCGCTTGGTAGATCTGCACCCAGCCTTACCAGTAGCTACCAAAAGGGTAGTTACCAAGGTCTCCTTCCTAGGGGTGGTTTCCTCTAAACTACCCACCGTCGATAACGCGTTCCGCAGTTTCTAAAACCAGCGTGACGTCGATATCTGCTCGCGAATATTAGTCGAGGGTAAATTCTCCAAGTTCCATCCGACAATAACGAAACTTCGCGCGCCATCAGGAATCAATAAATCGTCGTCGATCGAAATCCTGGCGCAACGTACCGCAGATACGGTTTCTCGATCGAACCGGAGGAAGGTCCAACCAGGAAACGAGGAAGTGCCAGTTGAACCGCTTCCAAACACTCGATTCTATGAATTCCGACGGAACATCGAGTCTATAACGGTGACCGACGTGCCCGCCAATTGGGTTACCAGCTATCGAGCTTTTTGCGCAATTACCCGAGCTCATCTGTGATTTCTTTTTTTCTTTTTTCTTTTTTTAGCTAGTGCAATGATTTATACCAGGGATATTAAATCTGCATCGCGATCCGTCCGAGTTTCTCAACTTTCGCGAGACCGTAGACCTTTCGTTTCCTCGATGCCAGATGCTGCACCGGAGTATCGCGCTCGCGTCCCGACAAGCGTTGCCTTGGGCGATCCGATGAATCTTCCGCGAGGATATACGACGTCTGATCTCTCTGCGAGTCCGTGAAACCTTGCCCCGGGCTGAATAATGCGACTCGCGAAGCCCGAGTCAACGACGCCCGCGATTAGTCTCCCGAAGTAAGAACGGGGGACTCGAAGGATCCATTCTAAGTTATACACTCGGTCGAACGAGTTCCCGCGCGCTTCCGTAATTTATTATACCGTTACTCGAAACGTAACGGAGACGAACGAACAGGTTTTTCGCGCAACCTTTCAGGGCGAGAATCGGATATCAACCCCCCTCCCACCGATGAACCCGGTTATCGCCGCGAAGTTTGACGTATATTAAAATCAACTATGAATACGAACAACCCCCAGTTTAATTGTTGCACGCTACGCCGCGAATTTTCTGTGGAAATGTTTAAATAAACCCGTCGGTCCGTAGCAGAATCGATAAATTGCAAGTTGACTACTCCAGACGCGCTCATACACACCCAGACCGGGAACAATGCCACCAACATGGTTTACGATTGGACACAAATGTTTAATTTGCATTTGAATATTGGGTTTTCTCCATACTGTTACCCGACCAACCGTACCAAACGCGTTAAATTTGCTTTCATCGATAAATTATACTTCCAAAAACTTATTGGCTGTTAACTTTACTAACGAGGAGATTTTTTTCTGGCCACGCGGGGTTTTCGAGTTACACCGCTCGACAACTTTGCCTGTGTGCAAAGTTTCGTCGAAATTAACGTATAACAGTTGGGTGAAGTTTCTTATAAGCGGGTTCCACAGTGTCACCTATTGGCCGATGTGCCGTTTTGCCTCACAGCCCCTTCTTTGGCTCCCTCGTGAAACAAAACTACTAACAAGGGTGGTTCGGTACACGATACGTTCCAAAAATATTTGCAAGCACATTTCGAAAGTCGGTGCTTTTCGTTGATAGGAAAATCTCAAAACTCTAGATTATTTCGAATACCAATTACCGTGTTTGTAAATCGATAACCAGTGAAACCGACGCGCGACGGATTATTCGCGACTTTCGTTCGGTCAAACAGTTAAAATTTCTATCTGCTCGCTGCGACATATTTCACCGGACAATTGAAACTTTTATTTTTATTTAACACGATCGCAGCCATGGGCTACCTCGCCGTCCAATACCGGCCGTTTATCGTTTTTAACGATATACATATCTCGCGACGCGACACCGATCGTCCGACCTTACGGACGAATTGTTTCGAATATTCGATTTCATCGATGTACCTAAACTGTTGTATTTTCGCATACCTTACCGTAATTTTGCAAACATAAAAAAAAAGAAATATTACGTTACGGGTGGACAGGAATTTTGCACGTTTCTCTGCGCGCGGTGTGTCAGAGCCAAAATCGAGAAGCGTTTCCCTCCGGCGTGTCGCGCCTGATAGAACTGTCATACTTCCCATCTACGTACAAACTTCGATACGACTAATATTCGCTGGATTCCCAGCGATACCTTTTACGAGCGAAACGCTTTAAACGGGAATATTTATTAAGCAAACAATGGTTCCCGAATCGCTCCGCAACCACGACAATATTTGTTTTCCACCACATATGCGTTATACAGTATTTTTTCACGAGATATCATAACGAAGGTACCGCGGAAATTAACGCGCGACAAAATCCTGTTTCGTCGAAACCAAACGGTCGACAGGGTGAATTTTTCGGGGCGCGAAACTCTCGCTGGATTTATCGGCTGCGTAAACATTCCGTTTTCACGCGGACCGTCCGGCGTTCCTATTAGCGGAACTTTTATCGCTTTGGCGTAAAAATTGTTTATAAAAAACAAGAGCCAATAAACACGACCGTATCTCGCATTCGAACATTGTCGTTTAATGCCGCTGGAACGGGGATGAAACGGCAATGTATGTCCTGCACACACGCGACAGAGAGAAGGGGCATTAAACATGGAAAAAGATTGGCAAGCGTGGCCACGCAGAGGAACGTTTCACGTTAAAGGCATACTTTATGGGACCGTGGTTTACAAAGTAGATAACAAATCGCGGTTGCAAAGGTAGCGTCGTTCAATATTTAATTGTAATCGCCTTTCGAGGAATCCGTTTTTTAAATCAACAACGATCGAGAACTGTCCGCAAAAACGTACAACGATGGCTCGCGCGGCGAACGGTACAGCTTTATTCAAATAAAATCCGCCCCCGTATCAGGTAAATAATTAAATTAACGATGTAGCGATTCCTACGGGGAATGATACACACCGGGCGGAATTGATATTCCTCGATTGCGACTCGAAATGGCGCTGCAAGATGGGTACGCCATACCCACCGAAAAAGTTCGGCCAACATTTTTTCGCAGCGACGGTATTAATTTTGACCCGCGCTAAAATTTTTGTAATATGTCACCGGCGAGGGCAAGAATTTTTCTTCTCTACCTTATTTTTATCCCCCCTTCGTTTATACATTCGGTGATATTTTACTCCGTCTGCCTGGAATAATTAACGTTTTCTGCAATATGAGCATGCAATATGAAACACGTCGAGTGTACGCAATTAATATTATACTATTGTATTATGTTTTCACTACATAAATATATTATATCATATTTTATTGCAATACGCATTATTAAATATTCTGGATACGAAGTTTAACAATCGAATATTTGTTTATTTGACTTCCCCGTTCATTTATAACGAACAACGAGGTCCTTCAATTTTCTTTACAAATTCCTGGGGCATTCCATATTGCGTCCACGCGTATTTACATATCGCACATTCGATTGCAAAGTGGTGGCCGTTCTTCGTCTAACAGCATCTCGAACGGTTTCCAAATTAACATAATGGCCCTTGCTTCTATCTTCCGATGGTCCCTGGATAATACGTTACACATCTGCAGTATAAGTTCGCTAAACGAGTCATCTGATTAGTTTTACGTTCTAGCCTTCCCTCGCGGAGCGTCGTTTAGATCCTCGAAATAAATTTACAACCGACTATCAGCGCAAGCACTAACGGGGAAAACGTTAAAACACTGAGTAAAAAATGACCCAGCATCGACTGACAAAGTCTTTTTAAAAAATATATAATTTCGTATTCGTCCCTGTTTTACTCTTAAGATGGTTTCGTAGACCAGTAAAGGGATCAAAAGAAACTATAGGAATGTATAAGTCTCCGGAGAATTTTCTAATATTCAAATTTACTGCTCGATGCATGGAATCCTCGCTGCAGCCAGTGCCTTCTTATTTACACGAGTTTCCCCTTACAAACCATGATCACCGCGGGGATGAATTCTTTTCCACCAGACGCGACAACGACCCTATTTTTCTCCATTTATCGTGCATCCAAATACCAGGGTTCTTTCTTCTACAGCTCCCGTTTATTACTATAACTCACTCCTCCGCCCCCGCGATTCACTCCTTACGAACCTTTAACTCCTTCAAGCGTGCTGGTGCGCTTGCATCGCCGAGCATCACCAATGATAACTCTTTGTTATCCTTCCGCTGACTTTCTTCCCTTTTCTCCAACTTTTGTCTCGGAACTTCATATTATGCCGCTAATTTTATTTCCCTTATCTCACCGCGTAATTTATTCTTTATTTTCTTTTCCCCCCTTCTTACTTTCTCGTTCTATACCTCCTATTAATTTCTCTTTTATTGTTCGTAAACTTAGATTAATAACAGCGTACAGCTGTTCCCCGGCCTCTCCGCCCACCGCATATTTACTTTTAATTGCAGAAATTTCTTTTCGCGAAGACACAGCTATCGAATAGAATCGATATCGATGCCTGGACTAATGGCATTTTTATTTTTGTTGCCTTTCATTTGATGTTCCGAGCCGTGGAACTAATCAATCAACGTATCAAAGACACGGTTATGCTCACGGAATTCCTGAAGAGAGTTTCGAAGGCGCAGTCATGTTCCCAATATAAATGCCTCTACTAGCCATTAATCTTTTAATATTTTTTTCCATCATAAAGGAGTAAACAATGGCTTTCGATGGTGCATTATTCGTTCGATAAAGAGCCACCGACGATCTATATGTTCGTTACGTTTATATTAACGAGAAAAAAAGAAATTTCGACTTATCGGTCGAAGCAATTAAAAACGTTTAACCAATTCGCCGCGATTCATCGACGCTCGTTCGTTGAATTTCCCAAACTAAGTCGTTGTTTCGTCGACGTTAAACACCGAACGCTCGTTCCAAACATGGACGAAACTTTTTATCCTGTAAGTTCCTATACACGCCTGCGCGGCGTGTTCCTGTTTTTGTAATTAATACGCCGACAAAAGCATCAACGCGAATTCTTCACGAAGCGAAATTCATTAAGCTAAATTCTGGCGCGTTTGCTCGACAATAAAAATGCAGCGTAGCGTTCCCCGCAAAATGTATAGCCCGTAAGTAAGTTGACGCATCGTCGAAAAAATGCACGTGAAAAATTGGTAACAAACGGGCGATAGGAAAATCAATGGTCACGGTATCGGGGAACATCGCTAATTTTATTATCCTTAATTTTCAGAGGAACGAATGGAACTTGGGGGGAAAAAATGAAATAGACGTTTAAAATATTCCGAGACACGTACTCGAGCCATTTCGATGTTGAATATATTCTTCTCCTTCGAGGGGCATTATACGATTCTAATTTATGTACATATTTATAAGATGTTACTTGTTACGTACGACCATTATTCATCTGCGCCGTGCAATGCAATATCGTGTGCTTTTATGTCCCCAAACGTCCTCTCTAATTGCTCGAACACGTTATAAGAAACGTGGCTTTGTAGTTCACTGTAAATACTGTTCCTGAAAAAGGCACTCGCCATTAGGCGAAACGTCGAAGAATAAATTAAGTTCTTCTGCTTTCCTCCCATCTATCATGAGCATTGTCCGTCTTACCCTTTAAGGTTGTCTTTTATCAATTTTCGCGGAATAAATTATTTTTCGTCGACCCCGCGAACGCTACCGCGCCGATGCAAAGGGATTAAAACGTTCGTTTTTGTTTATCCCCGAGACAGCGACGCCTGCCCTGGGGGAGGGTAACAGGAAATAGAAAATTCCAGGATCGATGATCGCGTTGGAGACGTCGCGCATAGTGCCCACGCGACTCGGGGAACAATACAAAGCGGAAATTCATTACCGCAAAGCACAATATGGAATCCAAATCGATTCAGATGCTACGGAGTGCGATTACCTTGGCTATTCCGACGTCGTGATTACTCGTTATTCGCGTTTCCACAAAGAAACAGGAATATCCAATCCCGGCCACCTTCGCGTGTATATACCCGGAGAATTAAATTTCATTTCAAGCTCGGGAACACCGCGTACCGGAACACCATTAAACTCCTTTGAAAAGAACCATTCGAACAATATGCGGGGCGAGCCGTCTAACTTGATCACCTTAACTCTCCGCGACTCCGAGGCCACATACCCGGATATCTATATTTTCCTACTCCGATTCCATTCTTTTATCCCCCGGGGACGCCATTGTTGCTTCGAGACAAACCTTTTATGACAATTTCTTGCTCCTATCAGGTCAATCTTGGAAGATTGTATTTACTATATTTATAACACTCGACTACTTTCTTTTTAACTAGGTCTACGGACACTCGTTGCTCATATTTTTATTATAATTTTATTATAATAAAATGCAGTTTTTCTTTTAATTAGAAGATACATCCATATCGTTACATCAATTCAATTCAACATAAATTGCTAACAAATAATATTTATGAGTCCTATAACGTTAAGTTTAGAATCTGAATGCGTCAAATTGACGCGTACCCTAAACCTAGTGTTGAAGAACACTGAATCTGATTCCAGGGGAATTACAGTGCATCGCGTGGACCTTTTAAATTAAACAAAATTTTCGATCCTTTTTCCCACGCGTTTCCGCTCTGATTTCAAGGTGGAAAGTAAAGATTCGAGACGATACGATCGAAGCCGGATGTCAACAGGCTGGTGATCGAAGTTCGCGAAGCTGGATCGAGGATAAAACGCGCGAATATCCGATGTCCGGGATTAATTTATCATCGACGATCTCGTCCCGTTTTGTTCGTCGATGAAAGGGAGCTAGCGTCACTCGTACAAAGCGTACCACGGAACAAAGCTGCTAATTATACAAATTACGAAGCCCGTCCGTGTGTTTCATCGATGAAATTTAATCGGCAAAATAATCACGTCCCCGACAGAAGCTGTTCGTTGTCCGGCCTCGTCGAACGCAGGCTATTAATCGGTCGTGAAAGAAAAATAGAGCTACGATCCGTGCATACTTTCGATATGTCGCTGATAGAGACACGGACAACGTAGACGTCGAGACTCTAAGCGTATCTAAACTGTTTGCTTATCAATCGATAGCGAGTCACGTTTGATTCGGTTCGCCGTCAATTAATTTGGGAATATTGGCTGGCTTCGATATTTGGTTACTTTCGTTCGCCACGGCGAACACGGACTTATTATTATTGACAGGGCTCTAAATGATCAGGGATCCACGTGGCTTCAGGTCTATCGTATATTTTAATGAAATTAAAATAAATGTTTTTGGGTGTTCGGTTCTGGGAGAAATTTTAATGGGGGATTCTACAGGCCAAAATAAGACGAACATCGAGAATGCCAATTTGTTGATTGAAGCTTCGTTAAAAAGTTATTAAAGTTTAAAGTTCCATACCGGACAATTTTTCGGCGAAATTAAAAGGTTTGAAATCATTCTGAAAAAATTATTTTTGGTTGCAGGGGTCAATTGCAATCGTTTTTGGTCAATAGACATACCCCCGAAATTCTACGCAGTTACTACAAATTTTATTAATAATTTTTAACAATGATGTTCATGATTTTCTTCTTATTTTGGCCTCTAGAATCTCCCATTAAAATTTTTCCCAGGGGTGGTGGAATACCCAGTATATTTGATAAATCAGAAATAATATTGGAGTTCTCCAATAATAATTATAATATATAAAATTCGTTGGCAACGAACGAAATACGAGTCTCGTTGGCTGTTAGTTTCCGAAATGGCCACGCAATCGAGTGAGTGCATTCGGTCATTGGGCGTCGCGCGTATATATTAACGAATAATCAGAAATAATGACAAAACACGATCGTTAAGTGGTTCGATTCGACTCGCCGACCGGGGATAAATGAACGTTTAAGCGGACTTCGAGCGGCATAAACATTGGATTTTCAACGTGTACCGTCTCCGGAACAATGAAACTACCCCCGTGGTTCAATATTTAACTAATAGCGCGGGTTGTATCGATCACTGGGTCGATTGTTCGTTTACCTTACCGGAGGCGGTGTTCCAAGGTGATTAGAATCCGGAGAGCAACTCCGTCGGTCGCTCAAAGAGCTTTCCACTGTTGTACGATGACCCATATTTTGCAACGCGAATCGCATTGTGTCACTGGACTCAAAATGACTAAAACTAGCTGCCTCAGCGCTCCACCGGTCGATATTCGCGAGTCTTAACCAGCTGACGGACATAAATACGCCGCGAATTTACAACACTCTCGATCATCCTTTTTGCTTCGACGCTGAAACTCGGAAGACAAATCTGATGCAGAACCGCTAGCTGTTCGAGTCGATAACAGCTTTTTACCGCGATATTCCAGATCCATAGCATAGGTCAGGGTGGTATCGATCTTTTCCAGTTAAAAAAATATAGAAGAGAACCACCAATACGAACGAAGCCAGATGTCGAGTTAACTCGTGTTAGATCGGCGCCAAACGGTTTGGAATTAAAGGATCGTGGTGCGTCGCTATCTTTCCTTTCCGGGAGTCGCAGGGACGCGAACAACAGGGGGTCGGCTGCAAAATTTCGCGAGAAGTTGCTCGAAAGCGCAGCTATCTCGACTCGTTATCCCGCGTTTCCGGCGCCCGGGCAACTTCGCGAAAGCACGCGCCCCCCCCCCCCCCCTCGTCCACCGTTTCGTTTCCGCGATATAATTTTCGCGGTTGTAAGAGAGCCCGCCTCCCAGCTTCCGTCAGCAGCTACGACGGATAAAGTCGTCGCGATAGCCGCGACTATGGCGGCCAGAAGACAGGCGCTGACGGTTCCAGAGAACTTTGCCTTCTCCAGGAACCAGCCTATTCATTTTCGTCACCGAGCTCGTTCCGCGGCGATAATGCTTTTGCAACGAACACAATTCAACGGGGGTTGCAGATCAACTCCTCGAACACTCGGCGATTGTATTTGTTTATTCTTGGAGAAAAGACAACGAAAAAGAGATGCGTTTGCAACTATCGTAATTCAACTCCTCGAACACACTGTTATGTTTTTTATTCTTGGAGAAAAGACCAGGAATTAATTTGAAACTGTTTGCAAACGAAAGAGGTAGTTTATCGTTTTCGATTTCGCGAACCATCGAAACAATCCGGTCGGTTCCCCTTGAAGGTTCGCTCCTCGAATTCTCGTCTGTCGGTGCACGCGAAGCAGCGACGTCACGAGTTAATCAGTTCTTTAAAATTCACCGTTCGATATTCCATTTTTTCCCGGAGCCCGTGGTTGGTGCCACGTCGCGAAATTATCCCCCGTTGGCACGGCGTAACGGAACAGGAAAGAGAAAAGACGCGGACGCGTCGCCGCGGCGAATTCCAGCCCCGATTCCGGCGAGCTCGCGGATGCGAGATAACTTTTACCCGGCCTTCGTTCGCTAGCTCGTATCTCCTTCGCTGATTCCCGGCGACGAACGGGGTCATCCGCAAAGTTTTTCCACTCTTCGAGCGCGAAGCTTGTTGGCTGAAGGTACAACGAATTTTCACGTACGATCGTGCAAATTCAAAGTAACCGATCCCTCCCCCATCCTCCCGCCCGCGCTAGAAACTGTCGCCGACAAGCCCACCGTCGAGATACGTCCAATCTACGGCAGAGTTATTGATTTTATAAATTGGAACGATTAATGCATCGATCGAGGAATACAACGAAAAATTTATGAAACCAAAATATTGCGTTATCGAGAGTAAATTTGGAAAATTGACGTTCTTCGAATTTCCCAATAACGTGCTTCAACTTAAATTTTTGTCATTCCTGAAACAGTGAAATTAAGCAGAAAAATTTAAAAAATTGAATCAAATCGAGAACATTGAAATTACGAGTTCCCCAGGTCCCAGCGTGATAAACGCGTGCTAATATTTCGGAATAGAGGACAAGACACCGGGGACTCGCGCGGAATTTTAATGAAAGGACACATTAGGGTAAAATAGTGTCCCAGAAATTCGTCAAAATAGCGGACACGTTTAAAACTGAAAAACGACCGCGTTATAACCTGAATTTAAGATTTCGAATTATTATACGCTATTCTCCGCTGGTCACACTCGAAGCGACGGAGGTTCTAAAGTGAATTTGTCGCTCGCTCCCGAGTGCTTCGAGTCTATTTTACGGACAAAGGTAAAGAAGAAGCGGTACGTTTGACATCGTAATAGGTTCACCTAAACGGTGGTACCTATTAAGGTTTCGACGCGTTTGCTTCTATCGTTAAGGTGCCCCGGAAAATAGCCTGAATCCAGCCACCGTTGCCTCTTACTTTTAATCCGATTATCGAATCGGACATGGAAAAATATCTGAAAAGTCTTGCGTTGCCCGATAAACGATTTATATAATATTTCATAGCTCGAATTTTATCTCTAGAATCACCTTTGTTGTTTCTATTTTTGTAAACCATGAGATCTGCCTTTCTCGAAAGGTTTCCTCGTACACGAGTGCTGTAATTCTTCTTTCGGAATACGACAGTGAAAGTACTCTTTCGATTCGTATCTTTCTGGATTCGAATCTCGTCGATTTTCCATGCGAGTCGCGCACCGTCGAAACTTTTCTCGTTGCAAGTTCGTTCTGAGCGTCGCGGCCCGACGTTTCATTACCCGGCGAGCAACGTGGGGGGCCGTGTCGCGAGGAACGATCGAAACTCTCGCGATCAATATGCCTCGGCACGAAAATTACGCTCGAACGATGCGTAGCGATCGAGAACGGGAGCGCAACGTTTGACGTCGAACGTGTAAAAAAAAAGAAAACTAATAAAGATGTATACATAATGATTATACCGCGAGTTAATTGATCGTTCGACCGGCTAGCGTCAAAAACAGAACGTTACGGCGTAATTAGTTGTGCAAAGTAATTAGTCCTGCTCGTAGGAAGTTGTCGATCCACGCTGGCACGGTCGACAGTCGGCTGTGAAAGCTTCAATTTGCCGGCGAACGTTATTAAAACCGACGTAAATCAAAGCCAAGGTTTACGCGGCAAAAGTTACCGTCTTCCAACGACCGACGTCTTGTCGGCGAAACTGTTTTCGCCGCTGGTTTCCCGTTTCCTTTTTAACGCGCAAAGAATTATTCCCTCGATCTATCAGCTTCCGTTCAACGTCGCCGCGAACACGCCCGCGGCTATTAACAATCGCGTTCCCCCCGCAATTTCAAGTACCACGAGATCCGGGAACGTCACGAAAATAATTGACTCCCGGAAAAAGGCCAAATTCACGACCGTGCATCGACACAAAGGGTACACAATAATTGGGAGAAATGGAAACGTATTGCACGAAAGAACTCACGGTAAACGTAATATCGCACGGCAACAAATATCAAAAATTGTCATTCGTCCCCGTTACAATGATCAAAACGCATTTTTTAAATTAACAATCGCACGACTATTTTATAAATTGCTATCGCGTCGATGCAGGAATTAATACTTTGAATAATAAAATTACGGAAGCAAATTGATTCGATATCTCTCTGTGCGTCGATAACCCGTCCATTATTAATTCCACTGATAATTGACACTCGAATTTATTTAGGTTTCGTCGAGCACGTCGAGAATGGAACGAGCATTTTCGAATATTTTTCAATAACGGCAACTTCACTCGCGCGCACTCGAAGGGGGAGAATTTCTACTTGCGCTAAAATTTCGCGTGGAAAGCTAAAGAGAGAACCGAGCACGCCCTGCGTCGAATTATCAAGTAGCCCATACTGAACGAACGAAACGCATGACCACTTAAGATCGATCGATTCGAAAAGAGAGGATTGACGCTGTCGAACGAAAGAAAATCGCAGGGTGGAGGCGAGCATTAATGTCTGTCACGTCCTCCGGTTCATATTTCTCCTACCATCAATGGATCGAGCATTCTTGAGCTACGTTCGCGAAAGAGATATTTCGATCGAAGCAGAAGGAAACGGAGAACTAATAATAAGCGTCCAGAACGCGTATAAATATGGACGAAAGTGTCCATCTTGTGAAATCGTTTTTATTTCTGCGATATGTCTCTGTTAAATTAAACAGTCTCTATAGTGGTCGATGACAGACATAGATTGACCTACTCTGCGATCCGCTGCCCCTCGAGAACTAATTTTGCGCTCTTTTCAAAACGTAAAATATACAGTGGGCGTCGAGACGAGTGGCACAGCCGAACAAAGGAGGAATTCTACGTGGAAAGTAAGTCGAAATGGTGGAATGAAATTTGCTCGTATAATGCTCCGTTTTCGAGATAATTGAATTGGAAAATCTGTCGGGCGCGAGCGCGATCGAATACAATTTGCCCGCCGCGGCGTCTGACCATTAATCACTACTTCTACTTAACACTCGAGCCTGCGATATAAATCTATTCACCGTGAATCTAATATCAACAAATTTCGTTGTACATTTTTCCACGTAGAATCATACCGTCTTGAAACGAAACGTTCCAAAATTTCATGGTGTTTGTCCGTGCCCTTTCGTCCCGCGGGAGCTACTTCGCGGAACGACCCGCCCCGAACGGTACCCCGAGTTCCCAAGTTTTCCGAAAATTTTAAAACTCGTTCGAGCAGCGAAAGGATTGCTATTGCTGTAATTTTATGCCGACTCGGAATATCTTTACGCGCTTCTATGAAGTTCGAGGCTCTTAAGAAATTTCAACGTTTCGAGGCTCTCAAGACTTTCGAGATCCTGGAAATTCGCGAGACTTTGAAATCCATTCAGCCTGTTACGAGAGAATAAAACATTCAAGGTTTTCAAATACTCCCCGGCGCGGAGCTATACCTCGGCAGCCATTACAAACGGCATACTAGGGGGAAAAAAATGCAAGATCGTTTTGGTTGTTTCGAGAAAATGAGGCTCGAACGAATCCATTCCACTCTCCGGCCGTAACTTTCGTGGAGACTTAAGCTTTTCGAAAACTCGTGAATATCCGTAATTGGTAATTCTCCAATTTGAGTAGAACAAACTTATCAAATATTTTTAGAATACGATCGTAGTTTAAATCAATTCGAAGCAAAGATACCTCGCCGTTAATTTCCAGCGCATATTTGAGAGTAATAAAACGCGTATTTTATGTTTTCCACAATTTTTTTTCAGTCCCTAAAGAATTTTAAAGCAACCCCGCCCGAGGCTCGCGGCGTATAATTTAAAAAGCAGTGCTCCGATGCATACAGATCTTTATTCTTCTTTCAAACGGCCATTGTTCGTTATTTGCCAGCAGCTGGCGTCCGATGACAGCTACTAGTTAACTTTTCGTCATCGGTAGGTCGCGTTATCATCGTTTTACCTTGTTATCGTAATCAGGGTTGAATGTTTGAGCCTCATTTGCGTTCCCGACTGCCGCGGAAATGCAGGTGAAAAAAGGCCAAAAAGAGGCACGATGCACGAAAGTTCATTGGAACGCGTGTAAAAGCAGGTAGCAGGTTGTTAGCGGAAGCTCGATACGTCGAGACCAGGGATTAAATATCGTTACACGCGTTCCTCGTACGAGCAAGAACGGATGCAGCACTCGCAGTCCGCTGTCCGAAATTTACCGTGTCAAAGCAACGATAACCCGTCGACCGAAAATTAGCTGGCTCTGCAGTTGCATATTAAATACTTTGTAATATAGGGAGCACCGACGGTTTACGGTGTTTCATTTAACTCCTCGGGCCCGGGAATCGCCTTGAAACGCGATCAAAGGCGGCGGGCATTTTTGAATTTTTAATCCACGTCGCGGGAAATATGTAAATCCCATGTATACACGGGACGTGTCCCGCGAAGCGTCCATCGAGAGGTTTCTTTTTCTCTCCCCTTGATGTTAAAGCCGACGATGAACAATAAAAGTTACTACCACCGATGAACACTTACGCTTTACGAACTGCGCGAAAGCGCAATTTTATCAGACCAGCGAATTCACACTGGCAAATTACTTTTCTTCGAGGAAACCACGCTTCGTAATTTTCGTAACGGCACTACCTAACGACACAAGTTGAGAAATTTGGAAACTGCAAACAGTGTTATAACCTAACTCCGTTACTTTCAGACCCCCCCTCCTACTCGCTGGCTTATGAAAACCAACTGGAGAACGGAAAACCTTATTTTATATATGAAGTAATTTCGTAAGTTCGCGCATATTTTCCCTGGCCAACTTTAAAACGCGATGTAGCGCGTAACGGTTCGAAAACGCGATACTCCCGTCGGTTCTTTATATTACAGGGGCTGGTATTATACGCGGGAATTAAAGGATCTATAAGAAATATTTATTGTTGCGCAACTTTCATTTGATGCTACGAGATACTCGGGAGATGAAATGCCCAGGTACACGTAAATATACCGTAGCGGAATATTTGAAGAGAGCCACAAGAGATGGTCGAAACGTAAATGGACACAATTATACGTGGAAATGCATCCACGTGTGCAGTGCTGCCAGCAATTTGTTTTATTTATATGGACGTTCCCAAACAGTACGTCTAGAAAGCTAAACACCGCGGGATAGGATAGACGTAAGGGCGCAACCGTGTATCTATGAATTCGCGGAACTCGAGAGCTCGTTGCTCGTCTCTCGCTTTCAACATTTTCCATCTCGAATTCGTCCGGGTAGGGGAACGCTCGTGTAAATTATCGAGCAAGATAATAGAAACGTATGCGCGGGCGCAGTCGGCGGATATTAAAAATTACGTCGTGGCAGAGAGTCGAGGCGAGAGTGTCGAGTACGAAGAAATATTCGAGACTTTGGCCGACGTTTCTCGCCCGCAGGAAACCGCCACTTATTTCCCTCCGCGCCTTCGACGAGCGAAGAGGTACGACCGGGTTATTTATGCGAGAACATTTTCAGAGATAGATTAGGACAAGCGGACCGCGAATTCTGCTTACACCGGCAGTCTGGGCATCCCTCTAAATTTCTGATTAAAAAACCCGCCCTCTCCCCCGAAGATAAACGTATCTATTAAAATAAAATGGAAAATTGAACGGTCCGCAGCATTCGATGGAACAGAATTTAACATTTTTTCTCTCCGCGCCTCAAACGCTCGCGGTTGCGTTATAAATCAAAGGATATCGAAAAAATTAATCTTAATTAATAGCTCGAGTATTCAATTAATCGCCAGTATAAATTTTCTCGATAACGGGAGATAATTTTTAAAAATTCTTCGCGTTTACCACCGAACCACTCTTGATACGCGTCGATCGATATTCAATAAAGTTGCAATTTTGCTTTTGCGTTTATTTTCGCCTTGCTGCGTGGGATAATATCGCGCAAAAGTAGAAATTTTAATTAAACCTTTTGCTTTTGACAATGTCCTGTAACCGTAGTCTTTGAAATGTTGTCCGACAATTTTATTGGAATATTCGAAATATTCAATTTTCATTTGCGTTGCACGTACTAGGTGAGTCTAATAACTGGGTCAGACTTGACTTCTGAGCGAAAGTAGAAGAGAATTCTATAGCAATTTCACTCGGGAGAAGAAAAAAGGAAAATTTTTTTTTCTGTCTTCCCCTGGAACAGATTTATAGCCTGATCCAGTTACTAGACTAGACTAAATGGTTTAATTTAACCCGTGGTCTGATTTAAATCAAACAGGAAACAGCATCCATCGGAGTTGGATGACATTTCATTTGAGTAACACGTGACAAACAAAGCAAAATATTCGATAATTAAAATTTTTATGCTTATTCCAGCATCGAAACGATCGCCAGAAGCTCGCGTTAAATAAGAATTCGTTCGAGATTGATGTTTCTGGTGACGCGGAGGGTAAGTTTTTGCTCCGCCATCGGGCGATATTTCTTTCGTAGCTCATATTTCAGCGAGTCTTGCAAGCAACCGGTATTCGTATTGTAGACACAGAAAAATGCCGAACCGTAGAAAATATACTCCACAATTTTTAACTGAAATTTCAAATCGTTCGTTTAATTTTTCTAATTTCATCCACCTTTCGTTCCCGTATATTATTCGGTGACAGCGAGAATATTTTCAAACGATTAATATTGCAGAGTGTTAATTCGGTTTCCAAGGTGTTGCAAGACCAATGGTGATTTCTATCGTGGAAATTCTGACGCGTTTCGCCCCGTGGCACGGCCCCACCGACCATAACTCACCGTCGAACATGATCTACGTATTTCCAACTTTATCGCGTGTATCGCGTAGCCATTAAATTCGTAAGGTGCGGTTATCAGACGTCGTTGGAGGGTCGTGGAAGGGGTTGATGAAGAGCGGGGAAGGGTGAAGTCGGAGTAAAACCTTATCATCGATATCCACTGGGATTTCAAGTGCCAGGTAAACAGACTCGTATTTGAGATTTCCCATGCGGGGTTGACGAAGTACGGAAGCGCGATGGTGGATAGAAGGTAGAAAGGGGAAAGCGAGAGCGGAAAAGGGTGGCGAATAGCGGACCACGGGCAGGAGGAATGGAGAAAGTAAGAGACGAAAAAGAAGACAACCAGAGAGGATCTGGCGAGTGGGCCATGTTCGTAGACGGATGGATTAAAACGAATAAAACCGGCCGGATGTCCCTCAAGAGATCTTCATTGGAAGAGATTTCGTCTGTGATACCGAAAGTCCGAATCGTCCACGGAAATTACGCCTTTCTTGCGGTCGACGGCTTCGCCTCTGCTTTTTCTCTCCCCCCTAGCCAGGAAAAAAAATTGCATTAACCATCGAGAACGTCGAGGGGAGACAAAAGGTTCGGGAGCAATTGTCGCGTACGCGGTTCGATATTGTACATATTTTGTTCGGGTTTTTGTCGGGACCAGCGATCGTTGCAGCGACACGGAGACTACAAATAAAGCTGGATTCTGGGCATGGAATAATAGCCGACCGCCACGCGCCTGGGGAATACCGTATTTATCCCGCGTATCCGTACCTGCTATTAATTGAAAATTCCCTATCCTGCCGCCAGCCTGCTACACGGTCTCGCGGATCGGTCGAAATAATTTTCGCGCCGCGGTAATTCTCGCCTGGAAACGCGATTCGTCGCACAATACCGCCACCGTTGCCTCCTTTGTCGATCCAGTCTGTCCGACCCCCGCGAAATTGCATCGCGGGCGCAAAAATAGCGCTGAAATTTACAGGCAAAGAGAACAGGCTGGCTGTTAATTTCGATTTTATAATAGGGGGAGAATCGTTTAGGTACAGGGTTACCCTAAATTAATGGCGCGAATAGGGTCAGGGGGTCCTGTGGCTCGAGAAAATGCGTTACTACGTTATTATAGTCCAACGAGAGGAGATATTCTGAAAAGCTCTGCATTAGGGAATCGACAGCCTCCGTGTTGACGGAGATTCATAGGGTACGCTTGAACGTAGCTGTAATCGGTTTCAATGTTCGTTTGTTTCAGGTCTCGCAACACCGTCAGTCCATTTCGAACGCGCTCCACGGTCAGCATCGCCGTCCAAATTAAGGGTTAGACGCAGAAGAAAGCTTCGCGCTGGTAAATTACGTCGTTGGCCCAATTTCTCAAGTTCCCGCCCTTCCTCTTCTTCGCCGTTTTTAAACGCGCGCGCCATCGGCCCGGATCGTCGAATTAATTAAACGCGAATTTAATTAAACAACCTGCAACGCGCCGCTGGAAGTCGAGCGTCCCGGATAAATAAAGGTTGGGAGTGCAAGGATCCGAAAGGGGCGGCCGGAAAGGAAATCAGAGGCCGGACGCGTGTACTCGAGGAAATTGATAACGGAGAATAATCAGTGAAAAAATGGGGCGCAAGCTGGCAGAAAGGATCAAATACGCCATGGCGCATTTGTCCCACAAGCAATACATTTCTCTGCTGGCGCAGCCCAACTGGAGGAGGATCCAAAGGGTGAATTTGAACCTTCTGGTGAGTGATCGTAGCCTGATATTTTAATCCTTTAAAATACACCTCGGAGTTTACATTTGTTTATTTATATTTAACATTTTGGGGTCTAGTTACGTTTCGAAAATACACGATACCGTTTTGGGATTAACAGTGAAACAAACAACGGTTGGACAAACCGTTTTTAACGACTAGGTTTTGCGTGGGTGGACGTAGAATGAGAAATACAATTTTTGGACCGGTTGGGTCCGGTTTATATCCTGGCCACTGATAGAAGGTCGGGGTTGCAAAGCAAAATACGAACCTTTTCACACTTTTTGAAGCCCTGACTCCGTTGTGCGGAATCCGGGATTAAAATCTAACACAACCAGCCCTCGTACCGAGTCTCTTTATTAATCCATTTCCTTTTGCGCGCGCTATCGATTCTTCGGTATTACATTTTTTTCCAAATAATTGGGTTCCGATTACGCTCTCTCATTATTTTTCTCGTTGTGCCTCGTCTTTCAATAAATTGATTACGCCGGGCAAAAATGCAAGCATCCGCGGCAGAACCGAATCTACACGCGGAGCTCCCCTAATTGATTTTTCGTTGTAATCGCGTAAAAATTAAAAACTGCGAGATCGCGCCGGCACAAACATCGAGAAATTATTCCGATCGAACAACGAAATAAGAGAAAAAATCATTTTTACAGTTTTATTCCCAAAATTTTCCCTCGAAATTCATTCGCGTTAAATCCTTTATAACAGCGAGCGAACAAATTTTCACGCAGTTATTACCGGCTCTCCAATTTAATTTCTTTATCGAAACAGGCGCGTGACAGTAATTTACCGTAAAATATTCCGTCTATATCGTCGCGAATGCGCGGAAGAATTTCACGTCTCCGTGAAACGCGTAGTAGCAAAAAAAATTACTTTATCGCCTCGTAGTAACGAATAACAATCAAGCATTTCCAATTGTTCGCGAAACGAATTAATTTATTAAAAAAATAAATAACTCCACCTACAAGTCTCTGTATCGTAAAATTTCATGGAAAGAGTCTTAAGGGCTGGTCTGGCAAAGGGTTGAAGTTCGAGAATCGCGAGGAACGATATCTTACAACATCGTCTAAAGCGTGCAATTTCTCGAACTTTCTATATTAATTTTCACCCAACGATATTTCAGGCGAATCCTTTCGGCATCAGACGCGCAGCCCTTCGTGCACGCGCCTCGAAGCGAATCAAAGTCATGGCGCGGCCGAAACACGTTAACAAGAAATACGATCCTGCGTAAGTAATTACGCGTTCGCTCGCTATCGTTTCACCGTTTCGAGCAAACAGGTTCGTTGCACCAAGGAACTTAGTTTCGCCTCTTCTTAGACTGGCACCGCCTCCCTACCCGCGAATCCACCCGAAGACACTCGAGGCCAAGAGTAGCAAACGCATCGTCGACTTGGCTCTGCCAAAAAAGAGGTGATTTTCTTTCGCGTTGAACCGAACGCGAGCCACAATTAACGAATTACACGTTCCTCGATCAGACAGCTGCTGGCGAACATGAGGTTCCAGACCAGGGCCAACATAATGGAGCTACTGTGGAAGGTGCAGAACTCCCGGTACCGGAAGTACCGATATTTTTGCAACGCCAGACAGCAGCGGGAAATGAGGAAGAAGTAAGTTCCAAAGACCAACCATCTTGGATCACGATAATAATAATTTCCAAGTGTATCATCTAGGATGGATCTCTCTACGGGTGTTTATCGATGATCCACGCAGTTTAATTTTGTTCAGAAGTATTAACATCTTTAGCGTAGACGAAATAGGGGATCGAACGTGGAAAGCTTACAACCTATTATTAAACGAGTTGGAGTTTCGTGAGGTTCTTTGCCCCCTCCAGAGGGTAGAAACAGGAGCAGAAAGCGGATGGAAAGAAGTCGATCTTTCGATGGGAATCGAGAAAATGGCTCACGGGGAACGAACGTAATCGGATTGTCTTTCGAACGGTTCGCGCTCGCAAATGCGATCTGGTAAAGTCGGATTTGGATATCGCGAAGCGACGGTGTCTTTCTTTTAGGCGACGAACGCGAGACCGGGATGCGTTTGTCTGCTCGCGTCGCGACTCGCTGCGTTTCACGCTCCGTGTGTGCCAGGGACGGCGAATTCCCTGACTTCGTGCCAGAAATTAATTCGGTGCACCTACTTGTACCGATACCACCCGTTGACTGGAAAGTATTTTTAATTTACATTGATCGTCAAGGGTTTCTATTTAAAAGAGATTCCACTTTAAATGGCGTACGCCTTCGATCGTTTGCACAGCGGTAACGAAGTTGCACCGACGCACCACGAATCGATCGGAGTATTACGAACCCAATAAAGCGACCAGGTTTATTATACTGCTTAAAATTATCACAGAAACGCAAATATTCGTCTTTCCCGTCGATTTTGCGCCATTCAGCGAGAACGGACTATTGACTTTCCACTCTCCATGCCGACTTTCATAGGTACCCAACGTTACTGTTGAACTTTGTATGCAACTCGCGAACAGTTAGCAGACACGAGTACCCTAGATGTAATTATTAATAGTGCCCAAGGGTGTCTCGAAATTCGCCAAACAAGCGGGAGCGCATGCCACCTTCTCCCCGTTTCCTACGCCGTACGCTTTGTACCCTCTTCTTTCGTTTACCCGTTATTCCCGGGAACCACCCGGTTCGTCGAAACGATTAATCGAAAGCTATACCATTACGTCGATTTCCATCACAATTTTCGTCCCCCCCCATTTAATTTCTCTCGTTGCAGGAACAAAATAATGGCCAGGTTACGCAGAGCCGTGAAACCGGAAGAGTGGGATCAACACGTGGCCTTCTTGGAAAAACTCGCTGCTCCCAAAGTGCCACCCAAACCGACCTTTCCCGTACGTACAAGCTCACGTATTCGCGTTACGTAACGGGTGAGCCAAGATTGGCAAAATGGTAAAAGCTTAAATTGAAAATTGCAAAATTTCGTCATTCTTTCCGCAACTTTGATAAATTGATTTGAGGTCTCGCGTGAGACTGACTGCTGAAATCAGCCCGAATTTGCTCGAAACTAACGAAGATGACGGTTCATCTTTCGTTCCGCGTCCTCGAAATGCAACCCTGATGCGCGAAAGTCGGGATAGGCGAGAGAAAGAAACAAAAGGGCGGGTCTCTAAGTTATTAGCCCGGCCGGTCTGGCCAGGCGAAAACGGAAGCCCCCGTTGATTCTCGATCGACGCTGACGGGATCCTCCGACGCGGTATCACCCGCGTTCGATCCGGATTCGCCGGGGAACGTCGATGAAACGTAACGGGGTCGTGAAAGAGAAATGAGAAAAACGAGCGTTCCTCGCGGTGCTCGTACCGCGCTCCGTCATATAGGGACGGAATAGAAAAAGACACGGTAACAATGGTACCGTTTCGACGACGGAGATCGATACACGGCCGGTGAATTGCAGGGCAGAAGAAGGAAATGGAGGCCGGTGAACATGCGGAGGATCGAAGAGCTGGCGACGCCGTTGATCAGAGAGTTACCGGACGTCAGGGATCCTTTCACGGTGCCCGAAAGCGCTCTCACGTACATCATCACCAGTCGTATGGCGGAAATTGCGTATCCAAAGACACTACCGGAGATCGTACCGCCACGGATCCCGGGCGCAGTCAGTCAGGCCGCTTTAAAGGCCATAGGTACGACGATCATCGCGCCACGCGCTAATTCGTTTGCACCAACGCGCTATTTTCACCGACCGTTATCGTTACAGCGGGCAAAGCGAGTCATAATTCACGGTAAAATCGGGTCAGGTGGATTCCGTGGCTCGGAACGAGACGAAAACGCGCGGGGAGGTTTCGTATTCGCGAAAACTGAATTTGCATACAGGGTGTTCGGCCACCCCTGGGGAAAAATTCTCATGGGATATTCTAGAGACCAAAATAAAACGAAAATCAGGAATATCAATTTGTTCATGGAGACCTCGTTAAAAAGTTATTGAAAAAAAAAGTATTTTCGGTTGCGGGGTTCAATTACAATCATTCTTGGTGAATAGACATACTCCTGAAAAAATTCTTTACCGAAAATACAATGTCTGACTAAGAATGAAAATTCCCCTCAAAATTCGACGAAAATAAAAAATTTCATATCGTTCCAGAAAAATTATTTTCGGTTTCAAGGGTCAATTACAATCATTTTTGGTCAATAGACACACCCTCGAAATCCTACTCATTTTCCAGAAAAAAATTCGAGTAAAACAAATTTGTCAACAAAATTAAAAAATTTCAAATCATTCTAGAAAAATTATTTTTAGTTGCAGGGCTCAATTACAATTATTTTTTGTGACTACACATACCCCCGAAATCCTACGTACTTCCGAGAAAAAAATTCTTCACCGAAATTATACTGCATAGCCGGAAATGTTTCTAGAACTTTCTAACGAAGTCCCATTAAACAAATTTGGCCTCCAGAATTTCCCATTAAAATTTTTCCCAGGGTTGGCCGAACCCCCAGTATCCCTGCACCCCTTGGAAAAATATCCTCGAGTTCCAACCGTTACTGTTATTTTATCAAACGGTATGTTTCGTGGCCTGTACTAATTAACTGCTCCGCTACGGTTAAGCGTACGTAGCCCAATTTAGCGCGACTGTTCGCGCCCTGTCCAGTCCCACCGATATTTTTCGCGCGAGATAGGTACTTTGTGGATTACAGTAGTTGTACGAGAAGTTGTCCAATTTTCGTTCGCTCGGCGAGAACTGTTTTAGCGTTTTGTTTCCTGAGGATCCCGCTGATGCGGTCGGTAGTACACAGCGTGAAGAAAAGCAAGAGTTTTTCCGTCTTCACCTGTGTACGCCCTTCTGTTTCGTTTGTTTTATCTCTGTCGGTGATCGATCTACTTTCCTTTTGTAACAGCAGTTTCGCGCCAGGGAGTTCCCGTTGCGCTCCGGTTCTTCGTCATGGTGTCCTACCCCGCGGATATCGATAGCTCCGTTGATTAAGGAACTGATTACCGAGTTCTTCCGCGCAGTATGTCAGAGTTTCCTCTATACCTGGCATCCGAGTCATCGAGATTTTTTTGTAACCGAGACGTCGAGAAAGGATGGCCCGTCTTTGTCCGCGACGGTTCCAGGGCGAAATAAATGCGGGGATTCGGGGGATTGATGAAGTCTAGACAGTCGTATGCGTTATCTCTCGTCCTCGAAACTCGTTTCGGAGTTTCGTAAAATGGGAAAATTGTCCAAAAGTCTACCGCGAACGAGGATAGATAATTGATCGAATCAGATGAAATACCGCGTCGAACGACGAACAATGTCGCGAGTTCCCCGTCCCTAATCCCGACCTGAACCAAGCCTAATTCAGACGCAACCCAGTTACCGAATTTGCGGTCTACGCGGCCGGATGCGCGAGCTTAGGAAACTTACGACAGGGGGAAAAAGACGAGTGAAAAAAATTCGCTCGTTCGGGGGGGCGAGTTCGACGCTCGCGAAAAGTCGAAGAAAAGTTTATCGAGAGATCCCCCGCGCCGAGCCTAGCCCGAGAATTGATTTAATTTCTTCTCTATTTCGGTTCCGTGCGCGAACCGTGAAACGCCAACCAGCAATTAAAGCGATGTTTTTCACGATTAAGCGGACGAACGAGAACCGGTCGTTTCACCAACCACAGCGGCCCGTAATTAATCCGCACCGCGCCAGAAATAATTGACCGATCCCGCTGCTAATTACTGCTTGGGAAAACATTTAATAAGACGCTCCTTCCCTTTGTCCGGATGTTACGAACCGTGGATTTTGTCTTCATTAAGTTACTTCGACGATACAAACATCCATTCTCGTTTTGTGTCTGAATTAAAAAGAGAAGCTTCTCAAACGGTTTTAAACAGAATGACTTATTAAATATTATAGAGGACGACAAAATTGGGGTAGTTTCGAGCGAAATCGACGGACCATTCTGTACGCGTAAGGGAGGATTTTTCCATCGGATCCCGGTCGCGCGGCAAATGTAAATTCCGTTCGAAATTTCCTTCATTAGCAGGCCAGCCGCGCTTCCGCGAGATAAGTTTACGGACTTAACTCTTTGCGTTAGCCAATTACCCGGGTCCGGGGTATCCAGTGCGTCCGACTAAACGGTCGTTTTTCCACTGCGAATTAATTCTCTTTCGAACCATTTGTCCGCCTTAAGGGCGAACATTAAAGCGACGGGATGCATGGGTGTTTAATTTCGTAGCTTCCCCGAGAACGATACTCTTGGCGAAGCCTTTGGAGCGACCAGCGGGGATAGAGACCGACGTCAGAGAAGATGCTTTCACGGTCTCGCCGAAAGCGTTAAAGGCCAAATGCTCCCGTCGGCTGAAATTTCTGGCCAGGCCGAAACGGTACAGGTGATGAGCCGTTCATCGACCTGAATCTCCTTCCGGAACAGTTGCGTCCTACTTGTCTCGTCCTGTGTTTGTCTGCACCTCGTCTCACGTGTATACCGTCCCTTTTTCCGAATAAAAGATTCCATCGACATTTATATTATCTCTATTATTATATCTACGTTGGGGATGATAAAACCGTGCGATTCTTTCTCTCTACATTTTTAAAAAATTAGTTTCAATCGTACTTACGAGAGGCACACAAAGTGAGGCTCGAGTGTCTGACCCAACGCGGACCATTACTACTTACTACTTACAAGACCAAATGTTCTAAATTACTATCCCGTGAAACTATCTAGTAGAAACGGATCTATCGTGCAGTTCGATAACAAGAACGCGAAGAAAACGTGAAATTGAATAGATAATTGCGACGAGTGGAGGAAACGTCGGTGTACGTGAAAAATAGTGTAAAAGACTACCATCAATATTTCCGGTTCTTTTCAATAGTGCTCGATGAAAGAAGCAATACAGGTACAAAAGATACCTCTCAGCTTGCGGTATATGTTCCCGAAGTAGCTCAACTTTAGACATTATCGAAGAGTTGGTGGAACTGATACCTATAAAGGGTACTGCCGCAAAGGCAGGTACTCTCGAAGCATTGCTCGAGCGTACCACAGACACGAAGTTCAATCCCTTCTTAGGGAGTTATTAATTATTGTATAGGGCCTCTCAAAAATGACTAAATACTCAAGGAGCTGTAACAACTAAAAAACGTCCCCCGCATCTTACTTTAAAGTTATAGATCTCAAACCAATTGCTTCTCTCTTTACAAACCTTTTCCTAGTTTTTAAAGTGGTTCGATCCAACTGAAAGAATACTTGTTTGGACTAACTCTTCGTACCGTTTTAAAAGAAATTCTCATTTGAAACGTAAATCAGTAGACAGACGTTGAAAATACTTTCACGAAACGTACAGCGTTGATAAAGTCAGGGATTATATCGAAAGTCCCGGGCAGGCCATCATCGAACGGAACATTCAACTAGCAAAAGTTCATTCATGCTGCTCGCGTGGTGCAGCTTCGAGGGAATCCTTCGAGTGGAACCTCGTCGACTGACAAGCGTTTCACTGTCTGCCGTTGAAGTCGACGAGCCAATCACGGGCCACGATTGGCCCCCGCGAAGTCAAAGTTCAGGGGTTGTTCCAACGCGGAGAACGCTCGAGAGCCGGTATAAACGTTACTATTACGGAAATTCCGTGAACGCCGCGCGTCTGGCTGCCACGGATCGCTTAATTGCCTGCTAATTAGTCTCGCGAATCGATTGATAAGGCCCGGAGACCGTACGATGCACACGGAAAATTCGTATACCCGTAATATCTCGTCTTGACGCTTGTAACGTTAATCGTTATAAACTCGGTCGCGAATCGACTTGGACGGCGAACTGGCTCGGTTATTTCTGTCCCCGGCGCAAGAACTTTCGCGATACGCTCGGTTTGCACAGTTTGTTACGGTGGAAGGAAAAAAAAAGAAAGAAACAAGCGCAAGAAGTCCCGATGCTTTTTGGAAAATTGCAGGTCGTTCCGCGGGTACGTACGTGCGACGATTTCTTCATCGAACAACGCCAAGTGTTTAACGCTGGAGAGCTAAGCTTGTTAAAAAGTTTCATTAAAGCTAACCTGAATCCGACCTGAAGCTGCTCGAAAGCCCAACCCCTGCAGCATCTGGCAAAAAAAGAGTCAATAACGGGCAATTAAATGAAATTTATGGGGCAGTAACGCGAAATATATTAGGTGGCCGGGAAAGCTTTTGCCGTTTCTTACGTAGGCGATTAAAGAAACTTTCCCTTCGAATGGATTCGTTTACTTACACATATCGACGATCATTTTTACGATATTCTAATGTCAGAGACGCTTAGAGAATTTTTCCGATATAATGACCGAACGAGAGACGATTTTGTGTTTTCCAAATAGGATCGAAGCACGCTATTGCCCTATATTCCGACGCACATCGGCTTATGACGTGAAAGCTAAAGCCAGGTATGGATATTTTCCCAGTTCTGAATTAAACAGTGATTCAAGACTGATTTCACAATATACGATGTAATTCATTATTGATATTTCATTTCGCGTTTTAATATTCCACTGTTCAAAGGGTTTTCGTAACTCCAGAAAAAGTAACTGCTTCGATGAGTTTTTGGAAAAAAATTGCGCTACGCTGCGTTAAATGTTCCGCTGTATTTTTTTTTTTTTTGCCTTCCATTGAAACAGAGTTATAGTTTGGTTGGTAGACTCGTTCTGTACAGTTACGAACGGTGAATAATTTTTCGGTTCCTCGAACAGTTTCAAGCTCACGCTCGCGGAGGAAACGCTTAAAAAACCATTACTCTAATCTACCCCACGGAATGCAAGGAGTCGGTTCTCACGGGATGCAACCGGCACGTAACAAACGCGCCTAAAGATCTTCTTGCATGGAAATCCTTGCCGCGTCCCCCCCTCGTTTTGGGACCTATATAAAACCCTCTCCTTTCGACCCTCGTCGGACCAGAATCGTACAATTAGAGAAAGTGCAGCATATTTGGGACACTGTTAGCAATTTCCCTGCTTTTAACGCGACTATCGTAGGCGTGATTGACGTCTACGAGCATTTACGTCGAAATCTTAGCATCGAACATTTGTAAATAATTCATGAGTAATTCCGATGTGCAGATCGCACTCGTAAATTCAGTTTTACTCGTCGATTCGATACTTTCGTGCCTCGCGTACCGAAATATTTCAATTTCTTGCATCGTCTACCGATTTCAGAAAAGTATTACGAACTAAATGGAACTACGAGTCTCCTTTTTTTTTCTACGGGGAATCGGGGAACGCGAATGAAAAGAAAACGTTGCCGTGATTTTTCGTGGAAAGTAAGGAGCGGGGCTGGTGCATCCAGTTGAGCTTTCGAGGGTTAACCGAGGTACGAACAAATTAAAAGCGCTTCACGGAGAGATCGTGGACGAAACGCGGAGACAGGAGAGTTTCTCTGGACTAATGGGAACGGGCGCGCGTAAAAGCGTCAGAGGTGACAGAGGAAAAGAGCACAATGGTGATTCTATATCGGCGGACAGTGTGTTTACACCGGATCGATGTCTCGCGGTACATCGGGAGCAACGATGTTCGATACGTGTCACGTAACTCCGCGCGGACGTCCTCCCGTTCGATAGAAATTCGATAGAAAAGAGTTCCAAGCTCGCCTCGTCGAGCGAGCCCGGCGATCGTTTCCACTCGCGGGAACAATTTTGTAAATAGAAGACCGTAACGGAAAGCATCTGCTCGGGGAAAATCTCGACCATTGTTGGAAACAATTTTTTCCCTTCCTCTCGTCCAAGACCACTGTTTCCCCAATCAGTCAAATTTCTTCGATCGTCTCCTACGATTACGATCGAAATTACTGTATCGTCGATCGCTAATGGCGCGTCCTTTCTACGGATGGACGGAAATTGGGGCGGAATAGATCTTAATAAGAAAATCTACTTATTCTGCAAGGAATATATGTATCGATATTCCTTTCAGAATTAAAAACACTGCTCGAGAGGAGGCTACTATGTTTACTATCGCGAATGGAAAGTAGCGATTACGCACAAAATGGACGATAGCTCTGGTAAGTGAACAATGAGCTTCATCGAAAGTCGTAGCGTTTCGAGTCACGACGACCGTCCAAGATCGTATCCGCTTCTGCCTCATTCTCCTCCAATTCGATTGGAAGCACCGTAGGGGACAAACCAGAAATTCAAACCGAAGTGAAACCAGTGAATTCTAATCAACCTCCGTTCAAATACCGGATAATCCGTACCTTCTCGTCCACGTGGTCTGTTTCCACGAGAAAACTCCCCGTTCGCAAAAATTGCGATTAGTAACAGAGCTGTCAAAATACTTCCTCGAATTTTTCCGATCGACGAATACAAATTCTAGACTGACTTGTCGACCTAATAGCCCCTAGTCTGGAGTTTTAATTCCGTATTCGGGAATAAAACTCGCCTAAACTCCGCGAGTAACCGACGACAGAAGAACAACATCGCGGTCCAACGTCCCGTCCGTCTATCTTCATCCAGTGCTTTCGTTTTGGTCGTAAAGACATTACAGTTCCTACCCGATACAATATGTTCATACTTCGCCTTATTGGAAATTCTTCGCGACGACGGAAAATATTGGGAAGCCTCGAAGCTACCTGCTGTCGCTAATTGAGATTTCGAAGAGTACACACGCTCCTCCGCCCACGTGCAATTCATCCATCATATTTATTATCGAATTCGCTGCGGACGTACCAGGGTAATCCCCGGCGTGGAATACGCGAAATTATATTTAAGATAAATTTACAGGCGCGAACGTGGGAATAGAATTATATTTTTTTCGGGGATCGCGTCTGCCGGGACGTTCGCGCAAGTAGAAAGAGTGATTAATGGTCAGACGCGACGGGGAAATGGTATTCAATCGCGCGCGTATCCGACAAATTTCCAAATTCAATTATCTCCGGAACGAAATTTCGAGCGAGCAAAATATTACTCTCTTTTTTTTCAACTTGTTTTTGCATGTAAAATCGCCGCCCGGTCGAACCACTTTGCCGCCCCCGCCCCCTGTATACACCTGACCCTGCCAATACACGGTTTTAACCAACGGGGATTCTGTTATACGCGGTTTTATTTTTTCTGGAAAATTTCAGCTTCGTACTCGTTTTTTGGAAAAACAGCCTCGACTATTGGAAAGAAATTGTGGATGTTGCAAACAAGAGTTTCCACACGCGAATTTTCAAAATATTTTAGAACTAATAGATACTATGATTCTCATGATAAAATTTTATATCTCTATATACGGAGTATTGGGCCACCCCTGGGAAAAATTTTAATGGGGGATTTTAGAGGCCAAAATAAGACGAAAATCAAGAATACCAATTTGTTGATGAACACTGTATACTTATCCTGTATACAAAATAATACTTTTGATCAACAGTAGGCTATCGTAGTCAGGTTTTTAGCGAATCAAGAAACAGACGTAGATAAAAAAAATGACTAATTGTAGAAGCAGTCGCATCGGGCAGTCCTTTACAAATACACCCGGTAATGCGTGACGAATGGAATGTAAATGTAAAGGATACAGGGCCCGGTGGAATCCTCTTACAGTTCCATCCACGTTCGAACACTCTTCTGTCTGGCTGTCGAAGCAAACTTGTCGGACCTCACCCTCTCTCTTTCCTTTTAACATTCGACGCTAGAGTTTGTCTCCCTTTCTCGGTCGCGTTGCATAGTGTAACAGAATTCCGACTTGACACGGGAAAATTAAAGACCCCGCGGAAATGGACGAGCATCCGGATACAAACGAATGCATCTACGCCACGGGAAAGCAATTATTAACCGAATATTAAATGCAAAATAAACAAAGAGAGTACCCCTAGGATTTATTTCAATTCCGTGATTATCGTTCACGCTTTAATTTATACGCGTTTCCCCCGCAGACATGGGGGAAATATCAGTTTACTGTTTCTCAGGAGAGACTGTCTAGCCGTGGCCCTCTCAATGGCACTTGACGCGTCGTAAGCCCGCGCAGGACGAAAGGGCAGAATTTATGGAGGACTGCAACGTGCAAGGTTCACACAAATCCCACGCAGCAGGTCGTGTAGTCATCTTAGGATTTAGGAAAGCGCCCTAAATTTCTATTCATACGTGATCTACCCCCCGCCTAGGGACACGGCAAAGATCATCTTCGGGAGAGAAAAGATACAGGACTTTGCGAACGAAATCAAACCCGAATACACCGTTCTAGTTTCGTTAACTATTTCGTGCGCGAAATTCAGAGCGTTCGTTTTTAAAACCAGATCGATGGTAAAGTAATAAACACTTTACTTTATGATATAATCGACGTTTAATATACAGGATGGGCCGTGATTCCGCATGTAAAAATAAGTCGAGGGGAATGAAAAACATGTTTTCGCTCGTTTCCGAGGTAATTGAATGTGAAAATTTGTCTGGATCAAGTGAAATTCAATACGATTCGGCTGTCGCGTCTGGCCATTAATCTCTTTTTCTACTTGCGCCGGAGTCCCAGTCGCACTCTATTCCACGCGTGCTCGATGACTTTTCAAAGACCATTTCGAGGCCTCCAACGAAGAGATGTCACTCTTTCCTTTCTACTTATTTTTACATATAGAATCACCCTCTGTTCCACCCACCCTGTATAGAATATTTAATCAACCGTAACACTTTCTACGCGCTTCGAACGTTAAAAATCGTTTTAGAGAAACTGTCTATATTTTCGATTCAGCTTTGCGCGAAACATCGCTCTGTATAACGGTGTTTGCTCGGGTCAGTCTTCCGGTACCGTCGCTTATTTCTGTAACCTTATTCGAATTTCTGCCCTGAGCGTTTTCAAAATAGCTCCGGAAACGTTAACGAAGAGGAAGATACCTCTCGACCTCGAGGCATAACCGGAGAACGGTCGGGGGAGGGTTGCGGAACATTCGCGACTGTATTCGTGTTTCTGCAAGCTACGCCGCTTTAAATCGTATCCAAGCGAAACATTCGTCGAGCGAAGTCGATGGTTTCGCCTTTATTGGATATTGGAAAACGTCCCTGCGCGCCTGCAAGCGCCCGTTCTAAAGGCTGGCCCTTGGAGATCAACGGGATTTTGCGGCCACCTACGATCATTGTTCTGACCCGCGGCTGTTCCAGCCCCGACCCATGGTCCAGCGGTAACGCGGGCTTTACGATATCTCGCCAACGATGACGAACGCCACGCCGACTCCCGTAAATTCTCCAAACTTCCTTCCTGCATTATGTATGTCGACGTAGCGTTTCTGGGACAAAGAACAACGCGACGTATCCGTGGACCTCATTGTCCAGACCCGTTAAACTGTTCGCGCGATCGAGAATCGCATCCAAGATCGATGACGAGGCGTTGCTAGAGAACTGTCTCGACACGATTTTCTTTTAGGAATTGTCAGATTTCACGTGAAGAGTTTTGGAGTTTAATTACACGGCAAATATAGAGTTGTAAACTAAATTTCAGATTTCTTCGCTGTTTCGAAAAGACAGACCACCGTGTTTTCGATGGACTTTTTAAATTAGGTGTTCCACGGTGGGTGCATTTGCCGTGGGACTGGCAATTCCTACCAGAGCTGATCTTTCCTCCTCCGTACAGTAGACACGTTGCACTGGATGGTAACGGGTAACTGCGAGCGTAACTGTAATAAAGGAGAAAACTTCCCCCGGGGCACTCGTAAGCTACGGGAACCCCTTTCTCCATCTGGCGTGGAAGTAAATTACCAAAAGTTGCTCGATCCGGCGCCGTGCTATAACTCTGATCTATACGATCTCTCGCTTTATTGTCAACGGAGCAAATATGTCCGCGAGAGGCATCGAGGGCTGGAACGACTACCGGGCCAATATGTACGCGTATATAAGTGTACGTTTCACGCAAACCACGAGTTACCCGTCGCTTCCTTTGCGCGTCTTTCTAGCTTTTCCCAGTTTCGTGAACGCACTTTGCCCGCGGTGCACAGCCCTTTGTTTTCCACCGACCGCCGCGTTTGCTTTCTTAACCGGTTGACCCGTCGAGATCAAAGGAAGCAATTGGTAAAATGGAAACCTAACGAGAACGTCGGGATCGAGTGGTCTGCGGTATTCATTGTTTCCAAGCCGGTGAAAAGCATTTTCTGTTTCGAAATACCAATCAATTTTCGTCCCTTTTCTTCTCCCCCCATGCGAACGATACTCGTCGGCGATCGGGAAAACAAAACTATTCTGCCGACGCGGGATCCCAAATGCATTCTCTCGTTATTAAAAATATACTGTTTGAAACGGGTTTGTTGTACGCCGGCTAACAAAAATGTTAGCGAATGGAAGGGAAATTAGTAATACGGATACAGTGCCGATGCAGAAATATTTAAATAATATCCGATGGTTCGGTTCCTGCGGGCTCGTAGCCCGTTTAAGCGCTTTTCCAAGTAGCCGCAGCTCCGGTCAAATTAACATAAACCCGGCTCAAATGTTAATGTAATCAATATCCGGAAAATCGGTTGCCAAGTAGAGTTATTAGCAAACGCGGGCGCTGTTTTCGACGAAGCTGCTAAACAAGGAAGTTGGTATAGTTCCTTTGGAAACAACGAGCAACCGTGTACGGTAGTTCGAACCGATTTTGGTCATTGAAATTAATTAAGAGCCAGAAAAATGAGAACTGTAATGGGAAGGGCGATTTTCGATGAATTTGGTCTAAGGAATATAATTGTGAAATATTATGGTGAAACTAGAAGTATGGGCGAAGTTGTAGGACTTTGAGCCAGCCTCTCTGCTTTTCCCCCGGAATAGTGTTTTTCAAGCTCGTTCGCGCAATATCTCAGAACCGAACGGATCGACTCGTTTGAAACTTTACACTCGTATAAAATAAATGTCTCTCTAAGGTTCGTACGAAAACCAACTCGATATTTGAGGAAGTTCTTCCTGTAAGAAGTCAGAAAATGTTGTTGCAAACCGAGTTCTCCCCTCAGAATGTTTTCTTCGGCACGAACGATTGATCTATTATTAAATTTCAAATCTAACCCAATATACCGCCCAGCATATACGAAATTTTTAATCTACGTGCCCGACGTTTTATCCGAAAGTAAGTTCCGAGCAATGTTTAGATATTAAGGAATAGATAAACCCGTAGAAGCGTCGTAACTTTTTGTTCCTGATGAACTTCTTTTCCGTATTGAGCGGCTCTCTCCATTCTGCTGAAAGCTTCACGGAGAATATGGTTCTTTGTAGACCCAGTCATGCCGTTGTACCTTTGCTGTCATGTACACGTCTTACGTGTAATATCTTCTTCTTTCGAGAGCGTCTGCGCGCTATATCCGGCAACCAAGAGCTTCTGGTAAATTAGCTACCCAAAACGAACTCATCTTTTATCCTTCTAGAGTGCCGTTCCACTCATAACACAGCGCGAAACCCCATAAAGACGGCGCACGGAGTGGCGCGGGCTGTTTTCGATCGAAAAGACGCTCCCACGGCTGTAAACTGCAGCGCTAATATTTACCGACCCTGAATTTTAGGTAGAATTTTTAGAAATCTCAGAAAATATTACTCGTACGTGTTATTAAAAGTGACAGAGGAATGCTCAGGCTCCCTATTTATTTTAATATTGTTCCTTTAAACAAATCACGACCAACGATAACTTGCATCGATATTATATTTCCCGTCGGAGCATATCGTATTATAAAGTTACGAAACTTGCCTATACTCTCCTAATGACTCCCGGTATTATGTCTACTATCCTAATGACTCCTGGTGTTACCTGTACAATTTAATACAGATTAATATCATAGCAAATATGGTTAATGGATTTTTCGGTCAAACATAGCCTGCACTTTATTTAATTCCGTTTTAAAGGGTTTCCAGGCTGCATCTTGGTGCAGTTACCCTGCAACCTAATATTTTCCATCGCGATTACGCGTTTCCTTTTCCCTCTTCTGCTTTCGCTTCCGCCATTTCGAAGCTCCTCCCCCGGAAAGCACATAAAGGCAAATTATAGCTCGAAAGCCCTTGCAAAGGCAAAGCGTTCGATCGCGTGAACCTTTTCTTTATCGAAACAAGAAGCAACGCTACAATAATCTTTAATTAAATCTTTAATCTTTAATTCTTAGTTTTAATATCGAGAGGGTTTTTAGGTTAATGAAATTTGACTTTTCACTTTCGAACTATCGCGCGTCACGTCGAAGAAACGAACGTGATTTATTGGGATCCTCCGCGCCTCATCGCACTATTTACCGATATAATACTTTTTTAATTAAAACACCCGCTCGCTGCCTCGA
This sequence comes from Colletes latitarsis, assembly GCF_051014445.1. Lineage (NCBI taxonomy): Eukaryota > Metazoa > Arthropoda > Insecta > Hymenoptera > Colletidae > Colletes > Colletes latitarsis. Next base: position 40,331,035 of record NC_135137.1, on the reverse strand, counting down.
TGTAATTAACTTGGTGTAATTTCATCCGCGATCGAAATCAGCGTCTGCTTGTTCGTGCGTCGATTATCGGAGAAATCATTTCGATCGTCGCCGTCGGCCGTCGAGATGCGACGACGCGAATCGAGCGAACGAAATCAACATTTCCCCGGGACAAAGTTATTTTCGTCGTGGATTTTCATGGAATGTTTGCCGTTGATTGCGCAAATTCCATCGTCATAATAACAATGAATGCCCCGAGCAATAGCAAAAGTACAATGCACGTTAACGAAGCGGAATGAAAAAATTGCAAAGGACAACGCTCGACCATACGTTCAAGAACAATCACAATTTCGATGGACGCATATCGACGCCAATCTCGTCCAATACGGATATCACCGCCGTAATTATTATTAATTGTAAAATACTCGATGCCTAGCTCGGTTTGATGAATTCAACGATTCTCTTCGCGTGTAAATTTGATGAAAATATTAATACAGGATTTAGGATTTCTTTGATAGTATCGAAAGGATTAGCGCTCGAAACAGCAGCAACTTGTCATGTTTGGGCCGCAATCGAATTTTTAGTCGATCGAAGTCGCAAACGACTTTAGCGACAGTTTTATATACGACGTTCGAAACTTTTGACCGCCGTTTGAGAAGAGAACTGGGCGCAGAGGCGAATCCAATTTTACGCCGCGCCGGCTCCGATTCCCGTACGTTCCGCCGATTTCACCTAATAAACCCACTTCGTTCGCAGCATTTAACAAATCATCGACTTTGATCCACCGTCACCGAACGGAAGACATCTAAAGATGAAAATAAAAACAGTCGAAGTCCCTTAGAAAATATTATAGAATGGTCCTGTGTGTACCCAAAGTTTCGGAATGCGTTGAATTTGTCAAGTTACGGATTGAGGTGCCACCGCAGCATCAAAATAATAATTGCACACGCAGTATTCCGATTTAATCGTAGCAACGTCTGGTCGAGCACGACCACGGGAATCAATCGTCCATCGTTTCGCATGATCATCAATGCGGACGAACGACAGAGCGAACAGGGTCCGAAAAACGCCCACGCCCGCCTTATTTTAATAATCCGTGTCGTCGTTGTCCCCGTAATGGCAGGAAAAGCGTCGCGTTCGAAAGTCGTAGACGGAATAAGAAAATTGAAATCTTCGCGAGGGAAAACGCGATAAATCAGGCGCGTAAGTACGTTCCAACAAACACTCGAATCTTCAAGAGGCCGTCGCTTCAAACTTAGGGCGCAATGATTGGACGCACGGGAGTCTGAAGCACCCTGTATTAAATTATTATTCATTATCTCGAGTCCCCGCGACCTCGATCCAACAACCTCACTCTCTTTACGACAATTTCGACTAGAGTTTGCCACGGCCTCTCCAAAGGGCGTTTGCAGGGCGGCCAAAAATTATTTTCAGTGTTCAAGGAATGCATTTTATATAATTCCCTTTTTTCAAGAATTTTTCTTGGGGATTTATGGGTCTCGAAAAACGGATGTGAATTTTACTTCAAACTGGATTTTATAAACGGTTGAGATGAAAGGGTTGATTTCTGACTTAAGGACAATTGGCACTATATCACAGCACTTTTCTTTAACAATATTTCCGGAGATTGATTGGGTTCGTTAAACGAGAGAAGCCTCTGAAAGTGTGTCGGGAAGATGTTTTCGAGAAAGGTCCGAGTTAACGGGCAGAACGCGTCGTTTGCGTAATCCCGGCTCGACGTTAAACGGGGTCTCATAATTCTCAATGAATCCGAAAGCAACTGTCAATACGCGAAATTAAACGGTCAATAAAGCTCGGGGAACGGCACCGGGAGCTTTCCGCGCGATCTATAAAACGCGCAAAATAACCGCGAATAATGCCCCGGTCGATCCCTTTACGTAAGCAGGGCCGAGGAACGAAGGGGTAAGGGTGAGGAAGATGAGAGGCAGTATATCCATTTCACAGAGACCGGATAATAAAGTGATTCCAAAGGGGCCCGCTAAAAACGCTTTTAATTGATCGTTAGCGCGGATATAGCAGCTCGTTTGCGAAACGGAAAAGGGAACGTGAAAAACAATGATAGTGTGGCTTCCATGGAACGTTGGAAAATACAGTAATCTTGCGACCCGTTGCTTCTTACGCCACAATCGTGAACGTCGAATCTTTTCTCTGACAATAACTAAGAATCTCGAGTAACCGAACACGCGCGGGCCATTCAAAATATTATACTTTCAGCTTGCTTTGAGGATAAACGATCCTTCGTTCTCCATTCTCTTTTCGAGTAGCAGCTTCCGTTTTGTTACTTGCTGAATGAATAACTCGTTCCAGGGAAGATGCAACTCGTGTACTCCCGTTTTAAAATAAAATTATAATTTTGTACGCTTGCAGTGGTATTATTTTGGGGGTGACAATTACTTGGATCGTTTCTATACTTTAAAAAGTTTACTAGAAATCAAACGATACGTGGATGACCGTTTTTATTAGCTATTTATTCGATGAGAGTGAATTTGGAAGTAGTAAATCCTACGAATGGTCGGACGACACTCGACTACGATCGTCGACCATAATATCGCCTGCTTTTGAAAGTAAGCGTTCTGCTGGAACGGACATGATCTCAATGAGATGCGATTAAATTCATATTGCCCATATTCCCTACATAAGTATCCATATTACTCCCCTACGTGGGACATATGGCCACTCTTACATGCGGCCATATTTCACGTAGCTACAGCTATCAGTGCGGATAAAATTGTGTGGGACGGTACATCAAGTTTCAATTTACTACAATCGTTTATAATACATAAATAAAAATGCTGAGTCTTCAAACATTTTATTTCCAACGTTTCTCGTCCGCTTCGACAAATTAATTGCTTCGATTAATGGTAACGCGTGCTGTGGTAAATCGAATACCAACGGGCCAATCTTACATCAATTCCTTGAGTGATCGATTCATGATTTATCGGTAGATGTTCCATTAAATGTATTTGTACGCCGAATGTTATTTATTCATGGCACCGTCCCACTTCAACCGAGTAGCTAGACAGTTCTTGAACGAACGATTGTCCAACGGATGAATAGGTCCTACAGGACCTATTGCCTGGCCTGCTCGTTCCCTACATTTAAATCCGCTGGATTTTTTACTTTTGGCTCAACTTGGAAACATTTGTTTATCCAACGCCCATTGCTGGATGCTCAAATATGTTCAAGTATTTAGAAGACCGAGAAACTCCGTGTCAGGGCGCTTGTACGATTTTTATTTAGATCGAATACAACCGTTTCAAACACTCTGAGAAGATCAACGACTGGACTAGCATATAATACTTTTTAAAACAGCTATGAACTCTTTCGAACAACGCCTTAACGTGTATTAAGCTACCAAACAGGATCAAACTAATCTCATTCATTGCAGGCAGCTTCAAAGCCAAAGACAATCAACTATACATGCAAAGTGATTCAACGCCATTAGCATAGCAGACAGTTTTTTAATAGCCTCGTACGAGAGAGATCCTTTCTTTTTCCTATCTGTTTCACAACGTCCTTCTCTGAAAGTTTCCTACATATATCTGTTTAATTAGTTCCGTTTAAATCTTCCTCTACTATATTTCGAGCCTCCTTTCCCCATATATCTGATATTACAACACTCTGCCAATCGATACGTTCCATAGGTTCCAACATCTCCCGTAAACACGCAGCTCGTTATTTTATTCTTCTCCGTTTCCCATAGTACAACATCTTCCTTTTGAACGTAACAACATTCGTTCGTTCATTTATATTTAACGCAACGTCCATTAAATAATGGACAACCATTCGGAGCAAGAATTAGTAATCGTTAATAACCGAGTGTCGAAGAAGGGAAAAGTTTTTCCTTTTATATAACTTACTGTCCAAGAACTTATTAGTCAGAGCTCGTAAACTGCATCCAACCTTACCCGCCGTACGATGATACAGGGTTGAAATTGAATCTCCACGTGGGAAGTTTCTTGGGGGAAGCGAGGTTGCGTGTCGCGGCCGATAACGCTAAGTTGCAGGCTTAGCTTAGAGGAAATAAAGACAAATGAAGGAAGGAAATAAAGGCATTCCGTGCGGGACAAATTGAAAGTGGAAGGGCCGACCACCATATATCAGTATTTGTTCGTCTTTCCCGCGCATTGCCAATAGCCTGGCCCCACCCCCGAGCATCTCGAGTGCCTATTTTTCCTAATTAACGGCGACAGCCACGTCGAGACTTTGGAGAGGGATACTCAAATTTCATTAGAACAACGTACCCGTGAGTTTAATGCGTTCGTGCGTGGCTTCTAGCTCGCCTCGCTCGTAGAATCTGTTTTTCCTGGTCCCGATGAACCTTCGACGCGGGTCGGAATGGACGTCGTCGTTCACGGTAAAACGCCTTCGACAGTTTCAATATTATCTGCGACAGCGAAAGGGTCCAACGTTTAGCTTACCAAACCTCTCAGACGACCTCGTTAGGTCTTCATCGAGCACTGCATAATTATTTTGTCAATAACTCCTCGACTCGACTGAATTCCTACTTGTAATTCAACTCGAACGTTAAGGAAGATCGATCGAAATTAAATAATTCAGGCCTGCAGTCGATTAAACGTTACTTACCGAAGAATAAAAAAGAATCCGAGGAGTATTTTTGTCGTCGTGATATTCGAAAATATCAAACAGCTCTGGTATCTTTATTTTTCTGCCTGGTCTCTGTAGATTAGAGAGTCGCGGATAATATTGCGTATTTTAGTCATGTTGCTTTCAAGCTCGAGCTTTCATCCGTCACGATAAGGTAGGAGCTTCTAGGAACGTAATTCTACGTTCGATTTCGTTGACACCTGGACGTTCTATCTAGGAGCGGCGTGCACGAGAATCGATCGAATAAAATTCTAAAAGGTACGTCGTGAACCGACCTGGATCGAAACCAAACCGAAATAAAAACCAGCCGTCATTGTCGCGAAGCTTCCAATCTGACAAAGACTGATCGGGTTCCATTGGCGAGCGCGAAATCGGAGAAACGCGGCGAAATGTCCCGTCATAATGATGACCGATCGTCCGACGAGTCTTATTTGTCGGAAACTGATTTAACTCGAGCGCCCATTTCCTCGTAGAGCCCCCTACACGCTCGATAATACTATAATTAACACGCTCCATTACTCTTTCCGGGAACATACTAATTTTTCACGGCTCGTCAAACTTTCAAACCATCCGTCTTTGTTTCGTGTTTTAATATCACGTCGATGTAATGTCTCCGTTTCGTTTTTACGAAAGATTAACTTTAACCGCAAGATATCTGGCCACTGGTCGAAACTTGGAAGATACAAAGTTCTCGCGTATAATGTCACCGGGCTTCGATAAACGCTGCCATTCTCGAGACCTGGCCAGCGTTCATCGTTAGTCCCTTCCTTTGAAATGGCTTCACTTCCGGGAACTTCGCACTTGGGACGTTCACTATCAACGTTAACAGAACTTCCCACCGCGGCTTTGCAATACGAAACGACAAGGCAGCATCGTGAAATTTCCAGAGATCGATTCTTCCAGCAGCTTTTTCGCGTTGCCGGTTTTCTTCGTGTCGGGTTTTTAATTTCGTGACGCTGCACAACCCGCGTATCGACCCGTACGAGAAATTATTTTATCGATAAACGTATTTACAGGTTCGAAAATTGCTGCTGCCCATTGTGTACCGCTCTTGCCCTGCGTACTCGATAGCTTCCACCCACGCGAACGGCGAGCGTGTTCGTCTCTGGAACAGTTTTGTATTCCCGACTTTCCGTCTCGACGCAAGACCGTACAAATAGTCGGCGTAAAACTAGTTGTACGACGTAAACAGCTGTCGTGAGTGCACTGGATGGAATATTTAATTCCACGAAAATGGTCGATGCTGGAAAAGTCGAAATCGTGACGAGAAACGTTAACAAGATTCCACGAGTTGGGACAACTTTTCCACGTTTCGCGTCGATGAGTTTCTTCGATTCCGAGTCGACTTCGCGAACGCTAAATAACGATTTACACCGTTCGATGGCACGATCGAAATTTAACAATGTCGATCGTGGAGCGTAACGATCATCCCCAGCACGCGAATCGTAATAAATTGAAACGATGACAGAGCTCGCCGTAAAGTAACGACGGTTTCACTCGCCAACCCGGTTTGTTATAATTCTCCAGCCTCATTACGTTGTTCGTTAATTTATCAACGCCACGGTAACGACGATTCTTTCGATGCGAAATTCCAGTCTCGTTGAACCCGAGATCGCGTCTCGTTCAATTTAAAATGTATGATCTTGATAATATGACGACGTTTATTCTCGTACTATCTCCTCTACGTGTTCTTGCAGACTGCGATAAATTAAATTTTCCAACGCGATTTATAGGTTTCGAATAGAACTAGAGTTCGCGACCAACGAATAAGAATTAATTCGTAAACTTTCGTTTATGTTTCATTCGTAAATTACAATAGATTCCATTAACAGAACGCTTGAACCAACGTCCAGGCGAACAAAGCAGTAGACGAACGACAGTTTAGAAATTAATTCGAAATTTTTGTCATTATTCGCGAATGAAGTTTGCCCAGCTTCGAATGGAATTGTTAATTGATGCATTGAATGGGAACAATCGGGAAATCTCTTGGATGGAATCGCCAATATTCCTCATTTTTAAGGACGAAATTTCTGATATAAGGTGGATGTGATAGAAGCCTAAAATTTTGCTATTATCGACTTCTAAAGTTTAAAGAAACAGTTATGGTCATCTGTTTGGGACCCATTGGGCGAGCGTGGCCCCTACAAGACTCAACGTTCGTCGCTTTCGGCGGCGCGCGACATCAGAGATAATTTGCATGGAAATGAGGATAGGCATTGATTTTACGTCGAAGCCAGTAACAGAACTAGTCCGGTGATAGATTGTCCCGCTACCTGACGTCGATCAAGTTTTCTTGTCGAAAAACGGGAGTGGAATTCCCCCCTTTCATCGTTCCAGCGGGGGCGTTCGGTTTCTTCCCGATCGAGTTCTGGCCGCCCCGACGAATGTAAATTCCTGTCGAACACGTAATCTTCTACGTGTCGAAACATACGCCACGGTTTCGCCATTCTTTCCCTTTCTTTTTTCTCTTTTTTTTTATCCATTGCCTTTCTTCTTGCAGGCTTGCCATAAAATGCCGAACGACTTTTTTTCGTTCATGGTTTACACGGGAGCAGAAAGAGCGAGCTCAACGCGAACGAAACGAAGAACGACGACGCGAATAAATGTTTCCGGTTTATTCCTTTTTTTTTTTTTTCACCTCGCCCAGACGCGTCAGAAGGAAAAGCAATTTAAGCCCAGCTGAACGCAATCGCGTAAATCTCGACTGCGCGAGAAAACAGTGTGTTTCGTATGAATCGAGCTCCCGCGCCCGTAATCGCCATAAACTTCCGGTCTCCGCGGCCCGGTTGTCGCGCGAAGAAGAATGCCCCGGAAATCGAACGAATCAAGGTAATTAATCGAGCCTGGGAGCACCTGTAGGCTTCAAATTTTACACGAAACAGTCGACGAGCGCTACGGGCAAATATTTGCTCCCATCTTGCGCGCCTTTTGCCTTCCATCTTCCGCCTTTCGCGACGCGACATCCCCGCGTCTAGTCACGCGGCACGACACTGAAATTGCGCCATTAATTTAACGAGCGACGCGCCACACATTTCCTGGTAATTTTCAGCCGGGTCATTAAGGCGACGCTTGTATCTCCGGTAATCGTATTATCGAAAATCTACGGCCTCGGAAATTGCCATCATCGGCAAAGAAAACTATCGGCCGTGGACGCGACGAGTTTTATCGGCCTTCGATAGAGAACCGCGAACCAACGACTGGACAAGAGCTCGTTCGTTCGCTGGCTCGCGTCGTTATCGCGATAGAAAAATAGAAAAATTTCATCCATAGGTATTTCACGATGTCCGGGGGTGAAAGGAAAGTTACGATGTTTCGTATTTAATTTTTACTTGCGTTCTAGATCGACTGTATTATTGCCAAGAATGCTCCAGAACGATCGAAGCACCATTCTCCGCGCCATTTACGAGACAATTAATTTAAATCGCTTAGTTAACCGTCGATTACGCGTATTTGCGTCGAGTAGATAAAATTTTTTCCACGCGCAATTTACAACTTTTTGTGACGTGCACATCGCAGATAGCTCTTTTAGATGTACAGAAACGTATCATAGTTTTGTTTTGCTATCCATTCCGCGACCGCATATTTGTCAACGCTGTCGTTCGGTATTCTTTCTCGCCAGGTGTGATTATTCTATGTCTATACACAAAACCAAATTTATCGTCGATTTCAATACTGACAGCGGAGTTTGCGCTGCGATCTCGTTCAAACAAACGTAGTTTCATTCTGTTCAAATTTCTATTGTAAATACTATAAGAGGGATGATCATTATTGGAAATTTTCTTTCTCGTCGCTCTCGTGCGAGACATCTTCGACCGTTATTTTAAATTAGCAAGTTATTTCTATTTAAAATATTCTGCTGAACGAGCTAAAAGCTTGATTAACGTTGCAAGAGTGGTAATATTAATATTCGTTAATATTACTACACCTTGTCGATGTAATCGGATTACTCGATACACGGGGAGCGAGCAAAGCACCCACTGCGGAACAAAATTTTCTGTCGTGATGAAATGTTTATATCCATTTCGACTCCCAAATGTCCGATAATAATTTTGACAAAATTCATATTACACAAAATTATGCAATGCATTCATAAATCTGTTCGCTCGCACGACTGTATATTGGAGAGGGGTTAAGGCGTTGAAAAACAAACGAATCCGTGCTGCTTTCATATCGAACGGCTCATTAGTCGGCCAAGGGCTGTCAAACTCCAAATACCCTAGGGTTAATGGTTACTCGGTGGCCCTTCTGGTCCGTCGAGCATCGAACGGACTAAAATCAGCCGGTCACAACGATCCAATAGGTTCTCCGCTATCTATAAAAATGTCGGGCATGTATCCGCAACTTTAAATCGCTGGCTATTATTCCGACGAGGGGCAGACGAGCCGGCCAAAAGTTTCTCGATAAATCATCACGGGAAACGGAACGAGGGTGGCGCGATAGGGGCTAGCAAAACGGAGAGAAAAGGGCGGAGTTGCGAAACTAATAAATATTAATACTGCACGGTTACTTGATAATCGATCGGAACTTTTACCGGCCGCGCCTTCGAACAATTGGGCCGACGGTGCACACCAAGGGTCCATTCGATCTATAGTGTTTCCAACGGATACTGCGATTCGACGTTTCGCCGCTGTAACGATTAACGTCAACGACGCGTAACGATTGTCCGTCCGGCCAATGAAAAAAAAAAAAGAACCTATTGGTTTCACGTCACGTTCCGAACATCGCGATACATTTCCGTCGTTCTACGTCGACGTTGTCACGAGGGTGGCGAATTTGGCGGCACGCGTGTCCGATCTGGCACGCGAACGTATGCTAAATACAAGTTTACTCTGAAAATATATGTAAAATACAGGCACTGTAGCGGACGAAAATTTAGGACGATGGTACTTGGTCTTATAATCGTACGTACGCTTAATTCGATCGATTAATTTTTCCGAGTATCTGTTCTACAGTTTAAAAGAAAGTGTCTTCGTCCTTGTAGAATTAAATGTACAATCGCGGTAAAGTAATAACTTAAACACTCGCTAATTAAATGCGATTTGATATATTTTATACACTTTGCGCGTGCAAAGGGAAGTAAGGTTGAAGGTGGACGGGAATTAATTCGAAATTGCGAAGAATATCGCGAATATCGCATTCACAGGTGTTCGCGGGAAGCGGAATGCGATTTACTCCGAGAGACGTATCTCACTCATAATACATGCCGAATACACAGCACCACGCGTATATATGGTTGTTTTCGTAAACATGGTAGGAATAATTGTCGCGGTCCACGTCCCAGAGACACTGAAAGCCTGCGTGAATACTTTGGTCGAGACGTTGAGCTATAGTCACTTGCGCCACTATTTTGTACCTTGCAACAAGGATCAATGAATCAGTATCACTCGGATCGAATAGTTATCGAGGTCAGACTTCCAAATAAAAAATTCCAAATCGTCCTAAAAAAATTATTTTTGGTCGCGGGGGTCAATTACAATCATTTTTGGTGAATACACATACACCCGAAATCCTACGTACTTTCGAGAAAAAAATTCTTTACCGAAAATATACTGTGTAGTAATGTTTCCTTGATTTTCCCATTAAAATTTTTCCCAGGGGTGATCGAACACCCTGTATATTATTTGTTTCAAATTCATCGTGTATTTTATTGTAGTTTTATCGAGCTGACAGAGTTTATTTTTAATCGTAGAGAAGCTCGATTTGGGAAAGCGTGGATTCGTTCTAGATCCGTTAATTTACGATTCGTATCGTTTGCAAAAGAATTTACGCAAGTTTCGATGCAATTTATATCGCAAAACGCAGGTAGACGCGTCGAGCATTATACTACCTGTCGTAATCCTTCTTGGAAATTGCGTTTTGCAACTCGGATCCAATATCCATGCACAGTTTTGCCATTTCATCCGGCTGATACGACGTCACCGTAGACAGTTTATTCTCCATCACATCGTACACGATTTTATCGACCTCCTCCGCATTGAAGCTATCGAACGATTCGAGTCGATAGGTGTTTTGGTACTTGGGTATCTGCGAGTTATTTCACCCGGGGTAACGTTAGCGCTAATTAATCCGCGTCCCTTCTCCATTAAGATCTACTCGAGAATCGTTCCGATAACGTCGTTAAACGTACCTTCAATCGGTCCCCGCGTCTGTGGAAAAACATGCGACTCGCTAACGAACCGATCGTGGAGATCTTTGACGTCTGTCTCCTTCGGTTCTAGAACAATATCAAAATCGGTGCACGATACTCGATCGGTGACCCGATTAACCTAACCCCTCGCGACGATCGGTTATCGTTAATTGACTTCACCTCGACGAACGACATCATTTTCGTGCTCATCCTTCCCAGGGTTGCTGCGGAACGAAACTTCGATTGCCGCGTTTTGTCGATCATCTTGACTTGCGGTTGGCTCATAATTTCGAAATTAATAACAACGAATTATTCTACCCGAATCGCTATCGCGTGAAAACAGCCGAACAAACGAAAGCTCCCCGCTGAAATTAGGGTTAGATCGCATCAGGAGGTCTGGTTTTAGGGAAAATAATAATTGTAAATAATGGGATCAGATCCCTAACGTGGTGTCAAGATTCTTGTAAATTAAGAACATCGTGCGTTTTGCGATTTCCTGTGCTCGATGTAATGTTTATATTCAATTTTCCTAGTTAATTCACGGTTTGAACGATACTTTATCTCTTCCAATTGAGAGGGGGAGACGATGCAATTTTTATGCAGTCCGCTCGGATCGCGATGCAATTCGCAAACAGCGAACAGCACGTCGCGACGCTTAATTCATATCGAATACAAGATACTTTTTATAATGTAAGAGGCGAGCTTACGTAGCAAGAAACTCTGCGAAGATCTTACGGATATTGCGTTTGCTTGTACATATTTTATTTCAGTTTCCTACGCTCGTTGCTCTTGGGACGGGAATTCCTTGAAACGATCGTACCGATTTCGCTGCTTCGCCGTTTCGATTCGCCCGAGTGGCGCGCACTACATACTATTCTTTCCATTTAACGACTTTATTCGCGATAAGATAACCATACGAAGGATCTGGCACACGCGGCACAGTTATCCTTTAACATTAAGAATAACAGATTGCGTTTCTTCCTCTTTCGCGCTCTTAATCAAACATTACGTTTCTCTGATTAAGATTCATGCACCGACCACGATCAAAAACAAAGTGTCGAGAGAACGATTAAGCATTCAATTTAATAATGAAACTGCTGCGTTTGGAGCATACGCATCAACCGTTCCAGCTTCGCTCAAATTGAGCGAAACGCTTCTGGAAAACTTTAATCGCTCCGTTCTCTGTACACCGCAGACTTTTAACTCTTGAATGACGAGAATACAAACGAAATACAGTAAAACTTCTGTGAAACTTTTGCCCCAGTTATAATATAATAGCCGAGATCGTTTTAATCGAAAACATTCGCGAATAAACGTTATTCGTGACCCGAAGGTTTAATAAAGAATAAACGAAGGACCTGCACGACACCAGGCACTGCGTCGCCAATTGGTAATTCGTAATCCTCTCGACGAGCCGGAAACAAAGTGCACGGCGCGCTCAGAAAATTACGGCCACGTTGTTCAAGCTCGTTAACGTCGGCCCGATAACTCGTTAGACACCGTTGGAAGAAACTTACCTACAGACTGGACGTCTGTATCTTCTCGCGTAACAAATTCACTAAAACTCCCGTTCCCCCCGTCGACCTTACGGCTGCCGCTCTAAATCTCGCGCGAACTTAACTTTCGGATAACAAATGGTGCTCCGAATCGTGTTAAACTCGGAGTCTGCACTACGTGGGGATAAAAAATACTTTGACGAGAAACTCTCGAATGAAACCATTAATCCTACGGGAGACGAAAGGCTGATAACTTGTTAATTATATTAATAGAACATTCGAAATCTATGGATTTGTTATTGTCGCAAATTAGGGGTTGCTTAATCCCTTAACGCTCATATTTTTCGGGTTAACCAAGAATAATCAGTTTTCTTTATTGACTCTTCTTTAGAAACGATTTATCCGAAAGTTTAATAACATTTCTCGCGCAAGCATCACCGCAGGCACTTTTCTTCCAATTAAAAGAGAATCGTATGCACGTTCCCTACTGAGGATTTAAGATTCAGGGTTCAGGATGAATTCGACATTTAATAAAATCAATTTATACGAACGTGTTACGTACAATTTCCAACTTGACTCGTCGCTAAGTTGCAACGATCTTCTCGCGCCCTGGAAATCTTTGCAGGAAATGAAAAAGAACTTGTCGTCGAAAAGTTCTCCCCGTTCGTGTCAGGTATTCCTCGGATTCCCTGGCAATCTCGGCCCGATGCGTTGATGGAGTATTCCAACGTTATCGACGACCGTTTGCAACGCATCAGGTATTTCAATCTAGGAACGACATCGTCCCTTTTTAATTTAAATTCCCGTAGAAGGATTAAGTAGAAGCAATTCGACGCCGGAATGCTTTGCGTTTGTTTCGATTTTCGGGACGCCCAAAGGGGAAAGGTTGCAAAGCGTACTCCATTCTCCGTTCTCCATTCTCCCGTCGCTTTATGCCCCGTGCGCATTTATACTCTCGAGATCTCGAAGCTGGGTGGCATTGTGCGTAAATTTGTATCCTGGAACTGTAAACAGGATAAAGACCCGAAAAGCTCAGGACTCCCAACCTCGTTAGTCGATGAGACATATCGATAATAGGAAACGACGATGGAAAGAAAATTAAATGAAATCATTACCGAAAAAAAAAACATACATCACTCGTGGAAAAACGGTAATCTTACCTGTCCGGTAACGAAACTGTCGGTGATCTTCTCCCGAAAATGTTCGTGGGTTGGGTGGACTTGGGAGTGGGTTCGAGCCGCGTCAAAGAGAATTCGTTGGCAACGAAAATCGGCTGGTCGTTAATCCGCAGTAGACGCTAAACTTGGCTAAGCTGTAAGCTTCGAAGGGGACGGGCGACATCGCCCGATGTCCGTCCAATTTCCAACCGGAATTTCCGGTGATCGTGGTCAGGGGAGCACGCACCGACGGCAACGAGAGAGGAGGTTCGTCCCGGTTTCACATGAATTTACATCGACGATGCGTCCTCGTCTCCGTTTCGCGGCGACCATCCCCTAACAGATGCTTCTGCGCGATTTGCATAAAATGAGACAGACCACCGGAGCGTTTGCAGCGTCCGCCGATAGGACGTGTGTGCGAAAGCGATACGCACGACCGAACGGACTTCAGAACTGTCCCCCTCCGTTATCGGAAAACGTTGTCCGGATTTAATACCGGTAATCCCGGGGAAATCGTACGGACCGCGTCGTTCAATTATCATTACATGGAAGTTAACTTTCAAATCGGCTGGTGCTCCGTTCTCTGTTCGCCAACGAAAATAACCGATCGCCGACGGGGCACGTGGAAATTGCGTTCGCGCCGCTCGCGGAGGGATCGTTAACGTTTTAGCTACGCCACTACGGTGTCTCGATTGTTCGTCCCGCGTTAAAAGTTACGAGAGGGTTTCTCATATTTCTTCATAGGTTTCTCTCGATACACCACACTGAAGTTTTATTACTTTCAAACTGAAATAAATACATTATTATCAGCCTCCGAGGAACTTACAATGTGCACATTTTCTAGTATCGTCGATAAGTATTTTAACCGATCGAATGTAGAAATGAAGAAGTTCCTTGATGTTTCTCTTTTCCGTGCAGTACGTTTGCTATGATAAATATTGTACGATTATCCAAGTCTTTCCTACCAGTTTTCAGTTGGAAAGAAGGGACGGTCTCGTAAAAGTTTGCGAGCCAAGAAACGTTTCGCCGTGGCTGGGGTGAATTCTGCGTCCTCGTATCGATGGAGATCTGTCAAAAAAAGTGTCGAACATTCGGCAGATGCATCGCGAAGTTGACGAGACGTTGAGTGCACCATCGCGCTTCGGTAGACCGATCTATCAATCTCTAAATAGTATGTTTGGACCACGGATGCAGCCACCTGATCCAAACCAGATCGAACCAACGAATAAGAAGCTACCCTTCGAACCGATAGACGTAGAACATTTTCTAATATTCAAGAGACGAGGCTGACGAATATTTACGTAAATTTCGCGGGAACATTGACAGACCGCCATCGACCCGAGGATGAAGAATTCAGCTACGATAAACTGTTTCTCGACACCCTGGTGACCGATAAAAGAATGAACGAGTAAGAAGCAACAGAGGTATCGTGTCCCTTGTTCGTGCAAAGGAACCGCCAAATATTTATTGTTCTAGAGGAATGTTACACAAGAGATCCGACGACAAGATCGTAACGACAGAGCGACGTTATGGTATTCCCCTTGCACGATGCGCGTCGCAACGGCTCGTCTATCCACGGATAGTAAAATATTTCGTAGCCGAGTTTCTCGGTTCATAGAAAATTCAGTTCGCGCGATAAACGCCGATGCTCGTAAATCACACATCGAGTCTCCTCTATATATCACTTGGCGAGCCACTGGTAAAGCGATCGTGCACGTCGGCGTTGAAAACCCTTCGCGGAAGAGCCACGGGGCCAGAGGCAGAAACGTCGCTCACCGAAATATCGTGTCCACCAGGAGGACCAGACTGAATAAAATCGCTCTTCTGTTGACGTTGCCGGTGCCGCCGTGTTGCATCGCTGCAGGATGTTCACCTAAAAAGAAACTCCGTTCACGAGGTCTGATCTATCGCGGCGATTCGCAAACTGGGACACTGTGGAGGGGAGGGCGGGGAGCGGGCGGAAACCGGTGACAAGGCGGAGGGGGCGACGTCGAGGACCCTTAAAATAAAAGAAGAAAATTAAATTTACTACTTCAACGCTTTGCCCGTCCGGGTAATTCGCGCGTAAAGTTTCCTCGTACGTTCTACGACAATGTATTCGTACCTTCGGTTAACGCAACGAAAATAAATCCGTAATCAATGTCGCGCGTTAAGTGTTATAATTGGGTGGTGCCGGGGAAAAGGACAATCCTCGTGCATCGCTCGAAAATGTTGCCCGAACGGGATTTACATAACGAGAGAAGCTCTCGCGGTTTAATTTCAATTCGCGGGTTGTTTTTCGTTCTCGAGATTTCCGATGCGTTAACGAGAAAACCGTAACGAGTTCCGCGGCTGGTGACAATTGGTTTCAAGCGACCGTTCGAAGAAACGGAAATGCACGAATTATCGAACGCTCCTGCGTTCGTCGTTCTTTTGTTTTGTGGATCGCGTACGATAGTGCTCGACGTAAACAAAACTCTGTTGCGCGAACCTTTTTAATCGGGTCTGAATTCCAAGATAGGCGGTACGATCGGACAGAAGGTAATTCTACGCGTTAGAATCGGTCGAAAATGTGGAATAAAATTCTTTCGTATAATGCTTCGTTTACGAGATAATTGAATTTGAAAATTTATCGGGTACGGGTGCGATTGAATACGATTTGTCTGGCGCGTCTGGCCATTATTCACTATTTCTACTTGCGCCGATGCTCAAGTAGTAACTCCATTGCAAGCGTACCCGATGAGTTCTCAAAATCGATTTTATCGAAAACGGAGTACCGTACCAACAACATTTTCTTCCGTATTTTCGACTTACAGCAAGCATTGCATATTTAGAATACCAAAGTATCTGAAATACTGGTAAATAATATGCAATCTGCAAAAGTTATACAGCAAGTATTCAATAGAGATTAACGTTTGGTAAAGAACTTTAGTATAAATCATTTAACCCACTCATCTGTATATTAATTCTATATTAGAGCGGAAATGTGAAATTTTAGGAATACCGAAAATTAGGGTAATTTGGAAACTTTCAAAGCGTGGCCATGCTTTTCAACGACGTAAAATACAACGAAGACAAAAGGGGAGAGAAATGGGCGCCATGTTTCATGCGTGAAATGCGTAAACACTGAATACATGTTGGTGACACTGGAAATTACACCTACGACTAAATTTTAAAACAAAGATAATGATCCCTGCGCTATGATTTTTGTGTCTAATTAGATCGTAGGAGAAAATAATTATATTCTTGGCCGAATACAACTATAGCACGAGACGATCGAGAGTGCTTCGACGGAATTTCTTCCGACGAATCGTTCGACGAGAATATTTTTCAAAATGTGCTTTATCGCGTAGACTGCTACATTACCAGGACACGGGTGACAGGTAAAATCCATGGGAGGCCGTGTCGCTCGACTACGTGGAAGTATAATATTACATGAAAATTCTCGAATTCCGTAGGATCTCGTCCTTTAATAATATTCCAACATTTTTGCTCGAATTTAAAAGTCTGACTTTTTAAACAATTTATACATCGTTAGCTCCTTCATCGTTCGAGCTTTCGACGCTACTTAAATATTCATTGAGCAGGACAGGACATTGAATTATAAACAAAAAAAAACGTGTGATAGGATTAGTAAAGTGGACGAGAGTCCATCTACAGTGGACGAAATTCTTATTCCATAATTGCTTCTTAGAATTTGTTTTAGATTATTATCAGAGCTCTGTTGGAGAAATTTCGTTCACTGTATCTGGCACTAGCTTAGACGTTTCGCCGGGATCTCGTGGATTCGACGGAATAAAGCGAGTTAACTTAATCGAGCGTATTTCATCCTCACCGTTCAACACGTGAATCATCACGCTCGCCGAGGCAATCTTGCTCGAGACGCACGTGTAATTGCCGCTGTCATTGAGCAGCGCGCGAGTTATTAGCAGCTTGCTGGTCGTGCCATTCTTACCTTTCTCCGTTTCCAGGGAAACACCGCCCCTGTCGAACGCAAAGACATTATTAAGGATTTCTATAACCGTCGTCGCGAGGAAAGGATCGACGGACAAGACGTATGCGCAACGAGATGTTTCCAATGAAACATCGCCTGCGTCTTATCCGGCCTTTCGAACGTCGTTTCCTTTTATTTTTTTTCTACGTTCGAATCGTGCACAGGGAACAAGGTGAACGAGATACAAGCGACAAAGAGATTTTACGCAAAAGTTGGCGTTGAAACAGGACGCACCTTGGACCGTCGAAATCGATCACAGCGCCGGCATGGTACCAAGTCACGTTATTTGGGGGAATATCCTGAATGTCCACGATGCAAGTTAAACTGATCGTGCTACCCTTCTTGACGTACACCTCGTCGGGCCCTGTAATCTTCGCCTGCACGTCTGTTTCGGCGCGAGCAAAATGACATCGATAAGCCATCGTGCGTTTAAATTGCGATACTACGGTAGATAGCAACGGTACTCCCTCGCTTATTGCACCAATCCAAGTTACAAACACCTGCGATCGAGTCGTCCCCCTCCACTTGGACTCATTTAAATAACTCGGTTATTTCTATCCAATTGAAATCAAAAGACACCTTTTATAGGTGTGCTTGAAGCGTACGATTGCAAGAAGAGAGATAGTACCGTGTAACGATTTAGCTCACGCAGACCAGCAAATTTTCTCGCGTATTCTTATCGTTTATAAATCGTCGAGAGTGAAAAGCTACGAATAATTCCGTGGTCCTTTATCAGAAATTGACAGAGAGTCGAGGTTTAACGTTAAATTAAATTACACGCGCGCGTGTTGAAAAACTATTCCCAAAAGGCAGCGTGTTTTACCAGGCCCTCGCCCTCGCGTAACCCCTTAAAAGTTTCACGCGTGGCGAAAGCATGGAGTGCTCTAAATTTCATACAGACTGAACAACCGTATCGTCCCGACCCACGGTCTGCGCGTCCCCAAAAAGAGCATTTTCCGCGTTAAACGAAACGCAAACATTCAGTTTCAGGAATGTCGGGTACCCGAAGCGACAGAAACTCACCCAAAACTTTCAATGCGACCGCCCTATATATCTTGGGCTCTGTATTAACTTGACACTCGTAAATGCCGGCGTCCCGTGGTTGCACGTAATCTATTCGCAGATTCCAGTCGTCGTTCTCCGGATTGCCGACTATCGTAAATCTTGCGTCGCTCGTATAAGTCACGGACTTGGACGTTAGGATGTGCAGGTCCCTTTTTCGGATCCAAGACACCTGGGACAAATTTCGAGTCACACGCGGAAACGCGTCGATCGCGCGCCCGCTAAACGATATGCACGCTGACTTATGTACAGCTAGGCAACTTTGAAATGATCCCCGAGGGGCGTGGCCTCGGCGTAGAGGGGCTGGGTGACAGGGGGCGGAGACGTAGAATAGTTGCAAACTACGAATGCAAAAGTTTCGACGCGAGCGTATCGTATTATCCTTTACGTAAAAATCGGCGTGTTTAAATTTTGACAAACCATTTTATCCATCAAAGCTTTTGCACGCGATATTTATACGGAATAAAAAGAAATAATGAAATTGCCGGTAAAAAGGATCGTATTGACCGTACGCGTTAATGTTTATTGACAACGGGGGCGTGAAAACGATTCGAAAACGAGAAACGCACGGAAAGCGGCGCGTCGATCGTTTCACCATTAATCAAAGAAATCAGAAAAGCGTGCGCAATTATTTTGAAAACAGTTACCCGGTACCGACGGCGTTTTATGCCAGGTGCCAAAGCGAACAATTCTTCACGGTTTTAATTAACAACAACTTCAACGCTGATAATTCCGGGGCCGAGCGAATTCTATGTTTTCGCGTTCAACGATCCCGAGCGTTTCATTCGTCTTTTGCGGGAAATTTTCATTCCCGGGGGACGTTAATAAAACTCGACAAAGTCCCTCTTATAAAATTCATATTGCAGAACATTTTTGCTATCTTCTCTTTAACAAATCGCGTAGTCGCGAATATTATACGAATCTTATTAAGACCGATCGTATCATTATTCTTATTACACGGCATACGTTCGTAACCGCGAGCGTGAAATACGGTTCAAATTAAACGCTGCAACTCGTACGCGAAACATTACAAAATGCATCGAACGATATTTTTATCGAAATCAACCCGATCCTTTCTACCTTTTAATTGTTTCATAGGTTCATCGTTTTTTCAAATATCAAAAATGGTAAAATAATCGAAGAGGTAGGATCTGGACGATCGGTTAGGCATCGGGGCGATTCACCCCTGCGTTTCGAGGGGGCGATCGCCAGAAATTATTGCGTGCCACGTACGATTTCAACGGAACCGTACGTGACTCCGATACTTGAAATATTTGCCAAGGTTCCACACCCTAAATTTCTGATACGGCCAACATCGCGATTATAGTTTCGAAGATATACTCTTTCGCCGGAGTATACAGGGTGTTCGATTCTGGGAAAAAATTTGATGAGAGATCGTAGAAGCCAAAATAAGACGAAAATCAAGAATACTAATTTGTTGATGGAGGCTTCGTTAAAAAGTTATTAACGTTTAAAGTTCCGACCGTACTGAATTTTTTTCTTGAAAGGGAGTAGGATTTCGGGGGTAGGTCTATTCACCAAAAACTATTGTAATGGACCCCTGCAACCGAAAATAATTTTTTTAGAACGATTTGAAATTTTTTAATTTTGTCGAAAATTCTCACACCTCGAATTTTTTTCTCGAAAGTGGGTAGGATTTCGAGGGTAAGTGTGATGACCAAAAATGATTGTATTCGACCCCAGAACCTAGAAATAATTTTTTCAGAACGATTTGAAATTTTTTTTTTTCGCCGAGAAATTTAGGCACCTACCTGAATTTTTTTCTCGAAAGTGGGCAGGATTTCGTGGGTATGTGTATTCACCAAAAATGATTGTAATTGACCCCCGCAACCGAAAATAATTTTTCCAGAACGATTTGAAATTTTTCAATTTAATTTTTAAATAACTTACTAACTTACTAACGAAGTCTCAGTCAAGGAATTGATATTCTTTATTTTCGTCTTATTTTGGCCTCTAGAATCCCCCATTAAAATTCTTCCCAAGGGTGGCCGATCACCCTGTATAACGTCGGGATTCTAACTCGCGACCCGGTGCCAGGATATTCTTGCAATATTCCACGCGATACGGTTATTAAACTCTTTCCTCGGAACTTTGTTCAAACGTAATACTGGTACGGGAGCTCTTGACAAGACAACAAAAGGGAAAAGGCTGAAAGGGATAAGGAGGGAACGAAAGGGGGTGGAAATAGTTATGATACCGCGACTCGTTTCCGCCTTTTTCTTCGATCATTTAGGAGGAAGTATACTTCGTACGGCGCGGCGTTATCTCGTGAAAATCCAATTGTACGAGCTACTACGTAGCAACGTTACTTTTGCGGACTAGCGGCTCGTTATTATCGTTTCGTAGAGTTTCTAACGAAATCGAGGAGCGTGGAAGGTGTATCGCGGAGCGAAAGGAAGATTAGCCCTGGTAAAGAATTACCGAGTCGGGTCAAGAACCGACCATAAATTACCCGTTGCTGCCCGTATTCTGTTTATTCACGGTACTGGTCTTTCTTTGATTTAAATATCACGTACAATACGGTGGCAAGTATCTCCGCGAAACTAAAACTTTTGTTCCGTGCCCCTGTTGTACAAATAAATGTAGCTCCCGTGTCTGGCGACGTGGCCGTAGAAACTGAGAAAACTGCCTTTAAAATAATTCTGACCGTTCCGAAACAATCGCGAGTCCTCGAGCCCGAACGAGTTTGATATGGCTGGCATACGCTATTATTATTTCGATGCAAGCGCAAAACTCACGGTTCTGTTGCCCAGGTTCCTAACGCGGCACAACAGCACAACGGTTTGTCCCACAATGGCGGTCACCTTTTGGGACGTGTCTTTGAAAAAATAAGTCCTTTTCGTCCCTCGATGCGAGCGTTGTTCCGCTTTGTCGAGCTTCTCGTCGTCGAGCCGTTGCACCGCTAAAATTCAGGTATCACACGCTTGAACGAGCCACCGGGAAGCTTTCGTATCCGTCGCGTTTTGTCAACGAAACTGCTTAATACGGCGATATACGACGCGCGACACTTTCGGGAACAACCTTCGAAACGGATAGTGTACCCTTTGTCAAATTACGGGGGAAAAGAACTGTGATACGCGGGTTTCGAATAGTCGAGAAATTGGGCACCGTTTTCAAATTCTGTTCTACGGGCAACTAGGCGATTTAAAGGTGATTCGTTGCGGAAACAGTTTACTTTATTTTAAATAAACCTTATATTAGTGATACAGGTTTATTAATATGTATATATTATAGACTCCAGAAGATGGGATTAAAACGGTAAGTTTGCTCTGAAAAGTTCGAAACGAAATAGCATTAAAGGCTCTTTCAACGTTTCTTTGCTCGCTAAAATTTTATTTAAAATATTCTTTTCACGTCGAACGCGAATATCGTTTGAAAGGATCGTTTAATCCGTGGCTGTTGCCCGTATTACATTAATTTATATAAACGGTGATTCAAGAAATTTTAACGTCGTTGGATTACCATTTTGATCCGACCTCGTTCGCCAGATAACTCTTCGTTTCGTTAAACGACGTAAACGCGACGCACAGAATTTCTTTCCGGTACGCGAACGTAACCGGTCCCATCCGATCGGTTAATAATGAACGACTCGATCTCGAATGGAAAAATCGAAAGAAATCGGTAGGACGACGGTACCGTTAATCGTGCATTGCTTTCGATCTGTACACTTTGACAGTGGTTGTACCTAGGTTCCGATGACCGGACGGCGGTTCGGCGTGTAACAGGTACCCGATTCCAAGCAGTATAAGGGCCATGCCGTGGAACGGTGCCATTTTTTTTACGTACGAGACTCTTTCATTTTTATTCGCTACCCCTTCTGTTTCTCCGAGATTCCCAGAACTCTCCGAAATCAATCGGCGGCTGCACGATCATCCCTCGACGGTTGCCGTTCCTCGTCCACCGTCTCGCGACGAATCCCCTCGACGTGTCCGCGTAACCGATCTTCTCCACCGACAGCGAACGAACGGATGTTGCACCCACGACGTTTGAACGTTTACGCTCAACAGCGTTACTATACATTTCTCGCCGATCCCGCGACAACGATCACGATCGTCGAACAAACAGAATCCACGATCAAAGCGGAGGGACGCGTCGCTCGATTCATCGCGTTTAACCAGCGACCATTTTCGATAAAAAGACGAACCGATACTTTTGGCGAACGTCTAATTTTCTTTTTTCTTTTTCTCTTTCTCTCGTCGAAACGAGGAGTCCCTCCGCGCGATAGTTTTTTTTTTAATTCGGAAACGGCGCGAAAAGTCGTACGCGTCTCGTGGTACGCGAACGTTTTCGACGCTCGATCATCGGAACTACGGCGAAGGGAACGGCTTCGGGAACAGCGCGCTTCGACAGCGTTCGAAATACTGAAAGCTGTTCCGAGTGGAAACGAAAAAGCTGCAATCAGGGTGCAGTGGCGCCTCGCGATGCTCCCGATAGTTGCGATTGCGCCGACAGCTCGACGGTGTTCTTATCGTCCTTATCTAACTTGGCCGTTCGTCGCGACTGCAATTTCACCGTCTCGGTTTCGCTTTATCGGAGGGACGATCCTTATTGCATCGTTATCGCGTTAAACTTTGTCAAGACGCCCCCGGGAAAATTTAACCCCTCGATCGAAGGGTTTTGAAGACACGTACAGGGTGCCCTGTGCAACCGGGAGGAAGCTGCGTCTTTGAAACGGTCAGAGACACGAGAAGGACGTCACGGGACAAAACTAAATAAAAATGCACCCTCTATCTCCCTAGAAAGCTTGTATTATTTAATTTCAGGGAAATCAAGGTTGGTCGTAATAATTCCACACCATTATGAACAATATAAATATGTATATTATCATTTGTTACATAAATTTTTTAAGAACATGATCAGAAAATGATCGTACACATAGAGGAATAAAGTGTCGGTTCTTATAGACATACAAAATATATTGTATCACCGGATAAACGAAAATATATAGTACCGTTAAGCACGCATAGTACAATTTTAATTCCCATATTTCCCATACTCGTTCAGGTACATTATATAATACGTCATTACATGTAAACTTATGTCAAACTTTGCATCGTATATTGATACATAACGAAATAAAATTTGTACGTTGTAACAATCGAATCAATGATAAAATATGTAAATGCAAAAGCACCAAATGTCCCGTAATATAGTATCGAGTACTCTAGTCTACGACACTCGTCAACTATAATGCTCGACATACGCACAAACGGTAGAAAGATATGTTATTATCGTAATTAATACTCGGTTAATCTCTATAAAAATCACCCTTTGTACCACCAGTTTTTGAAACCAACTCTACGTCGCTTATTTTCATCGAGTTCGGAGAGGCCGCGTATTTACACATGTCGTAAACTGTTAATGCCGCGATAGCCACGGCCGTTAAGGCCTCCATTTCTACGCCAGTCTTTCCGGTGCATCTTACTTCCGCCGTAACCTCCACTCGATACAATTCTTCGTTTAAATGTAATTGCACGTTTGCATAAGATAACGAAACCGGATGACACAATGGTATCAAATCTGGCGTACGTTTGGCGCCCATAATGCCTGCCAATTGTGCTACGGACAACACATCCCCCTTCTTAACGTTATTTTTGGCTATCAATTTGCTTATAACCGAATCGACCTGAACGAATCCTCTCGCTATCGCGATACGTTTAGTTATGGCTTTCGAACCCACGTCTACCATGCTCGCTTTGCCACTTTCGTCCACGTGCGACAGCGACGAGAACATTCTTACGCTCGTGCAATTCTGAAACCGATAAACCGCGCGCCCCAAATATCTTCCGACGTGTACGCGTTTCTTTTCAACTGTAAGCATAAGTAATCGATATCAAACCTTTTGACTTTATAAAAATAAAGCTTCTCGTTAATTAGTAACAGATCGAGCGATAACGTTTGTACGCACACCGTCGAAAAATTAACGTTTTATACACTAATACGAAACTTCCGTAACAATCGACTATCCCCCGATCAGTATCATCGGTCTGTTTTCCATCTGGGATAGATTGAACATTCCTGAAACACACATGTTATCGAGAACATAGAAACGTTATCGCTACAAATATAGCATGGAAGATAATCTTTTCGCGATAGACATCGCGAAAGTCCGTATTTGCGGATTAAGGATAAAACGTACCGGCATGCTGTTTCTTTTTACGTCGCACCGCAGTACCGATCATTTCTTTTAAAACATCGTCAGACGCTCCACTGCGTAAAGCATCTCGAAGCGACACTTCTCCTTTCCCCTCGAACAAGCAGACCTTTAAATTTCCATCTGCAGTTATTCGTAATCGGTTGCACGAACTACAGAAATGTTCGCTCATCGACGTGATAAATCCGATTTGCCCTACAAATCCAGGGACGTGGTATGCCTGTTCAAAAGAGATACTGTTCTTTCAACGACATACGCATAAAATTGAATTCTATTTTAAGTGTAATTGTTTAAGCTCTACATACTTTAGATGTATCGTTGTACTCGTTCGGAAGACGTCGAAGCTCCGGATACGTATCTCTAATCGCTTTTTTCATAGTATCGAAAGAAACCATTTTATTTTCATTCCACTTGTTCCCTTGAAAGGGCATATATTCGATGAAACGCACATCGACCGGACGTTCTTTCGTTAAGTTTACAAAATCAATCAACTCGTTGTCATTAAAACCTTTCATTACCACGCAGTTTATCTAAAAAATATACGTATAAAAGTTACTTATATCTATGAATTTTATGAAGATTCTTGTTAGCATTTTCTCACCTTTGTAGGATTATAACCCAATTGGATAGCCAAGTCTATCGCAGCTATAACTCTAGGCCAGCCCTTCCTACGAGTAAACTGTTCGAAACGATTTTCTTTCAATGTATCTAGTGAAATATTTATTGCATCCAATCCCGCTCGTTGAAGGGATGGTAACAGACGTGGTAATGTTAAACCATTGGTAGTAATGGCAACTTGTTTTAAGCCAGGTAACTGTTTCAAGCCAGCTGTAATTTGTATTTTTGTAATTTAAAGGGCAAAAACTGTTCATATAAGAAAGGAAATTATTTACCAATAATATCTACAATATCTTTTCGAACTGTTGGTTCACCACCTGTTAATCGTATTTTACATACACCCTCCTTCACAAATAGTTCAGCTACTTTAATTATTTCCTCTATTGTTAAAATATTGTCATTTTTTGTCAACTTAACTCCTTCTGCTGGCATACAATACAAACCTATAACAAGTATAATATTTTGGTAAATTATTTAAAATTGTAAATATTGCTTGACAACTGCTTACATCGAAGATTGCAACGTTCCGTGACAGAGATACGTAAGTAAGTATGATGCCTTCCAAAAGAATCCGTGAGTATATCATTGTCGCTGCTTTTATTTAATAATTCTCTAAACCGCTGCACCTGTAACACCATTAATAATGATCTATATAAAAATAATAACAAATATACAGGTTAGATTCGTTAAAATATATATTACTCCTAGTAACAACCCAGCATATGGTATGCATAATATGTTTATGTAATCTGCTATGCAAACTTTAACATGTCATTGGTAATTTATTATTAAAACACACTTACTCTAGGTGATGCATTTGGTGCAGTGAATGCTTCTGTAGATGAATGCACAGCACTCAGAATCGCTTTAACGCTGTGTACCTTACGAAACATTTAAATGGCACGTAACAAGTGGAAAACGCAAGAACTTGTAACCTCTGCGTGCAATAAGAAATGTTCTATACAATTCTGTTCCTACATAAAAAAATGAAAAACTTATAGAAATTATCTCCAAGATGGGTGCCGTTAAGTACTCATCTATTCGGTAGCTTTATTAGAACTGTATTATGCGTTGTGTCTTGAAATTCATTCTTGGAACAGCGACGACGATCGCTCATCCACGTCCTTGAGCTTGACACAACCATCATTAAGATAACTCGTATCAATCTAGCAATTTGAACATGCTTCAAATTACAATACTTTGCCACGTAAACTATTTAATGGTACGTAGCATGTATTTTCTAGAACCCAGAGCCGACTCGAGTTAAATGGCGCCAAGCGACGGATTCATAGTCATCTACCTCCGCATTTGACTGTGATTCTGTCGCTGAAATCATGCTTCTACTGTTTTACTATTTATGGGAATGCAACTGCAGACCTGCTATTAGATCATAATGAATAATAAATTTTTTTGCCGCCAATTTGATACGTATCAAAATGTGGTTTGTTGGCATCGAACCGTAATGCCAGAAGACCTATTCGGGTTTTCATTATCAATTTGCAAACTTAATCCGACATAAGTCTCCCGTATTAAATTTACTAACGACAAATATTCATTTGCCTGGTTCCCCTTGTTTTACTTAATAAACAGACATTGATAAAGAGATACAGAGAGATAAGAAATAGCAGAGGATTAACATAAACATGTTTCGATAGATACTAATTCGTTTTGATTGTCTCGTCGAAACTCTAAAATATATACTTTTTTCGTCAGTGATTGATTAACAAATTTAATATATACATTTTTGGGGCTGTAACATATTACTCGTCAATTTAATTTATTCATAAAATGTGCTATTAGGGATTCATACTCAAAAAATCGTGCTAGAAACACAGAATGTTATGGGGGGGTATATGGAGTACAGTTCCCCTTACCCCCCAAGGTTTGGTGACAACGTATGGTATCGCCATCTAAGAACAGGATTCGAACTAAACAAATCGTGTCAGGATATATAGGAGGTATATGGAGTCCAGTCCCCTCACCCCCCAAGGTTTGGCGACAACGTATGGTATCGCCATCTAAGAACAGGATTCGAACTAAACAAATCGTACCAGGATATATAGGTGGTATACGGAGTACAGGCCCCTCACCCCCCAAGGATTGGTGACAACGTATAGTATCGCCATCTAAGAACAGGATTCGAACTAAAAAATCGTGTCAGAATGTATGGGAGGTATATGGAGTACAGTCCCCTTACCCCCCAAGGATTGGTGACAACGTATAGTATCGCCATCTAATATCAGGGATTCGAACTGCAGGATAACAGAATTCCCTCACTCCTGGTACTTCTATTTCGCAGTAACTTGATTATTCACTAATTACTCCTTTCCTGGGATTAAAATATGAATTTTTAAAATTGAAGAATATAGTATAGACCCTTGGCAACATTCAAGAATACCTGTGGAACCATTCCATGCATTAGTAAATAGTTATTAATCAATATCAAGTCTATACTTGTTATACTATAGTTTCAAGGTCTATACTATATTCTTCAATTTTAAAAGTTCATATTTTAATCCCAGGAAATGAGTAATTAGTGAATAATTAAGTTACTGCGGAATAGAAGTACCAGGAGTGAGGGAATTCTGTAATACTGACACGATTTTAGCAGTTCGAATCCCTGATATTAGATGGCGATACTATACATTGTCACCGTTTCTTGGGGGGTAAGGGGACCTGTACTCCGTATACCATCTGTAATCCTGACACGAGTTTAGCAGTTCGAATCCCTGATATTAGATGGCGATACTATACATTGCCACCGTTTCTTGGGGGGTAAGGGGACCTGTACTTCGAATCCCTGATATCAGGTGGCGCCAGGTATTTTTGACAGTTTTTAGGACAATAACAGAAATAACTATCGCTTCCAGTAATCATTTATAATTTATTAATTACACAAAGGAATGCATAGAGAAATGGTTGAAGAACTTAATTAGATTATATAGTGAAATATACTCCACGTATCTATTGTTTGTCATTACTGTGAGTTTAACAACGATGCATTGAAGTGTTGTTTACATGCATTTAACACATAACCTGTAAAGAAAGTGAAATGCAACTTGTCAACGATTGTAACAGTACGAATTTAAGAAGACATGTCTTTGTTTCCTGCTTATTCCGCTGACAAGGATGAATCACCTAATTCCAATAAATCGGAGAATCTTTTAAAAGGTTACCAATATCATTTATTAGAAATCATTATATATTACGATATTATTTTTATTACAATGAACTTATTTTAATTTATAGGAGATGAAGCCAGTTGGTTGTACAATGTTAGTTGCCTAGAACGTATTTCGTCAAAGAATATTGTTGATTTTCCTTCAGATTCTTCGGATGAAACTATAAACAAAGCCACTCGTCCAGATAAACAACAGGTATCATACAATACTACTTTAAATAATGACAGTCATATACAGAAAGAAAGAAAAACACAGAAATATGTCAGAAAGAGGAAGTTAGAGAAAAAAAAGCATGCCCATGAAAAAGTAAAAAAACCAGAATATAAACGAGAAGTGGAAAATGTATATTTTGAAGATAAATACAGAGACAAGGGAAATAATACTGTAAAGACACTTTGTTCTAGAGTAAGACCATATTATGATATTGAAAAAAATTCTCTTGGTTTCGTTTCATTCAAGCAACCAAAAAAAGATAGTTACGAGAGGTATTACATTAAAAACATTGATTCTGTAGACAGAGCTAAAAAGAAAGATAACATTATTAGAAAAGATTCTACTACCAATACGTTTAAAAACGATGAAAGTACCCCTTCGTGGTGTACTAATTTAGAAGAATTACAGAAAAATAAAATTAAAGAATATAATGAAAGATTAACAGACAATCCAAATAATGTTAACCTATGGGTTGAATATATTGAATTTCAGGTATATTCTCTATCTATTAATTTGTTAAAAGTTATTAATACTTACATACTTACACTAAGGATATCTTGCAGGACACGTTGAAATACTTCCAAAAATATCAAACTATGAAAGATGTTTGTCGAGCAACAACGTTAAAAAAGTTATCTATAGTTGAGAAAGCTATAGAAAAAAATTTGGAATCTATAGAATTATTAAAATTAAAATTGTCTTTAATGGGAGAGCTCTTTCCAGCCGATGAACTTTCAAGGCAACTTGAAACATTAGTTACTAAGGACTCAGGAAACATCGTTTTATGGCAAGAATTTATCATGGTTACACAGTCTTCAGTAGCAATGTGCACTGTACCAAAAGTTTTAGATCTATATTTAAAGTGTTTTTGTATTCTAAAACAAAAAGCTAGGACAAATCCTCGTATATTTGACGAACGATTATTACGTACGTAACAAATTACAAATTGTTCCAAACTGTTATTACATTTAATCAAATGAAAATAATTAACTTATTACATAAATAGAAATGCTGTACTGGTGCCTAACATTTCTAAGACATACCGGACTTTGGGAACAAATGTGGGAAACGATACGTTTGAATCTCTGTTTGAATCTTAGTTTAAGTAAAGACAGTTTATCCTTTCGAAAAACAATAGATGAAAAAAAATTAAGTACGAAATATTATAATTGATTACAGAACAGATAAATAGTATGTTATTAATCTTAATATTACTATTAATTTGTAGTCGGAATGGAAGAAGTAATACTAATATCAAGACTACCACTGAATCAGTTATGGCAAAGAACAGAATCATTAAGAGAAAATTGTCATTGGATCAGTGTCACTAGAGATGAATTAGAATTAGCTGGTGATTCTCGAAGATTCGTTTTGCCAGATGATGTCGCGGATTTTGTCCATCCTATACTTTCGCGAAATTTGAACTTTCGAATGGCAATACATGCACTACTTTTACTCAAAGTACCACTTCTACCTACTCGAGACTATATATTAGAGGTATGCATACGAATAAGGTGTCTATATCTTCTACTTCATATTGTAGATCAATAGTATTGTATATAATATTTTTCATATTTTCAGATGTTATCCTTAAAAGAATTTGAATGGGGAATAGAAACTTCGGAAGTGTTACTTCCGTTCGCCTATCCTGTAACAGGTGAAATGACTGGCCATAGTCAAAGGAAGCAATTATTGGATGGCATACTTGAAGGAGGTATAACATCAGGCCCTCAGTATCTTATGTTTCATCCTGCGCAAGAGTCGTACTTAGATTTTATACGCGAAATATTTTTTACAATTGCCGAAAATTTACCTGCTCTGCAACGTACAAGTATATATATTTGGTGGTTAAGATTTGAAAGGTTGCTTATTTTTCTTCGTAAAGACGAACATTTAAAATATGACAATAAGTAAGATTCCTTTTACTTCATTTTTCATAACTAATAACTTGCACGATATGTATGTTAGATATTTCTTGCAGAGGGAAAAAGTTAAAAACAATATTAAAGGAATTCTTGAAGAAAAAGGAAAATAGAAATAATTTACATTTCTACAAAGAATATGCATTAATAGAAAAAGAAATGGGAAGATTCGATAATTGTGTGAATATTTTGGAAACAGCAATTCAATCTCAAGGTGCTTGCCCTTCAGCAATTCTTAATTTCGATGAAAGGGCCGCACTCTTCAGCTTGTATCGAACGTTTATCGAAACTTTGCTTAACTCCGATACATATAAAGAAACACATGAAGAGCGAATATTGAATACGATTAAACAAATGATACCTGAGACAGGTGAAAATCAATTACAACTCGTATCAGAATATTTAGAAAATTGCATAAAAAGTTTCTTGCAAGAAGTTTCTATGGAAGATGAAAAAGACACATACTTTTTACCAAATTTAAAGTGCGATACGATTGTATGTTATACATACCTTTTGTACATACAACATTTCGATATTGGTAAAATAATGAGCATATTTACAGATGCCATAAATCATTACAAGGGATGCCGTTACATACAGGTACTATAGTTAAACTTTTATATTTAAGACAGAAATTTCATCATGCATAAACTATATTTATTTCAGGAAATATTATTTGAAAGCCAACTCGCACTTTTACAACTATATTGCAAAAAAACTCAAGAAATAAGTATTTTAAAAACTGTGTTAGATGATATGTTAAATTTATATCCAAATAACGTTTTCGCCCTCTCAATATTAGCATGCATAGAGGTAAACATAAGTACAAAGAGAGTATTTTATAAAGTATAACGTACCAAATTTTAATTGTAATATTTCTCGAACAGAGTGAATTACCAATTTGGAAATTTAATAGTCAAAAGACAAAACTTGAATTATGGAGAGCATTTGCTATGTGTTTAGCAAGTCGTAAGCGTATCCATTTCTTAAAGGAACGTAACGATTCTGTCAGTATGAATGCAGCGATAAATAAATTATTACATTTTCATCAAACTCTTACAAGGTACAATTAATTTTTTTTTAATCTTTTCTATTTTATGTGTAAACGTGTAAAAAAATATCATTAATTTACAGAGCACCGACAACTAGATGTTGTCCGCTATTATGGAGATTATACATGCTTCTTCTCAGAGAATACAATTTATGCGAAAAAAAAGGAGAAGACGTATATCATGAAAGTGTAGCACAATGTCCTTGGGCCAGAAGTATCTATATTGACGCGGCTGAAGTTGCACCCCAAATTCTTACTCAAGTTCAAGATGTAATACGAGAAAAAGAATTGAGAATGCACGTTACACCCGAAGAATTAGACATCTTGCGCGGTTAATTTTAATCATCATTTCAAAGTTTATGTAAATAGCAAGAGATTATATTAACTTAGAAGACATGATTCTTAATATGGTTATACATAGTAATTACTATATAAAAAAAAGAGATAAATAAAGCTAATATAATAACAGTAATAACCTTTCTTTCTCGAATTATTCGAATATGTAAGACAACCAGTGTGGACAGATTTGGCATAATTGAGTGCATCGACGGCGACACTAGTAACGACGAACTTCCTAACAGACGCATGTTCTATCAATTCTACCGCACGACAGAGATGCCAGAAAGGCACCGAAAGTGCTCTCTCACACTATGTCAGATCACGCATACGTGAGCTCGTGGAGTTTCGGAAACCCGACAAAGGCAAACTGACGCATGCCCCCTTTCTCGATTCACCGAAGCTGCCCAAAGTAAGTTCGGACCGCCTCGTGGGAGTCGAGAAAGAAAGGCTCACACTTCCCTTCTCGTTCTTGAACAACTAATATCCGACCTCCCGTCAACAGGTCTCCACTGGCCTCTGCTGACCGCTGCTGACCACTCCTGACACTTCTAACAACGTATACCGATTACGACTGGCTACTGTTAGCCTCTCCCAGCCTCTGCTGACCACCGCTTATATTTCTGGCAACGTATAACGATTACTACTGACTTCTGCCAGCCTTCGCTAGCCTCTACTGACCGCTGCTGACCACCCCTGACACTTCTAACAACGTATACCGATTACGACTGGCTACTGTTAACCTCTCTCAGCCTCTGCTGGCCATTACTGACCAACGCGTATATATCTGGCAACGTATAACGATTACTACTAACTTTTGCCAACCTCCGCTGACCTCTGCTGACCGCTGCTGACCACTCCTGATACTTGTGACAACGTATAACGATTACTACTTGCTACTGGCAGCCTCTGCGAACATCTTTCGACGTCAGCTGACCATTGCTGACCTCTGCTGACCGCTGCAGGCAACTTGTGACATGATATAATATAATATAATATGTTTATATGTATTAAAGTTTTGTGTAATGTAAATTTATGTCAATAAATGATATAATTTAAAATATTTCTATCTGTTCTCATCATTTTTTACCGTTCTTTCCCTCTCCAAATCATTCCCTTAGTTATAAGACTCGATCGACACTCCGTATCTTTAAAAATTTTCTAAGTTCTTCGGAAAGATTTCAAATCTCCCGCCGCCAGAAAATTTCTGCGAATTCCTGGAAATGACGTCATTTCTAAGAATTCCTGAAAATTCTCGGAATCCCTGGAACTTCTCGGAAACCCTGAAATTTCTCGGAAGTTTCAGGCAGCGGCAAAAATTCCGGCCTGAATTTTTCGACAAAAATTTTAAAGGGCCTCCCCTGTGAAATCTTTCCCGGGAACTTTCGCAATTTTTCTGGATGAACATCGGCAGCCCGTCAACCGCCAGGTGTCTTCGTGCTAGCTGTGGGACTTTGAAATTTTTCCGCCAAGTGTTTTTGTTCTCTCTCCTGCCAGAGCCGTGGAACTTAGAAATTTTTCTGGAAGATCGTCGCTGGCCCCCTTCTCCGCTCTCCCGCCCATTGTTGTTGTCTCTTGCCGGCTGTGGAACTTAGAAAATTTTCGGGAAGGAACATCCCGAAAATTTTGCAGCGAACCCCCCCCCCCCCTCTCCCACTGGGTGAGGAGGCCCCCGCCAGCCAGACCTGGCCGGACCCCCCCTCCCCTTCAGGGGAGGACCAGCTCCTGCCCGGCTCCGCTGCTGCTGGGAGATGTTGCTGCTAGGAAGGCATGTCATGAAATGGCCCATTTAGAGTTGGGTTAACGAGTGTATATATAGAAACGAAGGCTCGAGCGAGCGCTTGTGAGAAAGCCCAGGCGGCGGCAAATTTAAAATTTTTCCGCGGAACTTTGAAAATTTTTGCCTCTGGCAGCTAGTACGCGGAGCTGGCATTTACCTATCGACCATAGCTATGGCGCTGACGGTTTCAGGTCCATTTTAGACTTGAAAATTTGTATCTCTGGCATCTAGTACGGGAGCTGACGTTTACTGAATGAATGAATAAGTATCTCTAATCGACCATAGGTCAGACGCTGACGGTTTTATGTCCATTTTAGACTTTGTTATCAGGAGGGAT
The DNA here is from genome assembly GCF_051014445.1 of Colletes latitarsis. Taxonomy (NCBI): domain Eukaryota; kingdom Metazoa; phylum Arthropoda; class Insecta; order Hymenoptera; family Colletidae; genus Colletes; species Colletes latitarsis. Next base: position 40,296,998 of record NC_135137.1, on the reverse strand, counting down.
GGTAGGGAAAGAGATAGCACGTATCTTATAACTAAGGGAATGGTTTCGAGAGGAAAGGAAAGGTAGAAATGATGAGAACATATAGCATTCTTTGAAATTATATCATTTATTGTCATAGATTTACATTATACAAAACTTTAATACATATAAACATATTATATTATATTATATCATGTCACAAGTTGTCAGCAACGGTCAGCAGTGATCGACAATGGTCAGCTGACGTTGGGAGATGTTGGCAGAGGCCAGCTTAGGCCAGGAGATGCTGACAAAGGCAGGAGTCGTAGTAATCGTTGTACGTTGCCAGAAATATATACGGTGGTCAGCAAAGGCCAGTAGTGGCAAGCAGAGATCACCAGGGGCAAATAGTAGCAAATAGGAAGCGTTATATGTTGTCAGAAGTATCAGGGGTGGTCAGCAGCGGTCAGTAGAGACGAGCAGAGGCATGCAGTGGCAAGCAGAGATCAGCAGGGGCGAACAATAGCATGTAGTAAGCGTTATACGTGTCAGAAACATCAGGGGTGGTCAGCAGTGTTCAGCAGAGTCCAACAAAGGCATGCACAGGCAAGCAGAGACTTGTAGGGGCATGCAGTAGTAAGTATTAATCGTTATAAATTATCAGAAATACCTGCAGTAGTCAGTAGCGTTCAGCAGAGGCCAGGAAAGTTTAGCAGAGACAAGCACATGCTGACAGAGATCAGCAAAGACCAACAGAGGTTAGCAGAAGTCAGTAGTAATCGTTATAGGTTGCCAGAAATATAAGCACTGGTCATCAGAGGTCATCAGAGGCAAATAGAAACCAGGAGTAATTTACAGAGTTCAGTAATGAACTCTAGGAAAGGCAAGTAAAAATACCTGGGCAGTCGAGATTCCGAATCGTATGCCGTTGACGTGAGATCGGATTTCAGTTGTTCAAGAGCGAGAAGGCAAATGTGAGCCTGCCTTTTTTAACTCCCATGAGACGTGTCCACGGTGCACTCGGCGCTTCGTCTGGCATCTTTCGTTTATACCAGTGACGACAGATCACGCGTACGTACGTGAGCTTGTTGTATCTCGGAAAGTCGACAAAGGTAAACTGACTGCTCTCCTTCAAGAGTCTCAGAAACGACTAAGTTTGTTGTCAAATAGTTCGCTATCTGCGACGCTAGATGGCGTGCATTTTTCGACCTCAAACCCCCTGGTGCTAAAACGCCCAAGTTTGTTGTGGAATAGTTCGTTACCTTCAACGCTAGATGGCGCTTATTTATCGACCTCAAACCCTCTGGTGTTAAAACGCCCAAGTTTGTCGAGAAATCCATCTAGCGTGGACGATACGAACTATTCCACGACAAACTTGGGCGTTTTAGCACCAGGGGGTTTGAGGTCGGAAAATAAGCGCCATCTATCGTTGAAAAGAACCAACTATTCCACGATAAACTTGGGCGGCTTTCTCGGCTCCCACGAGGCGATGCGGAATTACGTCGGGTAGCTCCGGAGAAAGAGAGCATGTTCAGTTTGCCTTTGTCAACTTTCCGAAACTCTGTGAGTTCACGTCGCATGATCTGACATAGTGTGAGTAGTGCACCCGGTGCTCAATCTGACATCTTTGCGTGGTATTTTATAGAAATAAAATAATTGATATTTTAGCAGATAACGTTGAAAAGATGATAGAAAACAGTTCTCAATAGTTTTGCATTATATATTTGATGCATTCTTCATTTGTAAAGAATATTTCTTGGTAATTTTTCGAATATTATGTTTTGTATATTAATTTTAATATTGTATTTGTGTTCAATCGAATTACAATGCATATGAAGTTATTGTATAATGTTAATTGTGAATATAAACTCTAAAATGTCACTAATATTTTGTTAAAATCAGACTTGTGTCTGTTCTATGCACGATGTGGTTTATGGTAACCGAAGGCGTGCACATACTTAAGTATGTAACAACTTAATGAATTACTGCAGATTATCAAAGTATCGAATGATATTGAAGTTATTATAATAATGTTTAGTGAAAGCTTATTATTTTACGTAGCATAATGAAAGCCACGTAATCCGATAATATCGTAATAATTCGATAACTCTTTCTATGAATCATATTTCAGTAAACAGGTAATTTAATATGCGCTACACTCCGCTACAATTTGTCATGACCGTATTGTAAATAGTTATTTTATGTATGTGGTATAATATCATGTAATTTTATGTCACAGTGGTTTGGAAAGTTATTTGCAAATTCTTCATATTCTACACCTTGTGTGAGATGCCATCAATTATGTTATATTTAATACATACGATTTATTAAATATAAGTTCAATATAAATTATATGATAAAATTATGAATATAGCATTTACAATGACAACACCTATGTGTGAAGATGGTGGCCCTTTGAGAGAATGGGCTCCCCTTGCTAATCTCCTTCAACAAATACCAGCTAAAATCCAAAATGGGCTATTTACATATAATATTAACTTCACCTGCATTGATGCATTGCCTGAGTTTTTAGCTATTGGAACTAACCATGGGTTAATATATTGGTATAACAGAGAAAAACAAGATCTACAAAGACTTCGATGTGAGGTAATACTTAAAATGAATTTTTAAAAAATTGTATGTTTTATGCTTATATATACAGTGATGTAATTTTTTTAGAATGTAAATTCAAAAATTACTTGTATTCAAGTAATATCGACTGTGGATTATATGGTGGCTACTGGTAATGAACAAGGTGTTGTAACTGTATTTCAAATACCAAAAAATCCACCAGATTCATTACCAGATAGTCTGAAACCAAAGCAGAAAAAGCAGGTTGAACGATACAGTATTAGTGGATTGCACAGCAGTGCTGTAACAACAGTTGAATGGTCAAAAAATGGCATGAAATTATTTAGTGGGGATCAGGATGGTTTAGTAGTATTGACTGAAATTGATTTTTACATGGTATGTAATAGAAAATAAATATTGCTACATGACAGTTTTTATAATGTATTTCTATTATAAACTTTTGAAAGCACTTGTCAAAGTCATCTGAGTTACTGAATGAAAAGTATGCAGTTGTACAGTTGAGTTATCAACAAGGTTTATTATTGGTTTCAACAACATTACGTACAATACTAGTAAATAAAAATGAGAATGGAAAGGTAACACAAGTTGGTCAAAAAGAACGTAAAACGTGAGTACCAATTTTAGTAAGTAATTGGTCATAATGTTGTACACAAAAGAATTTTCTAACAATTAAATTCTTCAGATTAGGAAAACTAGGAGCAATATTTGGCTGTCGACAAAACTACGTACAAGAATCGGTAATTTATGCGAGCAGGCCTGGACTACGTTTGTGGCAAGCAGACAAAACTGGAACTGTATCAAAAACGCTTATTTTTAAGGTTTGTATAAAAATGTGTTATTGTTTTAAAATTATTTCTATCAATTCTTGTAATGACATATATTTTTAAGGATGCTATTCGATCTGGTCATACAGAAGTAGAACTTTTAAATCCGGCACCAGAGAGCTCAAAAAAAAATCGTGGAGAACCTACATTTGGTGTTATTTTACCTTTTTGTGATGATTTATTAATAACGTATAGCGATGACATTATATACGTAGTAAATCCGCAAACTATTGCTATAACGTCCATTGTAACGGACTTACGTCGGGTTACTGATGTTGCTTGTACTAAAGATGAAATATTTGTTTTGGAAGGAGAAAGAAACATCATACGTATTTCATATTATCCCGAAACAAATATGTTTTCGTCTGGTAAATATTATTTTTTAATATTTTGTTTAATTTTTTATCCGATCTTGAAACAAATTATTAAATTTTCAGAAGCAACAAATACATTAGATCCACTGTCGTCGTTTGCAGAAATTAGTAAACCTGTTACAAATGGTATATTAGAATTAACTTCTAAACTAAAAGAAAGCGCGATAGTTCCAGCTATTCCGTTTCATAAAATTAATCCATCTAACATCATTCAGTCTGTAGGGTAAGATGTAAAATGATAAAATTTTACTTGCACTTTATTAGTACACGTAATACGCGAAGTACTGTGTTTCGCTGATTAGAAATCTTCGGGGACAGTCAGATTTGCATGTCTATTAAAGGATTTCTTGTCAGCCGAGCACTATATTTATTTAAAGGGAAATATTGCTTTCCAGCATTGCGCCAATTCTTACTGCTGATACTGATGAAACTTCGGTTGTTCATGCTGAAGAAGCTGTAGAAATACCGCCCGTAAAACCGATGCATTTAAATAATGAAGCTTCAGTAAGAAAAAATACCGAACAGAATGGCAAACAGAATGATAGAAGTCAGATATTTCAAAAAATTAGTCAACAAGAATTCGAAGATGTCGTTTTCACCCCAAAGAGAAAACTTAAAAAATCACGTAATAAAGTAATAAATGGAAACGAAAATTGTTCATCGTTGTCCGATGTTGATGACATGTCTGTCCCGAATAAGGATAAAATAAACGCTAATGACGCAAAGACGACGCATTCTTCTTTACTAACACTAAGTGTCGATGACGAGTTTGTGTTCGAGTCTGAAAGAAATCTTGAATTAATTCAACGTGATGTAGAAAATAAAGAAAAACTGTTAGCTGATATTTTAGATTTAGATTTATCAAAATACATGACAAACAGTCAAATTACTACTACTACTACTACTACTACTACTACTACTACTACTACTACTACTACTACTACTAACTCAAATGTAACTCAATGTATTGATACAATTACGTACATTAATTGTAAAATAGATTCCAATGATTCTTTAGAGGTAGAGAGTAATAATCAGCAAGATGAATATAATGAGCCTAGCGATCATACAGATACGGACTCTGGAGATGACGTTAGTTACCGAACAGAACTCAAAAAATTAGAAGATTTAGGTGAATGCAGGAAGAAGCTTTTGCAAGATAAATTAGGCGATCCTTTATTACATAATAACTATGTCGATACGAGAAAACAGCCACACCCAGAAAAAGACCAGAATGACTTAGAAGTTCAATTCCATGGTAACTATAACTATATAACAATTAATTATTAATGTATGTGACAATTGCGACAAAAAATGAAAATATTTTAATATTTTTATATTTTCAGTTTTATCAATAGAATCTATTTCATTAAATAAGCTCGAGGAAGAAGATTGGGTCGTAGTGAAAAATGATATACCTTCAGTTACAATGTAAGATTACATTGAAAAAGCAAATTATACACTATAAAATAGTATGTATGTTGTTTTGATAAAATCATTGATGCGTAGAGAAGCTTTCAAATTTTAGAGAAAGTAGACTATTCTTTAACAGTTAAGGTGAGAATAGCAGTAATCTTTACTTTGATCATAATACAAATTTCCGCAGAAGTATATTTAATTTATGACTGTAATAGTATTTTAAAGTACAAAATTTATAATGTTGCCAATAAAAATAAGTTTTTTGATGATATTTCAGTATGTATTGGTGTTAAAATAAATTAAATTATTTTACTGTTATGCAAACATTTCTTGAATCTTATCCGCGATTGAAATCATTGTATTTATATACAGCACGTTTATTATCAAACTCATTATACTTCGACCATTAAAATAAATATTAATAATAAAAAAGTAATTCTTTCTTAATTTTTATTGTAGGATTTACAAAATAAGTTAACAAGACCCATCTTAATAGGAATAATTTGATTTGGAATAATTTATTGTTTTATGATATACATTTCTCGTGAACGTCTATATGAGTATGTTATCTTGTCTCACTTTACTGAATATCGTAAAATGTGATCACGCGGCTGCGGTAATAACATCGCTGTATCTTTTAATTTTACTAGCAACACTCATATCTACATATTTGTCACCTATTGATACAACCATTCCCCCAAGAATGGAAGGATCAACTTTTGCAGTAAGTAGAATAGTTTCACCTTTATTTAAGAATCCCTTCAAAGCTGCTTCAAGCTTAGATTTCATATCTGCATCAAGTGGTTTTGCAGTAGTAACTTCACAAACAACCTCACCTCTACTAGCAGCCATTAATAATTTGAATGTATTGATTACATTGTTCACTTTCTGAAGTCTGCCATTTTCTGCCATCAAACTTAACAAATTTGCAGTTTCTTTAGAGAGATTGATTTTACTGCTGACAGCCTTAAGTGCTTCTACTTTTTCTCTTCGTTTAATTGCTGGATTCTTCACAAATTCATTCAGCTTTTGATCTTGTTTCATGATATCCTAATAAGACACACAAATGTTTTTTTCTTTTTATCACAAAGGCTGTTAATTATGGTACTATTTAATATACATACTTGGAATTTAACAAGATCTTTTTCAACACTGTTCAGTGTCTTTTGCTTTGAAGCTGCTGAATAAAGTGCTGCAGCATATCGTCCTTCTAATCCAAATACTTGGACTGGAGGCTTGACAAAACATAGAAATATTGCTATTTTTTATCAGATGTTAAATTATTAAAAAATTTTAAGTTTATTATATATAACGATATACTGTCATCCAATGAATTAGAAAATACAAATTAAATGGTTTGCTTCAAGTTACATAATTTTTATATTAAATATATTTTTAAAACGTGTACCTTAACCATTTGCTGGACAGCAGAGCTGCACGAAAATGATCGTATCTGTAAGAAAGTAACGTAATCTGGTAATCTTGTCGAATTTTCTTTAAACAAGGCTATCAATGTTTTCATTCTATTAATATAGCAAATAGGTTGTCACAAAAGTTTGTTCTAGTGTCAAAAAATCAATGTTACATATTTTTTGAATATAAGCAATGATGATAAATTAAGTTTTACGGTAACTTACGATTATTCTGCTAAAAGACATTGTTACGGTCATTCAATAACACTTCATACAAAATCTAGAACGACAAATGTGGTTTTATACTATTCTATGCATTCACCATTACATAACATGAACTCTGTAAAACGTTTGCAGCAATGAACGCAACCCTTTTAATTTTAAAAGCGACATCTCTAGAGGGAGCATAATGCCAGACCAGAATAAATTACTAGACGTGGTTGAACAGCTAAACTAGCCTTTAGGTTTATGGTGACCAGAGGTTATTACTAGTAACATAGATAGCGTAGCTGAACTGAGGAATTGTCCCAGTATGCCGCCATAATTTCGTAGAACACATCAGTTCCACACAGGGCATCACACAACGCGTGACGTTAAATGTAATTCTTGTGAGTTTTTACAGTTTATTTTGTATCTCGGTGTTGCAATATGAACGTCCAATCACGTAAATCGTATGAACTCTTTAATTATTTGGAAATATATAAACATACGAATAATTCAAACGTTCAAACGTGTCCCGCTGTTCTCGTCAAGAAATTCTCATTCTCCCACTCCTACTTTTGGAGGTGAATTTGAGTTGTTCGAAACTCTACGGACAATATTATCCATTTTTTGCATCCACGGTTTCTACCTGAGGCATTCCTATTCCTCTTCGAAATATAAGCTTCGCGAAAGATCGGAGTGTAATATTAATACGTTTTTATATAAAAACTGAATCGGGTGCGCGCGTTTTCTTCGATATCTAACCGACGTCGATTTATTATATCTTTCTAAACGAAGTTACGCATCTTGTACATAAATTATTGTTTAATGATGATTAAATATCTTTACTGTAATGCATTTGATTTTAATTTGTATTTTATTTCTGCAGCAGTGTCTGATTGAAATTCGAATAAAAAGCAAGCTACCGGCATGACGCAATTACTCTAGGAAACATTCAAATCGCGCCAATTTCAAATCGTCTAATAAGGATTGGTAAAATTTAATATACATATATTATTATAATAAATAACATTTATACATTTTTTATATATATTTATCATTTTATCAAGTTACTATTTGTTAGAAGCTTGATATATCAATGTTGAGATTAAATAATAAATAATTTTTTAATTTGCTTTATAATCGATTTCGATTAAGTGCCAAATTAAATGGGAATTAATTGGCATATTTTATTGCATTTTGATCGCGATTACATATTTCTAGGTGTGTAATAATTATTGAATTTTTACAAATTTATCACTATGAATTGTTGCTATTGCATTTGCGTACAGTTTTCTATGCAAGTTAAATAGAACATGGAAATTGCGTAATTATTATATGCCATTTAATACCAACACGATTTAATTTAACATGAACGAAAAACGTAAGTTTATCATTTATGTAAAATTAAGAGGAATAAACAATACGAATCAGTTCATTTTGGGAATGAATTTCGATAAATGTATTCAATATTTTATATATTTTATTTAAACGATGCATACATAAATATTGTGCGTTATTATTTATGCACATTATAACATTATATCGTTATATACAAACAACGAAGAATTGTTCATCGCGGGTAATACCGAACTAATCGGCTGTAAATTTAAAATAGTTCCTTAAGATAGAAGAATAAATGTAATATCGTAATATAGAAAATTTTTGCATCGCATAATAATATATGGAACATTGAATATTTTAATGAAACGTAAGAAGTTGCATTTTAATCGATTCTTTTTTAGCGATATGGACTTAGTAATGTGTAGAATTTTTTTTTTTTGTATTTTGTCTCTATTGGAATATAAAATTTTAAAGTATCTTGTTTAGAATAGACGAGACTTGGAAAATTTCAAGAAGGTACTAGAGTAATTTTGAAAACATTATTTCTGTGTATCGGTAGCATCTTGTTAAAATATTTCAAGTTTTTAAATTCCATTTGTCTTTACATCTCTGAAATGTTCTATTGATATAATATTTTCTGACACCGACAAGATCGATAGAACTACAGATGCTGAAATACAGATTAACATTAATATAATGTTAATGTCTATTCAGCGTATGCCAAAACGGTACTTTTTCTACTGTTTGTGCCGTGCCTACTTTACATTTAGTATTTTGAGTAATAATAGTAGATTACTCTTTATTGATAGCAGTGAAACGATCACTATACATATACATGTACAGGTTGCCTTACATAGCGTTACAAGCTATCTTAATAATCAAATACATAAACACCCAAATATACAAAATTCAACAACTAAAATATCCAAAATTTCAACATCCAAATAACCAAATACATAAATATGGAGTAACTCCGTGGTCTTAATGTACCAATGTTTAAAGTGCCTTAATGTATCAATACTTCAATTTACCGATACTCGGTATCCAAATACTTCGATACGACAGTAACACTTTACGCGAGACACCCTGTCCGTAGATTAATTTAACATATATTATATGGATGTTTGAATATATAGACTTTGTATATACATATATCTTTTTTTCTTTTTCAAAACTCATCTATACAGATAAAATGCAATTCTGTCTATTTTTATTGAGTTATGGAAGATGACTGGAATAGTTGTAACGAAACCTGGAGCTTGTCTATAGAGTAATCCGACTTATTGTTACAGTCTAAGGTACATGACATTACAAAATTTCTGTCGGAAGAAAGAATCGGAAGGACAACCATAGAGTGTACTTTATCTCGGTTACCGTTGCTTTTGCAGCCGAAATGTATGCAATAATAGTTGCTGGAAATTAAATTTCTTAACTTTTTTGGTCTATACACAGTTTTCATAGAATCGATAGTAATCGAGATATCGAGCAGATTCTGCCTACAGTACATACTCCGGAATTGTTGTATTTAAACAATATTTCCATACTTATAATATAAATTATAATATATTTAAACGTTAAAATAAACCATGTGTAGAATTACATTACTTGTATCTTGTATGAGTAAAATAACTCAAAAAGTGTACATATTTCAGACGAGGTATTTTCATAGTTTCAGCTTAAAATGTAGAAAATGATTGTACTGTAATAATGAAAACAATGAAGTTAAAAATACGTCGTTATTTATCACAGAAATATACTACTTTTGAGGTCCATAGTATCTAAAATCTCAAAGTTGAGAATTATTTAGTTGTGTCGCTCTTGCGTAAAAGAGCAACATCTGGTTCACGTTGGTCCGCGTACGAGAATATATCGGAATCGTTAACGTCTAATTTGATTGGCATTTAGTTCTCTACTTTCCGATGCAACGAGTTCTTGTAACATTTTAAACAATATGTACTCAATGTAAAATTTGAGCTTGTCATGTTCACCTGTATCCTGTATCCTTGAAGTTAATTTATGAACTTTTCGAAACGATGTTTCACCAGTTAACAGAAACGATTAAGTTCGTAGAGCTGTTATACAAAGATACGGGTGCCTAGATCTTGAATATAATTCGGCGAACGAATGACAACGTTAAGTCTATAATAATCGATTCTAACATTGACCATTTTTCCCCCTATAAGTGTACTTAAATACCATGTCACGACTATCGGTACAAACGAGAAAATAGGAAATACGTAATAATTCGTCAAGAAGTTCATCGTTTCACCGAATTTCGATAGAATTCAACCACGAACGATTCCGTTGTAAATTAAACTCTCTTAAAAAAATATAATCGCTTTACAGAAATGTGTGTATATATTTGCGTGTATGTATATATTTATAGATCTGTACTTACGAACTAGATAAAGCTTGTGTCAGGTTCTTATCGACTAAATCGACTAGTTGAAGTTTAACATTTCACGTTTACGAATCACGAATGCCTCCCTTCGGTTTCTACGTGTTCCCAGTCTACAAAAGGAGGATCGAAGAAACTCTTCTGCAGAGTCTATTCTTACTCGCCGTAACAAACTTGTGCTAGCAACTTGTCGATTGGTTTTATTTACAAGTTGAACACACGTGTACAACGTTTTATCCATGCGTCGAAGGAATAAGATTCACCTCCTTTTGGCGGACAGACGTATGCGTTTGATTAATTTAAACATAATTGGTTCTCGCAGTGCAGCAGAAGAGATTCAAAGCCCCACGAAAGTAGGACGATTGTCTAGTGGATCTACTAGGTCTGTCGTTGCTTTGATTTCGTCGATGTGCTCGTTTGCCGTTGGTTCGGGTGCCCTTACTTCCGAGATTCTGTAGAGCTGCGTATTTCTCTGCAAACGTACAGAATTCTTTTAATTCCGTTTTGCTCAAGTCTTCACAAAGGACAGATTACCGTTCCAACGGTTAAATAAATCCTGGCGAGCAAAGGGTTTGCGACAGATCTTTTTTCAACCGAGATTCCATCAATCCCACTACGTATTTTCATGGCCAGTTCAAAGGTAGCGTTAATTCGTGTTATTCCGCGACACTTTTCCCGCCGTCGCTAAAACGAATACCGTTTGACCAATTTGATTAAACAAAATTGGAACAAGCTGCGTCGAAGTTCTAGTACATGTAATGAAAAATTCAATCGGTTATTTCGGAAACAAATTTCTGAACTCTGCCCATCGTTCTGGGAATTTTGCAGAAATATCTAAACCAACGGGATGCCATAATTTTGCAATTGTTCGACGTTACAGACTTAAATTGTACAACTAAATTGGCAGTGCCATAATTTATAACGACCTGTTTCCCACGTGGACGTCGCGAAGTTTTGTAACGCGTACCCGATGAATTCCCAAGATTTGTCAAAGGAACGTTCCTCCGCGAGGCGGTAGAATTTTCAACGGAAAAGAGCAAAAAGAGAGTATGTTGCGAAAGGTACGATCGGGAAGCGGTATCTTATGTATAGAAACGTATTATAGGGTGTTCGTTGCGCCGTAAAAGTGCGAAAAATTATTGAACAAATTGCAGTAAAGTATGACGCGCGTAAGCCCCCTCGTGCGCGAAATATCCTCACCATTAACCAGACAGCTTCGAGGAAGTCGTAACGTCGTTTCACGGAAAGCAATACGGAAAAATCATGCGACTCGCGACGAAGTACGATGAAAGGAGGGCTTAACTCCTTCGACGCGGCGACCGCGCGATAAATTGCGACGCCTAACGCAGAACTTCTTTTCGTGCGCGGCTTTAAAGCAACGCGGAATGTTGAAACTCGGCGAGCACGAGTGTTTCGAGTATTTCGGAAAACGTTAAATAAAAAAAAAGAAAAAAGAAAATCACGCGAACGCCCCCGGGATTCTTTTGATCGCAGAGCGGCTCTCGCGTTCGCTTTATCGGTCACCGGAGGTTTTTCCGCGATGTTTACTCCTTTTTTCCCTCACCTGTCGAGCGCCCTTTTCGAGTAACGGGAGCTCGTTTTTCCCGGAAATCTCCCGTCCGCATTATGAGCGCAAAAATGAAATGGCTGGGGCGTCCTTGACCCCGGGTCGCGCTCCACAACGATAATACTTGGTCGGTACGCGTACATATTAATTTCATCACGACGAACAGAGGACTCGAAACGAGAACGAACAAAGCAGGGACGAAGAATCTGCGGCCTATAGGTTGTATACGGTCTCTCGAGACGCTCAGTAAGGTCTTCTCTCGTATTTTGTCGAGTGGAGCAGATGTTTGAATAATCGGACAATTGGAAAAAGTTTTTTCATAATATTAAGAACCACGGTGTCTCGCCAATAACACGATGGATGTTTGCTTTCAGATCGTCGACAGTTTGCGGTTCGGTGGAGCAAACAAGAAACTCAACGTGGTCGCGTAAGAAGTCCAATGGCGTCCAGTCGCAAGATCTCGGTGGCAAAAAACGGTAAATCTCACCCGAAATAGTCCGCGCCTTGTTCATTTCGACAAGAATCAAGGCCAAAATACTACACCGTACTAATTTTTTTATTTAAATTGTAGGTGAAACGTGGGGCCTTAGGATGAATCACTGCAGCGCCTCGCGGTCTTCCAGTATCTAGAAGTTTCCCACCCTGGAAGTAAGGGTTGTGTCTCTGACAGCCATTTCGAGCACACAAGTCCGTTGTTCTGTCGTTAGAAACGTTTTGTCGGACTTTGTCCGGCGCGATTGTTTTCCGAATCGCGGCTTAAATTGCTTTATCGGTTCGCGGTCAGGCATATTTCCCTCTCCGCTCTCGATTTTCCACTCCACCCTTTTTCCCGCCTGGCGAATTCTCGTTTCCGCGGAGAACGCGGCAACGGGTTTCCGCGTTTCCATTTATCCTTGACCCGATCTCCATTTAACGTTAAATAATACCCCTCGCGTTTCCCGTTCATCGCGTACAATATTTATTTCTCTGTCGTCGGTGCACGTGTGCATGAAACCGTGACGATACTACACACGGTCTTTGTACGAATTTCAAATTGTCGCTCGCGCGTCTCGCGTTCGTTCGATCTACACTGCCGGTCAGTAAGTATTAGAAACGTTGCCGGTATTTGAATTATTATAACTTGGTGAAAAGTAGTAGCACAACGATATTCCTGAGGTCATTTTAAACGTCGAACCATCTACTATTAGGCAGTAAAGGATCGTTATTATTATATTCCAAAGATTGAGAACGTTTGGACCAAATGTTCGGATGCTTATGGCAGTGTATTTCTTTCCGGGGACACTCGAGGATTCAACGTTGCGTCGACGGTTTTTATTCGCGTTTCGCTACACTTGTGCCCGCCCCCGGTTCGCGCCGTTTTCTCGACGAATTCTCTCGGTACAGCGTGCACGAAACTCGACGGCCCTCCCAGTCGGGAATTTTACCCAGAAGTTGGACGATCCTTTTTGTTTTCTTATTTCCCTCTGTACGCCCGCGCGCGTTCTCTCTCGAGCGTGAATTTCCCGGCCGTGGAACGCCGAGGAGGAAGTCCGCGTTTCCGCTCGACCTTGACCCGATTTACGTTCAATGTCAAACCCCGTTCTTTCTTTCCCCGTCGGTCCCTCCGGCGGTATTCCCCCTCGATAAAGTTTCGAGTTTACCATTAATATTCAATCGAAGGAATACGCCGCACGGTTCACGCTCCCCTCCGGCTAGCGGGAAGCAAATCTGAATTCTCTCATTATATCGACAAATAATTAAGGTCACCGTTGCGCCGTCCGGCCGAGAATCGAACCAGCACCGCCGTCGGATAATTCTATAGCGAACTTTATCCTGTCGGAAGGTAATACGTTTGTTCCGTTGAATCAATGAGAACCCAGCACCGAGGTGGCAAGACAGAGTCATAGTTGAACAGACGGAGACAGAGGAAGGAGAACGTGTTCTCCTTTGAAATTCCAGACCTTGGCCTCTGGAGTAACCCGATTAGGGGTAGTTGAATAGAGAGGACGAGACGAGGAATAGGAAGGAGGTGATAAAGAGGTCGAGCGAGGAAAAGATATTAGAGGGTAAACAGACTGATGCGCTAGCGGAAACACGTGATCGAGTTAACAGCCGCATTTACGTTTCAAGAGAAGTAAACGGGTAGAATGTACCGGCGATGGCCTGTTCGAGTCTCAGCTTTGAAACGGTTCCAAGTTTTTTAAACCTATTCGAAGCTCAGAGCTGTTCAGATCCCATCGGAACGTGCAACGAACTCTTCCTGCAAGAGGAAGATTTTTAACAGCGACGAGACAATCATCCATCACGCGTTATCGCTTATTTTCTCATTCGCTGCAGTAAAGCTCGATAAAAGAGTCGTTCCAGGATAGGACACTCGCCATGGTCGACGCGTCAACACGTTGTTTTTTTATACTTTGTAACGTCTAGCTCCTAAAAATCTTTCTCTTGTAAGACTCTCCGGATTATCGGTGGTGCAAACAATTTCTACTAACGCCTCTGTGCAGAAAATACTCGCGTCTCTTCTGGACGACAGAGGAGGGCTTTTATCTTTTCGATAGACGTCCGCGCGATATGTTTACGGTTTGGTAACCAATAGACGTTTGTAGTACGGTAGAATAAAATACTCGAACGCTATTGAAACTTTAAACAATAGAAATATTCATATTAGATTTATGTTCAGTGGATACAGAACTCTTTCAGTTTCAGAGGGGCATAGAATTGTCCTAAGTGAAGTTCCGTATCGTGGATAAATTCGACCGTGGCTCGTGAAGACGGCACCAAAGGGATACAAACGCGTCGGGAACGTTGAAAAGCGGGATGACGGTAGAGGAAAATACGACGTTACCTATATCGCCGTCCGACTGGGGCATAAACTCTTGCAGTTCGTTGATCAGATCTCGAATTTCCTCGGAATCCTTTTTGATGCTGCACAGCTCCTCCTCGTAGAAGTTCGGAGTAATTTGCGCGCACAGAACAATCTGCGAGATCGCGTTGCCGATCTTGGACGGGCCAGTTCGAGATTCTGAAACGGGAAAACAAAAAGTTCAACCCTGCGCGGTCCCAACTGTCGCAAGTATGCCGCGAAGTAATTAAAAAAAAATGTAAGTGATGTTATTTATCGTCGTATCGCGTGTAATGTGTTTATATTTGCGTCATAATAGGTTCGTTAAAATAAAGTTGTTAAAATGGATTGTAATTTGCCAACGAACTTACTTCGTTGTTTTCACGCGCGAAATAGCGTCGTAATTCAAGAAGAAATTTGTTGGCAAGTTTTTTTGAAAAGGATTGCGGAGAGAAGAGCACGCAAAACCAATCTTCCTACCCTTCACGGTTGCGTGTACGTAGAATTAATGCCAAATGCTGCAGTCCCATGTCCCAATTAAACGCCACAGTGAACCAAATAAGCGAAGAAAATTTCAGCATGCTCTCGATTAGGTTTTTTAAGATTTTTTTCGAACCTCGTGGTTCTACTCTTATTTTCCACAATTTCTATCAAATGTTTTGTTAAGGATTTTTAATTGTCGCCTCGGCGACCTTCATTTTTGCCGATTGAAAACGTTTGTCGCGTAAAAAGAGTTTCAGATTTAAAAACAACAAACGATAATCGGAGGCAAACATTTGCGTGTTATAAAAATCCGACGTTTCAAGTGCGCCGACTAGTATAATCGCCGTGAATTTTGAAATGACAAAAATCGTCGTCCACCCGCTAACGGCGCATTCTTTCTTCTCAGTATTCGACGAACGAAATTACAGCAGGGATAACCGTGACGTTACATGAAACGATAAAAATCCTTTCATAGTGCGCTAACTAGCGTTCTTTTCATACGGAATCCGTTTTCCTCGCGAAAAGAATGCCAGCATACGGCCAGCTATTCTTCTCGGCGAAGATTCGTTCCTCGCTGAGCTTGTTCCCGCGAATTAAAGTTGCCGCGAAATATAGTTTATCGTCGCAGTTTGAACTCGACGACTCGTCACCGGGTCGACGGTGTATAACATTCATGAACAGTGTCACGGCCTCATTGTCAATTTATTTGAACGACTTCTGACGCGACCTCAACCCGACTAGTTCTTGAAAATTGTACCGAAAGATTCTCGATACTTACCATAATATTCAGTCATGTCCATGGGCACCAGACGGATAAGATTTTTACTTTTGCAGAGTTCGCGTAGGAATAGTTGAATGACGTAGAACAGAAGCATCAAATTCGGACAGTCCACTGGGATCCCGATGTCCGTAGTCCTGAAAAGCAGACGTCATTCGTTGGCGTATTACGTTCACCGTGGAAGTTGCCTCGTTAAAGATTTCGTCGCGTCCTGAAAACAACCGGCCTTGCTTCTCCCCGGTAATTATTACTGTTCCCTATTGTTCCTTGACCGTTATTGATATCGCGTTAAGTGGGCGGAGTCTCATTAGACGGCGCATCAAGGCAATTACTCGAAAAATCAACGCTGAAACTATCTATATTTAATGCATACCTATTCTTATCAGACCAGTCAAAATATTATTTGTGTTTATATTATTTATTTAATATTTTTTTACTTTTATACAAGTATTATTCGTTTTATAAAATTTACAGATATAGTAGTATCCAGGGATTTATAGCAGCGAGGTCGAAGGTATTATAAAAGACGCGCGGAAACCATCTACGAGACCCAGCTTTTACTGTATATTTCCTTGTCACGTATGTAAGTTGTTTTCACGATGAAATTCATTACCTTTCGTTATCGTAAGTCATTAACTAAGGTGTACTATTAATTTCGAAAGTGGCAACAGCCATTCGAATGTAAAACGTGTTTCATGCGTAACAAGCCTGCTCCGCGTAGCTTCTCGACGCTTCCTTTCAATCGCGAAGAGGAAAAATAGGAAAAATGACGGAATTAACGAGGAACGTCACCGTTCCGCGCGAAACAATCATCCGTAGGGTGTAACAATAGCCAAATTGACGGGGAGGAAAACATTTCCCATTTTTCTACCCGTAGTTCCCTCGACGGAGGTAAAAAGAATCGAACGACAATACTCAAAGTGTGGTTGCAAAACGTGTCGCGTGACGTCGAGTTTTATTGCTCCTCCGTTTCACCCCTCCGTTTCACCCTGGTTTCGCGGAACGAAAGATGCGAATTTCTCGGTCTCGTTCGGGCAACGACTATTATTTAAGTATCGTAAAAATCTAATAAAACGTATCGCGAGTACAGACATTAATTTCCTTCTCCTTAATGCCAACTCGCTTGTATTTTACTGCGGGGGTGGTTCGCATAACTTGCTCTTACCATTCGATTTGTGTCGCGGTTTAGAAACTCCCTTGTGTTCCAGGATTATCGCTGGTAACCTTTATGTCAGTAACCAAAATGTTCACGGCTGTTCAACAACAAAGTTTCCCGGGCGTCATGAACGTCCTATTTAAATAAATCTGATGCAAAGTGAAATTTTATGGCACATACTTGTTTTTTTTTGTTATTTTATAAAGTCAAGATGAATTGAAATAGCGTTGTGGTTGCTTTATGTCAGTTTTCAATTAGACGAAAGTTTCGTACACTTTCTGTTTTTCGTTGTTGCTGGGAGTTTCAAACATAAAAGTTTACTAGTTTCTCCACGATGCAAGTTTATTCTCCTATCCATCACAGTAATTCTTTTAATCGTCAAAAAAAATTGGTGTTCTAAATATGCAGAACTTCCCATACCCTAGTGCCGGGTTATTGCCATAAGGGTTAATCGCGATCTCGACGCGAACAAGAAAGGGTAGTTTGTAGCCGGCAATATGGCAAATTTTTGCAGAAACACGAGCAGAAACGAGCTTTCGTGCAACATGGTCATAAAATCGATACAGAAACACCGTGATTTCGTAAGATAGGTTGTATCAGATACTACGTTTATTATTTTATATTATCGTATCGAGCGGAAGCGTCGGAGGAACTTTTTGCGAGATAGATGGAACGTTCTTGAACGTTTCTTAGTAATTAATCGTGGAATACGTTTCGTACGATATTAAAAAAAAAAAGAACCGTGCAACGGATGAAAAGCGTAAGCGATGTTCGCGCGTTCAATTTCGACGAAATGAATGTTTAAGCAACTCTTGAATCGCAATTAACGCGTGTTTGACGGTTTGAAACTACAAATTACACAGCAACGTTATGTGATTTAAGGGGTGGGGAGGTGCGGGGGTGGTTGTAAGCGTATGTTGTGTACACGCAATTCCCCTCGACTCCGCACACGCATTATAATTAAGCTATTATATAACGGACAATGCACGATAAACGAATATGCAGTATTTAATAATGCCGCTGTTAGGTCGAAATAATTGATCATGAATTTCGAACAGGGCCTCCGGCGGTATTCGATCCAATTAACGAGTCGCCGTTCGACCCACGACACGATAAACGAAAGGGACCGGTACCCTTTGTAAGATTCGCGGGCAAATTTGAAAAATGCATTTGCATCGGAGAAGTTGCACTTTCGTGGTTCGTTCATTCTCTGCCCTTTGCGAATCCGGCGAGAGGGTAGAAAGAATTAACGAGAACACGAAAGAGAAAGGAACTCCATGAAACATTTAGATTTTCATTAGAACCGACGAACTCGCGGAAGAAAATTTTTCAAAGGCCGGAAAATCCTCGGAGATTGGACCTCGGCCATTGTTCTCCGAAAGACCAATTCTGCGGAATTGATAACATTCTTTGCTACGAACGGTATCGAAAAGGAGAACGTTCGCCATACTGTGCCCATCGTGGTTTTTCTAAAGAAAGAACGATAATCTTGTAACATCGTTGTACCACAGTCACGTATTATGAATAGACTTCTTCGACTTTATTTCCATAGAATTATCGCTACCGATTGAACCGTCTGAGAATAGTTATTGTACTAACGCAATAAATAGAAAGAACTCGTTACGTACGACGGATCGAATTTTCTTTTCTACGGTGAATTAAACGCGATTCAGCCGAACATACGCGGCCGTAATAAGCCCGATAAATCCTCGCTCACAATGGAGGCGTACAATGCCTTTTACAATATTTAGGGATCTCCGGCTCACGATAACGTGTTTTAGAGTATCGTCGGCGAAAATCGTCGGTTATCACGCGGCAGAAATGGAAACCAGTCACGAACATGTTCGCGATCGTGGCCGGCCGGCTTCTATCGTAGCAATCTATTTACCGTGTTAATTAAAATCTCATTAACCGGAAGCAATTCGAATTCGCTCAGCGCGACGTCTTCGTTTAACGTTCGATCGGCGTAATTGACGTAAACCGGTTAATCAACCGCCACGGTTTCCCCTTTTCCCTTTCTTTCTTGCTTTATTTCTTATATTCCTGGTGCTTCTTATCGACGATCGGCTGCAGGCCCGATCGCTTCGACATTTTTTCTCGGTTTCGCCCTTTCGCGGTTCACTTCTTCCGAAAAGCGTCAAAGTCTCCGGTTTGGAATTGTTCGATTCACGATTGCAATCGAAATCTGACGTAAAAGTTGTCTGTTGGATGCTCTACAGTATTATAAAAAGCTCCCTTTACGATCAAACTGTGTAGAAGTCATTAGTACGGTGATTTGAGAACTTATACAAAAAGTATAATGGCTCGTTGTTCGATTAAATTGAAGAAGGGTTGAAAAACGGCGTCGGAAGAATGGGTTAGGGGAAAATAAAGTCTACGAGAAGTTTACGTACCTTCGTACTTGTGGCAGTATGAGCTCAGATGTGCTTTTGCACGCTTCGACGCAATTCCGACGCAATCTTCGAATTTTTTCTCGGAGTTCCGGACAGTCTCGTGGTTGTCCGATATTTATCAGCAGGTCGCGGAATTGCGCCACTTGGTTGTTGATATCCCGTATTTGCTGCGGAAGAAAAACGAACCACGCGATTAGTCCCTCTTCTCGATGCTCCGCGTTGCTCAAATATTCACAAACGCGACGATTAAACCGTCCGCGGGGATGTACCGAGTAATTTGTTACGCGTTCGACGATTATCGAACGATAAACGAAACAAAGTAAATAGCTGTCCTTCGTCCCGAAACGAGCATCGAATATTTTATCGAAAGTAGGCTGTACTGACGGTTGACTAAGAAAATACAATAATGAAAAGAGGTGTTACTTTACCAGAAAAATCACTTTTACCGTTTTCTCGTTCTTGTCATCTTGCGCTTGAGCGTGACTCGTGGTTTGCGTCTGCGTTTGAGTGTTGCTGACCGAAGGTGCGGGCGATTCCGTCATTGTTTCGTTTCAGAGTGTGCTGTTTGATTGCTAATTGCCGCGAGGCAATTAACAATAGAGCCGCCGACGGTGTTTGTAAATATAACAAGTTGTTTGCCACGCGAACACCGACGAGGCAACGGGAATACCGAGCTTTAAATACCGATATTAACTCTCACAGTCACGTGTTTTTATTTGATTTCAGTTCACGGTTAGAAAACACCATGTCAACGTTTGATCTTTCTGGTTACAGTGCCTCACGGAAACGTACATCCGTCCGAGAAACGTATATTTCATTGGTTTCACTCTCCCACCTCCAAACGGTCTCAGCCTGACATTATCTGCGAACAACATTTCCCACAACGATCTTCGATAGAAGAGGAATCAGTGATATATGTTTCGTTTCTTTCATATGGTTCAAAAATATCGAGTAGCATTTAATCGATCCTAAGCAATCGTAGAACTCGCTAGACGACCCGCGAACTTTTCGAATCTAGATACAATTTCGTCGGTATCGTTCTTTCACCCTCGAACTGACGTTTTAGCGCACAGTAACTATGATACATTTCCCACAACGTCCTTCTTCCGTAGAAGATAAATCGGCGATGTCGTTTCTTTTATAAGTCGAGCAGTATTTGAACAAACGATCAAGATACCAACATTATCTCTGAACCTCCTTCTTCGATAGACGATAAATCGGTGACGTATCCGTAAAGACGTCGAAAACAAACCGTGGAACTCGCTAGACGTCCCGGGAACTTTTTAAATCGGCGTTTCCGTCGGTCCTCTCGAACGCGAGCGGGGGAAACGGGATACCAGCTAATTAACGAGAAACTTGAAAGCAGACGATAATTAAAAGAGTCCTTCGTTCGGTCGTTAATACTTCTGACGATGAGGATGGGGCAAAATGCGCGAATGAATTGACCGAAGTATTCTCGACAGGAACCTCGTCGCCGACGTTCTCCGCTCTGGCTTCATCTTTCCACGTGAGAACTCGCGTTCCTGGACGAATTCTCGGTAACTTTTCACGACATCCTTCGACGAACGTTTCCGCAGGACGATATCCACGCCGTGCCAGCACACGCGACAAACTGAAACGTGGGTTTTGCTCCGGAGCTCTTTCGCTGCCGCGTTTCTCTCTTTAAGAGCGCATGTCTGACTTGACCCGTCACTCCACTACTGTCGCCGTATACCACATACGCGTTCTCGCTCCTGCTATCCCTCGACATGTACAGGGTGTTTTGTTACGAGCGGGCATATAATTTCGCCAGCGAATTTCGCAACGCCAGAACGACCAAGAGAAGTTCGCGCGAACGGGAGTTTTCCCCGAACGTGTCTCGAAATTACGGACGTTTCCGCGTTTTCATAATTTTCCGCGCGAACTGTACAAACGTAACTTCACCGTGCTATTTTCAGCTGATGCTTCGTGCGTGGCCTTGACGTGTATTTGCAAATAATTATTATCAATAAACGTTAATACGGGGGGTGCTTCCCCACAAGCGACGATACCGTTCAAGATTCTGCAGACGGAAACGAGAATCTGGAATAACGAAATTGTATCAGGGTTATTAATCGCTGAAAATAGAAGATATACAATTTTTTTTTTTAATTGGGAGATATATAGGAAAAGTCTCGCGCAAAGAAATGACTAACTTTTCGGGTTTACATCCTTGCAAACTTTTAAACGATGACAGATGGACTTTACTAAGACGGTGTTAAAATCCAAAGTTCTCTAACAATTTCTTCTTTGCTCTAGAATCGCGAGAAGAAGTCTGAATGGAATCAGCGAGCTTTCCATGCAGAGTATGATGAGGTCTTCAGAAAAATTATTTGCGTTATTTCGTGGTACAGAATTGAAGCTCCGAAGCTATGCCCGCCAACAACGATTCATCCTGTATACAACGCATGCTGTTAAATGTCAAGCCACTTAACGTGGAACATTTACCAGATACGTATACCGCGTAATATCATTTACGCACAGCGTTACCTTCGATACACGGTTAAGGACAGTCACGCTCGTATTTGTCCTCCATATTAACGGTAGTTTGTCATCAACGAGTCTCTCGCGTCTTTACTTTCCCTCCGCCTTTCGCTACGAAGTGTACTCTAATATTCATCGTGCGGTGAAAATTAAATACGACGCAGCAGGAAATGATAATGTGACGTAAAAAAGAATTTCTAGTCTCCTTTTTACGAGAAAAATGTATTTTCGCACTTCCCGAAGGCGAAGCAAAGTTTACGGTAGAAACGAGACTAATATTGTTTCCGTTCTGCCGGAACAAAGTCGCGAAACGTAAATGAAAGGGCGGTAATAACGTTCCGAGCCTACGGATGAATACGTTTTATTACGTGTCTTCGCGATAGAACGGGAATAATTTGCTTGGATGCTTAAAGAATTATGATACAGCGAGGGGACAATAGAACGTGTGATTGTTAATGTTTGAAAAATTGATTTTATTCTCTTTGTCCAGAATGCCATTGCTAAAAAATCTCATATATTCTCTAGGTATTGACGATCCCATATTTTAGTTCTTGAAAAATGAGAAACCACAAATTTAGAAGCGTTCCCATCGACGATAGGTTCGACGCTCTCTATGAGCGATTGTCTGACTCGTTAGGCACCATACTACTGCAGCGTGTCAGCCTTTCATTAATCCTCGAACGATTTATTAGTCCGTTTGAAGCCGAGGTTCAGCTGCTATAATTTATATTTAATCGGTCTCACCGAAAAGCTTAGAAATCGATAAACGAAAGTAAATATTTATTCGTGATTACATAGTATGGATCAGTAATTGGCGCAATGCCAAACAATTTTTGTGAACAAATAAAGGGAAAGGTTATCGCAGTTTTTCATAAAATTCAATATTGCGTTTGAAATATTGCCTGAAATTTTAGTGCAAAATTCGGCACGAGCTTACGGGACGACCTAATAATTACAAGTGGAGTCATCTGTGTCGGACGGCTTTACAAACCGTTAATCGAAACGATGCTTCAACAGATACGATAAATAACGTACATGTAGGTAGTTTATGCAACAGCTGCGCTGAACATTCGCTTGTGATCGTCGCCTCGGAACGAGTACATACCTCTTTATCCGATCGAAAGTAGCTAAATGGTTTTGCACTTCGAAGTAACAGGTATATCTGCGTACAAAACGGAGGGGGTGGAACAGAGATGTAGCAACAGGCCAATTTCGCATTAGAACAGCATCACTGGGTGCTTGTACGATTAAAAGCATGTATCAAACGATCCGCGAAGCTCTGCCCAACGGCAGGAACCTCGTCGATCGATTACAATAGGTAATAGTTGCTGTCGCCATTAGTTCATAATAATCCCCGAACTCGCGACAGTTATAGAACTGTACCGATCCGCGTTATCCATCTTTTCGGTCGCATCGTAGCGGTAATTGCATCGCCACAATGGTTCCACTGGGAGACCTAGATTCTTCTCGCTTTTGTTCGAATTTCGAAACTTTTTCCTCGTAACTTTCACGATGTATCACACGAGGCGAACAGACACAGAATTTACGAAACTGTTTCTTCGAATTAGGGGAACTTGTGCAACGTCCCTGAAGAGAATACTCGCGTGTCTCTGCAGGTCGTGCAGAATATCGGAAACCGCTCCGAGAACTTTTCACTCCTCTTGAAGGGAGAATTAAAACGTGTATGTAGCGCGAGATCAAGATCTTCGAGAGTTATTGTTGATATTTATTAACGACAACTATGCCCCTGTGTCATTACATATCATTCCCCCGGTAATTTATTGGCAATCGTATTAAATATATTTCCACGGTATCGAAGGACACAGGATATCGACGTTCGCCAATGGTACTATCGCGCCAATAAACACAATCCCCGTTTTAAACGAAA
This sequence comes from Colletes latitarsis, assembly GCF_051014445.1. Lineage (NCBI taxonomy): Eukaryota > Metazoa > Arthropoda > Insecta > Hymenoptera > Colletidae > Colletes > Colletes latitarsis. Next base: position 40,272,888 of record NC_135137.1, on the reverse strand, counting down.
GATTATTTCGAAAACGTGTAATTAATTTATCGAAGTGTGAAGATTAACGCCGGATCAGCAGGATTCCGTCAAAGTTTTAATTGGGACAGAACGCCCTTCTACGCATTATTTTTTTCAATAAACCGGTCGCTATTTATATTTTCGTGCGATAATAAATCAGTCGCTCTCTCGGGAGTTGGACGGTTCTGATAGCGGGGTAAACTGTTCGCGTGAATTAAAAATTGTACGAGAAACCTTGATATCTATCTTTGCGGTCAAAACTTCACGGAGAATGAAATTTTTCTTCTCGCGCAAATATTGGGCACGGTTTTATTTTCGCCGCAAATTTATTCAGAGAAGAGAGGGCATCGCTTTTGCGAGGTTTAGCGAGTTAGAGCGACGTTTTCTCTTGTCTGAAATATTGTGATTTCCCCTCCGGGCGTGCGACAGGAAACATATCGTTAGTCGTTTAGAATAATACGGAGAGCATGACGTTATTCTTCTGGATTTACTCAATATTCTTGCCTCGTAAGATGAAATCGGAATAACAGACGGTGATGTTTGTGTTAGCGCGGATCCGCGAAAGACGAAGCCTATATTTTATTTCCTTCCTCTATATTAAAATGTTCCCATTTACTTACCCGGGCGTTAGCGACTTTTAATCTTTGAAAGCACGAAAATATAAAGTTCGCCGAGGCAGGAGACGGAAATCAATTTCTGAAATGGGACTCGTCGAACGAGCCACTCGCCTGACCTTTTCTAAACTATACTACTTGATTTCGACAGTAATTCGATTTAAGGGGTACGGAAGCACCGAAAATGTGAAGCCAATACCTTCCAGTAATTCGATACTCATTTAATAACGACGGGAACACGATTTCGCCTAGCTTTATAAACGTGTTTGCAAATGCCAATCAAGTTTACGTCGAATAATTTTAGTTCCAACGAGTCTAGTTTGGTATTTTCATAATATCACTTTCATTCGACGTTCGTATAAATCCACTTTGATAGGAGACGCGACAATTAACACGTACACGTGTCATCGATAAATTATATTCATCGTTTTCGTAATTATTTCCATTATATTATTACCCCCATCGCGCTCTGACAGAAATACGGACTAATGTCGTTCGTGACGCGATAAAATATGAGCGTCGCCCGAAAACGGACGGCTTCTTGTGAATTTTATGTACCATTCATATCCGACTGACACACCAGTCAACGCGTTAAGGCCGTTTGTCACGAACTGACGTATTTTCAGACTGTTTGTCACAATATTTCGGAAACTAATAGACCAAGGGTAGATCTTCCATCAACACCAGCCCCGATTTTCCAACGTTTGATGCTCAGTCGACGCGTACATCGACGCCAGATGTGAATTTACATTTACATCGACTCGCGACTGTAATTGCCCCGTTTAACGGGGACAAAACCGCAAGTGGAAACGCGGTTCCCTAACGAGCCTAAGAAGAAACACCACCCCCCACTTTCCACCTCGATTTAGGGGAAAAAAGAACGAACCTGAAAACGCCAAGGATGTTCCACTGAAATTAATCTTCTTTGGGTAGATCTTTCCCAGGAATATCCGGATTTTCGTTTCCGCTTTGAATTTCATCGGAGCGGCCGCGCACGGCAAAACGCGACGACTCTGTTGTATTCCGCGATTTGCATGTCGCTGTGCATGTATGCATTCGTTTTGCATCCATTAAAAATCAGGACGCCGGTCAACGATAATCGAGAGTCGTAGGCCACGATGGAAATGGAAATCCAGAAACGTCTCGACTGGCTGTTTCGATTACAGCCAACCCGTATTTACCCTATGCTAATTTCACCATCGGCGCGGGGTTTCTCGTTTCTTTTTAAACGGTGCAAATCCTTTACTGTACAAACGCAACGCAACACGGTCAATGCAGGGTAAAAGACCCAATTACTGTCACCGAACCACCAATTCTAACATTATTCTTATTTACTTGTCGAAAGCATATTTGTTAAATCGTCAGTGATGGAAGTACTGGTCACTGGTATCGTAATTAAATGGGCTGTTTCCAATTTGATTCCGATTATTTTTCACGCGTCTACCGAAATGTCGGCACGGCGACGGGAAATTCTTTTTAAAAAAGGACCCGCCGGCAGGTCACGCGGCTGTCGACGCGCTAAAATACACACGGGCAGACGTATCAACCACGAAATCGTTTCCACGTTGAATCGCGGGGGGGGGGGGGGGGGGAGAAAAAAAACATTAACGAACTTGCCGGTTATCCTCTTAAATTTCAATATTCCCGACCAAGGAGCACCGGCTTCGGGTTTTTAATCGTGCTCCGCTAACAACGTTTCGCGCGGAGAACTAATTGCACGCGAATTCGTTTGACGCTTGGCACCATTCTGCCGGCGCGGTATTTCTAGAATTTTTTAAACGCTCCAACGCCCACCGCCTCCCCCTCCCTCGCGGCCTATTTGCATATTTTATCATCGATTCCGCGATACAAAAACTGTGGACGAATTCGCGCGACGACGACGTTAAACTATTTACGAGCGGTAAGGAAGATTGAACGCGTAGAACCACGGAACCGTGACAAATCGCGCAGATAATACTTTGCCCAAAGTTTCGAGAACATCACCGGTTGGGATTCCAAGTTGCTTCAACTTCGTCCTGCGAGGAGAGATTCCGACGAAAAATAACTAACGCTAGAACTACCGACGACTCGAGTGCATTTGCTTCTAACGTAGGGGCCGTACAAAATTTTAAAATATAAAATGTACTAAAAATTAATCGTTTTGATCCCCTCGGTAGATCCAGGCTTGATACGGGGAACGATCGCAATAGGAAGTAAAACGCAATCGAACGCTCGTAGGAGGGAGCGAAAGGTTCGTGCCTAAAAACGATAGCGTGTACAGGTTAACGGTAAAGTTATATACCTGGAGGAAAGAAACTAGAGAAAAAGTGGGGGTAAGTGGGGTATGAAATCGGGGTTGCGTGAAACTTGGAGGACAGCACGATAAAGTTGGCTGCGAGCGGACGAGAAAATCGTCGCAGGATTCGGTATGCTGCGTTTCAAAGAGGAACCAAAGACTCTTTATTCGACCATTCGTCGGTTGCCCTTTGACCACGAAAGTCACAGAGGCAGAGTCTGCTTTCTTGCCCTTTTTCTTCTGTACAAATTCCATATGGTATTCCTTTGCAAGCGAGAACTGCATGTTAACGACACCAACAATAGTAATAGTATGGAAATTTGCGTGGGAGTTGGCACTAGAAGTTCCGAATTTATTAGACCCGGTGTCGCACCGCGGATAGACCGTGAGCCTTTGAAAACGCGCGTCGAACGGAAGAATGAACCGGTCAGGAAAAAGTAATTAGGTCGATGGAAGTCAATCGGTCGCGGTCACCGTGACCGACAGAAATTCTCGAAAGGGAGTCGCGAGAAAAAAGAATAATACGAATCGGTCGTAGGGATCCAGTTTCCGTGAAACTAGGCGGATGAAACTGGCCGAGTGAGTCGAAAGAAAAACGAGGGATGTTTGAATTTGTGTGTCACTGGGTCAATCGGAGGCAGGAAGGAAAGCGATCGTCGCCGCTCAGTGGATTCGGAAACGGAACGGGATCTCGACGGTGGCACGCAAGACGAGGAGGAAACGCTTGATGAAAATAACAGGAAAGATAAAAGGTAAATCCGACGAAACGAGTGCGGAGGTTGGAAATGCGATCGACTGGCGAAGACAGACTGGCAGGTCGAATAGAGTGACGACACAGTCGAATGACGCGTACAATCCGAGAGAAAAAGCTTATCGTGCACGAGCGTGAGCATTCATAAAAGGATATACGTCTAAGAATAGAAAGCCCATCGTGTTTAAAAAATACGTATTTAGTTATTTTCTCTGGGACCTCAATTATCCGTTGGACCTTCGTTCATTCGAGTTCTCTGTCTCCCCATTAAGCCAGTTAATTGAGGTCTTACCGTCTAATAAAATAATAGCAAGCGTCTTGAAAGAAACTGGACTGAAATCTGCCACTCTTCTTAAGGCAAATGATATACAAATGTTATTTTTCTTAACGCTCGTCGTATTGATCGTGCGTGGGTCCTTAACGAACGCCACGTTAACACAGTTTGAGCAAATATGAAAAACACGTAGAGGGAATTTTAAAACGACGCCGAAGCTGATGTTTTCTCGTCGCAGCGACTTGTAAACGAGGTGAATAATCAAACAGGAAGGGAAGACTCGTCGAAAGATGTTCTTGAAACATTCAAGAACCGTGCTGTTTTCGAGATCAAGCGTGGAGGTTGACATCTTTGGAAACTTTTAAACGCCGACGGAAGTACTCCGCTGGGAGAGAGTTGGGGATCGAAAATTCTCTAACGATCTCTATGACACGAATTCCCAGTGTTTACAGACAGTTTCGAGTTTCCTTGATTGGGGAAAACAAGTAAATTAGCCGCCAGGAAGTCCGTATATGGAATTATCGCAGCCAGAGTATATCCACGACTGAATAGAATTCCTACTTCCGGTTGAAGGTGCGGACGCAAACGACGAGTGGTTAAGTTTATGCCGCGTCATCGAGGAACATCGTTTGCACGGATCATTCAACGAACCGCGACAGATTCGTTAACTCGTTGATTGGCACGTTTGTTCTTCGAGTTCTAGGGACGTTGATATTTTTGCAGAATCATAAATATTAATAAATGACATTGCACGTATCTTCGAAGCCCTTTACTGGGAGAAAACGAAAGGGAAACCGACTTTTTCGAAGGAACTGTTATTTGGCGTCCGTAAATATTTGAACGACCAATCGAATCATGGAATTCCCTGAATAATCTAAGGAACAACGTGACTCTCAAAAGAGTTTGGGACCAACCGAAAGGATAACTTGGAGGCTAAAAGGACACGTCTCTCTCGAGAATTCCCACGATAGTTCGGCCTTGTCCTCTCCAAGGCGATCGATAGCTCCTTTTCGAGCTACTCCCGTACTGTGGCACTTAGTCTAGAACGATGATCGTGCGATTCAATTTGTCGTGATATCCGTGAAAGAATCATCGGGTAAAAGGCAATGACGCAACGGTGACTCTCGACCGATTCTTATCGTAGCAAAGGCCGCTCTAATGTTCCTCGTTGTTCCGTCTGGCCTTACTAAAAAGCTAGAACATGCTCCATTCTAAATCGTTTAACTTTTCCCTGTGACGTCTTCCTGTTTCTATGAGCGTCTTAAAGATATAGCTTCTCTCCGTGAATCTATGGAAAGACATAATTTTAGCTAGTATAATGACGGTGGTAACATTTCTGTAGAATTTGTCTAGCATTCAAGGGCTCCAGAGAAGAGGGAAAGGTCGTTTCTATATAATTCTCCGACGATTACTGTACATTGGCCTGTACTTGGCATAGTAGTCTGGCCTTTATTATGTCATAAGCTTCTTGCTCTGACAAACATGGTCACCGTGAAGCATCGGATTAATCATCCCGCCACCGTAACTACAATGGGCCGTTGAGTTATTCAGCAGCGACAGACAAGTAGACTCCAAAGCTCTCGCAACAGTCTATATACTATGTACGATTTCTACCACAATGATGAATTATTGAAAACATCCCCCAAAATTCTCGATGAACCCCTAATATAGTTGCCAACTTTCCAGCGTAGTAACTTCATCGTTAAGTTTCTGAGTAGATGTAAAACGCAGCCGTGAATATGTATTAAAATATCAGGCAAAATTATTTAGAACGCGATTTGCTGAAAATTAAATTTAGAAACTTTCTCGTTTGGTACAATTTCCGATGCACAGGCGCAGAATTAAAAAATCGAAACGATTTTAATTGCTAGCAGCAAATAAAGGTCAATCGTCTCGTTTGTCGAGAATTTAATTACACTAGGCTATCCAATTGTTATAAACGATAAATGCATTCGACGTAGGAAGCAAATTGATGTTGAAAATTTGCCGAAAATTGCGCCAAGCTGTGTCTTTTCTTACCCGGCAATACTTGGAAAGTTTTGAACGATAGTGCACGTGCCCTGTCCAATATTGGTAAACGGCAGGGCGTGCAGATCGCTACAAAGACAAATTAATCGGACATCTACAAAGTGAGTAATCGAGAACTTCCCGAAGTCCGCTTCAGGGTATTAGCTCGTACCGCGGGTAATCGAATCTCGAGTACAATCACGTAACGTTGACAACGAATCACTCGAGCCCATATTATAGTCAGAGAATTATGCACTTGAGTGATTACGATGGCCAATTCGCGGATACACAACCCATACGCGTCGAAACTTACGCTTCCCTTCGTAGAAACTACCAATATCTAAAGCTACTCTTCATAGATCATTCGATATCAGATTTAAATAGTTCCCAACTCTGGACCAAATTGCTCGTAATACTTAGAAGATCGCCTACTCCGATGATGTAATCGTTCAGCAAGCTATCCAATAGTTTCAAAACTCCAAAATTCTAGGCAAGTCAGACATTCTATCCCCACAATTTCGTTCATCCTCCGAAGTTGCCCCGAAACACGGTCCACAAATTGTTTCCAGCAGCGTATTACGCATTCGTTTCCTACCTGCGCCGATAGCGAAACATTCTATGAATAAAACATGGCAGTAACAATAGTAAAATTACGAAGATTTCAACTTATCAGCGTCGCGAAAACAGTGTGCAATAATTCGTACGTGCCACGTATGAATATGGAACGCGTTGAAATTTACATTAATGACCGGCTGCATGAAAAGACTGGCGCGAATCTGAGAATGAACGAATATTTTGTGTATTGTTTGCTCGAGGAAAAGACGAAACGGTGCATTCCCTCTGACGAAACTCGTGGAATCCCTGGGAAAAAAGCCATAAATTGTCAGAGTATCGCTAGTGAGCTTTAGTCTGCAGTCGTTGTTTAATTTTTGTCTGACTTAGAAGGCTAAAAATCAATTGTAAACTATACGTTCGTCTGTTTCTCGGACGTAAACAATGTTGTTCGAAGACATCATTAGCCCCTAATGAAACGGAGAGGAACCTGATAATGAATTTATTAGCTCCTCTGCAACAATTGCGTCTTTAAGACGACGTTCGTTAACTTTCTCCGTCTCGACGAAGGAAATAACATTCGTCCTAGGGTCGAGTAATTATTTCCTCGTTTAAAGTCGTTTCTACGTGTTCTTATCCGTATTTTAAATCGCACGTGCCTGGTTTCGCAACTCCGTGCAGGAGCTCCTTTGAGCTGACCTTTCCACTCGCGGATCTTTCTACCTTTCCGAGTCGAAAAGTGGGCCGAGCCATCCCCGTTCGTTGTCCCGTTTTCCCTATTCTTTTCCACTCGTGTTTATTTTCCTCGGTCAGGTAAATTGTCGTGTGTACACTCCTTGGGCACACATACGATTTTAAAACATTTTACCTCGTCGGGCGAAATTTTTATTCGGCCGTAGCGAACGATACCCGAGGACGTCGGTGTTTAAAAGAGACGTTCGACGACGAGTGAACATCGACCGTTCGAAATTATTCAAATCGCATTATTCGTTCGTGGGCATTCCCTTTTATGCCAGGCACGCAGCCCGGTATTCCGAATAAATGATGCGCGATGACGCGTACGCGTAATGCGACTCAAAATATTGCTCGCGTTGCCACTTGCTACGAAACGGCCCGTTTAGCCCGGGACACTGATAAAATCTAGCTCCGAGGGATTGCGTTAATTCACGAGAATTAATTGGCTCGTTTTCCCCAAATATTTCACGCGAACGACTTCCGTAGAGACGGTCCGTCCTTCCCCATACGTGTTTTTTTCCCCTGCCCCTGTCCCTCGGGCTCAATTATTATTATTTGTTGCGTGCGAGGTACAATCGCCTGTCGCGTAGGTGACGGTATACAAATGGCTATCGTTTTTCATCGAATAATCCTCGCGTCGAGTCATGCAGCGTTGGGCGCTCCAGAAATGAGATTCTGTTTTCGTTTTTGTGTTTTCGTATTTCGTTGCCGAGCTGAAAACGTTGATAAAGGCAGAACGCGATTACCAATCTATCGTCGTGGTAAAGATAAAAAGAAAGAACGATTTGGACGTTAGAGGAACCCAAGGTTTCGGATATCCAAAGCTTGGAATGGGATCCGTGAGTTCGGATGTTTCGCTTTGCTGTCATTTTTCGGACGATGTTTCTCGTTACTGTTTTTACGCGCGAGTTCTAGCTAGAACGATTAACCGCGTTCGTTTATGCATCGGTGGGCAAAAAGTTTCCGGTGTACCAGCATGACCTGCGCAATTAATCCCATTTCCGACCCTAACTAGCAAATATTCCTTTGAGCCCTCCGTGAACACGCTCCAACCGACGATGTCTCGCTTGGGGTTAGCGCTTCGGTGAATTAGCGTTAATTAAACCATGAGTTTTTAGTCACTGTCTGCCACGGCACGAATGCCCGATGACAGCGTACAATTTTCTGTACGAGTGTCAGCCGCGAACTAGAACGATAAACCAGCGCCAGGAACACGGCAATAAGCGTGTTTTATCACCATTGATTAATGTTTTGACAAAAACATTGAACGAGCCGTAAGATTACGCGACGCGTAACGCTTCTATCATCGTCTAAATAGCTATCCTATTAATTTCTCGCGACAATATTGCGACATGTCGCAAAACCGAGTATGCGTTTAGAATTCGTTGACCTCCCGATAAACAAATTTTGCAATTAACTTTAACAGGCCTTCTATGCCACTTCACTGGATGTATCAGATAATTGAGGACCGCTCTAAAGTGCCTTCTTCACTTTGGATTAAGCATATTCACATAGATTCGCACGACCACGCGTGCACGCGATTCGAAAGAGAAGGCAGGGAGACGGATTTATTCTGTCTCTGCGTTTCTGGCCTTCCGTTTCGTTCGTTCCCTGTTTTTTTCATTCGAAAGTGACCGTATCACAGGGTATCTCCTTACGACTCTTCCGCCGGAAGTATCGAATACGCGTATAAGCCGCGGATTATATCGGAGGGACGCATAAGCGATCAACAGGGGAGTACCGTGAAATAATCCACGCTGCAAAAGCAAGGTCCAACCTCTTAAACATAATTCGCTGCGTTCGAAAGATTTAAAGGATCTAAACCGAAATTATCGACCGAAGCATGCATTATTCATAGACCCGGATAGCACGAAGCACTTATTACGCGCCATACTTCAGCAGCCTTTCAATGCGGCCGGAATCGCGTAAAGCTCCTTCGAATGGCGAGTTATTTCGATCATCCCAGTGATAAGCATAATGAAGCAGTTAAAGTGCATGTAGCACGTGATTCTCCACACTTCGTATAATTAAGAAAGTGTTAAGAAATACCATTTTAGAGCAGACCGATCTTTCTTTATCGCGCCCCAAAATCACAGTTACCCAAACATTAAGAACACTCGGGGTTCCGACCCTAGGCAGAGGGCAAAATATTATCCCAGCATCTAAGAAATTAAAGTGCCCCCCTTTCGGTTCAATAAGCACTTTGCTTAGCGTGTACGGTATCCGAAACGTCTTAACGTGCCGCGCCAGATGTCATTTTGAACGTTCACCCTGTAGTTTCGGTTCTCGAGAAGAAAAGGGGTCGCGTTCGGGTAAAGCCGACGCGTCTTTCTTAGCCGGAAAGCATTTTACGCGATTGAAACGTGGCCTACGAAACTTGGAAACGAGGCACGAAACGGAGGAAACGCAAACACAAACATCGTTCTAGAACGGTTGAATCGCGGGAGGAAAATGTAGCCGTTTTCCGGTGTGAGAAAAAAGGGGGCGAAGGCGCGTCGCCATCGGCGGTTTGCACAATTTGTCTGCGGCAGCTGGATGGTACGCGAAAGAGAGGAAAACAAACGGCTCCGGAGAACGATATTCGCCCGTCTGCGCTTTGTAAGAACGAATTTCATTGTCTAGGATCGACTACTCCCGACCCAAGGAAAAAAGGAGTCTAGAACAACAGGATAAGAGCGGTTCAACGGGGTGGCACGTTGGAAAAGCGGCTCGTCGTCGATCCTGAGGTCTTCCAGTTCGAATCCTACTGTCTCTCCTCCGGTTCTTCTTTTCTCTCCACTCCTACACAATTGCGATCATAAATATTTACGGTCGTTACGCTCCTGCGGTTGGGAAAACTGCCAATGGTCGGGAAAATTGTGGTGGAATCCGATAGGGCAGGGGTCGACAACCGACGGGTACTTTAACTGTTGGGTCGAGTCATAAGCAATTACCGTCTTTTCGTACAAACTTTATTTCTCGTTTAAGAGAGTTACGAAACAATAAAGCTATAACAAATGCTCAAACGGGTCTTCCGTTGCAGTCTGAACGTTTCACTTAACTGCAGTTTTCTCGAGCACTAGTAACAGGATAATGGAATTAAAATTGTAGAGAATTTTTTTTGGATCTCCAACCGTCTTAGAGATATTATTTGAACGTCATTGCGAAATAGGGGTACGTATAGGGGAGTTTACTGTATTTATATGTCGCCGAGCAGTAATGTGTTAAACAGGGTTGGAGAAACCGCGTGACCACAGCTATTATGATGTTCGTGGAAATTGTAAACTACCCTATCGATCGAATAAAAGTATAAAATCCTCGGTATGGGGGTCAAGCTGCCTCTGAAAACGTGAACCGGGGTAATTCTCGGAAACGAAGAACATCGAAAGCATTTCTTTTTTTATTTCGGTACGCGTCATCGGTACGGGCAAAAAATTTCCACTTTTTGGTGAAAAAGTTCGTTAAATAATTAAGAGCGTTCTATCCGAGCCTCGGTAAAGCAATAACTCGGCTCAGTGGGACGAGAAAAATTAAAATGCAATTACGTGTAATTTTTATGTAAAAGTTCCGTTCCTAGTTTCGAACCACTTTCAAGTTGTTAATGACTTATTATTCGCATTGTTCCCTTTGGTTTAATTCTGAATATTCCGCACGCTGAAGACGATCGAATTCAGCGCTGAAGATTTATCGCGTTATCTTGCATTTTTAAACAGTTTGAAAATATTTGATAATTAAAAACCACCGGTATTTTTCTCAATCTCTGTCTTTAATAATCAGTCGAGACCCTGTCTGTTGTCTTTCGAAGTGTGCATACGTACGAATGCAGGCGGTGGTAGTTATTTGTTTACAATCGTCAAAGGGGGTTCACGGTTTATCGCCTCTTTTTAAAACGTGCCGTCGATTCATATATTAGATTAACGATTTAATGGATAACTCGATGAATGACTCTATGTATGGAACGTGTCGGTGCGTAAATTGAACAAATTATAGAAGAATGCCTTTGGTGTTGGTAGATGGACACCCTATGCACATGTATACACAGTGGCGGCGATGCAATAGGGTGCGACGGTTCTCAATTGAACCAGCAGATCTTTCCTGCTTCAATTTTTCCATAAATGTTACAAAATAACTCCATCGCTTTCCAGATAAAACCTCAAGAACAAATAACATTTATATAACCGATTCTAAACTGATACTAACACCCTTTCAACCCCTCAGGTACGATGCAACTTTCGATCTAAAGCTTGTCACTTAAATTTTAATCATTTTTTAATTGGTAGATAGTACTAGCTCGTACGGGTTAATATTAATTTAGTTAGAGGAAGCTATAAAACTATTTGTGCCTCTATACTCTTGCTGCATAAAATAAACACTTGTGCTATAAAAATTTGAATACTTTGATCGCGATACTACCGAAGATGGAGTTCTAGATCATTTTTGGAGACAATGTGGCGCTTAAAATACTTTGGTGGGTCGCGATATGAGCATCCCTGAATCGCACAATGGGCAACTGGTCATAATTACACGCTACGTCAAGTGTGTGTGAACAGACGCGTGTGTCACATTGTGTGCGAGTGTGCGCGCGCGTTAAGATCGCAGGAATACGATCACCATCTTAAGCCAAGATCAGTGTCTCGTGAAAAGTCGAAGAGTTCACGCGTGCAAACGGTACGATTTCGAATCGTCGTTTTTTTTTAAATTAATTTTGTGGTTCAGAAGTGTCGAAACGTACATACATGTTTCTATAACATGGTGCCCTTTGGTTGGATGTTTTGCATTTTTATCGTAGGCAAGTGGAAGCTATATATATTTATATTATTAAATATCAAGAGTTTTTTTAATTTCGTTAATGCATACTCACTGCTATTTGATTGGGAAGAGTGTGGAGTTTTCATTCTCTACGTCTTTCGAAAGATTTGTTTCAAACAATTACACATAGTAGGTGATCTTGTTTGCCAGTCCACTTATTTCAATTCACGGAAATGAATTCATGTTACATTTTCTGCTTTCGTACGTTTCAACGTAATTATTATTTTTTTAACGTTTAACAAGGGAACTCTTTTCATCAAGTGAAATATGTGTTTTTCATATACGAACCGTAAGAAGTACCCACTTTATTTGCTAATTGGAGAATATTTGATGCATGAAACCGTAAATTAATAAAGTCAAACGTTCGGTGAAACTTTCATTGTAGGTACTTGATTCATTCGCTGATATCAGAATTGTAATTATTTAATTATTTTTAAGAATGGAATGACAAATTTAGTCGTGAATTATTGCGTAGCATTGGCAAATGGTAAATGCTTGGTTCGATGTTACCTTTACATTTTTGTTTTAAAAAAACGTTTGAAAAGTATTATCCTCGATAGGTCAGAGTGCAATCGGGAAAAATCAGATCGCGATCCCCTTTTTTCGCTGTCGTTTCGTTCAAAACCAGTGACAGTCGGGATTGTGTATATGTATGCCTGCCTGATAAAACCTTTGATACGCGTACCCTGTGTGACATGACTGCGCATGATGATCTTTCCGTGAAATTTCAACGCGTTCGATACACCTGCGTACAACGCGTACGAATTCTATACACACGACCGTCAAAAATTCACCGAACACTTAAAACGTGAAATAAAAACGAATTAACTAACTTATTCCGAATATTTATTGTACGTTGTTGTTGCAGGCAGTCGCGCGGCGGTAAACAATGGCTTCAAAAGTTATCCAACGACGGTGAAGACGTTCGAAAACGACACGGTTTTACTTCCGTGTTACGTCGAGGATGTCGGTGAGTCGTCTTTTCGGAGCACCGTGTTATAAGAGGATCCAATGTACATTAATCATGGAAACTGAGCGATTGTACAAACAATTTACTCGTACGATCGATCCCGTTGTCAGCGGTGATTTCGTTAATAGGATTAGGCGTCAGACATTTGCTTTGCCATGTCGCAACTATGGCGCAAGATCGAGCATGTTAAGACGATTAACGACTGTAAGATCGACGCGAATTAAGGACTTTATTCGGATTAAGTACTTGGCCCTTTAGTTCCCGCCAAGAACGTCAAGTTTACTTGGCGAACTATGGCCTCGATACTCTATCTGGTCAGGATTAAGGTCAGATTAGATCGACGGGGGAAACGGTTAGCTTCGGTGTTCGCTAAATTGCAAGCTGATGCATTCGTGGCACGTTAATGGTGCCGTTTGTCCAAAGATATTGGTGCAAGCTTATACTACCGACAAGCGTCGTTTGTAAATGCCTAATTAGACAGGCAATTTAATGTAGAATACTCTAAAATATATCACACGTTTTTTCAGATAAGGTGCAAACCATGGTGAGGTGGTGGAGGGACGGCATCCTTTTGGCCGACAGCGGTGAGCCGCGACATGTACCACCCGAAAGAGTTAGAATGTACTTAAATAGGAGCTTAGAGGTTTCCCATGTGAAACGAAACGATACCGGGGTATACGTGTGTCAGGCGTCTCGACCAGCTCCCTGGAGATACGCCACTCAAGTACACGAGATCGAAGTGATGTGTAAGTACGGAGGAGCTACACTCCCGGACAAAAAGATAGCTCGGGCGTGTTGTAATCGAGAAAACATAGCAATTCTATAATGTATGGAAAGAGAAGAAATGTAAACATATAAATATCAAGATGATGTTGCTGGCGCGTTTAACGTGAACGAACTATTTGATATTATCAAATTTTTGCGGCTAATTGCCATTTACAACGTAGCTGGACGATTCTATCGCGTATCGTCGTCGCTGTGAAATTATGGACGATCCAAGGATACCTTTAAGTTTCGCGTCGACCCGCGAACAGATTTAGGAAACTTTACTTTGCCACGGAATTCCCCGTGGAATTTTCCCGACCGTGAGGATTTCGGTTCCATCTCGCCGTACGTAAAAATGGGATAAGATTCCTTTGGCAATAAATCAATGCGATCCAAAAAAAATATTCAATAAAATGCAGCCGAAGTTCGATTTAGGAAAAGGATGAATATAACAGTGTTTTAAAAGGTCAACGAAATCCATAGTAAATAAGAAGACGCGCCCTCGGTCCGACAAATCCCCCGTGGAATTGAATTTTGCGGTTTTTTTCGTGTCCCGTGGGATCGGAAACGAGGTTTAGTTTTTCTTGGATAAGCACGCATTTTTACGAGATCGCATAAACGTCACGAACATCCGATTTGAGTCCAGTTAATACTATCAGACGTCACGATTCTCATTGCATTGTAGAAAGAGTCAGGAATAAATAAGCACGGGAAGGAAAAGTTTGTCGAACGGAAATGATGTTCGCAGATCCGCCCACTGTTCGTCCAGTGCCAGAATCCGGTAAGCTGGAAGTCAACCTAGGGGAGGAAGTGGACATGGCGTGTGTGGCGAAAGGTGTCCCGGTCCCTATCATTTCCTGGAGAAATAAGGTAATCAATATCTCCCTCCATCCGACGGTAATTAAATTTTCCAGTCCGCGAGAAATAGCGAGTGGACACGCGTCGAATATTAAAAATGGTAAAAATATTTATTCGTCGACAGGACGGGGAGATACCACTTTTGTACGACAGGTCTCGTCTACAATTTCACGCTGAAAGTCCCAGCGACGCCGGGCGTTACACTTGCGTCGCGAACAACGACGTCGGCGAACCCGCCAGCGCGACTATAGATCTGTTCATCAGATGTGAGTAAAGTTTGCTTCATTGCGCGTAATTTTGTTAAGTCCGTTCCGAAGTGCTGCGAGTTCTTCACGGTGCGCCTACGTTTGCATTAATAATTAACGTCACGTATGACCGTCGGTACGCACGGAAGTAATCGCGTACGCCATCCTGCATGCGCTCTTAAACGGTCCTAATTAAATTAGGAAATTGCCTAGCATTCCTCTCTTTAGTATTCCGATCGAACGTCTGTAAGATCTAATTGCAACCATGCGACGTTACGAATACGTCAAACAGTTTGCTGACGGTAGACGTTTTTTATTTGGCAATAACGAGCCTCGTGATATTAATAATCGTCGTGACGGATTACGGAAGTGTTTCAATAACACTGGAACGATTGTCTTCTGTTACGAAAATTTCGTTCCAAGAATGTAATATGTTACATTTGGTAGGTCGTTCCGCGCTTGATGCAGTAAAGCGCGCTTTGTATCATCCGCGAAAGCACGCGCTCGTTTCATAAGTAATTCAGACGAGCTTTCTCTTTGAACGTCTGAATTATTGCTACGTTTTATTTCGAAAATATCAGGTTCGTGACTATTTCAAATTTTTGTTCTCCTGTCCAGTCTTCGTTTAGTTTGAAAGCCACGAAAATGTTCACGGTGAACAACGGATGAAATATTAGGCCTGTTTCGGAATCAAACGCGCGTATTTCCCGATGAAAATTTAAACTTTCATCCCTGCAGAGCGTTCAATGCCATTTCTAATATCACGCGATCGATTTTATGTTTTTTTTCCCCCCCCCCCGGAAAACTACGCAGACAAGCCCAGAATCGAGATGTCGAAAACCTGGATGCACGCACCACCTGGGATTCGAGTGCAGTTGAATTGCGGGGTGACTGCGTGGCCAGAGGCAACGGTAAGCAATTTTACAAAGCGTGAGATAAAAATTCTGCGGGAACAGGTTTTGTGAAAATCGTCGATTTCGGGGGTCCACATTTCCGGTCACACATTACACTTTCGGTAAGGAATTTTTTTCTTGAAAGTCCGTAGGATTTCGAGGGTATATCTATTCATCAAAAATGATCGTAGTTGACCCCTGCAACCGAAAATAATTTTGCCAGAACGATTTCTTTCTTTTAAATTATTTCATTTTCAATTTGAAGAAAATTCCTGACACCGGGGAAAGAAGTGATCGATTCGGCGTGGAATGACCCGCGTTTAAAGCAGCTTCCGAGCTTGATATACCTCCGAAGCAGAAACACGTGACAAATCGATTCGCGGGAAACGTGACACGCGACACTCCTCCGCGCGAAAAGTACCCGCTAGGGTTATAAGCTCGTAAGCTGACAAAGCGTTTCTCCGGACTTCTCTTGATCGGGTAAAGTTCAGAGTATCGCTGCATTCTGACGCCAGGCACTTTCCTCGGTTGCGTCATCGTGATCTCGACGACGCTTCTCTCTTTAAACCTCTGTGTTTTCAACAGAATGTGAAATAATATCGAGCTATGCGAACTTTCAGGGAAAATCTTTTAGTCCTCGAACTGATACGTTTATAACAGACGTCCAGTCAGGAGTACTATGCCCTTATAGAAACCGAACTATCGAAATATCGGTACGATTGGTCTCAGTCTCTTCTTACTATGGGAAACTCTTTCCCCGTAGGTGGAGTGGTATTTCAATAACAGGAGCGTGAAGTATTCGTCGGGAATAGTGAAGCACAACGCCGGGAGCGATCACAGTTTAGTGATAAGGAACGTCAGGACGACGGATTATGGTTTCTACCTCTGCAGGGCTTCTAATTCCTTGGGAATCACCGAAGCGGCGGTTGAATTGTCGGGTGTTGCGAACCCTGCCACGATTAAAAAGACCTCGCACAGCCTCTCGAAGACCTCGTACAATTTCGTTTGGGAAGTCTACAGTTACAGTCCCATCGTCCAATACGAATTCAGATTTCGTAAATACAGGGTAAGGGTCCGATACTTCTTGATATGTTATATGCTTTGTCCGCGTCGAACTCCATTTTTAATCGAATGTTCTGTGCCCTCTGTTCAGAACGGTGTTCCTGGCGAATGGCATACGTTGTATATACCAAGTGGCCACGATGGCAATAGCTTTATTCACACGTATTCCTTTAATTTGACGGGATTGGAAGAAGCGACCCACTACGAAGCCATCGTTTTGTCGAAAAACCGTTACGGATGGAGCAAATCGTCGGAAATAATACGATTCGCGACGGAAGGTGCTCGTAAGTAACGAAGACAAGTGACTTTCTTTGTTTTAAACGCGGTTATTCGACGCACTCGCGTTCCCCTGATCTGCAATAATACGTTTCAGCCGACAGAGATAACTATATGACGAACGCGATACAAGAAGATAAACTCGTGCCAGGTAAACTATCATTTAATGTTAAAAAAACGTTAGCGTATTGCATGGTTAAAATCATTTTCTTAACAGTGGTACTCGCATCGTTAGCAAAAGACTATTCGTTTGGGCCTGGCATAAGCGGATCGTCTATCAATCAAGGAGGGGTAATAGCAATGATACCTGTATTATATATTTGTAGCGTGCACAGTGAGGTTTTAAAAAACTTGTATAAAGTATTATCGTCATTACGTGTAACAAATTAAGCTCTTTAATGGAATGGTCGCTATAGGATAACAGGAGAGGAAAGTAGTTCGTGTAGTATATCAAGGTAAAATTGTATAGCTTAAAGTTGGTACATTTTAAGATTGTAAATAAATTGGAACCTATACATTTTTCACAAAACAAATACGTCCAGTGTATTTCGAGGCTACTCAAAATATATATATATTTTTACATTACGCTTCTCCCTTTTTCGTGAAAAATCATTTAAACGTTCTAGACTTCGACGAAAGTCCTTCGCCACGAGTAACATCGATTACCAGGTTTCACCACTCCTGTACCACTCCTGTGATCTAATTTTGATTTTTTCCGAAATAATTAAATTCTCCCAATATTTAGTTTCGATTCTAAACACTAAGAGTGCTAAATTCGAATTCCAGTGTGAACCGATAACGTTGGAAGTGATCCGGAAATGGTATAGGAGCTCAGCAAGTAAGGGATGACAGTAAGTACAGTTTTGTTTTTATGAACAAATACCTATCTACTATCATGACAGTAATTACAAAATCTGTGAAACGCTTATTACCATTCACTGTCATCCAAATATCGAATATAAGCTTGATTGATTCGTGGCCCAATCTGACTGCCATACCGACCTAAAAATTCAGAGGTGATTTTACCGTCTTCTTCTCATGGGGGTCAGTTAAAAAACTATTCACTAAATTAGTATTGATGGGCTGACAGCTGTAGTGTGTGCATAAATACATGTGAGTTGACTATGCAAGGATTGAAATTCATTTCTAAATCTGTTGGTAATGTTGCAAGTGACACGAAAATGGTAATGGGGTTTCGAGACCCCATAAAAAGGCCGAAGAAATACATTGGGTGAAAGATCTACTCGTATACTTTGTGACAATATTCTAGAATCTTTGATGAATCAATGAGAATCAAAACTAGCCTAGCGAAGAAGCTCTATATTCATGATGACCTATGCAAGGCGGATCGCAGCCAATTTGCTAATATTATTTAGTTTTTAATTAATAATTGCATTACCCAGCTAAGAACAATACGATTATTAAGTAAACGGTAAATAATATTACCCAGGTCTCACCACGTGGAGGTTGCTGCGAGTGGAGACCCGAAGGGAGATAGATGGAATCTAAGTTCCATCGATCTCCCTTTTACATCCTTAGAAGCTAGATTACTAAACTAGAGAGATAGAAGGAAGCAATGTTCCTTCGATCTTCTAGTTTAGTTGTGCCAAGTAATTATTTCGTTTAAAAAGGGATGAAGCTAAATTATGGGAGACGCGACGCGACGCGATGCTGAACCGTGCAGCAGATCTTCGGATCGAATCAACACTACCCTTGGTAGATTGATTTCTATTTCTAGAAATCGATCTATCATTGGCAGGCGACTAGATCTTTCGGACAAACTGGACGGCCGATCACATGTTTCGTCCGACGAAACAGTGGTGACCGAAGCAAGAAACGAGAGAACGAGTCGAGAGAAGCTACTTGTTAAATAATTACTTGGCAATATTGGGAGACGCATACAATAGGGACTTAAAATTAACGTCGAAGCTCAAGTCTAGTCAAGTTGAAGCTAAAATTCGGACGATAGAAGGAAACAAAGTTCCTTGATTTAGTTGTACCAAGCAATTATGTGGTTAAAAAGAGGGATGAAGCTAAATCGTGGGATACGCGACGCGACGCGACGCGATGCTGAACCGTGCAGCGGATCCGAGGATCGAACCTACTGCCCTTGCTAACTCGATCTCAACAAGAAAACAGAGAACTGCAACTCCGAATCGAGGTCTCCATTTCTCCAACGCAACCCGCCGGGAGCCCGAAGGACCCGACTTAGGCTGTCTGACAAAGAGAGAGTACCTGAGACGGTGTCGACTTCCGCTGGAAGGTATGCGTTTCCGCAGAATACGGAAACTCCACACCTTCCAGCGAAGTGCCGTTTTCCCTCAATCAAGCTTACCAAGGGAAGGCGATTAGATCTTTCGGACCAGATACACGGCCGATCACATGTTTCAATCGATGAAACAGCGGTGACCGAAGCTAGGAACGAGGGAACGAGAAAACGAGAAGCTACTTATTGAATAATTGCTTGGTAAAACGCGAAAATATGTACAATAAAGAAATCTTCGACGTTAATTTTAAGATTCGCGACGAAGCTTAAGACTAATCAACCTGGAATTAGAAGTCCCCCGGTGGTTGTGGCATACTCCCTCGATGTCCTTGCGATTAATCTAAACTGAAATCAAAACTAATATTTACATTAGTGAGATATGGAAGGAAATTAAGCAAAATATTAGATGAATTTAAGCTGAAACATAAAAATAAAAATCTTATATTAGTCAGTGTCATCGAAACAAATATGGTATATGCATCGACACAATGTTAGAGATATCAAAACGAACATTCGTAATAATGGAAGAAACTTGGATCGAGACCCCAAATTGAATCAACACAGTGTTGTACATATCAAAATGAACTTTCATAGTAATGAAAAAAACTTAGATCGAGACCCCAAATTGAATCAACACCAAACAATCAAACGGAATAAAAGAATCAAACAAAGTACCTCCGCAGATTATTACGAGAATTCGAGCAAGAACGTAACCACAAAAATCTTATTCTAGTCAGTGGAATAAAAATACCTGATACTGTATAGAAACAAATACAGTATATGATTGAACATACATTATTATATCCTGCAATATTACACATATCAAAGCAATAACATAAATTCGACAAACAATGTAAAAATAGAAACAGAGAAAAGGAACATTCATAATAACCAAATAGAATCAGATAGGAACATAAAGTAGAATTCACATCAAACAAACAAATAAGCATAATAAAATATAAATAAGTGGGGGGGACTTACTACTTGTTGTCAGTACATAGGATAGTTACCACTCATCACCGTCCAGCACTGGTCAGTAGTGGTCAGTAGTGGTCAGTAGTGGTCAGTAGTGGTCAGTAATCGGATCTGCGCTGGTCAGCACTGGTCAGTAGTGGTCAGTTCTGGTCAGTTCTGGTCAGTCCTGGTCAGTCCTGGTCACTCCTGGTCAGTCCTGGTCACTCCTGGTCACTCCTGGTCCCCCCAGTGGTCAGCGCTGCACGAATGGCCTGACTTTGGCCCGCGAGACCCGATTCCCCTGGATGCTCCAGGGGTACTGAAGAATTTGTCCAGCGGTAGTCTTCGAGTAGGGAAGTCGAAGAGTGGGGAGACAGTATCAACGTGGAGAGTTAAGAACCGCTTGATCTAGAGAACAATACTATTTCGATTGGTCCCATCTCTTGACCATTTCTAGATCTTCACTGGACCGCTGACCTTAATGTCAACCCCACTGTTGACCACCAGTGACCATAAGTTAGTCATTGTTGATCATTGACCCATTAAATACGAAGATTAAAGCCTTCTTACGAGGATCCCCTTACAATTTGATGCATGATCTTTTTAACATTTTGTTCCACTTTGAAAGAGTGTATCTCATGTTATAAAACACTCATGGTACAGTGATAGCATTCATCCTACTAACGATAGGTCTGTTCTTTACCTCGTTTATGTGTAATAGGTATACATGGGTTGGAAAATAAAAATGCCTGGGCAGTGAGACTCAAAATCATATGCAGGTTGACACAAATCGGATTTCAGCTGTTTCGAAATCAAAGCACCTAAGCTCACGTACACATGGCTGTGAATTGGTGTGTGTAAATGGAGGGGTAAACTTACTCTGGACACCGGTCTACCGTCTGATAACACTGTTATGAATCAATTTTTAGATTTATCAAGACACATATGTATAACCTCCATATCTGTAGTATTTAATTTTCTATTCGATAATTTTTGTTAAAACATGTCCTTTTGTACATCAGTTCGAACAATTGCCTTACCGACCGGAAAATTCGGAGGTGATTGTAGCGCCCTCATCAGTTGAGAAACTATTCACTGAATTAGTATCGATCGGCAAACAGTTGTAATGTTGGTAATGTTGCGAATTACATGAAAATGGTAATGGGGCTCTAGAGCCCCATAAAAATGGGCCGAAGAAATACATTGGATGAAAGGTCTACTCATATACCTCTTATAGTTTGGAAGTAAATGGCTCTTTTACCCTATATCGTGAAAGAAAGAAAAGCTTCGCAATTTTGCCTTCGCGTGGTACGAATCTGTATTATCGGGTGTACTGTATTTGCTGGTACATACTTGCTATGTGTAATTAGTCGTGTATGGTCGTGTAGCTTCCGTAATATTGCAAACAAAATGTCATTTATGTTTTCCAAAATTATAAGAAGATTATTCGTAAATCTCAATGTTTCTAAGTGCAATAGTCACACTATGCATCAAATATCTGATGTTTCTTTCCATGAAGATGTTGGAAAACGTGTAAAACTACAGGTTAGCCGTGCTCTATTATTTTTTGGTACATCGATAGTTTTCATTGTCCACTCATCTATTTCTTTTTCTTAGTACGATTGGTTCGTTAGAATAAACCTAGAATTTTCTTTTTGTCTATATTTTATCGATTGAAAACGCGTATATCTTCGTGTCCATGGTGTTAATTATTAAACAATTTATTAATATAGGGTTGGGTATGGGCACTTAGAAAGATGAAAAACAATGTTTTCGTTGATCTCAACGACGGATCATCGAAAATGTTACAAATTGTTATACCGAAAGATAAGAAACCAGATGAATTAAGTTATGGAAGCAGCATTAAAGCAGAAGGAACATTAGTTCTTGCTCAAAATGGTAGTATTGAATTACATGCAAATGATGTTACAGTAATTGGTACATGTGATGTTATGGGTGGATACCCTTTTGCCCCAAGAAAAGTATATAATGATGACTATGTTAGGAAATATTTGCATTTAAGACCAAGGACTAAAAGTTTCTCAAGCTTATTAAGATTACGTAATTTAGCATCTACAGCTATTGCAAATTATTTTCAATCTAGAAATTTTATTAATGTACATACTCCAATTTTAACCTCGAATGATTGTGAGGGTGCAGGTGAATTATTTCTAGTAAAACCACATTCTGCAAAACTATTGAAAAGCATAGAAAAGAAAGATATTTCAGATGATGAATCATATTTCAATACTAGAACTTTCTTAACAGTTTCTGGACAATTACATTTAGAAACTGTTGCAAGGTGATTAAACTAAAAGATTTGTTAAACAAGGTTTAGCTCATAGAATATAAAGCTTTGAAAGTATGCACAAATTGTTAAATTTTTTCAGAGCTCTTTTAAAGGTATATAATTTTGGACCAACATTTAGAGCTGAAAATTCTAAATCAAGATTACATTTATCTGAATTTTACATGTTAGAAGCTGAAATGGCATTTATTGATAATATTGATGATATAATGGATGAAGTTGAACAGTTGATAACATATGTTACTAAATATATGATTGAAAACTGTACTTCTGATATTCATTCAATTGGTGGCCATGAACCAAACTGGTTGAATCAAAAGTTCATACGTATAACTTATGATGATGCAATTAAAATTTTAGAAAATAATGTTGAACAATTCAATCAGCCTATTGCATATGGAAATCCATTGACAAAGGAACATGAATTATTTTTAGTAGAATATAACAATAATATTCCAACATTTGTCATAAATTGGCCAAAAGAGATCAAACCTTTTTATATGAAAGAATGTAATGATGATACTTCAAAGGTGAGATATTTCAAATAAGAAATGTGATGCTTTTAAGTAATGAGCACTTTGGATGTATAGTTTACTTTCCTTTAAAGGTTGCTGCTATGGATCTCTTAGTACCTGATGTAGGGGAGTTAGTAGGAGGGAGTATTCGTGAAGATGATTATGAAAAATTAAAATTAAAATTACCTTTAACATCTAATCTTTCTTGGTATTTAGAACTTCGTCAATATGGCAATGTTACAACAGGTGGTTTTGGAATGGGGTTTGAAAGGTTTTTACAAACTATATTGGGAATATCAAATATTAAGGATACTATTCCCTTTCCTAGATGGCCTCATAATTGCAATTTATGAATAAAGATTTCAGGATTGTTGTCTACTTGATTATTCCCAAACATAACAGCTATTATGTACTATTAGAATACTAAATGAAAGCCATTTTATTTAGTAAAAGTAAAGTAAACACGAATAGATTAAATAAGGCATCACACATTTTGTAGCTAAATATATCTAATATTTTAAGGACACAAAGGTAATATTAAATGAAAGCTTGCTCTCAGATGTGTAAAGAAAGCACAAATTTTATTAGGTGTATTTTAATATCTCAACTTTCAATATTACAAAGCTTTACTATACTAAGGACAAGGAGTAAACAGTAACTTTAATAATACTTTTTTTTTTTATTTTTTCTAAAAATAAGTTTATTGAATACCGAGACAAATCTCAACTAAAGAGTAACTTTTTGTATTAATACTTTTTATTTGTTCAAATATTTGTATAGTTGAAAATTTAAACTTCTAAAGTTTTTTTTAATAATGGTAATTATTATAAGGGATATTTTAGAAAGGTAAATTTAGGATCATAAATAAGCAACCAAAGGCAGTCAGACCCCGAATAATCAACAAGATTTTTTTTTTATACAACAAAATAATCCTCTAGTAGTAACTGTTTTTTTTCTTCCTTACCCAATATCGTCGCGATTATTTTAATGGTGGTATTATGTACATTATGATCAACAATTTTATATCACACAATTTGTACATCTAACTGAATTGGGTAATCTCTCGTTACTTCTTGCAGGACCTCATTTTCGTGTTTTGTAAAATCAAAACAGAGCTGACACGTCTAGAAAACAATGTATCGAGTACCATTCGAATATTTTTACAAAGTACAAACAGTATGAAATTCTTAATTAACCTTGTGCACATCAGTATTACATTTTTGACATTCTTCTGTCACAAAATGCGATTGCACTTCTTGTGTTGGGAATGCTACTACACTATCTCACTCTAATTAAATCGTCTCGATTACATTAAATATTTACAGTTCTTCTTCTCTTTTCGCCTTAATTAAAATTAGAAAAAGCTAAACACACGCATACGCTTATCCTTTCATACATTACAACGTAAACCTTAACTTATACGGCGTGACGTCTAAAAGTGAATAGGATTGATTCTTCTTACCGTATTGGCAGTCGAAAAATAGACAAGTAAAAACGAGTATACGAAATGCAAAAGAATATGTAAAATTCAAAAAAATTAATTATACGTAAAAAAATAAAGAAGAAAAAAAATGAAAACAAATTCTGTAAGCACTTCGCATCAGGTCGTATAAGTTGCACAAAAATGTGATGTACAAATACATCGATACTTAGTCCTTTAAGTAGCGCTAAACATAAAATACATTCAAACCACACAACTCTCATGCAGACTTATTTTGAATATATTACAGGTACTATTTACATAATCGAGCAAAGACCTGATAATTCTTGCCCTCTTTCCACGGGGGGTAAATTAGACAATTTTCTACCTTGCAAAGCAGGTTTGATAGACGCAGGCACCAAAGGTTCTGCTATTTCTTCGGCAAGTGTCTCGGATACAGGTTTTTCCTTTGATTCTTCTGGTTCCTTATTTATACACAATGTTTTCGTAATATTAATCTTAATTCGGGACGGAGCTGTTGGAATCGCTGCAGGTGTGGAATCTAATTCTACATTTCCATCGATGGAACTTTTCACAGCAGCGTACGTCGTATCAGCCGTTGCAGGTTCAGTAATTATGCTCTCCTCGGGGTCTAATCGTAAAATTATTTTACAAATTTAAAAAAAATTATTATACTACACGATAGATAGCAATGGGTTATGATACAACATTACTCGATAAAACGAAGTACTGTTTGATATGACGATATTAATTATGCACAATACATACCTGGTTCCGGTTCTACAGGTTCTTCTTTAACTTCTACATTGGTAAAGTCGAATTGTTCTTCTTCTAGTTGTTCTTCAGGCTCATCGATCGGCTCTTCTTTAATTTTAATATTTTCGAAAGATTTATCTACACTTTCTGTTTCGCATTCTTCTGTTTCAATAGTCGCGAGTGCAACTTCTGTTTCTAGATTATCAGTGTCAACAGTTTCCTCGCTGTTGTCTCCTAATTCTTGTTCTTTTTCTTTTTCGTTTTGTTCGATATCTGCATTATCATCTACAACCATAGTTTCGTCTGTATTTTCTATTTCGAACACTGCTTCCTCCGCGTTATCTTTCACTATTTCATCGGGGGCTTCTATCGTATCTATTTCAAGATTTAACGCCTCTACGCTTAACTCCTCAGTCTTATTTTCTTCTGTAGACGTTTCATCGGTGATCTTCTTTTCATCCTCCATTTCCTCAATCGTTTCCTCAAGCGCTAACGCAGATTTTTCCAAAGCTCTCTAATGGCGTGAAAAAGCAGAACGGTATTAGCAATTTCGATTTCGATAAGTAACATGAAGTCAAACTAAAAAGTGTTTGTTACTGATAACTATTAAAACGTGCAACAAAACGTTACGCAAACGAAAAATTCTCCGTTACCTTAATTCTCTAAAATGTATAGATGTACACAAATAACTGATATTTTAGAGTCGTTTATATGACAATGCAATAGTATATTTGATATATGTGAAAGTAATGGAACATTTTCTAATTTGATCAAGTGCATATAAATGATTTATAAAATTATATTTTTACCATCATTACCTTTGTTTCTACTCATCTACAAACTGCTAACAGTTAACACATGACAAAAAGGAATCAAATTTTACATATATATATATATATCTCTCTATATAAATACTGCGTGAAAAACTAAGAGAAAAAAACTAAAAATATATTGCAGCATTTACGTTACGTTTTTTCAGTGCCTAATTACTTCCACTATATCTATACGTGAAGAAACTTTCTGCAAGTGCAATATATGAATATTAATTATTTAAGAAGCACATACCACAAGACTCTTTTCCTATTTTTTTGCAAGAATGCAACAAATGGAAAATTCGTTAATAAATTTATAACCGGCTATATAGTAATTGAAAATACGATAGAAAATGTTAACGCAAAACCTAACACAGAATAAAACGCGGAAGCTAACCTTGTAGTCATCGAGACACAGTGGATGGTAATTCTTTTCCTCGAAAGTAATTGCAGGTCTTAAATGCCATTCCTCTTTCTCTTCATTGTAAAATTGTTCAAATGCATCATGGCACACTTGACATCTGGAATCTTCGTCAGATCCAGTAGGAACACTAGGTTGTAATGCTTCTTGAGGAGAATCTTCCGTAGCGACACCCTCCGTATCTGCCGTTTGTTTCTCCGTTTCGAACCAACTTTGTGCTAAGGATTCAAGTGAAAAAATATATTTAATATTTCTTCTATACGCAATAATGGTAAAATATAAAAATACTATAAAATACACTACCTCTATCTTCCAGATCTTCGATTTCTTCAAACTGTATCCAATCGCTAACATCGTAATACCAAGGTCGAGAATGAGCTTTCCGTGCGGAATCTCTTTCTCGCCTATTCTGTCTGAAATGCCAATCTAAATGATGGCTGTACCGAGTTGCCAATTCAGGTGCAAATCTAGCACCACAGGAACTACACTGCATACCACTGTATAATGCCGCCGCGATAGCCGGTTGTTTACTGCACAAAAAGAAAGCATTTTGTGTTCGAAAGCGATACGAAGAGTAAAACTTGCGTCCCGACTCGATCTCGCACACCTCTAATAAAGAATTATTTCATTAAACTTACACTTTAAGTGTCTCTGGTTTATCGAACGAAACGGGAATAATTTCTGGCTCTTTCTTTTCTTCTTCTTCGTGTTTCTTTTGTTCCGATAGATTCGGTACAATACCGGTTTCGACTAATCGCTGGAATAACTCGTTCATATTGAGTGGTAAAGATAATGCTGGAGCAGCTGGAGGCGGATTTTCCGCTGGTTCAGCTTGATATGACAATCCAGACGCCGGCGCCATCGCAGATGGCAAAACCGAAGATAACATGTCTAATTGCAAATCTGTAACAAAGGGAATTTTCGCTACAAGACTAATGAAATATTGCATAGAAAAATGTACTATGCGTACGCCCAAACATTAAGATACGCGGTATGCAGAATATAGTTTTATGAGCACAATATTTACCCGGTTTGGGAGTCGTTCTAAGATCAGAACCATCTTGTGACGTTGATTCTGACTCGACGGATGAGAACTGCGTTGGCGCGGAGGTTGTATCTACTTTTGGTTTCTGTGTTAAGAGAGGCGGAGTAGGTGGTGACTCGATAGGTTCCTCGCCTCTCATACCTGTAATCTTAACGTAACCCGGACGAACTCCTCTTGGCAATACCGAAAATCGTATAAAATGTTTCTTATCCCTAACAATAATAGGTTTAGGCAATCCTCCAAATTCGACTTTAAACGGACGTCCATTCAAAAGAACTGTTTGCAATGAGTCTATAAACTCAAGTGTATGTGGCTTTCCTTCGATTTCAAATCTGTAAAAATTCATTGATCTTAGCGTACTAAGAAATTACTTTATGTTGTTTTAAAGCTCGCGAACATTCGAAAGCAACTTACATTTGCGGTTTCGCATCCAGAAAGACGGGAACCATATTTCGGGCATTAATAATAAGATTAATTTTGGCAACTACCAAGTCTGTTCTCTTTACGGTACCAATCTTTACTTGAGGCGGAGGTCCTTCCAACTTGACACTAACCTTTTTACCGCCAAGATCTATCGTTACAGGCATACCGCCGAAATAACATTCATACCACCGGTCATCGACATACAATTCTCTCGTAGGTGCTCCTAATTTAATTCTAGAAATAGTAAGAAAATAGTCCGGTAATACTGTTTATTGATTTCACGAGTTGAAAGTATAAAACATAAGTAGAGTAGAATTCAATGTTATGATATTTGAATACATACCTATGAACTTCGCCTTCGTACATAAATTCTTTGTATTGATCGTTAAATGCACAAGTGATAGTGTCTTTGTCATCGATTAAAATTCGTCTTATACCGTTCTGGAATCCAATTTCTCTAGGATCATCCCAATTCATAAAAACTACACCAGTTTGTCCATAATATCTAATTTCACGTGGTATATTGTCAATGTTTATAGATTTCATTGTATCTCTCGCGACTTCGTCCAATAATTTCGAATCTGGAGGTGGTAATTCACGGCTATGAGGATTTTGATTTTTCATCATTGTCGTAGAATAATTCTGATCACCTTCTTCAAGGTCATATTTCGAGGATGAATTCGGCGATACGTTTCTTGTTGCACTCAAGGGAGGTATATTTGGATTTGACATAAGATTCGATATTGGTCCATTGTTCATCATCATTCCAGGTCCATTCATTCCTGGTAACGATATAGCCGGTGGATTAGGCATACCCATTGGACCGATTGGGCCATTTGGTAAAAGGTTCGACATAAGTGGTCCATTGGGTCCCATGGGTCCCATTATCCCAGGTCCCAAACGAGGATTTGGACCAAGATTATGGTTAAAACCGCCATGATATTGATAGTCGGGTCGTATGGGACCGAAGTGTCTTGGATTTTGCCATGGACCAACAGGCCTGAAATCGGAATTAAAGTGTCCTTGTGGGCCGTAAGGAGGTCCTGGTGGGTGAGCCCATGGTCCTGGTTGTTGCCATGGCTGACTTTGCCACCTTGGACCATTCGGATTTCTTGGAATAGGGTGATCTTTATTTCTCATTACTTCTTTATCGCTTGAAGGACTGAAAGTAGATGCACGATCGCCTGCACCAGCCATATCCAAATTTACGCCTTTTTCCCAAACAATAGAACCTACTTCTTTCTCTTTCCGTTGTGCGGCTCTTAATTTGCGATCTTCGCTCATGTGTAAAACTTCCTGTATAAGAATATTGTATTGTGTCTTGGTAATCGAACCTTGGTTTAATTGTTCGGCGGCCTGTTTCATTATTATCTCAATATTTCTATCTTCGTTTCTTTCTGGTTTATCATTCTCTCTACCTCTTCGCCCTGGTCTATTGTCTTGGTCTTCGTTCGATAGTGTTCTTCTTCTTTCTTTTGGATCATCCGGAAGTTTATTGTAAAGCCTGAGCCTGCCCAATCTGTCTCTGTTACGATCTCTACTGTCTCTTTTATCGTCAGTGTTATTAGCCTGTTTTTCTCTGTCATTCTTTGACGGTGTTTTTAATTTTGCCCAACCATCTTTACCATCTTCACCCGATATCACAGGTGGAGGTGGTGTGGGCGGTCGTCCAGCTTTAGGATGGGTTAATGTTCGTAGATCAACGTCTTCATTTCCGAATAATCTATAAATTCAAAAAAGATCAATTGATGATACATCGAATTGATGTTTTCACGCGCACAATTTTATATAACTGGAACAAATATAAAAATTGTTACATGCGGTATCTTTTCGTTAATGTTAGTTTAGTAAAGAAGTAGAATGCAACTGAAACATTCGATAGTATCCGTCAACCCAGTCTCGGTAGAAATTCACACTAGTAGACTCATAACGTGGAGTTCAAAAAAGAAGTTCACGTTATAGAATAAAGATACATACGCGTCAAATTTCTCGGCCTTTGTTTTTTTGATCAAAGATGATTCCATGTGTTCCGAACTTTGTCTTTTGTTGGTATTAACTGGCGGTGGCAATACGCGCAAATCTAAGTCTTCTTCTGAAAAAGATGTCAAAATAAGATGAAATAACTCACGTATTCCGTATCGAGCATTATACGCATATTTTCAGTTTTACCAGCATATAGGATCTTTGTATCCTCTTTGCATGCTAGTTTTATATCTTGAAAAATGATAAATTTGTGCTTTGCTCAATATAGGAACAAAGACTACATGTTACTTATAAATAAAACATGTTTATATTTCACCCTTTAAAATCTTGTAATTGCTATTAGGGCTGAAACCGTCCTGGTGTCGTATTTAGAATAAAGTACAGCATTAATGTAAGCAAAATAGCTAGAATGATCTCTGTGTACACTATGATTACATATCATATAAGTTAACTCACCATCAAGTAATGTAAAATATTCGATACATTCTATCTGCAAGTGGCTTATAAGATATATATGTACATGTACAAGAATGTAAGTTATTAACTCACTCTTTTCCGGTACAGAAGCAGTTGCACCTGGAAGAGGTAGCGTTGCTCTCAAGTCTTCATCTTTGCTGGATGATTCCAAAGTCGGCTCCGCAGAAGCTTGAGCGTTTCCAGCATTTACTGGAGACCGCTCGGGACTAAGACTGCCGTCCTTGTTTCGCCTTACATAATTTCTTTGTCTAGCATTCGGTCGAATTTCTTTAAATGTAGGTGGATGAGGAGGAGACACTATCAATGAACCAGATTGCTCCTCCTCAGTAACACCACCGGAACTACTTAGACTTGAATTGGATTTTGTATCATTACGCCTGGGGATTCTATACGGAGGGCTTGGACTACGCTTTCTCGATTTCGTATTCTTCTTTCGGTTTTTAGAGGTTTGAAAGGATTGAGGAGAGGTGCGCGAGGATGGCGAACTGTCTCCACTGTCTTTTTCACGAGATTTGGACCTAACAGGGCTGACGTCTCTGTCAATTTTCGGTATCTTATTCGGAGATGTCTGAGGTTGCTTAGAACGCGATTTGTTACCTATCTTTCTATGCGAGGATTTCGAGGAAGTGGAAGATTTGTCGATCGTCGAAGATGAAAAACTCCGTGAATTCGAGCCCTTCGAGTCTTTCGACTTGGAATCGTTACTCCCACCTCCTCTGTTGCTCGCAGATAACGTTAAAGAACTATTACTACCCACAGATAGACTTTGAGAACCTTTGGAACTATTACTGTTTAGGTTACCACTACTATTACTAGACAATCGAGGGTCTTTCTTTTGACTTGTTCGATGCGACACAGCATCTTTATTTGCGTTACCACTGAAATTTTTATTGTTATTATTATTGTTGAGGTTCGTATTAGCATTATTGTTATTACTAGCGTTTATCGTCGCAGTATCGGAGCCGGCAAGATTTGTCGGAGACTTGTTGATAGTGCTAGTTACAGCCTGTTTCGAAAGTAACTGCTGTTTTAATTGATCTGAAAGTACAGTGTTTGTATTTGCCGCTAGCTGCGTTTGGCCTTCACCCCGGGTATCCTTTTGACTTGATGTACTTATTCGTTGCCGAGGATCCACGCTTGGAACTGGTACATCTTGAGCCGAAGTAGTCTTTATTCTTGGATCGCGTGACACAGGTTTAGCTGATGCTACTGCTATACTACTAGCTGGTGCGATTCGTGGACCATTGTTCGTTCCTGCATTTTTCAGAAGCGAAGCAGTTGCTGCTGGAAACTTAAAACATAAACGAAATATTTATAAATAGTGTACAACTAAACAGAAAACGATAATATAAGAAATAATAACTTAAATAATTACCTGTTTTGTTACTGGTTTTGACGCTTGACACGGCACGTTAAGTGCGACCGGTTTTCCTTGCGAAATAGTTTCCATGCCTGATGTAACGTGGGTTGTTGCTGCAACCTGCAAAATAAATACACATATATATAAATCTGTTACATTACAAATAATATAATCAGAGAATTACGATTATCTTTACTTACCAATTCTGCTTTCAAATTTCCAGCTTGTTTATCAAGTTGCCGTTGTTGCTGCTCTAAATTTGCCTTAGCCTGAAGTAGTTCTAACTCGAGCTTTTTCTTCTGTAATTCTATCAACTCTCGTTGCTTTTTTAATACCTGTTCCCGCATTGCAGCTTCTGTTGGTGTTACGGGATCACCTGGTGGCAACTTAACAGGCGCTACAATTGGTTGTGCTACTATTGATGTTGCAGATTGCTGGGGCTGGAAATAATTTAGAAGATTTTTATTTTCAAAATATAATTTATAAATACATAATATATGAAAATTGATAGGTCTTACCATCGAGAAAAATCGAGGGTTAACGTGAATAGATCCAGAAGAAACACTAGTAGGAGAGGCAGTGATTGGCCAAGCAGGATCAATACTTTGCACCCGTACATCCAAAGAAAATAACTTATTTGCAGGAAATACGTCGTTCCACGTTTGTCTCAGTTTCCACATACTAGCTCGTGTATTCTCATCCACCTGTTCGTTTACATAAACATTACCATTTTTGCATCTTCTACACATTTCCTTACAATAGAAAACGTCTATATGTACAAAGTTGTAGGAAATGAGAGTACAATGACCCAGTATTGACTAAATAATTATCTTATGGTCGTCCAGAGTTCAATAGTCTTAAGATACAATATACTTGTATTTGTAAGATACAAGTATAATCGATAATAATATATATATAGTGATATATAAATGTACGAATATATACATTCTCTACATAAAAAAAAAAATTAAAAACGTACCTTTTCAAACACTCCACAAAAAGTGTTAACAATATTTTGTGTGAAGAGATTCAAGTATGCTCCATTCACATTCTTTACAATTGAGTCAATTAAATAAAGAACAGGTAATTTGATGTCGCTTCTCACCTATAAAAACGGAATATATTCTATTTATATTTTGATTCAAAATATTAATAAACTCAAATTTTTTTTCATACTATGTTACACATGTACAAAACTTTTCATACATAACTTTTGTTAAAAGTAAAAGGAGGAAAAAAGATATGTACATATAATAAAAGATTGTAGAATATAACAATGCAAAAGTAGCTTTTACTTAATATTCAATATTAAATTACAGTAACATTTCTCCAATATACACTTCTCTATTACTTAAGACAAAGTAAATATAAAAAGCTATTATACAATTTTATATAAATCTATATAAAATTTACATGCTGAGTAAATTGTTAAAAATGTCTATATATACTTCCTGTAAGCAATATTTTGCATTACACAGTTTATTACAGTTCATTCTATTGTGTTTATTTTTATTTACTTCTATGTATGTGTGTTATACTTAAAGCAAAGAAGGGTTGAAACATAATTTTACTAATACTAGCAAACAAAGCACTTTGATAATAAATATTTCAAAACATCCACATAAGAAACAAAATGAGTAAATTTGCAATATTGCTATCTATTACAAACAACAAATAATTAATGTTAAATGAGTATGCAACAACATAAGTATAATGATATATTTTGTAATGTACAAAACAATTTATATTATTCTAAGGTTACTACAATAGATAGATAACCTTTTGCAGATGATTCTCAACAGCTTGAACAATCGCTGATGCATGTTCAATGTTGTCCTCTGCCAACATGGTGAGCATATTAATCAAAGGTTTGCTATTGATGGTCAAATCCGACAGTGATGAGATATACTCATCTGCTATCTCCTTAGACTTTGTTGACATCATGGTGTTGTGTTGCCAATTGATATGTGCAACAAATCTTCGTCAACTTGACAGTTGTAATTACACTGTGACACACAGAAAACAGATATTAAATAAACAAATATAATTTTTATTGTAGGAAGGCAAGAAAATTAACACATATCACTGACTGACTTTTTATTAAAATAACATATCAGCTTGGACAACAAGAATTTATTAATTCGTTTTTCGTGGAAGCAATTTAAATGATTTCTATTTCTTAACATAGTTGAAAGATTGGTTACAAAATTGTTCTTAAAGAAAAATTCATAGAATTTAAGTTTAATTAAAACATATTAAATTATGAGAACTACTAGGAGTACAAAGTATTTGACAATTCAGATAGTTAAATACACATGTTCTAAAAAATTAGACAGCATTAACAAATTATCAATATTGTAACTTAACAAATAGCAGAATAAACATTGTTGTTCATATTGCGTATTCATTGCATCATAACAAAATTCATGGACTGGTGAAGAATAAAACGAATTTAGAATGAAATGAGAAAGTGGTACAAAATTTTGTATGGTGTACTAATTCTTAAATTTCTATGGTTAGGCTATTCCACTTTTACCGAATTCTAATATGTAGGGCAGAAATGATTAAACACGTTCACGATTTATCAAGATTTAGTTTATACCGAAAGGAATCGGCAAGATCATTGACCTTACAGGACCCAAGTTGATAAGAAGAAATTAGTAAGTTAACTGTTTCTATTTATGTAATATTATCTGGAACCTTTTTACAAAAGGTTGATAGATCGCGGGCACATATTGATTTTTTTTTTGCTTGATAGTTTTACGCATTTTAAACTACTTTTTATTACACCATTATCGTAATATCCACGCACGTTTAGAAATTCAGCTCAAATACTTAAGTGTACACGAATAGCTAACACGCATCTGGATTTTCTCAACGCCCGTCGGACAAACTTAAACGACATTCGGTATTATATCTTCGCGTCCTACCAACGGGTATTGCCGAGAACCCGATATGCAACACTAATAAACATTTACCTTTTCTAACGCATTTCGAAAAACAGAAATATCCCGAACCACGATTATTTTGACTTTTTGCGATAATCACGCTGATACTACTGCTTACGCCGAACGGGATATCCACGTAAAATGGCTACCATTCCTTTGTACCTTCTAACGGGATTACAACTATATAACGCTCATCTCGATTGGTCAGATTTCTTACTCTGTCGGTTGAATTTTAGTAATGCACCAATGGTAAGTTCTTTTGTAAACTGCAGTATAACAGTTTGCTTAGTAGTAGCTGAATTCTACATATATCCGCGTGTGTCGCTAGCGAGCAAAATAGAAGAATACGGTCCAGTTCTCATCGTCG
Source organism: Colletes latitarsis (assembly GCF_051014445.1). Lineage (NCBI taxonomy): Eukaryota > Metazoa > Arthropoda > Insecta > Hymenoptera > Colletidae > Colletes > Colletes latitarsis. Next base: position 40,237,747 of record NC_135137.1, on the reverse strand, counting down.
CGATTCATTCAAGTGCAATTTTAATCAAACAATAAAATAACACGATAAAATTCAAACTATACATTAAATCAGATTCTATCGTCAAATTTTTTAATCGTCAAAACGTTTCCTTAGATTCACGAACGTCCTTTTTAATCCTTATGTTAGTATATTGTCTCTTTTTTTCACTTTGGATCCTATCGTCAAATTTCTTCTGCGTCAAATAACTTCGCAATTAGCTTTCAGAGTTATTTACTTGGCTGCTATAAATTTTCTAACAAACAAGAATTTGAATTCAAACCGTTTGTTACCGTTTCTAGCACGCTTACCAACGTCCAGAACCATAATATTACAAAATATGTAGATGGAAATATCTTTTGAACTTAACGCGTGAACGATTATTTGTATACCGTTCGTAAGTTGATATTACAGATAGTATAGGATGATGTGTCAGAATTTCTAAACGAAAGAGAATTCACGATCATCGAATAATTTCCTAATTAATCTATTCGCGCGTGATCTCACGAATTTTTTATGATTTCTAAATCGTGATAACGTCATGATTCAATGGCGGGGACAGGTGAAAACGTCATTTTGACAGAATGGCAGAAAGTCTGGAAAGGCGTACGCGATTTCTGTTGAGTGTGCGTTCATTTTTACTCTGTGAATATGGACCGCCGTGTGTTCAGTAAATTACAAAAAAACTACGATCGAGGAATAATGCCGTAAAGTTTTTCTTGCGTATGATCGAAAAGAAAAGTGTGTCTCGTTAGAAGAAGCATATTACGAGATTTCGAATCTTCGTCGGAGTGAACAATTGAGAAAATTATACGGGTTTTGCTCGTAAATGTGTCGTTAGTTTTATGCAGGATTTCTGACCGTAACGCGGTACAGATGTGATGGAGGATTATAAATTTCTCTTTAAAGTTGTGCTCGTAGGAAATGCGGGCGTCGGCAAGACTTGCCTCGTGCGCAGATTTACCCAGGTATGTATATTGTTGATCGGTTTCACATTATTTACTATTAATAATGAGTCGAAAGGTTGTTGAGTGATAAATAAATTTTATTATCTTATGTACGATTTTCTGTGTGAGCAATACCATCTGTTTTTGCAGTACTTCAATTGTACACCCTAAATTGTACATTTAAGAAATTTTCTCTGTTCGTATTATACATTCTTAATTATTAATATACTTGTTCCTTTTATAGGGATTATTTCCTCCTGGTCAAGGTGCAACAATAGGTGTTGATTTTATGATTAAGACTGTAGAAGTAGAAAATGAGAAAGTTAAGGTATGCGCATGATGTAATGCATTATGATTCATCTAACATATCTGTATATACTTTTTTAGAATAATTCTATGCTACATGTAATTGATACCAACTTTCTTTTAGCTTCAAATCTGGGACACTGCTGGACAAGAAAGGTTTCGTTCAATAACTCAGAGTTATTATAGATCTGCTCATGCTCTGATTTTAGTTTATGATATTTCTTGTCAACCTACATTTGATTGTCTACCAGATTGGTTACGTGAAATTGAAGAATATGCAAGTAATAAAGTCCTTAGGATATTAGTGGGTAAGTATTTCATGATATTGCAACAATTTAATATGTATTAATTGTATATGATTAATTGATAGGTAATAAAATTGATCGTGAAGACAGAGAAATACCAACACATGTTGGAGAAGATTTTGCACTGAGACATGGAATGTACTTTTTAGAAACATCTGCTAAAGAAGCAGAAAATGTAGAACGGTTGTTCATGGAAATAGCGGCTGAACTCATGGAGGTAATCGCGCAATACATTATTTATTAGGAAATTTTTATTTAAGAATTTAATTGTAGATAAGTGAATATATTATTTTAGCAAGCACGCAGTAAAGAACTACCTAGATATGAAACAAATACAACTTCAATAAATGGAAAAACAACATCAATTGGTGATACAAGCAACTGTGGTTGTAGTCGACTTTCTTAAGTAGCTTTTATATGTAATATTAATTCACCCATAAACACATAATTTTAGTTGCTAAATATGTACGTAGAACATTATCAAAACAGTTTTTATAGAGGATGAAGATTGAACATGATACTAGTCAATCTTCCATAACTAAAAAAAGAAGATTCTAATATTAGCACATCTTTGATATTATATGTTAGTATCTAGTGTTATATCATACAGATTATATCGACAGTTTTGTTGCAAAAAGTATTCAATACTTAAAATTAAAATGAATTTTAAGTACGTTGATAAATATTTGTTCATAAAATAGCATGTTTTCATAAAGATCGACTAAAGAAATCTTTTCGTTAATGGTTTTACATGATTGCACTATGTGAATAATAAATAAGTTAGGGGGCCTGTGTTTAGGCATTTAATAATGTTTCCATGAACGGAATTATGCTATATTTTTTATAGTATTTTTTGTTGTGTCGGAAAGTACAAATAGATATTTCATATTTGATGACTGAATTCGAGGTCATCACAGTGAATATAAGGTTTTTACTAAAAATTGTAAGCCTAATATTATCCAGGATTTTTTCAAATGTGCAATATACATATATTATAAGTGTTTATTACACTGCTGTAAAGATCTACTAATGCTTGATATTAAAAAGCAAACAATTCTATACGTTTTTAACATACAATAATTTACCAAAACTATTATTAACAATTGTTTACATCGATTATTATTACTACTTATGATAAGTGCACATGATTAACAGATTCTCTTAGCAGCATTTACACAGCCAAAGTTTTGTTGTATTTGTTTAAGATTTTATTTATGGTTTTTAAACAGCAGATAATTATTGCTTGTTCCATCTGTGTACTGTCTGATGTTATTATTTATAAATCTTTTATTATTATTTATATTTTATAAGATAAGTCTACTATTGCTCGTACTGTTGTAACAATAACACAATTTTATTAACACATTACTCTAGTCCTTACACTTTTTAATGTTTCGAATATAAAACACTTATACATAAGTTGATATAGTTTTGTATTTTCAATAACTGTTTTTTTATCAGGTAATTATGAACACATTATGCATTTATTTTTTATACCAATTTTCCTTTTTTTACCATTATTCAGCATAAAACAAATCTAAAATTTGTAAAATAAGGTCCTACGTGGATATTCTTCTCAATAATATTGTTTATAATTGCAAATATTATAGATATATATATTTATATCTGTAGTTCAAACAGTTTGTAACAACATTAAACTCTAATTATAGCGTGGGAAATGATAGTACGTTTTGCGCAATTTTCTGTTAAGGTTAAAAATTATAGTATATGTCTTATTTAAATATATTTCGAATTATTATGATTCTTATGTAATTAAGTTTCAACAGAAAATTGGAACTTTAAATTACTGTCATTGTGTAATAACAGTTCATTGTTAATAATTTTATTCTGTAAGTTTTAAAAAATACGAAACATGAACAAAGATTTGTAATAAAACTATACTGATAAAAACATATCAGTTCGTGTATGGACAAAAAAAAAAACTGTAAAATGATACATCTTTAACTTCGTGTCAACATCAAATTTATCATAACATATGTATCTTATAGACGGTATTAAATATATATATTATTTAATTCAACTTTCTAAAAAAAGGAAACAATATAGTACATAATTTGAGTATAAAAAATTCTATTAATCAAATTCCAAGGTTTAAATAGATGCTACGCTAAATAATAAATGGTGTTGTATTAGTTAAAAAACACTTGTTGCAATTTTCCGAGATTATGATGTGCGAGAAAAGTTTTACGAGTTGTCTCCATTTTAATTAACTTATTTCATGTGTTCATTGTACACCTAATACGTTAGATTGTTCGGAAAGTTCGTTTCATATTACCCGAAGTCCGTTTTTAAATTTCTACACTTCGCGTTGCTATTGTAACCGGTTGCTATGGTGATAAACAAATATTCCTGGGTGTGTTACCTGGCTCCTGACTAATATAACTTCACGGGCTTTATTAATTATTCATTACATACGTTTATTTTAATTGAATGGAAAAGTGGAGAATCAAAAAATTCACTATCTTCGCGTAATGTTCGTACGACAAAAGTTATTGGACTTTGACTGGGACGTCTTATTTCATCCATCGTATTCTCTCGATCTTGGAAGGAATTCGGATTCTTGGAAGGGCTTAAAAATCAGCTGGATTTATTTTTCCAAAGAATCTTCTTTTTAGAGCAAAGGTATCGTGCAGTTACTCGAAATATGGGCCAAGGTCATAGGATTCGGTAAACAAAATATTGTATTTTGAATTCATGTAGAAAATTTGAAACGAACTTTCCGAGCAACCTAATATATTATGTGAACTAGTGTATTAGTAATCAACGTAAAAATGAAACGGTTTCAAGAGGTACAATGTTATACATTTTTTACATTGACAAGATTTTTAATACTCTTGTATTATATAAGTTTATTGTAAATTGTTATCAATTTGCTTAGTAATATTCAATACAAATAAATAAATTACAAAATAGTATTATACACATATTTGTTTATAAAATTGTTTTTTTTGAAAGTACGTAATTAAATTAATGTACAAATTTATTTAGTTTCTAATTTGTAATAAATAGTATTTCTCTTAAATACAAAATGTCCAACATTAATAGTTTATAGCATTGTTATGTGTACTGGAGAATGTTTTTTAGCTGCACTTGTTTGAGAGATAGTTCTAGTAACTGTTTTTGAATAGATGAATTCAAAGCATCTGGGTGACCAGGACTAGAACGACAGTTACTGATGTATATACCACCACATTTTTCAATTGCTTTGTTCACAGCTGCATATACAATAGAAGTAGCTCCCCTTTTGGGAGTCTAAACATAAATAAATATTCATTTATTATCACTGAATGTTTATAAATATGTGTAACAAATGTATCTTGTTTTCTACTTACTTTCAAAACTCGTTTGAAAAAAAATTGAAACCTCCAAATATAAGTATTTTCAAAAAGATCTGTAAATACTATGCCTGGATGTACAGAGTAAACTTGTACATTATACTCTTTCTCTTTGAAGAGATTTTGCAACGTTTTTGTGGATATTTCTTGTGCTAATTTACTTTGTGCATATGCTTCTTCCGTAATGAATTTATTTCTGTTTAAAGAATTGTTTTCAGTAATAAATACATCAATTATACAGTCATTTTAGATAAAATGGTAATACATACTTGTTGTTAATGTCACTGAAATTAATTTTACCCAAAAGTTGAGCACATGAGCTAACATTAACAATTCTACTGGTTTTTTCTGGGAGACCACCTGTTTTCAGCAATGGTAATAGAAGGGCTGTCAATAAAAAATGTGATAAATAATTCACAGCCCACTGTTGTTCAAAACCATCTATTGTCTCCTGATATGGACAAAACATAACACCAGCTATAAATATCAAAATAATGTTACCTTTACTTTCATAATTCTGTACATACACCTGTTTCTATTTATGGAAAAAAGTGCAAACTCTGTATTGTGTCTTACCATTATTGATTAAAATATGAATTTGTTTATAATCTTTTTTTATCTCTGCAGCAAATTGTTTTACAGACTCCAAAGAAGAATTATCAAGTTTATACACTTTTGCTTGACCAGTTGTAATACCAGATTCTCTAATTTTCAGAATGGTTTGCTCACCAGCAACAGGTGTTCTGCAAGCTGGAAAATATGTTTTAAAATTATTAAATATGTGTGTAATATTACTATACTAGTTTTTACAAAATATATATGTAAATAAATATAAATACACTTAGATAGCTTGTGGATATTCTAGATTAGAATACAAGTTTGGACTTAAGACTGATTTTGTCTATTTTGATTTTCTTACATTTAAATAAATTGACTAATATTAATTATTCTATTTATTTATTGATATCAACAGATCATGAAAAAATAGAATAATTTCAAGAATTTAAATATTTTATAGCCATACCAATTATTACTTCCATATCAAGTTGTAATAGCATTTTAACTACATCAACACCAATTCCTCTAGAACCTCCTGTGACAATTGCAATTCTACCTGATTGAGGTGAAGAATCTAAAAAAAAAAAAATATATAACATTCATTTTATTTTAAGTCTTCTATTTTTGTCATAAATGTCTTTATTCATGTTTAATATAAGGATATTTTTATTTTTCATTTCAGGAACATAATAGTCAAAATTATGCATTTACTTGCATATGAAGTGCATTCATAAAATAATTTGCAATTAAAATAGAAAATGTCAATGAGAACTGATGTAATACATTTAAATTGTAAATTATTTTAGAAATATAATTTATACGCATTTAAATAACTATTACTATCTATTAAATACATATTTATTTTACATGTAATGTATATAATTATAAAAAGCAAAAATATATAGGGTATTATTATTATTATTAATAATATCGAGGGAACGTATATCGACGGAACGTTTCTCAATTTTGAACTAATATAGAATGAACACAGCATTTAAAATATCATTTTAAATATTAAACAACGTCTTTTAAATAACGAAAAAGAGTTAAAAAAAAAAAAAACGTGAAAATTACTTACCAGTTTTGTTATATCTTGCATTCATAACATCATTGATTACTTCTTTAAAACCTAGTATAAAGTATTTCACTTTAATGATGAAACGTTTGATCGCGACGGACCAATTGTCGCGATGTTTAAGATACATGAAAATGCTTGTAATTATAGCGCAAATCGAACCGATGAATAGCATGCTTCTGAAATTAAGCTTCCGTAATTTTGGAGAGTGTTAATTGATACAATTCCCAGGACAGACTAATCGTCATGCTAATGTTACGTTTGCTAGTAAAGAACTGACTTAAGCGGACACGTCAAGAACTCTTTACCCCCAGACAGTCTTGAGCTACTTTTCCATTCGTCTCGAACGGAAGATTCTACCGTTATACCAAAAGAATCGCACCTGTATTCTACAAGGTGTATTTTCCAAGTATTTTCCTTCCTACCGTATCTACGTTAATCGTGAATAATCTTTAACTCGTTACCGAAACGATAATATGTATAAATAAGGTAATATCTACTTTTATCAGGGTAACATATGACTTAACTTTGATCGCATAATTGCTGTTTTTAAACATACTACTCGCTACACTAAAGATAACATATTATTAAGTACTTATTACTTTTCATATTGATCCACGTACATGGGGCTTTTATAGCAACAGTACACGCGTAAACTGTAAATGTGTAATTACGCAAGAATTACTATAATATGTAATACTTTTGGATTTGAGGTCAGATTTACGTTATGTAAACCAATTTTAACGATACTAGTATCAGTTATTCTCTGTTCTGTTTGCTCCTTTTCTCAAATTTTATTAACGTTATAAATATAATGTATTTTCGGATAAACTTTCTTTAAGCAAAACATTTTTATCAAATGAGTGGAAGGGTCTTTAAGAAATGATTATAAGCGTGTGTATATGTATATTTCGACAATATTTACATTGAAAATAACATATTACATCGAACACGACACTTTATGTAACGACAAAAAGTTAGCTTGGGAGCATAGAGCGCAGTAAAAAGAAGAAAAAAAGCATAGGAAAATTGCGTTTTATCTGATGTTTGCTATATAGTTGGTTTCATCAGTTATCAAATTTACAAAATTCCGGCGAGGAACAGCTCTTTATTTTTACCTAATATAGAGTATAATCATTAGAATGTTCTAATGTTTAAAGTTTTTGTAACGTGTAAGGAGAGGGATAGTGCTATAAACTACTATTTATTTCCTGCTATAACCCTTTGGCGGAATTACACCACTAAAGGGCTTTGTCCCACGACAGCTTATTTTCTAAAAGTTCGTACGTAGAGATATATTTGTTAATACAATTCCGTCTAAATAGTTGAATGGATTTCGAAGTGAAACTTTACAGTCTTTATGCACCTAACCTAATTTTGTATTCGTATATTACATGTGCAAGATTTTACTATTGCAGTATGTAATACCTACGATTTATATAAACATTCAACACAAACGTATCGTCGAACTTCATTAACGCATAACTTGATTTCAGGTTAAGAAAACAATACCAAATTGGGTTTTCCAATTTGGTATTGCTTGATCAGCTCTGTCATTAATTAGGGTGTCACTAATTCGGTCAAACGCGTTTTAGGGGTGACAGTATAACAGCTTCCAAAACATTCTTTTTAAATTATCGAATTTCTAAATAAAGATAGAGGTTTTGAAAGTCACAATACTTTTTGTCTTAATTTAAAGGTACTGAATAATAACGAATGAAATGAAAAACCTATATTTTTGATAAATAAATAACAAAATAATGCGATATTACTGAAATTGATTCTACGAGCAAGCACAACGGGTTACATACAATCTGGGATTTTGTTAGTTCATAAATAGTCATCAGGTGGCTACAGAATATCAATGTGGTGTATTAGATTAAGTCACATACTGTTCCATATGTATCTAAAATTAATATTCATTACCATTATCAATCGTGATGTATTCACAAAATACGTGTATCTTATTCCATGTCTATACAATTTGTATTACAGTTCCATGTTTCTTATTTACATATATTTTGTAATTGTAAAGACCAATGATATCATAATACGAAATAAGAAATGTTCCTTGCAATGTGAAAAATCAGATATCGATGTACTAATATGGCAAGCTCAAATGAGGAACAACTGTAATAAGAATATTTCATAAATCAAATGAAAATAATAACCAATCAATTATTCATTTATGCATGTACTTTCAAAGTACTTAATTTCAATCGTAAATCGTAAATTTGATTGAATTTAATGCATCGTAAATATCTTGATAAAATTATAACTATAAATATACATTTTTACAATCTAGACTTATGTAATGTTTTCTGAGAATATTATACATTCAAATAGATAAAGTCTCTGGCTCTATTGTTTTTTAAAATATCTGCTGCAAAGAACCAGCCGCCATTACTCTGTTGTGCATTAAAATTCGACTTTCAGGATCACGAATAGTAATAGAGTTTCGCCTCTATCTAAGTATTCTATGATGTTACTTTCAGTTGAACGTTTAAGGCGCGTTTTCATGTACCAGTAAACTTGTAGCCCTCTCTTGGTAAACTTCAGGCAATATCGCCACGGCGAAGGAAATCATTCGCACCATCTATCAGAGAAATTAGAAATCTTAAAAACGAAACTCAGGGTAATTATTAAGGCATATGTACACTAGTATATTGTGGTATATGCGTAGTAGAGTACATGCATATGTGGGTAGTGAATTGCGTGTAGATGCGCTCTAGCTGATCGAAATTCGTAAAAGTTTACATTCGTACGTTCGTTTGTAAAAATATAAATTTTTACTAAGTAAACGAACATTTGATTTACCTCTGTACGAAGTAAGTTCATTTTAATTTACTACCATTGATTCTATTTGACTTACAAATACGATTATTAAAAGTTTGAAATCGATGGATTCGGTTAATTAGACTTTTAAAAAAATTTGAAGCTCTAATCACATTTACCGTTTAACGTTGTTAAAAATTTGTGTTAGTATGACATCGTTGTAATGTCGTAATTAAATTAGTCTATCTAAACTGTGTTTAGGATGTTATACTTTTAATGTCTTGTCTGAATTAGCTGCTTTCACTTTAGAAAACAGGACGCGATTTGCATAACTATCGTGTCTGTAAAAGATTCTTTTCGAGTATATTTTTGATTAGGTTAGATACATACACATTGTGTACACTTTTTATAGATGTTTTTAAATTTGAAAATGTAATTCTTCGTTATTTTACATAAGTTGTTCTTGTCAATACATAGCATGGCAGATACTTCAAGTACAGGTACAGGTGATAATTCTCCACAAATAGAAAGAGGTTGGCTGGCTTTGAAGCTACACATTATTGACAATAAGATTAAAGTTGCATTATGGATTACAAGACTTTTTACTATTATATTTACTATTGGTTACATCATTCCTATATTTGGGTATGTTATTATATATATCAAAAAACAAGTCTGCAAATTCTAATTTTATGTTTCTTTTTTTAGCAATCCTTATAACATTTATTACAAAGCCTTAATGAGTAGTGCAGCAACAAGTGCATTACGGCTTCACCAAAGAGTGCCACGTGTTCAAGTTAATAGACAATTTTTAGAAAGTTTATTTTTTGAAGATTCCTTTCATTATTTATTTTATTCCTTGATATTCTTGTATGCAGCTCCTGTTACATGTATCCTTTATATTTGATACTACATAGTAAATTGAAATAATTTGTCTCTGACAAACATGTTATATGGGTATAATTCAAAATTCTTATTCCTTAACTAATTGATTAGTGGTGTTAACCCCCATATTTTTATTTGCACTGATGCATTTTACAGATTATTCGCAGACATTGCTAAATGTAAGTAAAAGATTTTGCATTATATAATTTAGTGCTATAACATTAAAGTAGCATTGAAAGATATGTATAGTCATTGTTATGATTACTGATGTTTTGTCTTCTTCTAATTAAGTGTTTAGGACAGAATAATTGGTGGGCAGCACGGCTTGTCATATCTTTACTCGATTTCCAATCACATAACATTTTGCGTCTGTGTGCATTATCAGAAATAATTATTTTGCCATTTACAGTTCTCTTAGTATTTACGTAAGTACTAACATGTTTTTTTTTTTAAGATAAATATTTTTAATGCATTTTACGAAGTTAACTTTTTACAGGGGCCGTGCTGGTTTACTGACACCTATTATTTACTATCAGTTCTTAAAATCGCGTCTTGAATCACAAAGAAATCCATATACCCGTAAAGTATTCCATGAACTTAGAAATAAGCTGAGTTCAATCTCAAGAAGACAATCTTTGCCAGAAATAGTACGGCGGATGATCCAGGGTCTACTTTTACTCACGCAACAGATGGTTCCAGTTCATCAGTAATTTTTAATTTTCAATAAAACAGTTTTGAAGTTAGATATCCTGGGGTTTTAGGGTTCATGAAATAATAATTTCATACAGCATAATTGAATGATAAAACAAGTGCAAATATCAAAAGCAACAAGCCTATGAATTATCATTTGAAGTGTATGAAAACAATCAAAGTATAACATTTTGAAATTACGATTAATGTCTACTTATTTCTAAATGTTATAAGTAATAGTGATATCTTTACAAACATTTCATACAAATAATTACTAGATCAGATTTAGAATTTATTTACCAAACTCAAAAATAGTTGTATGATCAGATTGTGTAATCGAATTTTTAATATTTTATAATCCGTACTATCGATAACGCAACAAGAGTTTAATTACATAATTCTAAATTTCCACGAACGAGTGCATAACAATCTCAGTATAACGAATATCATTAGTTTATTCTACTATTTTGCATGTATATGTTTTTAATTATTGTAACATTCCTGCACACTTATAAACAAGTGGATGTCTCCAAGGTAAACTCGCATTATATATTGTTCCACATTATTCTGTTTTCGATACATTTAAAAAACATTTAATTACCGTTTATGCATATTCACTTCACTTTTCCCAAGAAATATTCAAAGCGCGCTAAGTATAGTTAATATATAATATTAGATAAGCCATCTTTTTATTTGTTGTAGATATGGGTCATTTTGTGAATTTCATAATAAAACAGTATTTAGTTAATCAATATTAATTGTTGTTACAAGCTATTTTAGGCTGATCATTCTATTGCCATTGAATTTTATTTAAAAGATGGTACAAAATAATTAGTACGATTAAGCGTGATCTGTGAAATTTTCATAAATAAAAAACCAGTAATAAATATTTTGTCTTATACTATTATTATACACTATTTTTATTGTATTTAAATTTTTTTGCGGTGATATATTTGTTTTTTACACGCGTATTTAAAATCAATGTAGCAATCGAGAATCGATATATCGAAACTACGGAAGGAAAAGCTGACGAAACAAGAGGGAGAAGACCCCCTAGGTACACCGGTTACCGTTCGTGTTTACGTTTGACGTGGCAACACAAATTTTCCATTCCGCGAATTCTCGGCGCCCCGACCTTTCCGGTAATTACTACATAACCGTACCGATGTTATTCAGCAATAGTCAGCCTAGACTTTGTCATTAGTCCTACAGTGTCCTTTCTCGAGCGTGAACGTATTCTATTCAGTTCTCAGTCTTAAAATCCAAATTACTGAGAAGGAAAATGTTCTTTTAAAAGTTTATTTTATTGTCATTTGTATATAAATTACACTGCAAGTGGTGTTGTTTGTGGCATATCTTTTGATGGTTTCACTTCAGATGCTGGTTGTGAAGGGAATATTTCATCCTTTGGTTCAACAATAGATACAGAATCTGGAAGAGGCTTCTTTGGACCTGTCTTGCCTTGAGGATCATACGGGAGCATAATTTTCACTTTGATTCCAAGCACACCTAATACAAAAAGAGTGTTACAAAGTTAAAATCGTTATTTCCGTTTTCAATTTCAGCCATCTAAAAGTGTACCTTGTCTGAGAAGTACGTGACGCGTCGCAGTATTAACATATTCATTGGTGGGTTCTCCGGAGTGAATCATCAATCCATCGACAAATTTCATCGATTTGGCTCTCTGACCACGCAATTTACCGCTGACAACGACTTCGCAACCTTTTGCTCCAGATTCCATGATAAAACGAAGAACTCCATAACAAGCTCTAAAAATAATTATGTTTATTATTCGTTATAATTGGTGTTTGCAAGTTATTTATGGTAATTAAATTTTAAAGCTAACCTTCGCACTGCGAGTCCTCCTATTAATTTGTAACGCAGGGATTCTGCTTGAGCAATAGCACACAGACCACGGGTTGCAACTTTTTCTGCATACAATTCAATGTTCTGTGTTTCTTTAAAGTTGAACCGTTTTTGTACTACAGAAGTCAATTCTCTGATCCTACGGCCTTTTTCTCCAAGAACGCTTTGTGTATGCGTCGCCAACAAAATAATTTCGGTACGATGCGGTGTCACGCGTACTTCTACTCCTGAGTATCCATCTTCAGCGAGTTCACGGGTTAAAAATTCGTTTAACTCTGCTTTGAAAACTCCATCTCCGACAAACTGAAAATAAGATGTAAATTAATGAATATAAATTCTTCCAACCAGCTTCCAATAAATAAAGACGAGTTAACCTAAAAGTACGTGTTTGTTGACACGTACATATATGAAACGAATATTTCATGTTATCGCGACTCTACTAGAGTATTTAATTTAATTTGATAATAAATGAAAATTATTTCGATGCACACGAAGATAACACATTTATAATGTTTATAACGTGAAGAATTCAAGCATCTAACTGAATAGTTAACAGCTGAAAGCATCCATATCATCCATAACTTTCACGTGTTATATGTTCGTATTTTTTGGTGAAATATTCCCTTTCTTGCTTTCTTTGATACAATGTAAGTCATATTTTTGAAAAATTCTCATCACAGATTGCTAAAATTCACCAACCTTCCTCTTCTTTGAAATTGAACGATTGTCCATGTTTTAGGCTGGAGCGACAAAAGGAACCGAAATCCAAAAGACTCAACTGGAAGAGGAAGTATCCCAACTTGCATAGAGCGCCACATCAAAGTCAAAACAATATTTATTATAGAAGAAAACATTGCTTACAATACTTCATTTTATGTAGTTACTTATTAGAAAAATTAATTTTATGTTTTTAAAGAGAAAAAACATTTAAATTAGAGTCACTAGTGCATCACTTTCAATTAAATATAAAGGCTTAACTAAATAGAGGTTATGAGACCTCAGTCATTTCAAGCGTAGAGCACATACTCCTTTACGTGGAGTATTTGTAATATTTAAAGCACATTTGTTACAGTAATTCCTTGAACACATGTATATGAACAACGAAACATCGAATGAATTTCATAAGCTATACGTTCAATGCATTATTCGTCTGATAAAACAAATGTTTTCAAAATTTCGAAAAACAAATTAATTGCATGCTGTTAACTCCTACTATTTCATACGAACAAAAAGATGAGAAAGTTTGAGCAACAGGGAATTGTTCGAGCAAAGTAGATACAAACGAATATCGGGAAGTTGCATGTAATACTGTGTTTTCATTTTTTTTCTCTGTAAAATGTAACAAGGCTAACCGGCATCGTAGAGCTATGATAATTACATTTTCTTCTTACGGTCCTGGTACTATCGCGCACACATGCACAACGAGATATGCTTCACGTTGCAGACACAACTTTATTGAGTCATGCAACGAGAATTTATTTGTGTATGCGTACGGTGATCTGCCGTGAAGTGTACCGTATATCAGAATGATGGTATGCCTTTGACATGGAGTGGAGAAGAATAGCTCTTACAGTGTTGATAGTGGGTTTATGTTTTCTGGTAATACCGATCAGAGTGGGGCCTGATACCAACATCGAGGATGTTAAGCTGTTTAAGAATTACGTCGCTCGCTTCAATAAATCTTACAGAAACGATCCAGCAGAATATGAGGAAAGGTTCGATCGGTTTAAGGTATGTCGTAAAATAGATTACGGTCCACGAAAATGCTAGATATGTGTTAGTAAAAATACGCGGGAAAATTTCCCGCGTTCGCGTCCGAGTTCGCGTTCTTTCATTCTTACTTGTTTTCTCGTTTACAAAATCCACAGCTTCCATATCTAATTAGATAAGAATAAGTCATTTTAATCGTTAAGAGATTGCGAAAATCATTCGTTCAGAACACTCGAGACATCTTTCTGAGATTGCACGTACGATAATCGATTATGAAAGTTTTTGTTAGGCAGGTATTGAGCGTCGATAAATCCTAGTCCTTTTGCACTCATTAGACACTTCGCGTTTACTTTTCGACTGTCTTTTCATATCATTATGATAGTAGCGGACGTAAATACTACTTAAATAAAGAGATAGTACGGGTTCACGGTTCTTTACAAGCTCCAGAGGAACATCATATTCGTCACTTACAATGATGTTCGACATTCAATTTTTCGATTTCTCTTAATCTATACAGGGTGTTCGGCCATAGCTGGGAAACATTTTAATGCGGGATTCTAGAGGCCAAAATAAGACAAAAATCAAGAATACTAATTTATTGAGAGGGCCTTCGTTAAAAAGTTATTAACGTTTAAAGTTCCGACAGTACTGAATTTTTTTCTCGAAAATGAGCAAGATTTCGGGGGTATGTCTATTCACCAAAAATGATTGCAATTGACCCCCACAGCTAACAATATTTTTTTCAGAACGATTTGAAATATTTTAATTTCGTCGAAAAATTTCACACCTTCTCGAATTTTTTTCTAGAAAGTGGGTAGGATTTCGGGGGTATGTGTAATGACCAAAAATGATTGCAATTCACCCCCACAGCTAACAATATTTTTTTCAGGACGATTTGAAATATTTTAATTTCGTCGAAAAATTTCACACCTTCTCGAATTTTTTTCTCGAAAGTGGGTAGGATTTCGGGGGTATATGTAATGACCAAAAATGATTGTAATCGACCCCCACAGCTAACAATATTTTTTTCAGAACGATTTGAAATATTTTAATTTCGTCGAAAAATTTCACACCTTCTCGAATTTTTTTCTCGAAAGTGGGTAGGATTTCGGGGGTATATGTAATGACCAAAAATGATTGTAATTGACCCCTGCAGACGAAAATAATTTTTCCAGAACGATTTGAAATTTTTGAATTTAATCGTTAATAACTTTTTAACGAAGCCTCCATCAACAAATTGGTATTCTCGATTTTCGTCTTATTTTGGCCTCTAGAATCCCCCATTAAAATTTTTCTCAGGGGTGGCCGAACACCTAGTATGCACGTAGTTATTTTCTACGGTACAAGGATGCTCGACTCGTCTTTTATATAATCAAAAGCATTGCTCGTGTAAAGGTTGATGTGTCTTCATTACAGAGATCGTTACGGTACATAGAAAAAATGAATGGCCTTCGATCTTCGCAAGAGAGTGCGTATTACGGACTGACCGTGTACTCTGATATGTTGGAGGACGAATTTTTGGCGCGAACACTACTACCTGACCTCCCCATAAGAGGTGAGACATTTGGAAATGCACTATATGAAAATGCGTATCGAGATATAGTCGAACAAATTCGTTCACGTGTTACACGACGATCAGGATCTATGGTATGAATTTCATACAGCTAACGCAACGAAGCCGACGGAAAGACAATAACAAAATACGTCTTATATGTAAATGAATAATTTATTAGGGGGAAAACACGTGAATGCATCGTATCATCGACATCACCATTCGCATCACAGAACCGATCGAGATAAAAGATCGGCCGATATACCCTTAAAATTTGATTGGAGGGAGAAGGGAGTCGTTACTCCTGTGAGAGGGCAGGGATCTTGCGGGGCTTGTTGGGCATTCAGCACCGTCGAAGTCATCGAGTCGATGTTTGCGATCAAAAATGGTACTTTATATTCGCTAAGCGTGCAAGAAGTAAGTTATCGGACGACTGATATAAATTTTCCATTTTCCAATAATTTGTGATTTTTTTAAAACAGATGATCGACTGCGCGAAAAATGGTAATTTTGGATGCGAGGGAGGGGACGTATGCAGCCTACTCGCGTGGCTGCTGTTGTCGAAAGCGAAAATTCTTCAAGAATCCACTTATCCGCTTACGCGAAAGACGAGTACGTGTCAATTGGGGAAGTGAGTATATTGTAATAAGATGTATTTTATTCGTATTATGGGCAAAGATTAATATCAAAATGTTTTTCTCAGGACATTGGACAAAGAGTCTGGCATAAGAATAAAAGATTTCACGTGCGATAGGTAAGAAACTTTAAATTCGAATATTTCAAAGTAAAACGTATGGTGAATCCCGTTTAGTGAATCGCATCTTCGAGTCGCTTCGCGTGCAATTAACGGTAAACGTTTCCTTACATAAGCTGACTAGCTTGCATTATTCTTGTTAATAAGAACTCGGTGTCATTGAATACATACAGAACGTAAATGCTACATTCTTTTCTTAACATACAGTTGCATTCTTCGATCGAACAAAACGGTTGCGCGAAAAAGAAATTACTTAAAGATTGTCTTATGTAGATATAATTTATTTACATTCTTCAAGTAACAAGTATTTATTTAAACGATGCTCGACTCTATTCGATTCGACTAATCGAATATCGCTGGATCAGAATTTGAATTTTTTCTTTCCATTTTTTGAACAATCGTCCTACCAAACGACGAACAGCCTCCTTTTTAAGCTTAATATTAAAAAATGGCTGCTGCTTAGAACGAGTAATAATCACTTGCTGTGTTTGTCGTTAAGGCGATTAAAGGTTTAACGGATGTTAGCTTTAGAGACGCGGAGGATGAGCTGCTGGTAACGCTGGCTACTCACGGACCAGTAGCGGCTGCAGTGAATGCTTTATCTTGGCAGAACTACTTGGGCGGTGTAATACAATATCACTGCGATGGCGCTTTTGATAATTTGAACCACGCTGTACAGATAGTAGGGTACGACAAATCGGCTAGTATACCTCACTACATCATCAAGAATTCGTGGGGATCGAGCTTTGGAGATAAAGGCTACATGTACATAGGAATAGGCAGTAATTTATGTGGTACGATTTATCTTAACGCTTGCGAACCCCGTGAAATATGAAATACCTTACAAATATATTAACACAGAGAATTGGTTTTGTTAATAGGTATAGCGAATCAGGTCTCATCGTTGGATGTCCTTTAAAACGATTCACCGACACGAATAAAAATATTTAAGGTACTCTTTGCTTCGAATGAAGTATTTGTATTAAACTTTAAATGTACATAGATTTCGTAAAAGTGTCTCTTTAATCAGGATATCTTCGCAAACGACAATAACATTAACAACGACAACACTGGTACGACTACATATTCGATAATTGTTACGACGCAATCCTTACATTAGTATCATGTTGTACGATAATCTACGCGACCATTTGTATAATTTTACAGACGTTATAATACACTCTAAGTGCCAGAGTATAATAAAGATTTAAGTTATCGACTTAATATTTACTTTCTATTGTTTACGTATATCTAAAAGTAACATTTCCTGGTAAACCTATTAATCGCCTTATCATTGCCGATGTATGTTCATCCATTTAGGTATTCTCGAGCGTACATTCAGAATTGTTCTGATTGTCGTCCGGATTCCATCCGTTGCAGGCAATGGACAGTTTCGTTTTCATTTGCTTTGTCAGCGGCGGGATCATATGGCGAGGTATCAAAAACGTAGACAGGTTGAACAGGTCCAAGAATACCTTATACCTGTCACTGTTACCGATACACGAAAGTAAGTAAAACACATTCTTACCAGTCACATGTCTCTTATGTAATAAATTTTGTTCTGTTCCAGTATCGACATTGTGCAGCGATGCATACTAGGGACCTAACGGGTTGTTTCATATCTTTGATACATTACCTTAGAGTAGACTTCAAGTATTGATAACCGGAAGATCCTCCGGTTCCGAGTTGTTGAGATCCGATCATTCTCTGAACCATCAGAACGTGATTATCTAGAAAATACAAAAACGTTGATTCCTCAATTCTTCACGGTGATATAGTTGAAACAAGATTAAGTCGATTATCTTCCTCTCTAAACATAAATGGTTGAATGCTTCTTCTTACACCTCCATTTCGTGATAAGGGAATC
Source organism: Colletes latitarsis (assembly GCF_051014445.1). Classification (NCBI taxonomy): domain Eukaryota; kingdom Metazoa; phylum Arthropoda; class Insecta; order Hymenoptera; family Colletidae; genus Colletes; species Colletes latitarsis. The sequence continues at coordinate 40,219,104 of NC_135137.1, read as the reverse complement.
GATATCCATCAACGCGGTTAGAATCTGATGCGGTTGACTGAATCTCGGTTCGTCGCGGTACAAGGTGATCATCACGGCTCCTTGAAGGGCCGCGTAGGCGAATTTTCTCTCCCCCCGCGACACGAGCGCGTTGTGTAGAGATTCGCTGAAGACCGTGTCGAAGGCTGCCTGTCGCGAGCGCACGTTCGACAAGTAATAATTTCTAAGCTGCTCCTTCGTTTGTTTCTGCGAAAACGATGCCAAACGTTAAGATTCTCGATGGCAATGCCAACGGTTTAGAAAAGCGTCGACGTTCAAAGCAAACGATTACTCGGGCTAGTTGTTCCTGTTCGGCGATCAGCTTGTCGACGGCGCTTTTGTACTTTCCCCAAAAGTCGAAATCGTGAGGGTCGAGGCCCGGCGTTCTCGCCAGCCATCTTTGGACGAGACAGCTGAGGCTCGGCTCTTCCTCCGAGCGTTTAATCGCCTCGATGGCTTTCGGATCCCGTCCGAAGATTCTCGTGTAACTCTGATTGTACTTGACCCTGTGCTCCTGCTTCACGCCCAGTTTATTCTCTAATAAACGAAACTGCAGCGATTGGAAACCGGAGGCGGAGCACAGGTAGTCTCGAAACGCCATGAAGTCCAGCGGCGTCATGGTCTCTAAAATCGTCACTTGGTCCACCAGTAGCTGCAAATAGTAAAAATAACAGACATCGTTCCTCGCGTTAATCTACGTACGAGTAAATAAGGCTTTCAGAGCTTACGCGAGAGTCCCCCCAAAAAAAATTTGCTTCACTTTGTTTCTGTAAAAACGCAGATTTTTTGGAGGGTATTTCGACGTGAATTTAATCCTTTAAGTCTATCGCGGATACATAGTTACTGTGTCCGCGTCTTTAGACGCAGACACGCAATCGATCTTAGAGTGTCCACGTCTAAGAGACACCCAGTCCCGCAATTGTATGGTTGCCACGCTTACGCGTCTACCGCGCCAGAAAGAAGCGTAACCACTAACATATGCGATCTATTAACCGTAATGCGCATTTCTTAGTCACTGGAAACACAGATGTAAGAAACTTTCAACGCTGTCCGTTCGAGCACCGCGATTCTTCCGTTATCGTTTCCGATAGACAAAGAATGGGTTGATTTTCTATCGTTTTTCTAGGCTAGATAGTTCTACGTTTCGGATCCCTTAAGACCTGTAAAAAGCTTCGATTCCCAAAATTGGTAAATTTCTGCCGTCGTCCGTACGATCATCTCGGAGGTCGCGATTGTAGATCACGTGAAATCCTGCCTACTTGACCCTGCGACGCGATTTTTTAACGGAACCAGACGAGAAAAGGCGACGACCACACCTGCATTCTGTGGTATGGTAAGAGTGCCATGATTTTGTTACCTAACTCATCTATGCGTGTCAGTGCGGGGTGTCGCGTATCATCTAGCGGTATTAACTTACTTAGATCTCACTGTTATTTCTGCAGTTCCCACAATCTTTCTTATTCCGGCATGAATCGGGTGGGAGTGTGGGGAAGGCAGAAAAGTAACAGTAACGAAAAAGTGTCGTATTGCCGGGAACCTTGACCCGTTTGTTAACGCTCTATGGAGGACGAACGGGAAAAACAGTGTCTCGATTTTCATCGACGATCGGTCATGAGAAATATACGACGATGCGACCGCCTCGAGTAGATACCACGAGAATGATTTCCCAATCGTCGACATCCTGATCGGAGAGTCGTGCAAAGAGTGGCGCAAACGGCATCTGAAGCTGGTTCTCTCGTATCGTGTCGCGACAATAGCGGTCGCGTTACGCATTCCTGCAGCGATCTAGAATTATTTCTTGTTTATTTGGTCGAAGACGCGAGGCTCCTTTTCTTACTACAGCTTAATATGTTTGATGTGAGACAGTGTGTCGCTGGCCTCTGAGAGCGTGACGTATTTCAAAGAAATTCGATTAGAGTAACCACAGCGGATCAACACCCTTGTCATGAATAGTGCCCTAATTGGCTTGCGATTAAGGGTCGTTCACGTTCCTCCCATCACTGTCATTGTCAACGTATGGCCACTGGCCTCGATTCCCCGAGCATAGGATTACCTATCGATGGGTTCGCGTTGCGCGGGAAAAGTCTTGTTTCGCTACTTCTTCTTCCAACCGTTACCAAAAATATTAACGGTTAAACTCCTACTTCTGGTCGGTTTAAACGTGGAAGCAAAAGGTACAATACGACCGTTTTCTGTCGCTTACTTTCAAAATGAGGACGATGCGGTTTAATCTCTTCAAGATCTCCAGGGTTCTCGACTCGTTCAGAACCTGGGAGAGACGATTCTTCTGAACAGCTGTACGATTGTTCGGCGTACTGTTCAAAGAGTCGTAGTCGCTGGTCTCCGGGTTGAAGAGCATTCTCACCGAGTCCAATTCGTAGATGATCTGCTTGAACCAAAGCTCGTATGCTGCGACACAAGACGCACGATCATAGAAATACTGTCCCTGACGCGAAGAATATTTAATTTACTTATCAACGGGAAAGAGCCATTAGTTCGCGAAAACAGAGAATTACGCAACCAGATAATATTTACCCTGATGAGTGACGATAAACAGATGCTCGTCGTGCACTTCTTTGTTATATTCGGCGCTCAACAATCTCTGCGCGGTCAGGATTTTGTCCAAACGAAGATATTCGCTGTAAAGCATACCCGGACCCTCGGTCAATTGATCGCCATCTTGATCGAGATCCTCCCTAAAGTTACCGAAACACGTATAAATGTACCCTGAAGTTTTTATTGCAATCAGTTTTATAGTTTCTTTGCCAAAGAATCCCACAGAACTGCTGGTTGAGGGATTTCAGATTACGGATATACAGGATGTTCGGTCAGGAGATTCTAGGGGTCAAAATAAGACGAAAATCAAGAATATAAAAAATTAAATTAAAAAATTTCAAATCGTTCTGGAAAAATTATTTTCAGTTGCAAGGGTCGATTACAATCACTTTTGGTCATTACACACACCCTCGAAATCCTACCCACTTTCGAGAAAAAAATTCGAGAAGGTGTGAAATTTTTCGACAAAATTAAAAAATTTCCAATCGTTCTGGAAAAATTATTTTCGGTTGCAAGGGTCGATTACAATTATTTTTGGTCATTACACATACCCTCGAAATTCTACCCACTTTCGAGAAAAAAATTCGAGAAGGTGTGAAATTTTTCGTCGAAATTAAAATATTTCAAATCGTTCTGAAAAAAATATTGTTAGCTGTGGGGGTCAATTGCAATCATTTTTGGTGAATAGACATACCCCCGAAATCTTGCGCATTTTCGAGAAAAAAATTCATTACTGACGGAACTTGAAACGTTAATAACTTTTTAACGAAGCCTCAATCAAGAAGTTGTTATTTTTGATTTTCGTTTTATTTTGGCCTCTAGAATCTTCCTCTAAAATTTTTCCCAGGGGTAGTCGAACACCCTGCATATTCTAATTAAAAGAAACGCCATTAAAGTAACAGGTTTCAATAAAAATACGTGCAATTTAGTATTGAACTTAATAGCATGTGACACATACGACCCACACGGCGTGGACGGAAAGCAACCAAAAATCCATCCGGCATGGAACGTGTTAATTATCGAGTTAATTAATTTCTCCATTAATAACAGCCCGTCGTGGGCCTGTGAGGGTCAATAGACATACGAGAAGATATACGAGTTTAGCAAATTGATATAGACACGTCGAGTCTTGTCTATTTTTCAGTTTAAAAACAATTCGATGGAATTTCATTTGTTTACCATTAGTAGCTCGGAAGACGGTTACTTACGCAATGCCGACAGATAAAGGACAAGCCATTTTTTGGCCACTGCAATGCCCTCGAATTAATAATCAAATTGAATCGTAGTTTAAAAACACCTAACCACTTTGTTGCCTGATTTTATCGCGATCGATATCGGTTCTCTTTGCTCTTAGATCGAATAATTGAAACGATCACTGACGGTTCGGTTTAAAGAAGTTTGGTTCGGCGAAAGACGACAAGCGACACAAACTATCGACGAGGTGGTTGAGTCGCGACTAAAAACTGAATGACCATCGGACTCGGTGAAACTATCCCTCTTATATTTCCAACAGCGAGGGCACGTGAATGAACGATCAAAGATTATGGTTTCTTTAAATGTTGTTAAGCGTGAAAATCTTCCTATAAATACATTTGTTATCTATCAAGATTTTCATTGCACAATCTAACATGGTATGTGAATTCGAATGTAAACATATGGATATTATTCGACCGCCAACGAACAGGGAATAATGAAACAGTATAGTAGCTTTGTATGTTTTCGATTAGTATTTATTATCTTCCTTAAAAAATAGTAATCCACCGAAGAAAATTGTACATTTTTATCTTCGAAACGTCTAAATTTCGTTCCTCGTTGCCCGTGATCGACGTTGCTCGTCATCGTCGTAAATAACATTGTAACATGTAATATTTTGTTTCTATAAACACTTTAAATTGATATGGTAATTAAAAATCCAATCGTATCGGGGTTAGAAACAAAAATCGTCAAAACTGGACTGTGTGGTTCGATAGTATGGGACAGTTTATGGCGTCTCCGACAGATGTCGACAGGAAGATCATTTCTAAATCATCTTACGTGATTTCAGCGATAGGTGTCGCGTGAGGTACCAATGTGCTATGCTCCCAAGTAATCTCTGATCGATTTTCTTGTGCCCAAGTAACGCGATAAGGAAAATTTAGATATTAGAAATATTGCGTGGCATCGAACATGTTTATTATTTACAATAAAGTGTATTCGTTTAACAGTAAGGGAGCTCCCATCAGATCGAAACAATAGACAATAGCCTTCGTGTGAAACGTACGCTCATTAAAGTGTTAAAACAAGCATGACTCTGACAAGTAATATACAGTGGAATGTGCAAATGAATAGACTACTGTAGCATTGATTATGCGCGTCTGGTGTCAGAATCACCTATAAAAAGGAGATTCGACCGATCCAACGACCATTCGGTTTATATAGTCCCGGCATCGCCAGCTCCTTCTTTGTCGCCGGAAATCCACAGCTCCATCTGTCGGTAAAAAATACACCATTTTGCGCAGAATATTTCATTTAAATTATTTCAAACCGTAGACTCTTACATAAAATGAAGAGTAGTTGATCACAATGATACCGATGTATTTTATTTATAATTAACACCTAGTCGATCGAAGTATACAAGTTTATAATTGCTTAAAGTTCCACTCCGTACGTAATCGTTTATTTGCATAGTGTACTTGATCTTTCCTATGTTTACTTTCGTTGCAACAGATGTCGGTGTGTGTGCGACCATGATATGCAAAATTTAAATCCGCAAACACATCCATACAGAGTAGAGAACATTGCGTAACATCGAACATGTTTATTATTTACAATGATGTTTTGTTCGAGGCGTATGCAACGTTTTCAAATAGTCAACTATTACACCCGTTGTCGATATGTAATTCAGTGCCCTAGCAAAAATGGCGCAACAGGTGCGCGCAATGGCGTAGGCCCGCGATATTTTCATCGGCGACCTTTTTAAATGGCTTTCGACGCGCAAACGACAATCGTTGGTTTCACTAAGAGTTACATTACATAGGTTCCACGATACTACTTCCATTTAGTTTTTAATTAGTATGTGGCGTCGCCTCCCATGCTATACAGGGTGTTCGGCCACCCCTGGGAAAAATTTTAACGGGGGATTCTAGAGCCCAAAATAAGACGAAAATCAAGAATACCAATTTGTTGATGGAGGCTTCGTTAAATAGTTATTAACAATTAAATTCAAAAGTTTCAAATCGTCTTGAAAAAAATATTTTCGGTTGCGGGGGTCAATTACAATCATTTTTAGTCATTACACATATCTTCGAAATCCTATCCACTTTCTAGGAAAAAATTCGGGAAGGTGTGAAATTTTTCGACGAAATTAAAATATTTCAAATCGTTCTGAAAAAAATATTGTTAGCTGTGGGGGTCAATTACAATCATTTTTGGTGAATAGACATACCCCCGAAATCCTACCCACTTTCTAGAAAAAAATTCGAGAAGGTGTGAAATTTTTCGACGAAATTAAAATATTTCAAATCGTTCTGAAAAAAATATTGTTAGGTGTGGGGGTCAATTGCAATCATTTTTGGTGAATAGACATACCCCCGAAATCCTACGCATTTTCGAGAAAAAAATTCAGAACTGTTAGCAGGGCCCGGACAAAATGTGCCCCCTCCTTTTTCCTTTTCACGCCTCGTACGAGATTCTCACGAGTTTCAACACGGCGCAACGCAGCGCTACAAGTACAAGAAACCAAAAGGAAGTCGTCGAAATATTTCTCGCGTGATGCTCGTCGTTTCTGATTGCTTTGCGTGATCAATTACGAAACGAACCAGGTTTTAATATAGATTCACGGTTATCGAGCAGTTGTTACGTTCAGACATGAACATGACTTTTCAGCAAGTTAATGGTCTAAGTAAAAATAATCTCTTGACGCTCGGGTGAAATTCGTGGATCCAATTCTCAAAATGGCGCTTGAGGATACTAGTTAAATCAATGCTTTTCGAGTCCGTTGCTTCGCGAAGTAAAATGATTGAGGTGTCCTGTAGTATTTGTATGATAGAAAATTCGAAATTTTCAATATTTCGAAAGAGAGGGACTCGATGGAATATGAAAAGGAATAGGAAGGATGAATTGCAGCGTGGATTATGCGTGTTAGCATTGAGTGTGAAAGTGGGGGCCGTTAGTACCACCTACAAAAAGGAGACCGGTTTAACGACTACTCGTTTTATAGTAAAGTCACGGGTTCCATCTGTCCGATGATTGGTGAACAATTCGTTCTAGAGATTCTAGTCGCTATTGCGGACTGACGTGGCGCGCAACAGATTGTACGCAACATTCGTGGTTCTATTAATATCTCCATACATCGTTATAGCAACATCGTTTTCATTTGTCTGACGACAGGTACGTGTGCATACATGTAATACAAATAACAGGATTTAGGGAACAAATAATATCGGTTTTGTTTTTGATCAACGTTACAATCGAACGCGTTATTCTCTTCACTAACAATAAGTCGGGACGGTAACTCGAATTCGATAAGAGATAATCAAAACCTAACATTAAATTAAATAGACACAAATAATAAAGGGACTACAAGGGAAATACAAGTTTGATGTAATAACGAGTAGTCGTTCGATCGTTCTTTCTCGAACGATTTAACACTTCGATCGAGAAGATTATCAGTTTTATCGTTTCAATAACAAGGTTACAAGGTTGATAGAGGCGATTACAAACGAATCTAAATGATAACGGGATAAAAAGTGAAAGAAAACTGGAACGAAACTGAAGCTGATCTGCTTTGAACAATCCAAAGTCGAGTAGGCTGCACACATCCACAGTCAACGTTGCGGTTAATTGACTCAATACGCTTAATTCAAGGCGTATTCTAGCTCCGCTTCTACGAAAGCCTGCGAGGAGAAAGCATTTAGTTCGTGATAATTAGATTTGTACGTCAGGTTGAATTAGTTACCTCGTACGAATTATACGAAAAATTTAATTATCTTTTCGTTCGAAGACGTAGTCCTTAATTGGTCGAGTGTACCGTGGAAGAGACTAGAGAATTTTAATCGCTCTAATTTACTAGTTATTTTAGGGATACCTCAAAGACAAAATGGCGAAGATCATCTTGTACTCTGACGAACTGAGTCCACCATGTCGTGCAGTTCTATTGACAGCGAAGGCGATTGGGCTAGAGCTGGACATTCGCGAGACTAGTCTCTCCAGCAGGGACCACATGAAGGAGGACTATTTAAAAGTTAGTACACTGGAGTGTAAATTAATTCCTACTAGTTTATAACTTTTCTGCATTCTTGTCAGATCAATCCCCAGCACACGATCCCAACGATAAACGACAATGGCTTCATACTTGCGGAAAGGTAACAGGACTACATTAGAAAACGATCGAAACATTGCTGCTTTGAAACGATACATAGATCGATTGTTTCAGCCACGCCATCGCGTGCTACCTGGTCGACAAGTACGCGAAAAACGATTCGTTGTATCCCAAGGACTTGCAGAAACGCGCCCTGATCAATCAGCTGCTCATCTTCAACGCAGAACTGCACTTCAGTCCAGCGAAGAGAGTCTTCGTAAGTGATCGTAATTTAACGCTTAAGCGGACTCTCTTAATCGTTACCAAATAGATAAATGTATTAAACAATTATTAGCCTAAACTTGTGGCCCCCAATGATCCACTTAAGGGTTAAAGAGAGAAATTGGGGATTCCCCAAGAACGAAATATGATATTTGATACGTCGAATCCTTGGAATCCAGCGAAGAGAGTCTTCGTAAGTGATTGTAATTTAACGCTTAAGTGGACTCTCTTAATCGTTACCAAATAGATAAATGTATTAAACAATTATTAGCCTAAACTTGTGGCCCCCAATGATCCACTTAAGGGTTAAAGAGAGAAATTGGGGATTCCCCAAGAACGAAATATGATATTTGATACGTCGAATCCTTGGAATCCAGCGAAGAGAGTCTTCGTAAGTGATCGTAATTTAACGCCTAAGCGGACTCTCTTAATCGTTACCAAATAGATAAATGTATTAAACAATTATTAGCTTAAACTTGTGGCCCCCAATGATCCACTTAAGGGTTAAAGAGAGAAATTGGGGATTCCCCAAGAACGAAATATGATATTTGATACGTCGAATCCATGGATGGTTGGATGGCACTTGGGTCGTCCGGTATCTGGTCGATGGGGCCTTGTTCCATGGACAAAGGCGAGCCCATCGGGGCTGCCGATTAAGCCAGGCGAAAGGAGGTTAATGCTATTCGCCTTTCCGCGCGTATATACGCGCAGGAGCATTATGTGATGCCGGTAGGATGTTCCTGTGCATCCTATGTACCTTTTACGGCGCCTAATAAAGTCAGCTAACTGCGCATTTTTGCCCCGCGATGGGCCAACTACGAGGGACTCGTTTCCCTCTACGTGTACGCTTATAAGCGGTAGCCGGCTCGAATTAATATTACAGGGAAAAAGTGGCGACGTGAAATTCTCAAACGACCCTTTCCCTATCGCGTCTTACTTCACGGTAGCGATACGTTTCGCGTCCAGTTCCCAGGTGCCAAATCTACCACTCGAAATGGAAATTATTCCATCGACAACATAGCAATTCTGGATTATTTCACAGGAGTTGGAGGGGTAGATCTATCGAACTTTAATTTTATTTGCCGTAGAAACCAATAATCTTCCTAGATCACAAGACAATTTCCGAGGAGGGATTGACGGCCTTGAAAGAAGCCTTCGAGTACATGGACAAGCGCCTGGAGGGTAGGAAGTGGCTCGTCGGGGATTCTTACACCCTCGCGGACCTGTGCTCCTCCGCCACTGCGTCCAGTACCTCCGTAAGCGTTTACGTCTCGATCGTCACGCGTGGAAATAAACATTAGAGGCGCGGAGTACATTGTTTCTAACCGTCTCGCAGGTGGTGATCAATCTGGACGATTACCCGAACGTGAAAGCTTGGCTGCAGAGATGCGAGAAGGAGCTGCCCGGCTACAAAGAAGTGAATTTGCCAGGAGTTACCAAATTGCACGCTGCCATTCGCGCGAAACTCGCCTAAACGCATTCAATCGGTACCTTTTTCCTTTTGTTTCTCAAAAGTGCGTGGGATTTCAGGGATACGTCTATACACCAAAAATGTATAATAATTATACTATAATTACTCGAATTTTTTTCTCGAAAGTGCGTAGGATTTCGGGGGTATGTCTAATGACCAAAAATGATTATAATTGACCCCCATAACTGAAAATAATTTTTTTAGGACGATTTGAAATTTTTCATTTTCACCGAAAAATTTCAGCACCTCCTTACCTGGTATTCTTAATTTCCGTCTTATTTTGGCCTCTAGAATCGTCCATTAAAATTGTTCCCTGAAATAGCTGAACACCCTGCACATGTAAATGTAATTATTTGAAAATTGATGTAATCCTCCATGAGTTAATTATTTTTTAAACCCTTCAAAGGAGAGTTGATTTCCATTTACCGATTTGGTAAAAATGGACATTAAGTAAAATAATTCGGTCGTGATTGTCCACTTAAGGGTTAATATTTTAAATGGCAATTCTAGAGAAGGGCCAAATCGAATCGCCAATGCGATTACGTGTACTTTTATTGCTATATTTTTGTCAACAGAGTGCGCGTATCGTTCACCGGACACGATATTTCCCGGAAGAGCAGATAACTCGTGCACTGATTAATATGGCGCATCGCGCTGTGGTGTTCCTTTGTTTTCGTAGTTCATATTTCTCTTCCGTCGCTCTATCGTTGGGCCACCTACTCGATGATTCCAAGGAGCCAGGATAGCAAACAACGGATTCCGTTGTCTGGAACCTTGAGATACAGTTGCTGGCACAACATCCTGTTGTTCGCTAAATAATTATTACGATACAAGCCGGGACGAACGTTCGCCGCTCCGATCAGCGAATTACGCGCGTTTAATTGGAATACCATTGCAAAACGCGCGGTCTCGCGATCGAACGCGTAGGCCTTAATCGCGAATTCGTTCGAAACGCTATCGAAGACAGTCTTCGAAGTGGCCACGTAATTCCGTAGGTACGTAACTGTCGACATTGAACCTGATGCTGGAGCAGAAACCGTCCATCCTTCTATTTTTCCTCTCTCGTGTCGCGATCGTCCCCCCGTCGCGTTCGACTGCAATTTGCGTAAATTAATACCTTCTATCTTCCGGCAATTTTCCTGCTTAGCGTTACTTAGTACATTTTCTCCGACTGAGTGCCTCGTATGTGGGACGAGGCGGTCGTTTCGCGGAGGATCGCGAACCTTTCCACGTTACGTTCGCCGAAAATAGAAACGAGAACCACCGAACAGAGCTTCGACGACCCCTTCGTCGCACTCGAAACTCCGACTCCGGGCGAAATTATTAAAATTACCGTCCATCGAGCAAGTCAACGCGATGAAACATCGCGTACACTAATAAATGCACGATATTAATTATTTATAACGCGTCTTTGTAACGTGTACACATAACGTTGTCCCTATCCAATTAGCCGCGTTGTTCGATGCAATTTCCTTGTATATTAACGTCGATATTGATTTGAACGATTCATGGAATACTCTATTTGCCACGAGGGCGTATAATAATTAAAGTTTAGTTTTCACCGGTGGCACCGTTTCGATTAAACGGGAATAATAATCACTCTCGTCCCTTGTCAACGTCGAGTTGACAACGAGTCGATGCTGTTTGCTGCATAACGTATCGACAATGGCGTGATCGTCGTAGAAGCACGCACGTTGCATATAATTTCACGATAATCGGGACACTTGGTCACGTCGAGGGTTCGCGAAAAATTTGTTTGGAAAAATCGTACGAAGTAGAACCGCGAACGCAAAGAAGGTGGACGCGGCCTCGATATATGCGCGCCACGTTAACAGAAGCGTCGATACGAGTGAATAATTAACGCGCACATCGCGGTATCACCGATCTGTCTGAATACTGAGATGTGTAGCGCATTGTTGTGGCACACATTGTATGGAAAACAGCATCATCGTGGGAAATGCGTGCGTCGTACGAAAAGTCGGTTAATTACGACACTTGCCACGCTGTACGTTTATCGATATAGAGATTACCTCGCGTTAAAAAACTACATTTCACATTATTAAATGTGTATTACGTACGAGCTTATCGCGTATCAGAGATTACGAGATACTCGTCTCGCTATCGAATCAATTAACTTTTTAGGATCGAGCGTACGACGTTATTGCTTCTGGGTTCAAATAAAATGCTTCCAATGCTTGTTAAATCTCGGTGCAATTGTTTTCTTTCGGTCACGCGCAGCCATCGTTCACTATTTCCACGAAACGAGACGCGGGGGCCACCTTTGCCGCCTTCCCGTCAGACAGGTTCCCGCCTTTTGGCTCGTTTTTTAAACACCGTCTTCTTTGTGCTTTTAGATTCGCCTATGCACAGGGAACGAAGAGAAAAAAAAGAACTCGATAGGATTTTAGGACCTCGCCATTTTGCTAATAGGATTACCCGCCTCGTGTCCGGTTCGAGACGACGAAAAAAATGATTTGCAGTCCTTGGTTCTCTTTCTATACGGTATCTAGCTACTTGTCAGACGCGCGAATATTTACGGAAGACCGGACTCTGGCTCTCGGTCCTTTATTTCTCTCTTGATCCTGCCCCCCGGAACGGGAATGCAGTCGTTTCATAGATCCCTCGCATGGCCACGGCAGAGTCCGATATAGTCAGTTTTATTTAAAATTATAAAGAAATTTCTTCCATTTTTTTATTCCTCCTTCGTAAATCGCACCATTAAGAAACGACGACGGTTAAATTTGCTTCCATTTGGAGGTATTTTTCGGTTGGCACGCGTCTCACGGAGGCGTCGCGACGCTGCAACAGACACGTTGACGTATGGATTGCTTCGGCCAGACCTTTTAGCGAATTCGTCGCGCGAAAACGCTCGATCCATCTGCCGCTGTCGAAAGAGGAGGTTCTTTGAACTGTCTCCAAGAACTGGTTCGCACGGTTTTTCATCCGTAGCCGGTGTTAATAGAGAGACGCGCTTCTTTTCGCACGGTGCAGCGGACGTCGGTGTGTCTGGCACGTCGCTCGGTAGCGATATCAGCTATTCCGACGAGATAAGGAGCCTTGGCAAATAAAAAGAACCAACGCGAGAACCGCGAATCGTGACGAAAGCGCCGAGGGAAAGATGAAAACAAATTGTGAGAGATCGGGTTGACGGAGTTGCGGAAACGGACACCGTTTGCGTCACACGAGGGTATAGAGGTCTAATATTTTTTCCACCCAAGGCTACGTGTTAACTATCTCCCAGCATGAGGGATTAATTAGAAACCGAGTTATCGCGATATTTCGTTTTTTATACAAACGAAGATCGAATAGCGGTTGTTTTGTTCCCTTCGATTGCCAATTGATACTTGAAATCGTTATGCTTCGGACGGTCGATGTTGTTTGGCTCGAGTTTTTCGATACCAGCAATTACGAGACTTGTTATTAGCTGAACATATCAATGCTAAGAGGTCGCACGATCGACCTGCTTGTCTCGGATCGCGATCGCGTGCGTTTGCTAAACGCATCGAGCCGTTGAACGCGAGTCTTTTTATATTCGAACACGATTTACGGAGATTGCATCGGCGAAGCTCATTATCGAAAAATCCAAGCGAGAAACCTGGCTTTATTCGATCCAATTAGCGCTCGAAACAAAATCGTTAGGCGACGCGCTCGGAGAATCGGGCGATAAGTAAGTTTGGCGCTGGTCGCGTTTAAAATCATATAAATTTCAAATCGTGGGAACGCGAGTTCTGCGAACTTGTATCCACTGTCTCTGCCTGTGGCGATGCGTTCTCATTTCCATCGAAAAATAGTCGAACGGGTCGCTCCCTGGAAGCCTCCCCGCTGCGCGGACCCTCGTCTTCCCGATTTCGTCCGCCTTGTTATTCGTTTTACGGGCAGATAGATCGAAATTTAATATATTTGGACGAATGGAAACCTTCCATCGAGCATAGCAGAGGAAGTGAAAGTTAGATAATCAATGTGAATCATTGTTGCACAGGAGAATGATCTCTCGACTAATAGCTATCAGCGGTGCAAATGAACTTTATAGTTCCCCCTGACTAGACTCGACGATGAAATATATCTTGATCCCGGGTACGTAGAAAAAAATAACAGAATTCCAGGGTCCGAATATGAGTGTAGGTCGGTTCGAGCAAAAGAAAGAAAGAAATGGTTGAATTATCGGGTCGGGATCGTTTGGTCGTGAAACACGAGCGCGCGAGCGATCGTCCGTGTGTACGGGCCTATAAATACATATCCACGAGCGGATGTTGAGGCATTGCTAAGGTCCACGTGGTCGTGGATCACGGTGGTGGTAACAGTCGAGCTGCGACCGTCGTCCAAGTGTGCATCAAACGCGAGCCGGTGTGTTTCACTGCCGCGAAACGAAAAAGCGAGGAACGAGGAAGGTCGGGAGGCGAAGAAACGGGGCCCTGGGACGGTGCGAGTCCCCTTTCGGTTCGTGTTTTCGCTCGAACTCGCCGGGGAACGTTCGATCGAAGGCGTACGGGCTCCGCTGCTAGATCGCGAACGAGGTTCGGCGAGGGTTGCGTACCCGTGGATCATCGGTGCACCGTGTTCTCGATGCCCAGTTTCGGAGTGATTCGTCAAAACTCGTGATCGATGCGAGGTTTCAGGGTGTACAGTTCGGTTTGGTGATCGTTCCACGAACTCTCGACTCGGTTCGATGAGGCGCGAGTGATATTACACACGGCATTATTCGCCGATAAGGTGAAAACCGATCCATCGATCCGCGGCGACTTGTGGCGCTCGACTAGCACAGAGACCGTAAGTTACTGCAATCGCGTATCAGAACGAGGTTCTTAGAAACCATTTCTTTTAACAGACACCCTTTGATCGAAATAACGATGCATAAAACCCGCGTGTGGGTCGAAGCGACGACCAACGCGTCAAGAACCACTGGTTTATACGATGCATGGGTTAATGGATTCTAATTTATGAATGAATTTACGAGTGAAACGTAAACGGATGCTAACGAACGAATCTAAAGTCTCTGATTCATTATTCCGCGAATAAAATTTTATTTTACGAACACGGTTTTGGCCAGAGAACTTCTATCGCACGCCGTGCGTCGATCGATTTGCGTTGTTTGCTCATTGATTTACCGATTGCGGTGTTTGTTATCTGACCTTAACTCGTAAGTAATTAAACGCTAATCCGAAATGCAAAATGTCTGGAATGAATCTCGACGAGTAGGCGTAAATTCAAAGTTGTTATTTCATTACAACAATTCTGAAAAGGAAAAATCGTTTTTCCTCGTTATTTTTCAACGAGAAAAACGAGTTGCAGCGTTCCAAAGTTCGATTTAAAGAGCACAACCTTCTAAAAAATTTCGCAAAAACGATGTTAAATGATAACGATACATTAATAACAACTTTTCTGTATCGTACGCTTCGTATTTGTGATTGTTGTCCGATGATCGAAACATTACGCGTCGTTGCGCGCGCGAATCCTTTTTTCTTGTTGCTGTTTGGCCATCGGCAAGGTCTACGCGCGGGGAAACTTGCTCGACCAGCTACGATCGGGTACAATCTGTTTTGACTTCCCAGAAAAGCGATGTCGCTGTTCCCTATAATTGCTCGGTGTCGTCGATCGACGGCCAAATAGACGCTTTCGGTGCTACGGTTCGAACGTTTTGCGTCCAAACACGGCGAAGATCTATTGTCGAGCGTATCCGCGGCTCAAGGATCTTCCTCTTATAGCCGCGGGCCATCGGGCCGTGTAACTTTACTAGCAAATTTCCGTACAAGGATGCCGAGTTATCCGGAAAAAGCGTTAATTACGTTATCTCTGCTTGTCTCGACTCGTTTCATCGACTTCGCGCAGCTGTACGTTTGTAGAAAGTCACTCTTTTTTGTAAATATCACCGTAGTAAAAAATTCAGTGTCTAATCGAACGCGTAGATCGCGATTTAGTATACGTGGGTGGCAGATAAAGTGTTAATTATGAACAGAACTCGAATTTCACGATAGAGCGATTGCATTTTATAGAAAAGGAGGTTGTGGTTTCAGTAAATCCGGAAGAAAGAAAACTGTGTTCTTGGTTCTTTGTAATTATTGTACTTCGAGAATGATTCAACAGTCGGGGAATGTCTTCCCGCGTTTATGCCGCTTTCGTTCACTGTCGTTGCCCGTAGAAAACGAAAACGGCAGCCATTTAAAATACCATACCGCAGGCTACGCGCAAAAACGACGGTTTCGAAAGGGAATAGATAATAGACACCTTAAAGGCAAAGAATTCTACGCTGCTGATTAGATACTGGAACCTGGAACGAACGTATATTAGCATAGATTATGCCAAAAATGGGTGAATCGTGAGGTTCGTCGATCAAATCGTATTAAAATAACGTTTGTCTTTACTCATCGAACGAGCCTCGTATGCCGTTAATAAAGTCGTCGAGTGTCAGACTCGATCGTACGATTAATCTATCGAATGATTCATTCGAAGGGTTGAGTGTTCGACGTAATTGATAAACACAGTGAAAGTACATGCGATGAGCAACGTGATAAATGCAAACATCGTCCGACTGGGATCGTTTCGTACCACGTGACACTTTCAATAATTAATAAGCCTCGATAATAATTATCGAACGTTAATCAATGGTCACGTATCGGATACGCCGCACGTAATTTTCACTTCGACTTCCTTGTGCGTTGTTTTTCCTATCCGTTCTCGAAAAACGCTAATCGTCTGTGTGTGTTTTTTTTTATTCACGGTGCAAAGTACGAGTCCGCAATTTTTGCGTCACGTGAATCATCCCGTATCGATCGCTTTTTATTTATTTTCTTCTGGAATTCTGTCACGCGATTACGTGTTTCTGTATTTTGTTAATATTTGCTTCGTCCTCCTCGTCGCGATCCAGAGGCGCACCAAGGCTTTCGCAAACGGATCCGCAACGCCGGTCATTACACGAAATAACAGCGTAGAGAAGGTATTTCCAAATCAATAATTACTTTGCGTCTTCGTAATCTTGAACCCGAATAATAACGGGTATGCGGACGAGCATGAGCTGGTGTGCGTGCTTGCGCATGACAGTCGATCTGGAGGCCGTTGAAAATACTCCTAACACTGTTTTTCATGTTTTTTTATTCTTTAAAAAATTTTTACATCGCCTTCGTCGAGTCTAATACGGTCGCATAATCGTACCGTTTACATTTTGCGCGTTTCGAACCGTCAACCCTCGCTCAACGGAGCCTTTTAAACGTCCTTCTTTAGATCGTTTCAGGGACTCTAATTTCTATTTCGTATTTCGAGGGAAACGCGTGAAATAGACGAGCACGCTCGACGATCCGTGATTTAATTTCATAATTGAAGGAAAACATGGAAGGAGAGCGCGGTCGCGAGAAAATTCGTAAATAAATCAGTCGATGCTAGTTTTTGCTACAGCGTCACGTAGATGCTCGCGAAATACGTAATAAATGATTTATACGCGACGTTGCGTGTACAATAATTGAACGCGATCGGATAAATTGGAAAATCGTCGCAGAGATTCCAATAAGAACGACGGAACTTTGGAATCGCAACAAAATGGAAAGATAAACTGACGATCGTTGTTTCATTCTTACATTACAAAATACAAAATAATCAATGATTCTCTTATATTGCCTTCTGGAATCGTCTATTTTCGAAACCGGAAAGAAAATAATTCCGGTACTCCCGATCGCGGAAACGGTATATTAATCGATCGAAGACTGCTCGATACGAATGGCGCCCGATCGAGGCGAGGTAGAATCAAATATGGCGGCCGTTCCGATCGAAAGTCGAGTCGTTCTCATTGGAAACGTCGATGTTTCGTGCGATTATGTTTGCAAACGACGCGTTACGTCCGCGTTCGGAACCGGAATACGTGTAGCTCGTCAACTTACTTTCAGGCTCATCGTTTCACCCGGAAGTGCAGGCGAATCGCGTCGGTGCCGTTGCGGGCGTGCACCAGCCCATCGACTTCGTTCTTGTCCGAAAGCAATCCGCTCGTGTCATTGTTCCGTTTTCCCCCAATGGATCCCGGGCATAGCACGCGACAGAGCGAGCCGCATTTCCGGTTGTCGGTGTATCGCCAGACACGCTTGTTACGCTCTTCAAATATTTGTTCTGCCCTCCGCGCGTTGTATCGGCGCGCTCGCGCGGTTTCGCCGTTCCCGATCATGATTTATGGATCGCGATTTCCTCTCCGCGCGACTCTATCGCGGGATCCCGCAGCCGGTGTTTTTTTCGAAAGCCGTTCGAAAAACCGACCGACTATCTGCCGAAAAATTACGGCCCCGGATAAACGAGTGGAACGCGAGTACTCGAGTGCAATCGAAACCGAGACAGAATTGTCCCGTTGCGTACGAAATCGATAACTTGATCCACTCGATCAACTTATCTCGCAGATCCTGCCTTAGACGTGACATTATTAATCGTCGGAACGGTCTCCAATTAGAGGATAGTTTATTAGTACGTAATTAGTTTGAACAGAATGTTCAAATGATTAATAGCGTCGCGTCTAAAGCAGAATCTGCTAGATAAACCTTACTAATGAGTTTAACAGATTCGGGATAAAACGCAATTACAGTGTCCATTGCGTCGAAAGTATTAACATGATACAGTATCGTTAAATAGTATACTTCGTTCGTCGACTTGTGAACTTTGCGCACGTTTGTTTAATATTTATTGGCACTTTTCGCCGAACAGAGTAGGTATTATTAAATCACGAACTGATTAAGAGGGCGTAACAATGCTTCAACTATGGTTTTTGTGTAAATTTGAGGCACGAGGCCAAAGAGACCTAACCCAAACACGTCGCGCGATAAGCACGCAATGAATGCTCTCTTTCTGCAGTCACATTTCCTACTTTTCACCTCTTTGTTCAACGGTTCAAGTCAATATTAACATTACCGTGTCAGCAAATTTTATTTAACCCCTTGATTCACAATTGTTGAAACGGTTCGTTTCAAAGAACCTGCGACGATCTGAAATTTCTGTTTGTTCATTTATCTTTGTAAACGGAAACGACTCATTACCGTAATGTTATAATTGTTCCAATGATGTTACAAAGCGACGCCACAAGTTTGTACAACCAAGTGACATTACAAGTTTGTACGATAGTTAAATCTGTGGTAATGACTTTACAAATGGTAGATCCGAAGGAGGTATGGGAACCCGTCAAAGAAGTCTAATTTTCTGCTACATGTATTCATAAAATTACACGTTCTGTTGATGGGTGCAGCATGTTGTAACAGAAAGTTTAAATGCCGAGGACTGAACAGTGAATGATATCTAACTTTCCTTTTGAACAAATTTTCCCGCGAACGTACGATCTGGAAGTGTATTTTTTTATACAAATTAATAAACCTGAGGCTAAAAAAAGAAATTTGATCGTCTTTTCGGCGAAGAAATAACGCGTCGCAGTTTCTTTCTTGATTTTCGTCTTATTTTGGCCTCTAGAATCCGCTATTAAAATTTTTCCCAGGGGTGGCCGAACACCCTGTATATCGCTTTGTTCGTTGTTGGAAATCATTATCTAGATAAGGATTTTCACCGTCTTCGGCGTAGGTCGTTTCGTAAAAGTAATTCTAACGATCGAACTAAACTCTGTTTGCTCTCATTTGGGAAATGGAACGTTTCGGAAAGTACACGATCCCGACATAACCGAAAATAACTTTATCGCAAGAAGACGAAGGAAGTTGAATCGAGACTTCGACGCGACGGTTTTACCCCGTGCCTCCCATAAAGACAAAGTGAGATTTTTGTAACTTGTACGAGCTTACCCATACACTCTTGTCGCGAAGAGCCAAAAACCGTAGTTCTTTCCCCGTCGAACTTACTTTCCCCGAGTTCCGCAAGATTCTTGCAACTTTCCAGGCGGGATAAAACGATCTATGGGGGTTACGCGAATTCGGAATTTCCTTTCCGACTTTCCAGAAATCTCGCGCGCCAGCCAAAAGTCGTCAAACTTTTTATTGATATTTACTATCGCCATTCGTGATTTATTCCTTTCGAGCTATTGAAATCGCGTGTAATAACTCTGCGATCTATCAATCGTAATAATCTGTGTATTTAATCGATTGACCACTCGGATGAGAATATTTCTTTAACTGATTTTGCAGGTTCGGATCACCCTCGTGAAAATGAGGGTCGACCAAATCGGGCTTCTTCTTTGGAAGAACTACATCGTCCGGAAACGGCAACCGGTAATTATTTAACAGCGATTAAAAATCATTTTCCGGAGGTCTGGGAATGCGTGTAAGAGACGTGTACGAAATTGAATGTTTAGGGGATATTGGCTCTGGTGTTCGTATGGCCCGTGGTCGTGTTCATGATCCTCTACACGATCCGCGACAATGTGGACCCGAAGTACTATCCTACTTGCCAATTTCCTGCGAGGTCGATGCCGCGAAACGGTCTGCTTCCATTCGTTCAGAGTTTCATTTGCAGCCTCGGAAACCCGTGCGATCCCCTCACGGAATACGAAGAGGTTCCTTCTTACGGGAACGCCACGTTAGTCCAAAAAAGAACACCAACACGCTCGACACTTTTATTTCTCGTTTGCGGTTCTACATCGATTTTTACTGTAAACCGGGTATCTCTCGATATTAAATTTTAACGTTCGTTGCAAATCATTCGTCAAACCGCAAACGAGTCAACAGGGTATCTGTGCACCCTGCATAAATAACACTGAAATGAACGTTAACATCTTTTGTATGCATTCTATTAATAAAAGTAGAGTTGCAAATATATTTTTGCGACAGTCTAGGTCCGCTGGTCGTCGAGCTGCAACCGATGCTCGGCAACGAGACGATCCTTTCCGCCGTGAAAACGATGCCCAACAGTATCCAGCTCCTAAAATCGATGGCTCAGATACTCACCAAGCCGGAAATCAAGGCACTTTTCGGTACGCGTGCAGAAATTCGACGCACAACATAGAGAAAAATCATTTAAATCGTCGAATTCGTTGCGTAGATCGCGGTATCCGGTTGGGCGATCTGTTCAACGATCACGACACGATCAAGAGTCTCCTCGAGCAGCAGATGCCGTACGCTCGCGAAGGATTGATCGACGAGCTGTTCGAGTCGTCCATAAAATTGCTATACGTTAGTATCGTCGAGTAAAAAAACCAAACGACCAATAAATGATCCGACGATTTAATTGTTTCTGATTATCGTGATAGCTTATCGAGACGTTCGGCTCGTCCAACATCGACGGGGTGATATGTTCGCCGGAGAGCCTGAAGAAGTACCTGATACTGCCCAGGGAGGAGGACTTTGTCGAGATCTCGAAGATACTCTGCGGAATCGACTCGGAAATGATACCCGGGATCCTTGAGAACTTGTCCAAGCATCTGGACTTCTCCGGCTTGCTGGAAATGGTCGATCGCGTAATGGCAAAGTTTCGCGACTACGATTTCTTCAAGGACTTGAAACGAGCGGTCGAAACGATCTTGGATCTGCAAATCGTGGAGGACCACGTTCCGAAGTACTTAAGGCTACGCCAATGGTTACCGAAGATGATAATGGTTTTTAAGAACGTCACGTTCAAGGAGATCGATCTCACGTTGTGAGTACTCGTTTGGAAACGATCTCTCGAGTGATCGGGGCGTAACAATCATTTTTTCGAATGTGTCCCCAGCGTGGACAAGGCGCTGACAGTTTTGGACCCGGTGTTCTCGAGTGATCGCGATTGGTCGATCGTGCGGCAGGCGTTCTTGAGACTGAATAAATTATTGGAGCTGGTAAAAGGGATGATCGGGAATCGAGAAACTGCAGCTTCCGACGACTTTTTCGCTGTAATGGACCGACTGAAGAGCCCCATGGATCACCTGTTCACCAACATAAGGATCGACGAGAATCTCACCCAAATTTTGGATCTGACCTTTGCGATTCTGCAGAGCGAAGCGAAGCTCGTCAAAACGATCATCAATCGCCACAAGGACGAGATCCAGCTGTGAGCTTCTTAAATAATACGATAGATATTCAACGAGATTCTACTAATTTTGTTTACAGCCCACCTGAAATTTTGGACGGACTCAGGAACTTTTTTTCGAAGAACATCCTGGACTCTTTGAGTTACGCGTTCGCCTTTGCGCAGAGCATCATCAGAATGGCTCACCACTCGGCTATTATCAACGACGACCTGGAAAACAGGCTTTACAACGTCTCTATAAATCACAGGGCCACGGTGGAACAATTGTTAACGAAGTTCGATCCGAACGTTTATCGAACGCTGCTGCGATCGTTTTCCAAATTAAGCTTTGTCGAGGTTGATAATCCTTGTATTCCATATCACGGTTCGCTCCTCGTCCAATGTTCAGAGAAATTTAACGCGCTTTTCAGAAATTCGTGAACGAATCGGAGCCGGAAGTCTACTTTTGCCGGAACGACACGTTGGACGAGATTTTCGAACATTTTAAAGACACGAATTACGACTCGAAACAGATCAGCGATGTACTCTGCAGCGATTCCGGGAAGAAGTTCATCTCCGACGTGTACAACTGTTTGGAGCTAACGAACTTCGAGAACATCGTAAGCATCGTGTTCCATTAATGTCTGCGTAAAGGCTCGCGATTGTTCTCATGCTTTGAAAGTAATTTCGACAGACGATGGACACTTTTGGCGCAGCCGCCAGCATGGCGTTCAGCCACCCGGTTCCGGTCGAAAAAGCGAATCTAACGTCGATCGTCAGGAGCGTGAAAGGATTCGTGTCGTACCTGACCTCACCGACCCTACCGGGTCCCGACTGGTCGGTTTTTAAGGTTAACGACAAGTGGACGAGAGCTTTCGAGGAAACTCAATCGCAAGGAAGACTGGACGTGTGAGCGTTTGTCAATCGTTGGGCGTTTCTATTATCGAGGAGCTTATAAAACAAAGAAAGCACCTCCGATCGTCGATCGAATCTCGCTCTGACAGTTTTCTTTTCGCGTTCTGTGCAGCCTGGGTATCCATTTGAGCATAGTGAAAAAGATGGTCTGCTGCGGTTTCATGTTCCACGTGATCAAGGGCGATCTGATGGAAATAGATCTGTTGGGTGGACAGATACTGCGGGATCTACGAACGGTGAACACCGACTGGGTCGAGCAAGTCAGGGAACACAAAACGGAGCTGATCGAGGCGTTCTACTTGACCGCGACAGACAGGGATAAGGTCGGTGAACGATGGCGTAATAGAAATTTATTATTCAGAGACCTCTGCTATCGCGAAACGCGAGAAGCTTTTTATCATAGCACGGAACATCTTTATCCGCAGGTTTTGAAAATTTTAGAGTATAAGAATTTCACCAGAAGCTACTGCACGGACCCGAGTCCGCCGGCTTTATTAAATTTTCCAAAGCGCTCGCACGACACTCTGTTGAAAGCTCTGGTCTGTCGTCTCTCGAGGTCGGTGCAGAGCAAGCTGGATTTCAACTTGAAGGGAGCGAAAAGACCGAGGGGGAACGACTTCGACTGGACGAGATTCAACGCGCAGACGATCGAGATTTATCGGTACATCGATGCTTTGATGCGTCAGAAGGATCCGGACGATAGTTTAGCGAATTTGGAGAAACTGAAGAGAGACTTTAGTGACTCTTGGACCACCAATCTAGCGGTGGAGGATGCTTTCCAGATCAGGTAAGCGAACAATGGAGATAATTGTTCTAAGGGATAGATTCTGTATAGTATGCGCCAGGTTTTGGCAAAGTGTAATCCGATTACTCCAATTGCACTGTAATCGCGACAATTGAACAGTTACTACGTGCTTTAAAGATTTACGATTATAATTACGCCGCAATTAGGCAGTAACACTGCGTGATTACAGCGCAATTATGATTATTGCGTGTATAATAGCGTGGTGGCGAATGTAACTACATTACATTTTGCCTAATTCCGGTGTACACGTTTTATATGTCGTTATATTGTATTTGTATCGCGTTCCTTTTAGCAAGATGTATAATTTTCTACCGTTTAGTGTATCTATTATGTACCTCGAGGGGGTCATAAGGCAGGGAACCAAAACGTCGTTTGAATAATGAATTCGCTCATAAATGCAAGATCCCCGTCACATATCAATAAGAAAAGTTCCTGGAATATTCACATGTTCATCTTTATTTTAAAAGCAGTCATAATTAAAGACTTGTAACATTAATTGCCACTATAATTGTGTTATTCTGCTTCTGCACGTGGCTGCCTTCTTTTCCGGTAATCGCTACGTATAACCTTTGTAAAACCTTTTATCGCTATACTGCTATTCTCTTTCATTTATCTACCCTTTAACCTGCTGTACTTTTGCCGTCCTTTTTAGCGTAGTTGGTTTAATGCAATAATTTAGTTTACCCTTGTGTAGAGCTTTAGTTTTAATTTTACTCTCAAGCCCTTCAATCCCTTGGAAATTAGATTTAACAGCAGTACGTCGCTGAAGCTGATCTTTCGAAACTATCCACTGTTCGAATCGAATATATTTTAATTCTAAATAGCGAGCGGGCTACTCGATAATAAAATTCAGACGTAAATAATATCGTTGTTATCCCTTTAGCGATACGTTATGTCTTTTTGCAGTGTAGGTCTGATCTGCAAGTTCTTCAGCGTGATGGAGAGCCCGCTGTTCAACATACAAGAGAGAAACGGATGGAAGAGCATGCACGCGATCGGCTGGGCGACGTCGGCGGTATTCTACAACGTCGAGAAGATCGTCGATCAGATCCAGAAGAACAATCACACTGCCAGGCTTCCGGAAATACTGAGGGACATGCCGCAGACCGAAATGATCCTCAGCGCCCTCCTCCGAAATCTGTCACCCCTGATACTCGACGTGGCGGACCTTATCACCATGAAACCGATTCACCTCGTACGTTTCCCCAGTTTTCTTTCGATCCCCGAAATTACGTTCACCCGCCCGTTTCCTTTCTCTCGCAACGTCTGTTACAGATATCCGTCCTGGACGATTACAAATCTCAGGAGAAACAATGGCCCTGCGTACAAAGGAAAAGCGTCGGTTCCGCGATGGAATTGCGAAACGGCACCCGTGAAATAGTACGAGAGATAGAAAGAATCTCTTGCAATCCGGCTTTGTTTATACGAGAATGGAAGGAGCAGCCGTTGTTAATCAACGTGCGGCATATCGTGAGTAGTTTTACTTCCGTTTATAAAATACGGCCCCGTTTATCCACGCGAAAATCAGTTCCAGGACGACTTTAAGGTCCAACTGCCCTCGTTCGATTGGATCCACGGTTACGTGAGATTTCGCCGTGTGGTCAAGAAGCTGGACAATCTGATCAACGACGCGAGAGACGTAGTTCTGGTGGAGCAGCCGAATTTTTGGGAAAATCTCGAGTCGCTGGTGCCTGAAGTTAAAAGTGTATTCCAGGAGAGATGGTCTGACGTTAAAAACGACGTAAGGTAACTTTATTTATTCGTCTCTTACGTTTTATCTCCCAACATGGTCTCCTTTGAGGTCTGTATGCTCGGAGCTTCTCGATTTCTTTTCATCGTAATCCATACTTTTTTCTCGTTCTCGTGTGCTCGTAAATAAACACGATAAAATCGATGGATCGATCGGGCTTTCCAGAGCACGCGCGTATTTATCGATCAAACAGAGATTAATTCAAACTTTTACGCTTCGCGGTGCGGTTTGTACCAAGTAAAATTACATAAATTAATGTTTATTTGATAATAAGTACGCCCCGGTAAATCCAACGGGATTATTGATATTATCACACGGAGGACGCGAATGAAGAGACGACATTTTGTAGAAATATTCTCTTCTACGTCGATTTGGAGCTCGACAAGACCGTGGCAGCGTTCCAAAGCAATCTCTCGGCCAGCGAAATGTGGGATTCGGAGATCGTCATTAAGGATCGCGTTCTCATCCTGTCGAAATTCATCGCTCACGTTGTCTACAAGTCGGCGAAAGTCGCGACCGATATTTTGCACGACAGTGAGTATCGAACGATCGTTAAAATCGTTGTTAAAAATTTTTTTTTGCTACGTGGAACGCTATTTTCCGATCCAGGATCGATAAATAATGGCACGACGTACATCAACTGGCTGTCCTTGTTGGGATTCAATGGCAGTACACCCGTGGCGATTTATTACAATCGATTACCGTACGTCTTGGCCACGTTAGCGACCGGATTATCGGATCCCGACGTGGACAAACGAATCGTCGAGTCGCTCGACAACGGCACCGCCGTCACCTGTTTGCAATTGTTCGAATGGTGGTCCGACTCCCTCGTCGGTCTCACTTACAACGAGTACAGAAGCTTGAAGAACTTCACCTGCGACCTCGATCCCGACAATTTCAACGCCTACACCGACTTATACATGTCCGAGAAGTCCGTTTGGAGGAAGCCTGTCAATAAATACCGATCGTTCTTGATGACGTCGATCGGTGACGTCTACGATCTCGCGAAGCTCGTCAATAACATCACGCAGGGTAACGCGACGATCGAGGTTCCGTTCTCGAGGACCTATTTGCAGAATCTGCTACGGAAATTGAGAGGCAGCTTGGTGGACTACGATAAAACAAAGTCAATTTACAAGGTAGAAGATATTCGAGAGACCAGCGAAGGCCTAGAAAAAAAGGATCACAGATTACTGATTCGTTTTTCCAGGAGTTGAAGCAGCCCTACGAGTGGACGAACTACCGACTGGTAGTGGAGGGTGTCTCCGAAGCACTGATTCACGTTGCAACCGCTTTGCAAAATATCAAAGTGCAGAACGATCGCGTAAACGTGTGGGATTTCGTGGAAAGCGGCGACGCGCGACAGTTATTGAAAATCCTCGATGCTCATCCCGAGGAAACGATCTCTTTAGGTGCTAGCCTCAGCACGGTCGTCGCGACGGTGGACGCTTTCTTGCCCTACGAAGACATAAGACGTACCATGTGCAATTTTCGCTTCAATTCGAGCTACTGGTCCACCCCGAACAGGACACGATTTATAAACGAAATATGCTCGTTCGATCCGTACCAGTTGCTGAGGACCATCACCAGCGAAGAGTATTACGTGAGTACGAATTAACGCTCGATAATTTTCCTATTTGCAGTTTTTATATCAAAGAAATGCCTGGACAGCTCGCCGTGTCAGGACGAAGATCCACATTGACGAAATTGACGCCGTTGAGCTCGTCTTTGGCCAGGCTGGCCGACACCGCGTTGAATCTATCGTCTACGGCGCCATATTTGACCGTCAGATCGAAGATCTTCGACTCGACGACCTGGAGCAACCTCTCCAACGAAACCTTGTCGCTTCTACGCAGAACCGAGCAGGTCTGGGTACGTCGATGGATCACCCAGCGATCGGATTCCCCGGACTTTTTCGTTAAATTGTTCAGAATGTACCAGCTTATGGACGCCACGATCGATCTGCTGGCCGGCGGTGACGTCTGGCAAAAGATTAGGATCATCTACGAGAACTCCAAGGTGAAACCTATCTTAACTCTGATAGAGGACATGCCGAACATCGCCGTCAGCGTCGCCAACACCTTCGTCCAGACGGACAGATTGACCGATTTCGTGGCGAAACTCGCGCTCGGCAAAGCACACCCGTGCGACGTGGACAAATATTTGATCGTGCCCAGTTTCGTCAGGAAGAAGGTCCTTTTGTCGAGTATCACCAACTTTTGCCAGAAGTTCGTTCTCACCGACAGGGAGCTGACGTTGATCGATGTATTGCCCCTCGACGCCAAGTACGAGGTAATTGCATTAATCTTTTTCTGGCTTATCTAACTGCTCCCACGATACTCTGGACCATGTTAGAGCAACGTCTAGCCGGCGTTGATAATTATATTTCGAACAATTTGACGAAGGAAAATCGAATTTAAAATGGTTTTATAAGGAGAATCGAGCGTCGCGGAACACGTCCTCGGAATATAACGACGCCTACCTGGAGGAAAGATTGGATCACATTCAGTCGACGATAATTCGAGTGGCGGCGGACGGATTCAAGGAGCCAAAGATTCCTACGTGGTGGACGTCGTTCAAGGAGGGCACTTACAAAGACTTTTTGTCCCAGTACGAGAAAGAGGTAACGTTCGACCTAGCATATTTTCAGCGTACGTCTAACGTTTCGGAATTATTACAGGACTCGAGAGCTCTCGCACATTCGGTGGTGGAAAAACTCTCGACGATAGCGAGGGACGTTCTGAATTCTGGCGCGAATTCCGAGTAAGTCGTTCGCGTTAGCATCCGCGGAATTTGTTTATTACAAGACGCGTTGATAGAAATTGCCTTTTATCCACCTCAGAGACTGCCCCTGGTGCTCCACGTTCCTCTTCGAGGTCCTCGATTCTCAGCTGAAGAACCATCAGCTTTACTTGAAGCTCCTCTGCCAGCTGAATCGATTGCACGTATCGGAAATTCATGACATTCTGATGCGCGATTTTCGCTGGAATGAAACTGTCAGCATGGTGAGGGATACCTACCATCGCCTTCGTTCGCGATTTCTATGCAATGTTTAACGCCTTCCAGATCCAGAATTACAAGTCCTTGAACGTTAAACGGACCAGGGACGAATTTGTGTCCAGTCTTGAGAAGATCTTGCACCAGGTGGTCGACATTGTAGTAAATTTCCAGAACGAGACCTACAGCGACAGAATTCAACAGTGCTATCACAAGTTCTTTGGACGACCCGCCTTTTCCAGACCCGGACTGTAAGTGCTCGAGTCTTCCAAAGAATTTTCTATTTTGTTTCGATCCTTTGGACGTAGATTAGCTTTAAGAAATAATTTCGATCAAGGTACGTGTCCGTGGTGCTCGCGATATTGGATTCCCTGCAGAGCAACGTGTTCATCCTCGACACCGCGAGGAACCACAAGAACATAGAGGCCCTGACCGTAATGGCGGAGAACTACGTACCGATCTGGAAGTTGGTTCGAGACGTGGTGAAGGCGTCGGACGTCGGCGACGTCGAGACGTTCTTGCCCGGCGCGATGATTAACGTGAACGCGGTCATGAACGATAGAAACGGTTCCCTGTGTCGGACGAAGCTCGAGTGTCGGAACGCCACGGTTTTGTACGATCGTTTGAGCTCCAAGAGGATGGGAAAAATGTTCCAGTACGATCCAAAGGCGACCGGTTACCCTTCGTTGGTCGAAATCGCCGAACGACTGTCGCGGAGCTTGGATCTGGATCGCATAGATCGCGAGCTGAGGGGCTGGCGGATGGACTCTGCGTGGAACTTGACGTGGCTGAAGGAGATCCTGAGACACATATCCGTGGTGATCGGGGAGAGCGGCGATCTGCTCGACGTGGTCAGTAAAATAGACTTCGAGAACGTCTCCGACGCCCTGGGTGTTCCAGACATCGTCGACGGGGTGGTCAATATCTTGAAGGACAAGATCGTGGACAAGCTTTTCGACGGGTAAGAGAATCCAGTCATTTTCGATATTTAGAACGCTGTACGTAAAAGAAACCTAATCCTGCAGAATGAAGGAAGTCGTGGAGGACGTGAAGCCGTTCATAGCCGACAAAGAAGTAGTGGACGATCTCTACAGAATAATAGACGCGCTGGAGTCGATGGACATCTTCAAGAACTTGGGTCTACTCAACATCAAATGTAGGATTCCGTGGCTATTTTCCGTCCGGTCGAAAGAATCGTGGGGTTGATCCTTGTGTTTTCAGACGTCATCAGAGACATGTTCGACAACTGGGACGTGGTGAGCAGGTATTTGGTGGAGAAGGTCGGGGTCTCGAACGACGTCGCGTCGATGTTGAGCCACGCGAAGATAGACATGATCTCCGTGTTCATGAAAGAAAGAAACGCTCTCAGTTTGAAGGATACAATTTGCTCACCGACCAAACTCAGCGAGATGTTGAGCTTCAACGGCGGTCGGATCACCGCTGAAGAAGTCAGTTCCGCCATTTGTCAACTGGAGGACTCGCAGACGCAGAACGTGACGATCGCGCTCATCAAGCACTTGAACTTTGATTATATTTTTAAAACTGTGAGTAGTAGGATCTACGATAAAATTGATCGAGATAACTTTGGTGATCTTTGTTGGTGTAGTTAATGAGCGCGAACGTGAAGAACATAATGGCCAACGCGAACTTGACCGAGGTGGAGGGGAAGATGGTGTTGGATAATCTTGGAGTGGCTGCAGAATTGATACCATTCTTCAGGGATCGACTCGCCTCGAAGATGCCAGCGGCGGAAGCTTTGCAAGCGAACTCGAAAGAAGAGGCGGACCAACCAGTCTCCAGTAAGTCGACACGAAATCGAACCAGTTCTGTTAGACTTAGAAACGTTTGAATGCATTTCGCAGCTTCGAGGTTCCTTCAGGACTCTAGCGAAATGCTGTGCGGTCAAGCCATGGTAACCGACAACAGCGACCTGTACAAAATCATCTCGAAACTCGAGGACAACAACAAAGAGTCCGACCAGACGGAGCTCGATTCTTTGCCTTGTACGTACAAACGATATTTAATTAATTTATTTATCGTGAAACGCGAATAAAAATGGAGCTCTTCGTTGCAGCTGATTTCTGTAGGGACACTTACAAAAGCATGATCGCTATGGGAGGCGGGAAGATTATATGGTCTTACGTTAAACCCTTGTTGCGCGGACAGATCCTTTACGCCCCGAACACGACAGCCATAAACAAAGTTATGACACTGGCGAACGGAACGTTCGCGGAAATGGAGAACTTCGGGACGCTGATGGACAGTTTCGAGAAGACTCTCACGTCGTTGGTGAACCTATCGGAAATGAGCGACAGCCTGAAAGACCTGCAAGGAATGATGTCCTCGGACGTTATGAAGATCGCGATCAAGTCCTTCGGGGGTGGAAATTTCGAAAGCGGTGGGTCTCCGAATGGCTACGATTCGACCAGCTTTCTCTAGACGTTTCTCGTTTTTGCAGAAAGCTTCTCCGATATGAATCTCAGCGAGATCTCGTGGCGACTGAAAAAGTCCAAACGTTTCATCGGGATGATCGGTATGCTGAACGATTTATTGGGGTGCGTGCTGGTGGATCGGATCCGAGGGTTTCGCAGCGAGGACGAAATGGAGGCGGAGGCTAGAGTCCTGATGGAGACGCGAGAGTTTTTAGCCGGTGTTGTGTTCCTGGAAGATTCTGGGAGATCAAGGAGATCGCTGGAGCACGAACTGCCCCAGGACGTGGTGTACAAGATTCGCATGGACATCGACTACGTGCAGTCCACGAAGAGATTGAAAAACCAATTTTGGATCCCTGGCCCGGAGAGCAGCTTCATCGAGCATCTCAGGTACCTCAGAGGGTTCGTGCAACTTCAGGACTCTGTCGATCGAGCTATCATAAAGACGAAGAGCCACAGAGACCAGGATTGGCAGACTCTGACGCAACAGATGCCGTATCCCTGTTGGAAGGACGTACCGTGAGCGTTTAACTCTAATCGTTGCCATTTATTCGCGAAATTCGAATCTGAGAACGACGATGTTGTAGTTTTCAGACCACTCTTTACGAGTCCCAGGGCATACAAGTATGCTTCTTCTTCGCGCTGATGATGTGCGTGGGGGCGGCAGTCAGACACGTGGTTTGGGAGAGAGAATCGCAGAACGCTATGGTACGGAAACAATTTTTAAACAACGATATCGGTGAATTTAAATTTCGATCGGTCTTCAGGTAATGAGCGTGATGGGACTGAAACCATGGAGGAACACCATGGCCTGGTTCATCACCACGTTCGTGGAGCTGGTGATAATAATGTCTTCCATCGCCCTGGTTCTTCTTGGGGGAAAGGTTCTGCCAAAGTCCGATCCCTCGTTGGTTCTGATCATGATGCTCGATTATTCTTTCTCCGTCGTAACCTTCTGGTGAGCTACGTTTTACGAATTTCCCGTATTCCGTACACGCTTCTCCGTATTAAAGGACGCGAATAAATTTTCAGCTACATGATCTCGACGGTGTGCAGCTCGGCGAGCTTGGCTGCGATTACCACCGTGGTAATGTTTTTGCTGACATTCATGCCGTACATCATTGTCATTGCTATGGAAGCCGTTATAGGTCTCGGTTATAAGCTTCTCATCGTAAGTTATCGTTTCGCCGCCGCAACAGCGTTTCTGTGATACATAACGCGTTCGAACAATTCATTTCCGCAAACTGCGAGCGTCGCGATAACATGTTCTTTTGCTCGATTTATCCATCGAGGAGTAGAACAATTTATTATTCGCTTCCGGTTCGCGGTGCCACGCGATCCAGCGGACTGATCGATGGAAAATTTCCAGTGTCTCAGTATGTCGACCAGCTTCTGTTACGGTTGCTTGTACGCGGCCAGAAAGGAGGTGCAAGGAATCGGTCTAACGTGGGGCGCCATGTGGGAGGAATCCAGCCCCGGAGACTCGATGTCCTTGGGCCTGGTGCTCCTGATGATCGCCCTGGACGGTTGTATTTACGCCCTGATCGGGTATCTCATCGCCAGATACACCAATTCAGGTAGAAACTTGCCGACGCTTTTCGTTTACCATCAGGTACTCTTGGAACTCTGTACAATCGATCTTTCAAACGGTGGAGGTGTCACGTTCTGCAAAATGTTTGTGCAAACCCTCTCTATTCTCACGTTTTTGTTTCGTGTTTTCCCCGCAGATTCGTACGATTATCCGTAACTGTTACAAACAGGGTCGTTCCTTTGCAAATCGAACGGTCCACGCACAATAATATTCTAATCTCACCCTCGCGTTTGTGGTGCTGGTGAAACGGATTCTAATCTGTGCGCGTGTACTCCTTCGTACAATTACTGTTTTGTCGTTAACGCGTCGCTGAAATTGCACGGTACAACGGACGGCGATGGAAAAAAGAAGGAAAATGACGTACAACGATATCTATGTATTTACGAAACAGCCCAGCTCTAATTTCCCTCTGTTACATGCCGGAGAATTTCATCAGGAATTCTTGAGCACGGTCCCGAATTGCATTCTCGAGTTTTCTTAGCAAATTTCACGGCACCCTCTGCGCGTTGATGACGCGGTAAAAGCGAAAGAGGGCAAAGAGAACGGAGCGACGATAATGCATTCACGCTCGCAGCGTCGTAAATTTCCGCGGAAAATTTCACGGGAGGGTTTCGCGTGTAACCGCAACCGATGCTACGGAGCGAGAAAAGCCAAGAGGACCGGGTATCGAAGCGCGAAAGATCCCCCGAGTCCTCGAAACGGTCGTGCACCGTGTACCCCCCCAAAAGAAATCGACGACGACCGGTGAGTCATTTTTTTTTTTTTTACAAACGGACGAGCATTGGCCAATAATTTTCCAGGCAGGGGCTTTCACGATTTGAGGTCCCGTAGCTTATGGTGGGCCAACACGTGTTCTCTCTATAGCAAGCCGAGCTACCACGCCTTCGTCAACAACTTCTATTTCACTAACGACGTTCTCCACCCCTCAGCCATTTACCAAGGTATCGCACTCGGCTTTTTCGCTCTTGCACGATATTTCACCCTCTCTGGCTTCAATTTCTATACTCCGTTTTGTCCCAGCTTCGCCCTACACGGTCCAAACGCTCGGATACCTCTTGTTCCGATCAAAATTTCATAACAATTTATAGATCCATGGGGGGTAGATTCTACTTCCGCCTCTGGATCGCTGAAAATACGTCAAAAATCTCGACACTTTCGAGGAAAAATTCTTTCGCGCGAAAGATTCGTTCGATGGATGTTCAGTGTCCGATAGAATCCACCCCCGATAGTCTAGATATTTTTCTACCCCCCCTGTACGGAGTCACGTACGGTAAGACGTAACGCGATTTAATCTGCATAAACGTTATACGTTCGTCCGTTTCGTAAAATTTGCACGGGAAGGAGCTATTCGAAATGTTTGGATCGTGCCGGGTATGCAAATGTTTGTTGTTGCTTCTCCTCCGTGAGAATGAGAATTCGCGCGCGAAACGCCTTAATTTATTCAATGTTTCGGTCCGGTCGCATCGGGAAACGGGTGTTTCCAGGAAATTCCTCTCGATAGTTTGCATGCGCGGGTTCCCCCTAGATTTTAACGTAAACCTTCGAAACGCGCAACAATTTAAGACGTTGTGTTTTATCGCGCCAGTTCTCCCCGTTTCCCCGTAGTTTTCTATGCAAAGACGCGAAATATAAATTGCGGGCCCCGGCGTTGCATGCGAATAGCGGGTTCCTTTTTCTCGCGAGGACTCGTCTCGAGGCGAGGCGAACCAGGTTCCCGAACGGGGGTCTAAATTTATCCAAAGCGCATGATTTTATGCTGAAAACCGTTTTTAACACGCTTCCTCGAGGACTCGATAAGCTGTACCGAGGGGTAAGAGCTTGCTTCTCCGTTTCGAGCAACTTCTCGCTCGAACCCGATTTCCCGGTTCTAAGATACGCAATATTTTCTGTGGCGCGCGGTATACAGACGAGCAGAGCGACGTCAGCAGCTTGATAGTGAACGAGAAACAGACTGGAGTCAAGTTCGAAGGCGTCAGGAAGGTTTACAATACCGATCAGGGCGAAGTTGTGGCCGTAGACGATTTTAATCTCAAGCTCTGCGAAGGGGAAGTGACCAGTCTTCTAGGCAGAAACGGGGCTGGGAAGACCACCATCATGTACGTAAATATTTCATTTTTTTAGCCCCTTTTTATTATTTTTTAAAAGGAAAACCGTAGATCCTATTTACCACCGTGGCAACAACGTTTAGTTAGGGGGTGAAACGAGCGATTAGCGCCTCAAATTCCGAGCGTGTCGCTTAGGGAAGTTGTAACCCATTCCCTTTAACGCGAGCAAACGGATTCCGGGATTTCCAAGCCGTGAGCTCGGCGAATCCGGATTCATTCTCGTCTTTTGAGTGTGTACTTTCGTTTCAGCAAGATGCTGACGGGGATGCTGGCTCCGACCACCGGTGAGATTTGTTTGATCGGTGAAGAGGACTGCAAACCTGACATAGGGGTCTGCCCTCAGGATAACGTACTCATCAGTACTTTGACGCCCAGGGAACATATGATCTTTTACGCGAAACTCAAGAGGCCCAAAGACGACGGCGATATGCAACGAAACGTGAACGAGTAAGTCGATTAAATTTTATTTTATTTTCTTTCCATTCTACAATCGAAAACCTTATTTTAATTTCATGAATATCCACCGAGAAGCTTCTGTCTTTTGACTCAATTACCATAACAAATAAATTAAATATAACACTTCGAAGCAGTTATTTGCAGAGCCTTACCCCCGATTTACTCCTCAGGACTATTCTACCCTGTTTAGTACAGATCATTCCCCATATTCGTTGAATTTTAGAAAACCCTCTTTCCCAAATTTCGACCCACCCCTAAGGATTCTCCGATCCTCAGGATGCTGACGTCCTTGGAGCTGGGCAAACAGGAGCACGAGCCAGTCTACCGTCTATCGGGTGGTACGAAGAGAAGGCTCTGCGTGGCTCTAGCGTTTCTAGGCTCGCCGAAATTGGTGATCCTGGACGAGCCAGGCGCGGGGGTGGATCCTGCGGCGAGGCGCAGGATCTGGCGGCTGATCGATCAGCACAGAATCGGCAGGACCGTGATTCTTTCGACCCATCATCTGGACGAGGCTGACATGCTGAGCGACACGGTGGTCGTGATGCACAAGGGGAAGATACTCTGCACGGGATCCCCGTTGTCCTTGAAGATGATGCACGGTCGCGGGTACAGACTCCTGGTGTCCTTTCCTAGCGAACGAGACGGGAACTCTGACTCGATCGAGAGGAAGAAGTTGGAGACTCTAAAAAATGTGATCGAAGAAGCGGTGTCCAACGCGTGGACCAATGAAATCACTGGCACGGAGGTCGTCGTCACGCTTCCGTTTCAGGGGAAGAACGGTATCAACAACAAGTAAGATGATCTACGTTAAATTAAAATAGACTAGAACTAGAATAAGATTGATGCAATGTTAAATTTCCTAAATTGTCTAGTATCGCGCAAGCAGCGAAGGCGTTGGAAGACAATCGAAAGATCCTAGGTTATTCCCACTTTTCCCTAGAATGCGACAGCCTAGAAAGAGTCTTCCTGGACCTCTGTTCTCGCGCGGATAGCGGATCGTCGGTTATCAGAGCCAGCCAGGACAGCGTCGCGAGCGTCGGCAGCGTCGAGCACGTGGGTACGCGAAGCACAGCATGGAAAGAACCTTATTTAAAATCTATCATCTTGATAGACGAGCCTGGACGTTTCGCAGGTCTATCGATGCCCGACGACGTTGATTTGATCGACGTCGAACCCTCTTTAAACCCGTCCCCCGTTAGACAGGCCAAGGCCTTGCTGAAGAAAAGGGTATGGCACTTCAGGAAAGATTGGATGGCATTTTTCGCCGGTCTCTTCCTGCCTACGGTGTTCGTCGCAGTCGCCATGGGATTCTCTTTGATAAGACCACCATCCGGAGACGAGCCAGCGTTGCCTCTCACACCGAAACTCTACGACACTCATCTAACACATTTCTACAGGTAATTAAATTGTTTAGCGGTCATTGGACGTCGTCGAAATCATTTTGGGAATTCTCTACAGCATCGACAATGGCAACGACCCGTTCCTGCAACACGTGTCCTTCCAGCTACACGATCGATTCGGGGACGATTACGCTGGCGCTTGGCAAACCTTACCAAACGTACGACAATTAAGGATATTAATAATTTTGAGAGAGTAGAACGCGTTAGATGAAATAAATATTCATGTTCGATTAGGATACCGGAACCTGCGAGTGCCTGGACGGCCAACAGACGTGTCACGGAGTGTCCCAGGCCGTCGAAGGTCTTCTGCAAGTTTTGCCCGGCAAACCTACCCTCGATTGGATAGTGTCCACCCACCAGGAATACATAGAAAAGAGGTATCCTCGATGGACGAAACCTTGACGATCGTTTGGTATTTCAAGGTTCGTCGACTGGGTTTTTCTTTGTTTACAGGTATGGCGGATGGTCGTTGTCGCACACCAAAGGCGAACCATTATTCGTCGTTTGGTACAACAACAAGGGTCACCACGCTCTACCGTCGTACCTGAACGCTCTGAACGAAGCCATTCTACGAGCATCCGGCGTCCAGGGGCATCTAACAACGCTCAATCATCCGTTGAGGTTATCCAGCGATCAGTTGAATCGAACAACTCTGTAAGTTCTGATCTACGTGCAAACTAGTTCGTTGCTTTTAATTTCAAGTTGAAAACATTCTTCATTCTTCCCGAAAGTTTGTCCAGTCGATACGAGCGCGGATTGAATTTTTAGTCGACGTTAAAAAGCGCGAAAGACGAAGCAAGAAGAGCTCCGTTTGCACCCGCTGTTGCGTTTTATTGCAATAAGCGCGATCCAATTACCCGGGTCAGATATTAACATTCGCGGGCGATCTTATCGCGCGGACAGAACGCGCTGGAAAATCTGCGAAACAAAATCGCGCGTGTTGCGTTTACTTTTAATTAACCCGGCCGTGCTCGCGCGATCGTGACATCGTACGTTCGAATTGGATGCCGTTGGTTCCATTACCGAAACCTTGTTCATCCGGGACGATTTCGCGTGCATTTGCCGTTCCATTTTAATAATAACAATCCCTGCAACGCCAAGGAAAATATATCGGGATCCGTACGATTTATACAAAGCGTTTCGACCGTGCAGGGGTTGATTCTTCGAGGGAATATAAATGGAAAACGCGGAATAAAATTGTTTCTATCGTTAGATGGTAGAATGAACCTATCAAAGAGTCCAAAACTTGAGTTTCAGGCTACCTACGCGACCCTAGTTTTTTCTGTGAATAAACAGAGGAAATTTTTAATAAAATTTTGGTCGCAGGTTGCAGCACGTGGCGGACGTCGGCGTGGCCCTGGTCCTTTTAATAGCGTTCAGTTTGGTGGCCGCTCAGGGATCGAAGGAATTGGTGCGTGAACGTCTGTCGGAAGAGAAGAGGATCCTCTTCTTGGCCGGAGTCCATCCTGTCACCTACTGGACGACCGCGTTAATCTGGGATCTATTCGTGAGTGGACGAAACGAGAATAGGAATAAAGATCGCGTGCCAATTTGAATTCGACCCCGATCTTCCAGGTGTTTGGCCTGTCCATCCTCATGGCTGTGATTGTTTTCGAGATCTTTGGTCTCCCAGCGTACGTCGCCAGGGACAATCTACCAGGAATTTGCCTCATGCTCTTCCTGTTCGCGTAAGTATCCGCGATATTTCCATCGATGGTATCCCTTGCGAACGCATTCGGTTTTCACAGGTGGGCGGCGATACCGTTCTCGCACCTGATAGAAAAGGTCTTCGACGACTCGAGTCTGTCCAACATGGTGCTCTTCTGCGTGAACACGTTCATAGGCGTGGCCTCGCTGGCCACCATTTTGGTGCTCGACATTCTTGGCAAGACCAAGACGGCGGAGGACGTGAGAAACGTTTTGCACAATATTTTATTGATATTCCCGCAATACGCTCTGGGCGACGCTTTGATGCAAATATCGCGGAACGACATCACGGCTCAGCTGCTGGAAAAATTCCATATGAACACCTATCAGTCGCCTCTGAGCTGGGACCTGCTGGGTCTCCATTACGTTCTACTGGCAGTCGTGGGCAGCATTCTGTTCTCCATCAATCTGATCATCGAATGTCGAGTATTCCCCACCTGGAGGAGACAGAGGTGTCCTCACGAGGTCGTCCAGGAGGACGACGATGTCTCGAAGGAGAGAATGAGGGTGGAGGGCGCCATGTCGGACGACGTTCTGCAAACGGTGAAGCTTCGAAAGGAATACAGAAGCGTTTACGGGACCAACGTGGCCGTGCAGAATCTGAGCATAGGCGTGCAGGCTGGCAAGTGTTTCGGCCTTTTGGGTACCAACGGGGCCGGAAAGAGCACGACCTTCCGGATGCTGACCACGGAGATCATTCCCACGGCTGGCAGAATCATTCTGAAGGGCGAACAGATCGGCTCGGGGCCTCTCTGCAACGGGGAAGTCGGTTATTGCCCTCAGAGCGACAGTCTAGACGGTTTTCTAAGTCCGCATCAGTGTCTGACTATTCACGGGGAAGTTTGCGGACTGAGCAACGTTCCCAAGGTGAGAGAGAGAGAGTTGATTTACGTTTAAACTTTCGGCTCGCGTACGCTCGCTAGCTCCTCCCGAGGACCTTTAAGTAAGTTCCCGGGGAGGATTGTATTTTTAATTATTCCGCGTTTCGAACTTGGAAACAAACGTAAAGCGACCGGAATATAAGACGGCGGGCAGCTGCGTGAATCTTTACCGCGTTCCCTTTTTATTTCGCGCCGGGATTACCGACAAACTTTGCTCCGCGGTGCACGCGTGATGGACGATCCTCGTCGTTTGTTTCCCCCTCGACGGAGTTCAACGTGCGCGAAAAAACGTTTCAGGCGGTCGAGTCGATGCTGAAGAGGCTCGATCTTCTCAAGTACGCGCACAAAAGGGTGAGCAGCCTCAGCGGCGGTAATAAAAGGAAATTGTGCGCCGCCCTCAGCGTAATGGCGCCCGTCGCCGTGGTTCTCATGGACGAGCCGACGAGGTACTTCCTCGAGAAAGCGGAATTTTTTATTTCAATAGCGACTTTGTCGTTTTTTTTTTTACATCGATGTTTGAATTTTTGTCTCGCAGCGGTATGGATCCCGCCACGAAGGATCTGGTGGCCAAGACGATCAGGCGAATGACGAAGAACCAGAGCTGCGTGATCCTGACTTCGCACAGCGTGGCGGAGTGCGAGAGTTTGTGCAACAGAGTCGGTATTCTTGCCAAAGCTGGTCTTAGGTGCATAGGAACGCCGCAGCATCTGAAGCACAAGTAAGTTTCCCTACAGCTTGAATATAAGGAGAAAGTCTAGAGCAACTCTGTTGCTTAGGAATAGAATAAACAAAGTTGGGCTTACGTTTGACACCCGTGGCAGAGAACGTTCGAATGGAACAGTTCACTGGAATATACGATTCAGCGACTGAAAAGTTCCATTCGATAATAATACACCATTAACGATCGCAACGGAGCGTTCAATTATTCCAGTCGAACGTGCAGCGTCCCGGTATCCGGGCAGGATTAATTTTACTCGGTGCATTTTAATGATGTTGTTTCAACTGATGGATTGTTCGTGTCGGTTTGTTCTCCCGATAGAGGCTTTCTGGCAAAATTCGTAACGCAACAATTTATTTGACGGTGTCCCGGGCGCGTGCTGCCGATTGATTTTTAATTCCATCGATCATTTCCCGAGGCACCGAACGCCCGAACGCCGGTGCTCGATCCCCAGGCGCGGGGGCGGCGTTCCATTGTATTTCAAACCGGGGAGCGCACGGCTGGAGATTACGTCCAGTTATTACAACGATGCGCGTCGTGTTACCAGCGTTGCACGGAGCCATTGTAATGCGCGGCCGTTTAACTGCCTTTCCAGAATAACGTGCAGCGCCATAAATATTTAGCTCGCGCGCCATTTGGCTCTCCAGAAGCGACTCCGAGGGGGGAAAATGTCCCTCTTAGATCCCCCTGTACCGTTTTCTCTTTCCTCCGTGGCATCGAGCACGAGAGAATTTACGATATCTCGAGCACGTGTGCAACCTGGGCTACCGTTCTGCGATCCATCCGCATCCTCCAGAGAACGTTGAATAGCGAGAACCTGCCTGTGAGGCTTTTTTTTTAGAGGTAAACGTCGCCGTATTCCCGGTGCGTATGAAATACTCGGCGCCAATATCGACCTATCGAACGATACCATCAAATTCAAAACATCGAGTTTACGACCCTCGTCGTTAAATATTTTCGCTCGACGGGGAACTTTGGCGTCATTTCATCGAACGTTCTCTGCTTCGATGCTGTCGCACAGTAAGTTTGGTTATTGGATGGAATCAGAAGCTTTAAATGTTTTAAACTACTTTTTTATTGGGCTGATATTACTCTCGTTATCGAACTGGAGGTTCCGTTTTCCTTCGTTTATATCCCGTAATATGTCTTTTGATTCGCTTTGCTCGCAGGTTCGGCGAGGGATACGTGGCGTTCCTGCGATTCCGACAACCGATTTCCTCCGAGGCCCTGAAGAAAGCCTTGACGAAGTACCTTCCCCAGGCCATAGTCTCTTCTAGGCAGGCCACGGCGGCGCGTCTGCTCCTACCGCGAAGCCAAGACATGCCGCTGAGTACCAGCTTCAATAAAGTGAAGCTGTTGGCCGAGGAACTCAAAGCCACCGACTACACGCTGACCCAAAGTTCGCTGGATCAGGTTTGTGTCGCACAAGTTTCAAAAGTTTTTCTTCGAAGCGTCTTAAACACACCGATTCGAGGATAATTTGCAACGACAAACTCTCCCCACATCGTCTCTGAATTAATCTCGAAATAGAGGCATATATCCACTAGTTACAAGTTATTTCGATATCGTTACTTTCTTAACGTATCGACTGCCACTCAAATGGAATAAAGTTCCATTTTCGTGGACAATTTGAGGGGTTTGGTCTGTCAGTCAACGCGTTGGAGTCCAGACGAAGGGAAAATTGTTTCGAGTCAGAGTGCATTTCATCCCTCGCTGTACGTTCGAAGGACAATTCCGAACAAACGTTTCGAATCAAACGGGAATCGATGAAGTTCCGGGGGGGAGCGTGCAATATAGTACGTCGGTGTCTCCAACAGATGATGCACTGCCAGTGCACGCTGCCTCCATCCGTTCGACTAAGGACGATTCTCGTTCACGTCCCACCTAGCCTGAGGAATATTAATGGACCCCAGCCGTCTTACGGCTCGCACTTGTGTGTAGTCTGTACGGTTCACGACCAGATAGGAGGACCAGATCCGCGCGACGTCTGTGTCTAAGCTCGCCTAAATGCTTTCCGATTCGTCCTATCGCAACTAGCGTCCGACTGTTCCTCCGCGGTGCCCTGTAAAACTGTTCCCTAATTGATTACTTCCCGGGAACAATTTAATTTCCCCGTAACGAAGTAACTTTCATCCTATTTAATCTTCCCCCATCGCGAGCCGGAAGAATTTCAATGCCGCAACACCGATGGCTTCCCAAGGATTCAAAGTGCTAAAAATACGGTAGACTATGCCTCTCGGTTTCGCCTAGAATAATATCCAAGATAAAGTCCCGGTTAAGCCATTTGGTAAT
Source organism: Colletes latitarsis (assembly GCF_051014445.1). Lineage (NCBI taxonomy): Eukaryota > Metazoa > Arthropoda > Insecta > Hymenoptera > Colletidae > Colletes > Colletes latitarsis. The sequence continues at coordinate 40,177,573 of NC_135137.1, read as the reverse complement.
TCACCAGGTGGAATAATCTCTGTAGAGATTTTTGTCGAAGCCTCGGCACGTTTAAGTAATTCATAGCCGAGCGATTAGGGTGGCTGGCGTTGGAATAAGCGCGAGATTCCGCGGGTCTAGCCTCGTTCAATGGAATCACGTTCGCGTCGTTTGTTCGCGTCTCCTTAATGGAGATAAGATTCCGGACCGAATACACCCGCGCGGCTGTCACGGGATTTGTTGATCCGGTTATGTTTACCCGTACACAAAGCTCATCCCCCGGAGATTAACTCGACTTAGAGACTACTCCTTCTCAGTCTCGGTCGAGTCTGAGAAGGTGTCGTCCCCGTGCCTTCCGTCCGCTCTGGGTTTGCTCTTTAATAATTGCGTGGAAAGACCTCGAGGCTTCGTTAATCATCGTCGATCGATCGAGGGGTCGATACCATCGAGGTTTCGTTGCTCGAAGGGTTTCTTCGGGTTTCCCCCGACTTCCAGGACTTAATTAACCCCCTACGATTCGAGGGGTGGACCGACGATAACGTCCGACCTTCTCGTCGCGTTCCTCGGCGTAACTTTATCGATGATAAGCGAGATAACGCGTCGACGATGGCCCGGAGATAATGAAAGGAAAATAGAAAGATAGCCTCGGTGAAGTCGATCGCGCGGGAGCGTGATTTAACTGCGCCGAGGCGACGCGGGCATATTAATTAAGCGGCCAACGACACGGCCAGCCGAATAATAATTCGGTTTCGCCCAACGATGAAAACAGCTGAATAATCCAATCTCTGTATTATTCTCCGGTGCTGCTCCGCGCGGATGGTTTGCTATTTATTTTAGAGCGCGAGCTATGCTCGGACCAAAATCAACTGGCCGATTAAAGCTGCTCCACCCCTCCGCCATTTCGTCTCTTAAAATGTATCAAAAATAGACCCTGTCGTACCGGAAATTAATAGCAAAATTAAGGATGTTCGCGAATTTGTCAGTAGTCGCGCGGACGTCGAATAAAACACACGGCGGAACGAATTGCTGCAACTTCCGAAATCACCGTGGAACAAATGTGATACTTTGGAACGATCGTCATAAATCGTAGGGCCTGGTAAACATAGCATCAAAAATATTCAGACGTTAGAGCACCCAGCAATAAACGTTAAACGAGACCGTACTTTCGTTAGATATTTCAATCGTTTAGGCATACAGAAAATAATCTTTTTCAGATACTTTGGACTCGTTCATCGCCGTCATTCGTCTTCTAATCTCTTTTTAAGTTCTTTCGAATGTATTAGCGTCGTTCGTATCTCGCGATTCCATTTATCCCATAAATTCTCGAAGGGATTCGACTCTGGGGACCGTGGAAGCGAACGTAATACTTTCGGGACGATGATAGAGCAAGTACTCCTCCACGATTCGTCGCTTTAAAGTTCGAGTGCATATATTTACTTGGCGTTAAATTTTCTTTTATCTGTTAATATACCCTTAAAGTCTGAACGTGGCCTACTGACCGAATAGTCGAGTTACTCGGCGCACGTAAATTTCACGGTTACAGAGGGTAAATAGTTTCCGCCAGGCTATTTTTCAGTGCCGGAGCCCGGCTCGAAGGGACTCGGAGCGAACGAAACGAATTCTTCGACAAAGGAACGAAATTGAAAGGGAATCCTTTTTAAGGGAGATCGACCGGACGATTCGACGGAAGGGAGTAGGAAGTAAATTCTTTCCGGCGAACGAAGAACCGAGCGATCAAAGGCGCTCGAACGGTAGCAATTTAATTGTTGGACGAATCGAAAGTAACGTCGAGCGTGTTTATCGCGTCTCGAGGAGTCTCCTGGCAAGCTATAGTTTCCGCCCGCATAATTCGGTTTAGGTTTCGAGTTGCAAAGACGTTTAGGAACCCTTTAATATCCGTTTAATTAAGCTCGACGTAAATCTGTACTCGATGAAGCCTGTAGAAAGTAGTTGTAGGAGACACACGGATTATCAGTTTTATGGGAAACGCACAATGGCGGCCATTTTTCCATCGTCGCACGAACTCATCGCAGCGTGCGACGTTTATGGAACGAAAATTGTTCGGCGAAACTTATTGGCAATTGGTCGCGTGAAATGTATCGTGACGGATAAATTGACAATTATTGCAAATGCGTATCGCGAAAGTTGCACGGGGATTGCACGCTCGTTTCCGGCGTCGAGCGACGGGGAATAAAATAGGAAGAAGAGGGACTCGATGGAACGGAGACATCGAGGACGAAACGCTTTCCCTCCGACGAGAAACCATAAAAATCTCGAAACTCCCGCAAACGAGGCGAGTTTACGCGGTTTACATACAAACTCGCCCACGAAGAGGCAGAAATCGCGCGTCGACGGACTTGTTTGCGGCAATTCCGAGGACACCGAACAGAATTCGTTCCCTTCGGGAAGAATTGCCTTTGGCTCGCCGTGAAATCCAATATTTTCCGTAATCCGCCCCCGGCGTTCTTTTCCTTTCGTTTGTTCTACGTCCCGAATTTAACTTTTCGCAACTCAAATTTACCCTCTTCTTGAAAATTAAATCCAATGTGAATTTGTGGTTAAAATATTCCGAATTCTACTGCGTGTAATGCAATATGCATTCACGTCTCGCCTACGGAAACCTCGAGTAATTGTGTAGTTTTCTAGTAACAATCACTGAAACGAACGAGCAAAGAACTCGAGAGGAGGCACCGTCCCAAAGCAGATATTTTCCTTTCCCGCGCTCGCGGGCCAAGCTGACGAAGAACTTTAATTTCCCAGGTCCTCGTTAACTTCTCGGAGGAGATGGACAACGAGATCGACGGCTCGATTTACAGCCAGGGCAGCAGCAACAACATCTCGAACGCCTATTCCAGCAGGGACACCATTCACATGGAAACGTTTTGATCGGTCACGCGTGTAGTTCGACTCGCTGTATATCGGTCGTAACCGATCATAGATCCATATCTAATTCGAGCCGTACGCAATTTATAGATCCGTATCGCGATGGCTTCTGTGATAGCTTTATCCTCTTTTTTTTTTTTTTTACGCCACGTTGGACGTACGGCGACGGCTTGAAACTGTCGTTTTAACGAACAAGCGCACCATTAATCTCACGGAGAAATAGTTTTTATAGTTATTGATTCGCGTGGTTATCGTGATCCTACAAATTTTTATAAACGCACGACGAGCGACGTATAAATCGCGTTATCGTTAATCGATACGCGGCGCGCGCGCGGTGCGTTTAGCACGTATTATTCTTTTAGACTTTTTAATTAAGCGTCGCGTATCGCGCGCATAAGACCCCGTAGTCGTAATTTTAGGATGCGACTGGTCGTACACAGAGGCATTTCCGATAAGAGTTCGTTTCATGGAAGATAAAGTCAGATCGTGTTGCATAAAACGAAGGAATCGGGTCAGCTATTTGAACATTTCCACGTAGTCCGATAAAACGGAACATTTATCGACGTTCTGCTGTTTCCCTGTCTTGAGCCGACGGATGTATCGATTAATCGTAGGTACATAGAATTTAATACGTTACTACTTAATTATAAGCAATTTTACAGCTAAGATAATACGAATAAAGTTTATCGTACAATTAGGAACGCAGGATTTCCAGGATCAGAATTCCTCGTTAAAAACACGCTTCGATACAGGCCAGAATGCAATAATCTAATAATTTATTTTTCAGGGACGAAGCATGCGGAGGCTCTATTTTTTAAAGCCTCCTAAAACTGTCTCTAATTTTTGCATTGTTTTAGAGAAGCTTTGGATCGCTATATCTTATATCTTAAATAACAAGGATCGAGAGTTCGGTGATACGTCGTTCTAAGCGCCGGTCACTGGTGACCGCGTTAAAATTCATAACCGGTGAAACGCAGGTGCAACATCGAAAACTAACATCGTTCGATTGCTCGTGTTTATCGATTCGACCGGTTGAATCCGGTGCATGCGAGAAACGTTTCCCCGTCGGTCGCGGGGCAAAATTCTCCGTTATAGATACGCCATGATTACGCATCCTTATCGACGTGATTCATCCAGGCATAGATATCCGGCGACCAGGCACGGTCGTTGTCACGAAATCGTGCGAAAATCGAGCACAGAAACCGACCTGCAAATTCACCGCCACAGAACGCGTTTATGATATGTTAATGATCAATGTCGATTGGCAATCGCAAACGGCGCGTCTCGTCGACGAGATAGTTAGCGGCGAACTCGTCGCGTCAATCATTCGTCGATACGTTCACGCGAAATCTGGCAAAATTTCCGCAAAAGCGTAGATACATCTATTTTTAAAACTGGCAAAATTTCGACGACGATCCCATGGATTCCGTAAACAGCAATTTTTAGGACCCTCGGAAAAATAATCGCTATTTAAACCTAAAAATGGCACGTTTTCGAACAAGCCACGTATTAGAAAGCGAACGAGCGTCATCGTTGCCTCCAGGGTGTAAAAATGCCTAACCCCGCGATCGAGAAACGTCTGGGATAGCGTTTCTTGTCGAAGATTTGCCCGACGAGCCGATTCGAGCACGCTAGACAAGATTTCCGTCGTGGTCAGCGAAACCTCGAATAGAGAAACGGAATCGTTTCGACGTATTTCGCGAAAGCTCTCGATTCGTTCGTTTCGATTTCTACCGGAAGTATGATTCCTCGATTAAAAGAGAAACGGCGTCCGTCTGCGGTCGCGTTCAAATCAAACGATAAAGACGGGCAATTAGCAGCCGACACTTCTTGCGAGAGAGGGTTCGCGGAGAGATATCGGAGGCTAATTAGGGACGAAGCAGATCGAATCGATGACCGAACATTCGTTTAAATTTCTTCTATCGACGGGACCGAATTGTCGGGCTTTAATTCCCCGATATCGTCGTGTTTGCTGGCGCACCTGAATCGTAATCGTTTCTGGAATAGACGCAAAAACAGACGGTAAATTGTTCGGCTACGCCTCGTCTCGGTCGTATTTCATGCGTTCGTTGCACTGTCCCAAATTCTCCTAGCACAAATTGAAATTCGACGGGACACGAACCGATATCTCTCACGAGAGAAAATTCGGAATAAATGTGGATATTCACACTCCGATGGACGAAAGTTTCCGAACTTATTTTTCGATATTTTGCAACGAAATTTCAGATACGAAATTTATATTACGAAACGAATGGCTCGTTGTACGACAGTCTGTGGAGTGTGTGAATGATCCGCTCAAAGTCTAGACCTTAATCCGATAAGAAACGTCTGGGCATGTTTGAGGATGAAATTGCGAAACGAGTGGAAAGGTATAGAGGACCGGGATTACGTCAGAATATTGCGAAAATTTAGTATTAAGTATCCCCGAAGCGTGCTCGAGCCGTCACGAAAGCCAAAGACTTACCAAATATTGAGTCTGAGAGAGCTTAACAGTTTATTAAAAATTGCAGCTTAAAATCGACCACGAAGAAACCACGTGTCAAGCAAAATAACGATGCAATGTTTAGCATTTCTTTACAGCACTCCAAAGTGTAACGTAATTTTTTCGCTTAGTTCAGAATTCCACGTACATACGTGTTTAGATTTGTGCTTACGTTCGGTTATCCCGAAGCTTTTTATCTAATGGAATACTTTCGGGATACCGTAACTTTTTATCCACGTCCGCCATACTGAAACGGTTCAATCTCTCGCGATACTGCAGGTTTCATTCGATTTACTATTAATCGAATAGTCGTTAAGACCGTCTCGACGTTACAGTCGAACGGAACAGCTACTTAGAGCCGCGGCTAGAATTAGCGAGCATGCTAAGGAGCACTCGCAGCGGATTGGCTACGTGACAGGACTTTTCTGCTGGACCGAGGGCGAAAGAACAGGAAGACAGGGATTAACTCCCGTCGATTTCAATCGATACAGAGACACATTATTACCTCCTCCGGGAGCTGCTTTGCAAGAATAATGGAGAATTAGACGGGGTTGACCCAGATTTAATCTCCTGAGAAAGCACCAAGCGGAATTTTACGCGACGGTCGGGATTTAAATCGCAAAAAAGCTCGATTTATCGACACCCTTCGCGTGGTCCGAATTTTTATTTTCGCGAGTCGAGCGACAAACCACTCGCATTCGAAAACGTATGGAAATTCATTGCTGATATTCGCAGATATACAGGGTGTTCGGCCAACCCTGGGAAAAATTTTAATAGAGGGTTCTAGAGGCCAAAATAAGACGAAAATCAAGAATATCAATTTCTTGACTGAGGCTTCGTTAGTAAGTTATTAAAAAATTAAATTGAAAAATTTCAAATCGTCATGGAAAAATTATTTTCGGCTGCGAGGGTCACTTACAATCATTTTTGGTGAATAGACATACCCACGAAATTCTACCCACTTTCGAGAAAAAAATTCAGATAGGTGCCTAAATTTTTCAACGAAAAAAAAAAATTTCAAATCGTTCTGAAAAAATTATTTTTAGTTAGGGGGGTTAATTCCAACCATTTTTTGTCATTACACATATCCTCGAAATCCTACCCACTTTCTAGAAAAAAATTCGAGAAGGTGTGAAATTTTTCGACGAAATTAAAATATTTCAAATCGTTCTGAAAAAAATATTGTTAGCTGTGGGGGTAAATTACAATCATTTTTGGTGAATAGACACACCCCCGAAATCTTGCGCATTTTCGAGAAAAAAATTCAGTACTGTCGGAACTTCAAACGTTAATAACTTTTTAACGAAGCCTCCATCAACAAATTGGTATTCTTGATTTTCGTGTTATTTTGGCCTCTAGAATCCCCTATTAAAATTTTTCCCAGGGGTGGTCGAACACCCTGTATTCATATAGTCGCATAATTGAATTGCACACGAATATTTTGAGCATACCGAGGAAACGTAATTTGCAAGCACATCGCGAAGAATGATCTCCGCCATCTTTGAGTCGATTCGTCGGTCCCTGTGGAAGGGAACGAGATGGAACGGGATTTGAAACGAAAAGTAATTTCGTTCCGAGTGCACGATAATAATGGTGCATTTCCGGGCGCGATAATTAAATTTGAATTGCGTGCGTCGCTATTGGCGGAGAACGATCATCCCGTTAAATAACGCGTCGCGCAACGTTATTATGTATTATGGACGACCGTTATTAATATTTCAATGAACTGATAATTCCAGAGATTGCACGGCGATCGAAAATAAAACGTTTCGCGCGAACGTTTGCGTTCTAATCAGGCCCCGCGATGAATTGCTTAATTTCGTCGAGTATCGATCCGACCGTTATCGCCGTACAGAATTGCAGAATTTCGAACGTCGTCGTCCACGGATCGCTATTATTATTAAGCTACTTAAACCTCATTGTTATCTCGATATGCCCCTTGCAACGGAACGCGGAGCAACGGATGATGCTTGAGCGAATAACGCCAAGGACTTCCGGAATTATTTTTTTATCGTAATTCGGCGATAAAGGAACCGTCGAGTACGCTCCGACAAAACTGTTATCCTTCGATCTTTCGACTCCGTCGGGCCCTAATGGCTCCTCAGTTTCCAACTAGTTCGCGGAATAGACAAATTATCCGCGCTCTTAACGACGACAGACAGAATGATCGATCGATGATCGGTGTCGCTTGACTACGCCTCGTAACGATATCAATTTGCCATCAATTTGCATGCAATCGAAGCAAGGCGTATTGGTTAAGGCGCCGCGGAGACGTGTCGCGCCAGGAAACTTGGAAACTCGTCGAGCCACGCGGAATAACACGCCACGAACGAATCGTCTTTTAACGGAATTTCCTCTGAAAATGGTTATTTATGGATACGGTTTCGAAAAGGCAATCATCTTGCACGGTCGAAGCAAACCGCAACAATGGTTGGACACGGAGGACCGCGACGACTGTCTTCTTCGGACGGGAATCCAACATGGACGCAAGAAGCGAACAGCTACTGCAGTCGTTGCTTAAATTTTCGAGATCCCAAAGAGACTTTGGAGAAGCATCCTTGACACGCAATCATATTGAAACGAGCTGCATATACCTTGAAGGCCGTCTCGATCGTTTAACACCGATTCCGTTTAACCCTCGGGCAGCTTTGGTGCCCCCGATCGATCAATTGGAGTCTTTTGCTGTCTAAAATGGAACGGAATGATCGAACAATTTAACCCAATGAGTGGACGATACCTACCAGCAAACCGCTTCACCTTTTGCGCCGAATCTATCATTCTTCCGCGAGGGTCAGTCAATTACGTCGATTTCGTTTCGACGCGATAGATCGTTCATCTAATCTGCAAGCTGAATAGCATTTAAATCGAGAAAGGTCTAAATTCGAGTCGATTCGGAGTGCTTGGAATCCCATCACTAGGAATGGCGTATTCGATGCAACTATGGAGGCGGGATAGCAGGTGGTTTCACGAGACACGAGGACCGTTCTGTCAACGTTTCTCGAGAACCACCGTCGAAGGTATCTTCGTCCGACTAGAATAAGTCGGATCGAGTCGAGAGGGTTAATCTTCGAAGGGTTGTTCCGATGCTCGAGGTATCGCGCGATCTCGAGACGGCGACCAACGAGATTCCCCCCGCTCGATGGCCTCTCGTTTCGACCAGGAATCCGTCGACGTCGGGAAACGCGTTGCATTTTGACGGTCGCGTGGGACCTGTCAGTGTAATTTTCGTAAAAAAATGCTGACACGGGACACGAGAGATCGGTTGCACGTCGCTCGCGGTGGTTTATCGATTCTTCCGTCATCGTTCGATGGTTAACCGCCGTTCACCGCTCCGAAAATCAGCGCGAAACGGCCGGGCAAACAACGATGTTGATTCCCCGGTTATTTACTTTCGCGGTTCAGCTTGTAACGTACATTTCTGCAGAAAGAATGCTCGTTGAAAAACAGAGGGAATTCGAATGTTTCATGTTTATCCAGAGGATGCAGCTAATATGTTTTATTTCGTTCAGTGTAACTGATAAAGGGGTAGATTTCTGGGTGACCATGGCGACTGTCGTCTCGTCCATCGACGTAGATGGAGCCTGGGACAACCTTTCGCCCTGTAACTCGTTGTTATCAGATAACTCGGTAGATTGGTCGAAGCGGCACGGTGCAAATCGATTTATCTCGCGAACGCGACACTCGCAACACGGTCCACGTTGACGGGTCGATTATAAATGAGCGTACGAGGCAGCCCCCTGGTTTTATTTACTGCTGCCCCAATGAACAGTTTTCCATGGAGCTTCAACTGTCAGGGCCAGACCAGTTTACGAAGACGACGTTTCCCCATTCGATTTATCCTCGTTCTTGATCTTTCGCCCCCGCGCGGAGGCTCGTCGACGAGCAAGGTCAGCTACCAGCAATTAAGACCAATTTTATTTGGATTCAACCCCCGGCAAAGCGATCGTTGGCGGACAGATCCGGAGGAAAATTATGGCGCGCGAGAAACGCTGGTCCGCACGAATAATTCATACGGAACGAAACGAGAATAAACGTGGCGTCTCGTGTTATAGGCGACCGGGGGGGGAGGGCGCAGGGGTAGGCAACGACGCCACCATTACTATCGGAAATTGAAACGGGTCGAATTTATTCGGCCACCCTCGCCTCGCCACTCGTACGTTCTCGTTTAACTTTTCGACCTTCTCTCCGGCGGTATGAAAATATTATCCTCGTTGTCGGAACACGACCTCGCGGCACGGAACATTTCGGGAACGTTCGGTTGAACCCTCGTACGAGACCACGACGGTCGTTTCCGGGTCCCTAATTATCGAGAAACATTTCGGAGATGTTACGTAAAATCGTCAGAGTTATTCAAAGAATATTAGAAGATCTGAATGTTGCAAACGAAGCACAAATTACGAACGATCTTGGATCACCGAGGAAAGGTTAATAATCGTGGATGTTCGTCTGAGATTTCTGAGACACGATGAGTACAGATTGAATGGAGATAATTCCATGTAAACGGCGAGAGATTTGTCGGTTGGCCTATTTTCAATTACCAAAATCTCGGTGCCTTCGCGGCGAAGTGTTCGATCTTTCGCCGCCGCGCGGCTCCGTCCGGGAGGTCCCTAGATCTCGTGGGGATCTTCCCTCCGGCACTTGGGTAATTTGCATACGATTAATCTTGATCAGCGTGCCACCCTCCGAGGCTCGTCTTCGTCGGCGCACCGACGGGAACCAGGTTAAATGGCGAGTACCTACCAGACCCATGATGGATCGTTACGTCTACGTATTCAGGTTACCGCAGGACGAGTTCACCTGCGAGAATCGATCTGATCAGAGATATATCCTACGGTTCCAGGAAGCAAGACGTAGCCGTCGAACGGAGAATGGCTTCCGCCGAAAGACGATCTATTTAAAATTCTCCTCTATTTTAAATCCGTCAAATGTCCTATCCAGACTGTCCTTAACGTTTCACGGTGAGATTTTACGTTGATTTCTAAATGACTGACGTCTTCCGTCGATCAAAGTTCCCCGCAGTGTTTCCCATCGATCGTCGCGAAACGGTTGACGGATCGAGATTTTCGCGCGTTTCTGGCAAAGAACGTCGACCGAAATTAGACGCGGTTGAAAACATGGACGAGCCGAAAGCGGATCGAGCCGGTTCGCGGATATCCCCCGTGGACGTTCGTCGCGCGGAAACCGCGAGATCGGATTTTCGCGAAGGGGAACCGAGTTCTGCCAAGTCACGCCCGTCGAACGATCCGCGATTAAAATTAATCGTTCATTATATCAGGGACGGTCCGTAAACAGTGGCCGAGATTGAATTAGACGCCGGCGATCTATTCCTGAGTGGTGTGATGGATCGTTGTGCCTACGCGTTGAGCTTACCTCGGGACACATTCGGCGGATTGATCTAATTAGACAGTCCTCCCCATCAGTCGGTGCAAGGACGGAGCATGGAAACTGATTGAATTGCTCTCCGCGGCTTTCTGCGGAAACCGACGATGCTGCACAATATTCGATCAGACGTGCTGCTCCGAAGGCGTGTTCTAATCAAGCAAAGCGGTTTACGCAGATACGCTTTGATCGTTAATATCCCGACGTATGTATGCGCGTTGATCAGAGTAACCCGAGTTCTCCAAGTTCATCGCTTACGCGTCGTCTCGTGTGGATTTTGCCAATATGGCGCGTCTGAAAATTCTACGACTCCTCTAATTCGTAACGCTTCCCTGCATTTTGTTCGCGTATCGTTCCAGGCGATAAATAAAATTACGTCGAGCAGACAGCGTCGATATTATTTCTTATCAACGCGACCGTAATCGATCCGTTAATTCGGTAACGGCACTTCGCGGTTTATACGGTGTATGCGTTTTATTTATCACGCGGAACGACCACGGGCACGGCGAACCTAAGCTCATTTAACTTGATTTTCTGTAAATTGGCTCCGGAATGGAATTAAAGTTAGCAAATCACCCGGGGGGTTTCCCCGACGGGAGCGATACGATCGAATCGCGAGATAATCGCGACTATCGATCCCTAGTTCGAGAGTTGACGCTTCGACTGCCTTCGAATCTTAACAAAATTAATTCTCGAACTTGGACGTTGAGTAGTTCCCGCGCTCGCCAGCAGAGGGCTCCAGACGTACCTCTCTCGCAAGTACTCATTTTAACGCAAAGAAAACTTAATTACTTCGAGAAATGACCGTGATTCGCCCAGTGTTCGGTGGGAATCGGCCTTTAGGCGCGCGCGAGTCTTATTTTCATCGTTCAGGCCCGCGATATCGTTATCTGGGAACAACTCTCGCGGAGCGTCCGCGAATTTGTAGTAGGCGTTGGAACAGGGAATCCGCAGATTCTCGATAACGGAATTCTCCGCGAGCCCGAGCAATTATCCGTTCGAGAGCACGTTATCGCGTGGTCCGATAAACTTCAGCGAAATGTGTGTCGCGTAAGTGGGTTAAGTGGGACGGTCGAGAGTCGCTGAACGAAGGGGGGAAGGCAAAAGTGTCCTGGTAACCGTCGTGGACGTGACTTATTCAAAAGGTTACCGCGTCGTTTCCACGATCCTGGACGAGTGAATAACCGTAACAACGGATAAATTACTGGCGCGTTGCAAAATGCACGAAACGCCGCGCGTATTCTCGTCTCGTCGTGCTTCGCGTCTTTCGGCGCCGTTGAATATTTCATCGCGATAACAGCGCGCGGATTAACGATTCTTTCTTTCGGGTTCCACCATTTTTTTTTCTTTTATTTTGTCCGCGTTATCTGAAATCAGCTCGCGGCGGTGAAACAATTTTGCAGCGACGAGCGTCGCGCGCGGACGCGTTCGTAACGCGGGGCATCGAATTTTAAACGACGATTCGACGATCGACGATCGACGATCCCCGGAGGCGCGTCGTTCGAACGAAGGTCGTCGCGCGCCTAATCGAAATTGGACGACGCTGTTCCGCGGAAACGGCACAAAGCCGCAATTTTCGCCAAGTTCCATCGTCGACGATCGGGAAAACAAAGCGTCGTTGCGTAAGCGGCGGACGAAGTTGCAAGGGACTTTTACGTAAGTATCGTTTCCAAGAGTCTGTCGAGGCTACGTAAACGCCATTGCAAAATGCTTGTTGATTCCGTGCCGCGGCGCGGAAGGTTAATAGCGATTTAATCGTAGCGTTTTCTGCAAACTTAACGCGATCTCGGTTTCCGGAAACTTCAAAATGCTCGACTGTTTCGTGTAATTTAACTCCGATGACTTCTTCGTAAATTATACTATTATTAGACCTCAGAGACATTACGCAAACGGAAATAAGGCGAGCAAGATGAAAATCTAAAAGGGAACTGTCGACTAAATTGTAGGCTAATATAATAATCGGTGGCGCGTTTGAAAGTGAAGGAAATCGTGAATTTCGGGGAGAGTGGGGGGAGAGTTGCAACATTGCGGAGAAAAATAGGAAAACGAAACCTGCGATTCGAAAGTGCGAGGTGTCCGGTAACCGGCGAACAGTCCTCGAGGGAATTCATTTTGAAATGTACTGTAGCACGATTTGATCGACGTATCTGGTTATTTCTATTTGTGTTGTTAAACGTCTATTGTGGCACGTTATTATCTGTTTTTTTGTTGATCGTACAGTCTTCTAAACCGGTTAGAGCCAGATGGAACTTCTAACACGAGAGTAAATAACGACTAATGGACAGTCATTACTTGGACAAGTATTTGATCGAACTCGAACGTCAGTGCAAATATTATTTAAAAAATAAGATTTGCACGAAGAAGCTGTATTTAATGTCGATTCGTTACCGGACACCCTGTATGCGATCGTCTTAATCGCGAAACAATTTTTTTTTTCTCTGCCAGCATGCACGCTGATCGCGTAAATAGAATTATCTAATTGAGCGAGAACGAAGATCGTAAACAGCCGAATTGAATTCGTTTACATATCGCGTCGCGCGGGAATTTTCGACAGAATTCCATTTTTTTCCGGGAACGAGGTAATGGCCGTAACACGCCTCCAGGAATCGATTATTTCCGGAATTGCCTGGCAATAAAGCGTGCGCTCCACATTCCCCCGGAATGGATCATTCAATCGACTCCCTCATTCATTAATTTCCCTCGCGAAGATAGTTTTGCTAGCGAGTATGCGTTCGCTCTCCGGTGTTATCGGCGTCCTTTATTGATGTAAAAAACGAAATTACGTAATCGCGTGGAAATTTTATCGTTGCCTCGACCCCGCTTCCCGCTTATCGCCAATCTTAACAGTTTCATAACGAAACGTTCGCTGCGGCAATTCCGTGCGAATATCGCTCCCGATCGAGCCTCCGTTCGTTATTTATTTCCGCGATGATCGATTCGTCATTCGTGCATCCTCTGACTCACAGTGAAATTCTTTCTCGCGACGAGTCCGATTCATCATTATTCATCCTTAACGGGACCAGCCCTTTAAATACATCGAAATTCAAGCACGGTGCACAGATGGACGACAAATAAAGAAACGGCGCGACACGATTGATCGTAGCTTGCGTTATTCCGTGTGTGCTCCAAATTATTAGAACTTGAGACCACTGAACGGATGATAATGCTTGAGAGTTTTTGTCTATGGCTAAGGCTAGCTGCACTGTTTTTGTTTTCTTCGCGGGCAATACCCAGATAAAACGAAAATAACAATAATAACGTCTTTATTACATCAGAAAGAAGAATGTACATAAACACGTACAGTGTGGTGTAAGGGGGAAGTTCAGCTGTGCTGTTATTGAGCCCAACATCAAATAAAAAGAGAAATTTATCGTTCCATTATATAACCAGCGATAAGCGATTTAAGAGTTTTGCTTGTAAAACTTCAAGCAAGTCAAGCGTATAAAAGTCTCGAGTCCCTCGAAGACTCATAGTTTCGAGAAACCTGACAATGAAGCTTCGTGCATCTGAAATGCATTCAATTTCAACGTGACTTTTAAATGTCTCGTCAGAGCGATTTGCAAATGTTATGCAAATGTGGAAAATAAAAGAATATAAAGACACAAACGCAAATTATCGTACGCTTTTCCACGACTACGTTTGACACGTATTGACAATATTCCATGCAGAATATTTAATATACCGTAAGTTACGGATACTCGTTTACAAATGCGAATAAATAAACGAATTATAAAATAAATACATTGTGAAATAAACGGATGAATCGTAATAAACATTAAAATAAACACACTCTTCGTTAAAATACTCGATGGGATTCAATAATTTTCATTAAAACATATTACAATACATAATATCGTTACCTTGCAATTTGAAACAGTTATTTGCGGAGCCGTTTCAACATACAATATTCTTCGGCAAAAGGTTAAACGTAACAGTGCGAAAGCGTACGATAAATTCCATCCGAACTCTGAACGCTCGTGTGGAAGGGCCCTTACATTCCACGATTTTCTACGCGTGCACGACTTTTGCAAATCGCGAACCAGTTTAGAGTCCCAACGACGTTCGAGCCATCGACTGTCTAGCATTTGATCGAAGCTCTCGAGACAAATCGCCGATCTTTTAGCTTGTTTTCAAAGTCCTCGAGCCTCGATGGAAGATAGTCGGTGATCGATCGCGATCGATTCGCGGCGCATGGCGATCCCCGACGATCGATTCGCGAACAACAAAGAGATTTCGAAGGTCTTTGTCGCGTTGTCGAGCGTGTACGCGACAATTCGCCGGGATCGGAAACCGGCGCTTCCGAGGCGAGCACACCGGCGCGCAGACTATAGACACGCGCGTGCACACAATGCACACACACACTTGCACACGCACAGACACACAGACCCGTGTACGAGGCACGCAACATGGCAACCGTGGCAGGACGTAGACGATGGTTATACGTAGAAGTTCCAGTGGCAGGGGGTCAGTGTAAAACGGCCTTCTGTCCGCAACGTGTCGAACCTTGTTGACTACAGTCGAGTCACATTTTCCGCAGTGTCACTCCGGATCGTTTACAATCACGTTTCGCGGCGACCCGAACCGAGGAGAGGATCGTTTCCGTCGTCGATCCGTCTGCGCGACGGTAGATCACCGCTCGCACCGGGTTCATCGCCGATAAACTCGCCGATTCCCCTGGACACAAAGGTAAATCGATCCGTTCTCGATCGCGATTTTCACCGTTTCGATTTCCTTTCTCCCGATCACCGACGACGCTCGTTCCCGGTCCCGTTACGATCGACCCGGGAGCAGAAATTTTTCGAGCAGCTCGATCCTCGAAAACGTCTCATCGACCTCGCGACTCTTTCGCGTGTGTGTTCGAGCGTGTGTGACGGAATTGGGCGATCTGTGGTAGCTTCTAGAAACACGCCGCGTCGAGTCGTTTGCCTCGACGAGTCGGATACGGCCAGCGAAAGTATTTGCACTGTGTGCGATTCGGAACAGCGAATTATACTTTCTACGGTTCCAATACGATATTTCCAACTTCCCCAGATCAGATCTTTCACGTGTCGTTACTCGATGCACGGTGGAAAAATTAATTTCGTATTTAACTGGGTCCGATCGTGTCCTCTGCGAGATGTTATTTATAGGGAAGGCGGAATTTTTCCACAGTCTCGAGTGTTTACTATTGTTAGAGTTACATCGAATCGCGTGTTCCACTATTTTCGTCCGCCACTCTAGTCTGTAAAAGTGTCACGGTGAGCCCCGTGAATGGAATACGTTTAAAGATGCATGAGGATCTCGGAATCGCGAGTAGTATAATTATAGGTGACGAAGTTTCGATAAAATTCTAGGAGCCACCTAAGTGCAGTCCTCTAACGAATTCCTCTCGATCGTGTTCCGAGTGGGATTCAGCGGATTTATACAATCGATTATGCTTATGCATATGTATTACTTGGAAAGCAGAAATATTTTCGCGTAGGTTACCCTTTCAAACACGTTCAAGAAATAATCTTCGATTCTGAATCACTTTTTGTGATTTCTCAATATAAAACATTCATTAATTATAACTAATACATCCTGATTAGATCGAGTAACCTTTAAAGCGGTTGATCGTTCATTTATAGCGAAAGAAACTGGAAAGTTTGCATCGTGTTTTGAATAACAAGTTTCTAAACTTACATCTTAGCCTTCTCCTTGATCTTTTGCATATATCAGGAACGAAATCCTTGCATATAATCGAGCACTACTGCACATACAAAACCCAACGTAAAAATATCTTAATTTCCTCTCATTAAATATCAGAAAACGGTTAGATATCTGTTAGTTTGAGCGAGGAAACGGTTGTTTCCTCGAATTCTTTGACCCTTGCTACGTCACAACTCGTTTAATCCCGTGTTTACGTTTCCATCTGTATTAAATACTTCGAGAGGGTCGACGTTTAGGCATGTACGAAACCAGTCGAACCAGCCACGAGGAAAGCACGAGCAGGTAATTGTCGGCCATTGGCTGTGTGTACGCTACGTTTCGTCGAATCGGGTTTGACCTGTCGGGCCAGGTAACACCAGGTGTCACGAGAGGATTTTCAGTCGTGCTCGAGCCTTCAAGATACTTTCGTGCACGCGATGTTGGTTGCAAGGAATGGTTCGATTTTCGTGCTTCCGGGTGCTTGGAACGAACACGAGAGCTTCCGTTTTGAATCTTGCGCGCCTCGCTTTACCTGGCCTTCGCCATTTGTTTGCAAGACCGTCGATTGTTTAAACGCATCGTTCGAATTGGGACTTCGAAACAGCGTCGAATACGACGAAGTGAATTATATGTGGTAATATTTAATATTTAGATCAAATTTTTCGATTATACGTAGTAATTACGATTGCTATTTGGTGAATGTATTTATGATTGTTGAGAGAGGCTCCCCTTTGTTGGTACGTGGAGCAATAAATTATTTATACATACAAAGCAGGATGTGGAACTGCGAGCACGATAGCGTGTATGAATTATGTAGTGATACAAAGTCATTATAAGCTGGATTTATTATAAGTTTAACGCGTCAGTTTTGAGGTTTAATGCGAGTTCTTTCTGACTTTTAATGTCGACCATTTTAAAACGTTTTGAGTGACTAATGTTTCCCTATCCGAAGTTTCGACATTTTCCTGGTTCATAATAGGGTTGCCACGATAACTTTATCTTCCTTTCGAAATGTTCCTGTCACGAGTGATGTCACCATACCAATTTCCACATACACGATCAATCATGGTTGCAGTTCCGTTTCCTGCACTGTGGAGAACGTATATAGCATGAGTTTTTATCGTTCTTGACGTTCCCATATCTGTATTCTAAGTTTCTAATAATAACTATACGTTTTACTTTGTCATGAACCTATCAACACCACGTTTTTTTGTTCTACGATCAATTTAAAAAATTGTATACTGCATCGTTACAGTCCTCCACCTCTCAACTATTTAATTACAATCTCCAGATGCATACTGTTTAATTTGAATTTGAATATTCGAACCCTCCATATTTTACCATTATCTTTGAAAAGATCTTCACCAGGATGCTCGATTCAGAGGTTTCTCTAGCGAGCGCGCGAAACCTTGTATCCGATACGATAGCTTCAAAGTCCGTGGACCTTGGTCTTTATACATGCATACGTGAAAAGCGAGTTGCCTATTAGTCGCGATTACACTGGGAAATCGCGTGGAAAAAGAATATAGAAAGTCACGTGAGTTTTAGGCCAAACGCTTATTCATTCGACTATCTTCGGTTCGCAAGTATTTTGCTCTATCGTATAGGTCATCTGCAATCAACGAACACGATAGAATATTTATTTTCTTTAAAAAAATATAAGGTCGTTTTCATCGTACAAGTTCGTATTTAGTTCAGAGACATCGTTAGTCCTGTCACGGTAGGAAACAAGTGTCAGTGATTCGCTATAATTCTATTCGTCTCACGGTTTCAGGAGCCACGCGTATATCGTCGAAAGATATTTTTCTTGGCGAGCACTTAATGTATCTTTATCAAAAGGCATTATATCGCGTCCCCACTCCCGGTCGGATCTTTAGCTACACAGTGGTTATTTCAAGGCCTAGGCAGCATGACGTCAGGTCATCTGCTATCGGCCAACTGCCATGTTCTCGGTACACTCTCGTTCCTAAGAGAACGTCTATTTACACGCGTTTGAACTTGCCGTCGATTCGAGATAACTCAAGTCCCAGATCCGATCAGATAAAATACGTCTGCAAGCAGAAGGTTCGCGTGAAAGCGACGAGCACCTTCGCGTGGAATGAAATATTTCGAGATCCAGATTCGATCTGCGATTAAGTTACCCTGACCCAACGTTTTCGGTTACTACCAGTCTTCTTGTTTGGCCAATTCGATTCCTTTGCGTGTTTTGGAGCACTGGTTCCGTGGTAGAACTCCGAACAGAGCATGTTACAGTGGGTCACGGAAGAATTCGATCCAGGGAAGTCTCTGGGCGTTTAGAGGCCCTGGGCGACGATCAAAAGAGATTTACCATATAGTATTATAAAATAATTAAAATTGAAAGAGTCATAGAAGAGTTTTTAAATGATAGTAATATGAAAAAGAGAAAACGTATAGAGAAGCTTTTTAAAAACTTTCCCTCGGACGGTGATGCATGGTGGCGACTCGATAGTGGCGCGGGAGGGCGAATCTCGGGGTTATTAATGGGATTGTGAGTGAATATAAATATTTATATGTTTCGAACGAAAGTTTAGAACAAAATTCGAAAAAATTAACTCGTTCGCTACGGTGGTGCTCGTACATCAACAAACGGCGATCCGCCGACTGGTATACGAGGGCAGAATGTTTTTTGTTTAAGAATTATTTGAAGGTTGTGACGAAAACAGCGTAATTTAAAATCGAACGAATCGACGAGCTCGAAAGTCGTGTTTCTGTATCTCGTTCGGTGTCCGATGACGCATACTCGTCTGTGCAACGTGTTATTAATAATCTGCATTTCCATTAGCAATAGAACGAATTCAATAACTAAACGTGCACGACGAAATTTTCCACGTTTTAAATGATATGCAATCATTATCAGGAGATAATGAAACGAGAGTGAAATAATGCTCAGATTTATAGAGTAAATTATCAGAAAGTATTAAAAAATAATCAGATATTAAAATGGTTCAGACGCGAGCGATAACGTTGACGATATCTCGAGTTTCGTTGTTTTTGACGAGCATTAGAACATATTTTTGAAATAATTTAAATACAATTAACGATCCCAATGACTGGTAGCGTTGGATAAATAATAATTCCGATGAAATAATTTTTAAAATGGCCCCCGTTGGGGAATCACTGTAGCTCTAAGTGGTTGATGGGAGAAATGGCGCGCAAGTTGTCGCGAAATTACCGTCGGTACAGGGGGGCACGTAAACGAATCCGAATTACCTGTTCTCGTCCGGGTCGTAACGCATGGGCGTCATCTATCTGTTCATTGTCATTCCTGGCGGATGAATGGCCGCGATATTTTCCTCGCGAAACCGTTCCCGCGTATCCCGCGAAGCGTCGTTTTACGGGGAAACGTGTACCGCATGGGAACAGGCTTTCTATGTAGTCGCCAGCGGCGTGGATGGGTTTATTCGACGCTCGAGGAGTCCGTTCGACGCGCACCGGGGACCATTTTGATCGATCGAAAAACAAACGTGTCCGTATTCGCGTTCGTGTTCGCGCGACCTGCAAAAACCAGAAGAGAGAGTGTCTCGCAAGCCTATTTAGTTCATCGGAAAGTTCCGCGGAGGCGTGTTGCTCGAATACGAATCGCTTGTAGCATACCTATTATCCCTCGGGGCTAATTCGCCGCTATTATCGTGTTCGTAGGATCGAAAAATCGGATCATACGTGTCCCCAGATCCTCGCTGTGCATCGAAATGCATTACGATCGAACGGAACTCGACAGGCGAGAAAAAAATGCTTCCTGGTACGACCTGTTCACATTCACCATACGTTCAACCGGTTCTATTCAGATCGCTCGAGTATCAGATCAATTGATTAGCAACCGATTGTACGGATAGCAGTCGAGAGCATGGATAATGCGGTTACGGTTAACCGAATCCTCGCGCGTTACCGTTAACTGACAACGAGCAACGCCATGTAATCGATTAGAATGATTTTTCCACGCTGGAACTTGCGATAGAAAAGCAAGTTTCTATGTAAACAAACGGCTTAGTTTCCTGAAGCGTATAATCGCTTTTATCGCCATTTAAGCTTTCGTTCTTACGTTCCTCGAGTTGACCATTATTTATACCGAGAAATGTTTTAATCGATACGTATGTATTTACGAGAATATTGTTCCGCTGAAACAATTATTATCTTCCAGCAAAATAGGATTAAATATCCCGACGCGTTGGTGCCCGATAATTTTCTCGTGCACATTTTAATGGTCCTTTTTATTCGGAGGGTTGGAGAAGGTTTTTGCAAACCGCTGGGTCGATCGTGCGATATTAAAATGTCCGATCTTGGAGGGTTCGAGTTCAGTCGCGTGAAAAATTTGATTAAAAAAGAAAAAAAAAAAAAAAATGCAAGAACGATAACCGTGGAATAGAGTGGTCCGATGGCGTGCGTTGGTTAATAAAATTATAAACGCGCCGATATTCCATCGAGCGTACCATCGACATCGGAATTATGTATATAGAATCGAACGGCCTCCGCCGCAATATTTTGCGCGATAATGAAATTTGTTCCCCGGGCAGCGTGCATTCCGAGCGATTCATTTTACGCGAAATTTATGTATATCCCGTGTTTCGGTGGCGATGCATCATTTCACCCCCCGTGACAACTAATTAAGCAGCCTTTCCCGCTGAAAATACACGACGATCGTCGCGCTTTAGTCTCGCTTTTACCGAACGCGATCGTCCGTTTAATTTGATTTTAAAAACATGCAACGTTTCGAAAGGAATAAATTAACGGTAGCGCCGGTATCGAGATTAGGTACATTCCTCTTCTCCAAAACCTGTAGGAGATGGAAAATACCGACGACTTTGGTCGTCGCGTTATCAAACGGAATTAATTCGGGACAAATAGCTGATAATTCTTTTATTGTTTCCTAAGGCACCTTGGTGTCGGCGAATATACGTTTTCGAAAATCCGGTAACGTGAAACAGCGAGTTATAAATATGCAATTATTTCTAGACCTATTCTTAGCTTGTATAGTGGTTCTTTGCGGAGTTAGGATGTTAGCTACGCTCGTAAACTAGCTTTAGCCATCGGTCTTACTCTAGTTTATAAAACAAAAGTGTACGAATGGCTTTGAAACTCACGGTAACCATCCAAGTTTTTTTAGAGATGTCACGTACAGTCGACAAGTTCAGATTTATCAGTTTGGTGGTCTATTTGAAAGTCAAATGCTGCATCTATCGCGCAGTAGACTCGTCGTGCATCGTTCTATTTGTGTTTGAAATATATCAGCGAACGACTCTTTTAGAAATGCAGTGTTCGCGCGGTTCAAAGAGAACCGTGAAAGAAAAACGCGATTTTAAATGTAACGAAACACCGTGCATAAAACGGCAGGAGAGGAGGAATTTGTTCATAAAAATGCATATGCTTTTAAAGCGCGAGACAAGTGGAGGCAGTCCTTTGTCTGCACTTGGTACCACTCGGTGGCACAATAAGTAAAGTAGATAGCGATGCAAAGCAGCCTATCCCGAAAGATGAGAGGTCGCGAGGGCGTTCAGGACGTTTCGGGAGTATGCTCTTCAATTTTCGATGGCCACCAAGAGCTTTCGACGTCCAGTGGCGAAACCACTTCGCAGGCGTCTCTCCCTTTGTCTATCCCCCTAGACTCCATTTCCAGACAATTCTTGGATCGTTGTTTCCTTGGCTAGATACTCGGTGATACGTAAAACTCGTCCACATTTCGAATCAAACACTGTTCCTCGGAGAATTATCTAATTTTTCGGAATTGATACAGACGAACAGCTTCGATATAATTGTTTTTTTATAACTCGAGCACCCAAGTTAGCGGCGGACTGTAGATGGAACCGGGTCGCAGCGATGATCTCATTTCAACTCATTTCAAGTTACCTCGGTGCAGGTTGGTTATGCAGTCCGGGTTTATAGACTTGTTAATGGCGGAATTTGTGTCCCCTCTGTTTTAATGCCGATAAATATTAATGCCATCGTCTTGCGAAAGCACGTATACAGAAATAAAAATAAAATGAAATAGCAGTATCCATGAAAATGTAGTCTAATGCCCCGTTTCTAATAATAATAAAATTTCGAGGTGAAAGAACGAAAATCCCGTAGCGGTGGGAGCTAATAGGGGCGGTTTATCGCGTAGATAAGAAGCGGAGCAGTATGGTTGATTTTTTGTCGGCGAAACGAGGACATTTTTTCACCTGTTAACGACGCGTTAACCCGGCTCGGGGTCGATAACGATCCTCCTCGATCATACGCACGGGCGGCGTAACGGCGGAGAATTCGGTACGTTCCGGGGTGAAAAATACAAACGGCGGCGAACGCGTGGTATGCATATCGGTACACATTACTTCGCCCAGAGCCGGGTGCGTTGAACAACGTCGGCTGATTTCTGCCCCCCGAGGAGTCGTATCGATTCGATGACGCATCCGTGACTCTCGAGAACCGTATCGATTTTACGGGGCGGTCGCAACCGCGGACATTTCGATAAGCGCCTTTCCCAAAAGGTGGCATCAATTACCGTTGGACTAAACGGGTGTTAAAACGACGAGGCCAAACGACACGTGTCGCTCGTCGCTCGATCTCTCTATTTTCGTCGAATCCGATCTCTACCGATCTCTGGAGACCTTTTCAAAACTTTCATTTTATCACGCTACTAACCCTTTGTAGAATTATTGAATCGAACGGGAGCTCGATGGAATCAAAGTCTACCATTTCAAAACTGTTATCCAGTTTTTTTAATATAATAATATCATGCAACTTTTCTGTAGATCGATCCGATAGTCCTAAAAGCGTCCTGCCACGAAGCCTACTACACGTGGAAGGTCAATCTCTATAATTTGGGCTTCGTGTATACAGGGTGTTCGGCCAATCCTGGGAAAAATTTTAATGGGGGATTCTAGAGACCAAAATAAGACGAAAATCAAGAATACCAATTTGTTGATGGAGGCTTCGTTAAACAGTTATTAACGTTTAAAGTTCCGACCGTATTGAATTTTTTTCTCAAAAATGCGCAAGATTTTGGGGGTATGTATAATGACAAAAAATGGTTGGAATTAACCCCCCTAGCTAGAAATAATTTTTTTAGAACAATTAAAAATTTTTTTTTTCGTCGAAAAATTTAGGCACCTACTACTCCCTGTCGATTTTTCTTAAAAATTCGTTTTTCATTTTTGATAATTTTATTTGACGTCCTACAGAAAAGTTGTCTAATACTTTTTTGTAGGTCCCCCTGAGCTCTACCTCAGAAAAATGTTTCATTGAAATATATTCACTATCGTAGGAGTTATGGCTGTTTGAAAATTGGACCATTTTTATGGGGTTTTTCTTTTTTTGCGGGGTCAAGGATCAACTTTTCGAATATTTTTATATTTGCTACATATTCTACACTAAAATACGCGTCGTTTGGCTTTTTGAACATTAAAATCGTCCAATCCATTCAGAAGTTATGACGTTTTAAAGATTCGCATGAAAATTCGGGCAGACATTTCTGGCCAGAAATTAGATTTTCGGTAAGGAATTTTTTTCTCGAAACTGAGTAGGATTTCGGGGGTATGTCTGTTGACCAAAAATGCTTGTAATTGACCCCCGCAACCGAAAATAATTTTTCCAGAACGATTTGAAATTTTTGAATTTAATTGCTAATAACTTTTTAATGAAGCCTCCATCGACAAATTGGTATTCTTGATTTTCGTCTTATTTTGGCCTCTAGAATCCTCTATTAAAATTTTTCCCAGGGGTGGCCGAACACCCTGTATATGTTCGTGCTGCGACCAGAAAACAAGCGGAGAATATCCTGGCGGTTTAGTCGACTCGGTGCTTTCGAACGATTCGTTTCTTGCCTTGAATTTGCACGGTTTATCGATCCTGTTCGCCATCGTTAAATGCATTGCGTTTCCAGGTGTGCACGCGCGTCGCGCGTATTCGAAGTTCGCGGAACAGTTTGCTTTATTCGCGCGAATAGTTAACAATAATATTCGCCCCGTAATAATACGGTTTCTGTCGCGACGCAGCGCGTTCGTCTTCGCGTTTCATTTCGAGTTTCAGCAACGTCGGTCCTTTTTAACGCAAACTGCAATGTTTGCGAAACGTCGTTCGCGTACAGATCTTAAAATTCCGGTCGTTTGACATCGCGGGAAGTCTGAAGCTTAAACCCACGCATCGGAGTTGGGCAATTTGATTTCCAAAAAACGTACAAAAGCACATCAACGAAGAGTAAAACGTTCCATATCACAGAGATTAATTGAAACGATTAACGTTTGCATTTCTGCAGCATTTAATCGGTGGAAATAAATAGTTTCGATATCATTTCACTCGAATATAATTATTATAATTACGAAATACCAAGATATACCGGTAATCGGATTCCCCAAAATTCGCACTGCAGCAATAATTGGATGCAGGCTGACCTATTTGTCGGGAACAATAAAATCGAATAAAGGCCAAATAATAATGGTTCATTCTTGCGTTTCTAACAAGTGAATAATCATCTCGTTTAACGCATCGATTTCTCAACAATATTTTTCTCAAATTTCCCTCGTTAGCCAACAACTACGCAACCAATTAGATTTGTCGACAATTCGCGATCTTTGCACAGTAGTTCGCTCGAAAATGCAACTTGCATCGTGTCTGTCTTATAAACTGCGCGCTGCGCATTTACGCTAAAGTTCGTTCGAGCATAGTTTCCCGAGCTAGTGTGCCGTTTCATAATTTCGCGGAAGACTCGCAACAAGTTCGCGGAACGCTCATGTTCAGAGGAACGTCGATTAAGGGCCATCGTTTCAAGGAGTATTATCGCGAACGTGGCTGCAACACCTTAGCGATATTGATAGCTGCAATTAGGAGCGAAATTCAAACGCTAACTATGGCTCGTTCGTTCTGATACTCGGAGTCGAGAAGAGACATTTCACACTTTTCTTCCCCTAATTCGAAAAGATGAGAGATCCTTCCTGAAGAAAAACATATTCGTGATCTTTGGATCGAGAGATTGCAGGCCATTCGTTTACGTACTCTTCCTCGTAACAATTTCAATATGTCTTCTCTATCAGTTGGTAGTTTCTTATGTGAAAAATAAATAAACGAAACGGTGAACGCGTCTCTGTTGGGGCTGCAGTGGTCGCGTGTTTGGATCAATCGCGTTGCAACGAAAGCTTCGATTGGTGTGCATGCACCTTTAAGCACACAGCCCGGAGATACACGATCGATCGCAGCCGAGGTCGACGTACTCGCGTTAACTCGAACTTTCATGGAATTTATTGTCCTGTTCTTAGAGGGAACGATCCGCTCGTGTGTTGGATCAGAACCGCGAGTTTCGTCGTGGTAGCCGTTCCGTGGTCGCGCGCTCGGTCGATCGAACGGCAAGGAAGGTCAAGTAGCGGTACAATTTATTATGAAATGATATGATAACGAGCCAGGAAGCCAGTTACAGTTTGTCGTTGCTCGATAATAATTGTCCGCGACCCGAAATTTCGACGACGACTTCACGAAATCGGTGCTGTGGACATTTCGCTTGCCTCCTCGGAGTCTTCGACGTTGCTGTTCTAACCGGAAGTGTGTTGTTGCTTCATCGTTGCACAATCAATTCAGTTTTTTCATTCTAGTAATGCGTGTAAACATTCGGATAAGATTAACGCTGATTGCAACGAGTCTTTTTCTAGATTGTTGATTAGCTTTCATTGTGCACTCGTGAAGGTACTTGGAAATATTGCGTGATAATCGAGTGCTTCGGTTCTTAGTATTTCAATTGGAAAATTATTGGTTCTCCTTCTGTTTTCGATGCAATTTGTGATTCCGCGAAGACGTTATTTTCGAAAGAAAATAATCCAGACTCCCGAGAACTCCAAAATCTCGCGTAACAAAATTAATTCCGGAAGTTTCGGAGCCTCGAAAGACAGAGAGTCGCGTTTCCTCGGAGCAATCTTCTCGATCGCGACGTATTTTCGAAAGATAAGAGTCCCAAATACTCGACGGTGCGATTAAAAGAAGAGGGGCAAAGTTCTGATTAAAAACGGGTGGTTCCGTCTCGTTAGGAGGCTAAATGGTCCCCGATAGAGGCGAGTGTTTGAAAATTCCAGTTCCACGGGCTCCGGTTTCCCCCAAAAAGAAGGTCTTCGCGGAGCTCTTTGAAAGATTCTCGATGTCTAGACGCACCTCCATCGTGTATTTCAGCGGCCCGAGGCACCGTCGGAGTTCCTCCACGCTCGTAGGAAAAACAGAAATTCGCTCGAGCTGGTGCACCAAAACTCCATTTCCTTTTTTCTTCGTTCCTGTCGCCCGTCGCGCTAGGGAAAGTTTCGAACACAGCCTCGAGGTGGCAAGCAACGGGATTTCGCATGATTGATACCGACAATCGCGTCGCGACGCCGCGAATATGACCCACCTCGAATAAAATTTGCGAACAACGCCTTGGGAAGACGTTCAAAATTTTAAATTTATTTCAAATTTTCAAACCTTAAAGAAAACACTTGATTTTCGATCGAGACCTTTAAAATCAGTTTCAATTAATTTATAGCGACTACCAGCACCGTCCAGAAAGGGTCAATTGGGGTTTCGGGTTCTAAACGTTTCGTAATGGATTCGTTTCCAACGAAAAATATGTACATGGGGAAGCGTTAATCAGTCGGTGATCTTTAAATTGAGCAAAGTCACGTTCCTACGTTTGAGAACGCATTCGCGGCACTTAACGCCTCGCGTCCCGAGCGTCAGAACGCGGGTGTCACGTTTTGGAGATTGGAAGTTTACGTTCGCGATGATAAATATTGCGTAAAAGCAATATTTCGCGTATTACGGTTTATTGATACTGGAATTCTTCTGTTTATGTAGGTTTTCGAGCTCGTTAATGGCTACCAGGGTCAGCAGCTAGAGGCCGTTTAGCGAAGTTTCAAGCTGCTAGCGTGATAACACAGCCCGTACCCGATGAGTGTGAGTACGAATCGACCGTTATGCGCCAGTTTTCGCCTCGGAATTTTCTGATGTACCAGTTTCGCGTTGACAGTTCGCTAGGACCTGGCAGCGTTTTTAATCTGAAAGTTTCGGTTGTTCGCGACGTTTATGCACGCTGCGATCGGTTTGTTCCCGTTTGTCGGAAAAACGCGATCGATTCTTGGATCGTAACGCGCCACGTGCGCGCGTCATCTCGCGAGCCGAGTCTCCGGATCGAATTAAAGCGGTTCGTCGAATTAAGTCCAATAAAACGCCCTGCTAGGTTCTGCGTCCGAGGCGCGCTCATTTAGCCTCGGTTAAATGATCGGATTCAGAGACGCCGCGCGGCTCGCATAAACGGCACATAAATTAATTAGAACGACCGTAACGATTCCCGAGCGATTACGTCAGACGACGGCAGCGTCGAACGTTTCGAAATAAAAAAACGGATTAAACCGATGTTTCAAACAGGTTAGATCGACGAGCGGCCACATGGTGAAGCA
The DNA here is from genome assembly GCF_051014445.1 of Colletes latitarsis. Taxonomy (NCBI): domain Eukaryota; kingdom Metazoa; phylum Arthropoda; class Insecta; order Hymenoptera; family Colletidae; genus Colletes; species Colletes latitarsis. The sequence continues at coordinate 40,149,784 of NC_135137.1, read as the reverse complement.
GAGGAGGTTCATTGGAAACACCAACAACAAGATGATCAATATACGAGAATACTTATAGACGGTTTAGGGAAAAGGAATATTCCGTTGAAGGGAGTTTCGAGAGTCGAGGAATTCTGCGAAGCTTTGTTGCGCGAAGCGTCTTCGTCGCAGCGATCGTTAAACGAACGATTCACGGGGATCGATTACAGAGGACGACTGGCCGAGCTATGGTCAGTTCGCGAACCGATCTCCTCTTTCACGTAGACCACGAGGGATGTTCGATTTCCACGCGCAGGTGAGTCTCACGCTCGACGATGTTCGTACGGTTCGTTTCACGTCGTCGATCTTTCAGATTCGATGTGTCCAGAGTTCGTTCCAGGCCCGATCTTAGAGAGCTTTTGACGGAAGGGTGTTGAGAACAGGGACGTCTGCTCCGCGCGGGAGATGCGTATTCTTTGCAATACGGCCAGAGATTAATCGATGCAGCTTTGAGCTCGCGCGTCGAGAGCCAGCGAGACCGCACTTCGACGGACAGGTACATCCAGCAAGAGACTTTCTAAACTGCACGACGGAGACGTTGAGAAAGAGGGATTGGATTTTTCTCGATTCCTCGCGGCACGTAATCGCTAATCGCGGTGAAAGCAGTCGCTGCCCGACCGATTATGGTTACGACAATCGTCCTCGCGCGATCGCCGCGGCGCCATCGTCAATTTACAAACGCTCGTTTCCGCGTGTACTTTTACGGGGGTGTCGATTATTCGTCTCCGTTGCGGAAGTGACAAGTCTCTGCTTTTTTTCTAACTGTTTTGGTTAATAATACGTAGGGATCTATATAACGGGCACAGAGTTAGTCTTTGAAGAAGATTTGTTGGGTGTTTTCTAGGTAGGTTGAATCTTGTATACATTACTAATAACGAGAAACGTTAGAAAGACTGATAAGTAGAATAATTTATATGATAGGTGGGATTTTCACGAATTTTCATTATTTATCCTCGGTATCTTCGATTTCGGATCGTGGTGGAAATCGTGGCCTCTTGGACCAGTGGAGATTTCAGCTGAAAAATGGATATTCGAAACGGGGAAAATCGCGAGAAGATAGGCTAAGAATATATTCGTTCGTATTTCACGCGCCGTGATGCTATCGCGTTCTGTTGCAATATGTGTTCGGGGCAAATGGCGAGAGACCTTCCTCTAAATGTTGCTTAACGTCGAGCTTAGTTGAGGGCAGTTTGTCATCGTTTAGCGACAACTCTGTTTCAACTTGCAAGCGTCACTGCCATCGTGGCATCGTCTAGATTCCCATCTGATAAATTGCTGGATATTTTTAGCGAGACATCTGTGTTTCAAAATACTTCGCGACTTCTCTATCAATTATCACCAGAATTGGTCAAACTTTTATTTGGATAGACGTGCAGAGTGTTTCAGAGTTTCACTAATAGAGAATTTCTTTTTGCAGGTTTTTTTTTTAGGTTTTCAGCACTTATAGTATTCGCAAAGCGATAGTGGACAAGCCAAAGTAAACCAGTGATATTTTTTACGCAGTATTTCTCTTCCACGAATGAGAAAAAGAGCGAGAGGGACCGCTTGAAAGGGAAAAAGAAAGAGAGAAATTATCGAACGAATCTGTATATCATAAGAGAAATTTTGTATCGTTGCGTTTCCTACTACTCGACAGCCGACATCGGCAGATTTTCTTCAACATGGTAAGTAGGAGACTAGTTTTCGCGTCAGAGACGGGCGAAGATTTAACTCGAACGATCGATAATCGATAAACACCAACGCGAATCCGTAAATTCAAATTTGCATTCTGTCATTTTATTTAACGAGTGTTTATGTTTTATTCGTCGTTCGAAATTTTTATCTGGACAACAGTTTTCTCAATCTCTGTCGCGCGTAAATATCGCTTTGCAAAACGCAGAGAAAACCCGTTCAGTGTTTTTGAAACGCTTGTCAAGAGCGGGGAACGATGCAAAAATGTTGCGAAAAAGAGCATTAATCACCCGAAAAAATGTCACGTGGCTTCCGTTGCAGCACACAATTGATATCAATGCGGACGCAGTTGGCAATTACGCGAACGTTTCGTGACGAATTGAGGCCGACCCATCCCCGAACTATCGCTATTAATTATAATTAACGAACCCGACTCGTGTCGATTCGATTTCAAACGTTCCTCTGTTCACGATACCGTAGTTTAGATATTTTTGCGAGCCTCCCACGTCAACGAGTATTCAAAAATAAAACTGCGACTCTTGCGTAAGTGGAATGGTCGGATCAAGGAGCGATTCCTTGGTTGTAGTTGCAATTCGAATTCAATATGGCGTGAAAGAGAGACGCAGAGAGACGGAGAGGGAGAGTCGAGGGAGTCGAGCAAGTCAGTTGCGGTTTCTAAATGGATCTTCCGGATGACACGAGCCCCGCTCGTGAAACTTATGTACACGTACATAGCGCGTTCACGATCCGCCAGTGCTTCTGGCTGATTCATTGGTTAATTTGAGCGACCACGGAATTCCGGCGTGAATTCCACACGTTCCCGGAGCACAACGTCTTATCTAGCTCGCCATCGAGAAAGTTATAGTTATTAGAATAGCCTGGAGGCGGCGGATAATTGAGTTTCGTTGTTGTTAGCGATCGACCAGGAAGAAGTTTGATACTCTGCGAGCCTCTGGTTCGAGCGGTTTGTTGTTTCGTCGAAGGGAAACCGGTCGTTCGCCGTGATTCCCCTTTGAAGCTGCGTGAAATGATTGATATCGTTATGAATCGAAGGAGAACCACGAACGAGCGGTTCGACGCGCCGCAAGAACGGCGTCCCTATCGATCCCGATGGATCTGTCGCGTCGAAGTCTCGGGACTTCCGTCGTTATTAGTCGACGCTTCCGCTCTCGCAGGCTCCGTCTACGCGACGCGAAGATTCATCGTACCGAAATAACTCCGAGATCCGTCCAAACTTTTCTATTACTCACCGTTCGGGAATAGCAAACGTCAAAATATCGCGTTATTTTTGCCGAAGATCGATATCCCGGCTTCCGCGTAGGCACTGAAAGGATTAAGAGCGTCGAAAACACGCCAGCGATCGTTCCTTTATTAAAACGGCGCAATTAGCAACTGCGGTATTAGCGCGATAGCACTTCCAACCGACGAATGAAAAGTTTGACGGCCAATGAACCGCAACGCGAGCATAACCGCGGAACATCTGCAGGCGCGGGGTTGTTTTGCACGTGGTCGTAACTGGCTCGTTGCAGGAACGTCGAAATGATATTCCAACGTAAACACGGTTTATATTCCACGGCCCCGGGCAACGGATACGTTGCTCGATTCAAGATAAAATATCTAATTAACGTAGTTAACATCACGTCCAGTTTCCCGGAACCATGTTCCACGGACGATGTTGCGCGCGTTCGCTGTTTATTCTTCCACGAAAGAATCGGACGGTGTTTATTTCTTCGCTGTTTAGGGAACGTCGTGGAAAGACCGCGGGGACAATAAACGCGGAGGGAAAACGAGGTCGGGGCCCCGATTCGAAAGGCAAACGAAGCCGAGAGCGGGGGGAGGACCCGACCACGTGGAAAACTGGCGCGCGTCAGCGGTTTTCCATATCTCTCTGCCAGTCGCCCCCGCGTTTTCCGCCCTGCGCGCGCGATTAACCCGCGCCCGACGAAGAATAATTAGCGGCGATGCGGTCCGCGAGACCGGCATTAATCGGTTCGGAAGTAATAGATGTACCCGCGGCGATTCACCCTCCAACCACCCAGCACGGGGGGGGATGGAAAAAAAGGATCGAGCTCGCGGACGCCGCGAATGGCGCCATTTAATTACGCGCGCGTCCGATTTTACGCGAGCGTGTCCGACGAAACAGTTCCACGGGCGCAGTCTGCTTTCGAACACGGGAATATTCCTGCTTGTTTTTATCCCTTTTCGCGCGTATTCTTACGATCGTGCAAAACGCGAACTAGAAACACGACACGTTTTCCGTTTCACGGTTTATCGCGCGCATTTCACTCGATCTCGCGTTTGTTCGAAACGCGGAACCGTTGCCCGTTTGTTTCCACCGGGGTGTCTGAAGTTACGATTGTTCGGGGCGCTTGGTTGAAAGGGGAATAATAGCAGGCGAACGCGTCCCCGAGGAATGTGCGCACACTTTGTGAAGTCTCGATCGAGCGTGTTAGTTTCGCGACGACGACAATAATTTTCGTCGGATGCGGGTTAAACAAGGCGGTAAAATATCGCCGACCATCAATTCGTCCGTTTTCATTGCCGCTATTTTTCACCGTTGTAATCCGTCAATAAATCCCGAAAGAAGATAAACTGCCACCGCGGTACGTTACAAAAGCGCGAGCATCGTTATAGAATCCAAAATGAAAAACTGGACATTTTTATCAACCACTCCAGACCCTTATCGATCGATTTGTCACGTATTCAACCCTTGCTATTTTTAATCCAAGAACTGCGCCGCCAGCAACCGATCGCCGGGCTGCGCGTTCGCTGCCTTGCATTCCCTATCGGCGGCACTAATTATTACTTGTTAATTGCCGCGGCCCCCCAACTAGACGAACAGGGATACTCGCGCGTGTCGTGGGCAGAGTCTAATCGAACTTTCCAAGTAAGATCAGCCGCGGGGTGGCAATAAAACAACTTTGTCGATCGAAGTGCTCACCGATTTTATAATAAAACGACTCTTGGGATCGGAATGCTCGCCGAGGCTCGAGCAGTGAACGAATGTTCATGGAAATTAGGATCGAATACACTCGTTAAAGAAATAAAATTTATCGGGAGTGATTCGAATATTAATTTTGAAAATATCCAAAGAGAAGAGCTCGTACTCTTACGGGGCGATATACAGGGTGTAAATAGGGGTTGTTTGCACTTTGAAACATTAAAATCCTCCTATCTGTTTGGGAGTTACGATGTTTGAAAGATACGCATGAAATTTCGGGGAACCATTTCTGACCTCATATTATGTTTTCGGAAAGGAATTTTTTTCTCGAAAATGCGTAGGATTCCGGGTATATGTCTAATAACCAAAAATGATTATAATTGACCCTTGTAACTATATATAATTTTTTTAGTATGATTTGACATTTTTTAATTTCATCTAAAAATTTCACACCTTCTCGAATTTTTTTCTCGAAAGTGGATAGGATTTTAGGGGTATATGTAATGACCAAAAATGATCGTAATTGATCCCCGCAACCGAAAATAATTTTTCCAGAATGATTTGAAATTTTTTAATTTCACCGAAAAATTGGCGAAATTAAACAATGGTTCTCACTCAGGTTGAGAAACTCTACTTAGTAACAGAATCGACAGAGGGTAAGAAAACACTCGTAAAGGAGTCGCCATTCTTTAAGCAGCGAGTAATATCGTTCGTAGAACTCTCATTGGTGTCTGTTTTCCTTTATCCCGAATAATTTACGTCATCGTTCTATTCGCGATCTATTTATTCGCGCGTGTTTGTGTTTCCACGTTGTTGCTCGGCATCCGGCTGCGTCAAACAGTAACAAAACACGGACCGCGTTGTTTTTGTTTAATTTATTCTATTATCGTATCAGGTATTCGAGCGTCGGTGTGCGTCCGCGCACGTAGAATGGGAAAATTACAGAGCCCGCGATAGTTTGCTCGATAAATTTTTCGGGGTCAACCACGAGACCGGTGGCGATACAGCCGAGCGAATCTCGTTGTTCGGTCTATTTCTGATTTACTCGAGCACGGTTTACGAAATCCTCGCTGAAAACGTACTCGGCCGTATTTTCGGAAGCATCGAGTTTATTTAATGGAGAGGAAACACAGACGTTGCTCCCTCCTCGCCACCCACCGACTATCCTACGTGTACGAGCCTCGACGATGCAATTACCGTGCGTCATGAATGGTTTCCCTATTTCTTTATGCGACACGCAAACTTTCGGAATACTTCACTGTCGATTATAGCCATTTCCAAGGTTCCCAATCGCGGAGCTCTCTCAGGTTTAGCTTTAAGATTCCACTCGTAGGGTCCACGGTAATTAATAAAACGGTGCAACGTTTGCAATAATCCATGGTTGACCGCGAATTGCGCAACGTCGATTTTCCCATCGGAGGATGGCGGATTTTTTCCACGAATCAGCGCGATCCCCGGTCGAACAGTGTCAATGGGAACTCGACCCGAGACGGATCGCCAGCGTTCAATCGATCTGAACTGGACGCGCGCGACGCGTAGTCAAGTGTCATGATTTCATTTCGTCGCGGAATGCGCTCAGGGTTCGATCGCGGCTCGAAGATGTGTCGGATGTCATCGATAGAAGAACCGTCGTCGAGTTCGAGGTCCCGAGGTCGAGTTTCGACGGCTGATCGTTCAAGAATGGCTACGCGACGGACGTCGGGGCCGCCTCGGATTTCTATTTTTGTCTACGTCGACGTCGACGGTGCCGTGCGTTGACTTCGTTTGAATAATTCACGCTGATTACCCCCTCGGAATCGTTTTAAACGCACCGATGTCCTCGCGAGCGATCGATACGACGGCTTCTTCGACGGATCGATCAAAATGGCGCTGACGTTTCACGGTCGATCGTCTCTTACGAGCCACAGAATTTTCTGCAAAAATAAGAATAAAATATTCACAAACCTACCGGTGGCGAAACGAGAAAAATATATTTGAAACCGTATAAAATTTTGTGTACGTATATTTTATTTTATATTCCTGAAGTTGTAAAATTTGACGCAGCGTAAAATATTCTGACAAACCAAACGCCAAAAGTTTCAAATAAACTAGTACGATTGCCATTTTGAAAGGAACTCTCGTCACCTTTGACAGCAAGGGAGCCTCGAGAGCGCATCGTCGCTGTTAGGGGGTTAAAAAAATTCCCCGGCGATTCTCCGTTTTCCCTCGCGAGGAATTAAACGAGCGTGGAACGCGATGCGCGTCTTTGAAACGACGGAGCGTGAAAAATTGTTCGACCCCCGTTCCTCCGCGTCGCGTTTCCGCCCCTGCGCCTTTCCAGTGTTCTCGACCGAGTCCCGAGGGCTGTTTTGTTTCTCGTTTTCGCCTCCTGGCGAACTCTTTTCGAAGACTCCGGCGCGCTGAATCGCGTTAACCCTCGCCTCGCGATTTATGGGCGACCTGTACAGCCCGCGGGTAAAAACCGTAACAAAAACAAGAAAACAGGGAACCCAAACGAGGGACAGGGGTTGTCTCTTGAAAATAAAATCGAATGTAAAACAGCGGACGGGGAGACTCATAATTTCTCTGCGACGATTCCCAATTCACGCTACAAATTAATGGCGGTGCGGGAGAAAATACTATTTTTTTTAAAATTGTACCTCGGAAGCTGTAGTCGATTTTCTTGGAATATCCTTCCTTAAATTCGCGCGACGCGCACGCAATTTGCGGGGACGCTAATTGGAAAGAGTGGTCGGTCCGCGGATGAAAATTTCTGGCCGGGATTTCGATTTCGTTTGCCAGGGGGGGGGGAGGCGCGTTTCGTGACCCGGTTGCTCGCAGGAACTTTTAGCGTTCTGCTCGTACTTACTATTAAGCCGCATAAGTAGAAACTCCCGGCGAGCCTTTTCGAGTCTGAGATTGAAATTCTGAAACATTGAAACCACCGTAACGAGCTGCAGGGGTCGTGAAAAATAATAACCGCCGTGGATGTTTGGCTTTCGCGTTGCGTTTTCGCGGCGGAGAGAGAATGCATTATTTTTCTGCTGAAAAAAAGGAACGACTCTCGAGTTCTCGTAGTCATACAAATCTTGTTATTAAATTCGAATCGAGTATCGTTACGATTCGCGTAGAAACGTTTTATCGACCGAGTAAAAAGGAATGGAAAATGGCAACATTGATTCAGCGTTAATTAATGTGGCCATAAATAACGAGCGTCCCCGCGGTAAATCGCGATTATTAATGGCCGAATCGGCGTTATATAAATTACGAGCGTCAGTCACAGTTTCGAGCAATCTTCCGAAGCGATTACAAATTATCCTATTGTACTGGCAGCACGCGACCATTCGCGGTGGACGGTCGTTTCAATCGGACCGTGAAACTAGTTTTCCGCGATTGAAAGAAAAGGGACGGAGGCGCTCGAGTGCCCGTAAGTCTCCGCGAATCGTCGTGGAGGCGGTATCTTATCGCTCGTTTTTCAACGGGGTACAAACAGGGAGATATTAAAATCGTAATTTCCGCAAGTCCCGCCGTTTCGCCGCGATATTCCGTCGCTTTTATCTTTTTCCAGCGTCGTAGCCTTTCGGTCCGAGAGAATTTCCACCGGGGGGTTTCCGACCGGTTCTCGTTAAATGGACTGCTCAGGGTGTTGTACAGGGTCTCGTCCGCTCTCGCGTGCACGGCCCCAGCCCGGAGAAAATATTCCCCAGGAAATGGAGGGCCAAAGAACGCCGAGGCTGCGGTGCTCGGAAGCAAAACGTAGATTAAGGCGGCGAGGAAAGGGGAAGGGCTTGCTCGGGACGTTGCATCTTGATGTTATTAAGCGATCCTTGCTACAAACACTCGCCCTATCTTCCCAGATAGTCCTCGCCAGCCTTCTTTTATTCGCCATTCGACGTTCTGCCCCTCTTTCCACCCTCGAAATTATCTGTATAATAATCTGTATAATTTTGTTTAGTATTGAATCGGACCCCATCTTCGTGCGTTAATATTTTACGAATCATCTGTTCGTCGTTCGATGCTCTTTCGTTGTTTCTTAATCTACGTCTCGGTTTCTGTTCGTGGAAGCTCCGTCGGAGTTTCTATTCTCGGACTCGCGCAAAGCGTCGGGAGGGTTCGAATCCAGAATCTGGAATAGGAAAATGCTCCGCGCGGAAACGCAGGAACGCCGTATTTTGGTCCCCGCGTGCTCGCCACCAATTTTCGGGTGATTCGAACTCCATTGCGCGGCCACGATCTTCTCGAATGGATTCCAATTAAAATGGCTGTCCGGGGCACATGTACGGCTTGAGCGTCGGAGACGGTTCAAAGGGGGTTCAGAGGTTGTCGGAGTGCTTTCATAACTGTTAATAGGAAACAATTGCCGTCTCGATTAAATTCCACTGAACTATTACGGGCGTCCGGAGAGACGCGAGGGACGGTTCGGGTCTTCTAGTTTCGAGGTGACTGGCCTTTCTCGCATTTGCGTCTCCGGGATTCCCCCCTCCGGTTGCTCCCTAGTTTTCCATTCTGATTCCTGGCACTACCGTGTATTACGGTAACGATCAACTGGCCTTTCGAGACGATTTCGTACCCTGGGCCATGATTTCTGTCCTCCCACGTACGCGAAACACGTGGCCATTTTTATCGAAAGCAATCACGTTCTTTTAATTGGAATATAAGTTCGTATGGTTGCAAATTAGATTTACGAGCTCTGTAACTTTATTAGAATAGAATATTGGTCTCGTTAGCCTCGAAGAAGACGTTGAAAGTGTAGATTGTGTGCGAAGCGTACACTTTCGTCTAAATATGCGAGGCGCGCAAACGTGTCGGGTGTCCTATCGTTTCGTCCAGCGCTACAGCGCTCGATCGTTAGGATCAAGTCTTCCGCTCCTCCACTTCCGGGATCACTGACAGATTGTTCAGTCTACGGTCTCATAAGCGTCGTTTACTCACCGGTGGTTAATTGCCGTTGGTTGGAGGTCTTGTTCGCTAGCCGATTATCCTCGTCGGCTGGTTTACGCAGCTTTATTAGTCGACGGTTATCCGCATTGGTGCAGGAGTATCATAGCGTCAAGGTAGTTGCCATTATCACCGATTCTCGAGTCATCTGGAAATTGATGCAATTTCGTATGGGTTTGATTTATTTAAAAAAATTTCAAATCGTCCTAAAAAAATTATTTTCAGTCGCAGGGGTCCATTACAATCATTTTTGGTGAATAGATATACCCCCGAATTCCTACGCACTTTCGAGAAAAAAATTCAGTAGGCGCCTAAAGTTTTCGGCGAAAATGGAAGGTTTCAAATCGTCCTAAAAAAATTATTGTCAGTTGCAGGGGTCCATTACAATCATTTTTGGTGAATAGATATACCCCCGAAATCCTACGCACTTTCGAGAAAAAAATTCTTTACCGAAAATATGGCGTCTGGGCCAGAAATGTTTCCAAATGTGGCCAAAAATGACGACGTTTCTCGTCGCGAAGGAGCTTTTAATCCGCGGCGTCTTGTTTGGAGCGTCCTTGTAAAATTCCCTGGCATCGAAAATGGGTCAGTGTGCCTACCGCGACGCTGAGGTCGATCTCGTTGCAGCTGATGTATCTGCATTCTGCAGTGGCCGAAATCGCGACGCGTCCACACAGTCGACGAGACGGCGAACAATCAATGGCGGCGTACTCCGTAAAATTTTACTCGCGAAAAACGAACGAAAGACTCTACATTCGTTTCAGATTCGTTCGTAAATCTCGAAAATTGACACTCTGAGTGGTTGTTGTGTGTTTTTGACCGTGGACTTCCTTTGTCAGCAGAACCCATAACCGATACCGCGATTTTTATCGCGAATTCCTCTAATCAAAGGCAAGCTGATCTCCCGGCCGTTTCGTATCGCGTCTACCGTAGATATCGCCGTGGGAGCCTGATCCAAAGGTCATTCTCGACGTAACCAGACCTGCAGTTTTGTTCATCGATATACCAGCCAGTCGTTATCTGCGACATTAGACTTAGCAATCCAAAATCAGCGTGAAATAAATAAGCTTATCTTGATTTCCCGGAAGATCTATCGCTCGGCAAGTTTGGCCAATCTCTGTCCCGAACCTCGACCAATATCCAAGGCACCGCCGTGATCGGTACGAATATTAGGGGAGGAAGTTTTCCCAGGGATTTGGAAGGAGTTAGGTTCGATAAAGGAGCGATTTAATCTGGCCGGAAACCGGTGTCTGATAAATCGGTCGGATTATATCCATTCATCAGAGAGCCAGCGGCAGTCTGTTTGTACGCGATGCGCTCCAGCAACCCACATTTATCTCGTGCCAAGCCTGCGCTTTCGTATTTACGGTTCGCAGGGGCCGTCTATCCGGCCGCGGACGTCAGTCTTCCCTCAGAATGTTTGCTACTTTTGTTTTGTCCGGTGTCGCGATCGATCGCCGGATATCGGGTCCCCGCGTGCAACCGAAACGGATCGACGGCTGAACTCGGCGCGTCTAAAGATAAAAGATTGTTTGGCAACGAGCACCGTTTTGGCGCTCGTCAAGATGGAAAATAACATGGCGACGGACGGTTCCGCGGGACGCGAGCGTCAGAGGGTCTCGAAGTACGTCATCGGGTCACGAAAAAGCCTCCGCGGTCCGCGTACGTCATCGTTCGATCCTCAGGGGCGTCGCGACGCCTCGGCGTGCCAGGCGGCTCGTTCCCAGAATTTCTACGATATCCGGTTAGCACCGGTTCCCGCTGGCTTGCTTCCGATCTCTGCCTATACCGTGGCGCGTCCGCTCGCTCGACGCCGTTAGCCGACGTCGCCGTCCCTTTCAGTCCGAGGGGATGAAAAAGAGGGGACACGGCGTCGTTGCGTAAGCGTCTGGACGCCGAGGCACCGTTGCGTCAGTCGTTCGAAAGCTACTAAGCATCGCGGTCCACGAAAACCCGACGAGAGAAACCGGTGCTCGCAGCAGCCGTGAGTTTGTCGCAAACGCTCTTCCGGGATCACCCCCGAGAAGGTCCTCGAGACGGGCTTCCGGTTCGCGTCTGGGCTTCCTGTTCCGTCCTGGTGTCGCGCGCGTTCGCGAAATTTCGCCCCTCCGTGACCTTGGTACCCCGGAAATTTCAAGGTCAATGCCACCAAACGACACGCACGCGCAGCCGCGCTCTTACATCGAGCTCTTATGGTGGCGCTTCGCGTCGTTACGGGACGGTACGAGGAACGATCGAGTGACGTTTACCCGCGATCGATCGATCCCCGATCGGACCTCGGCCATTACGCAACGATCGACGCGTTTCCGTCCATGTGCAGACTATACGGGATCTTTCGCGATGTGTACTTGGCCAGTGATTGGAACCGGATGTAAAGCACGACGATGGGAGTTCGAGTGAACACGTGGCCCGTTTGACCTTGCCCTCGAGTTATGGCAGCCTCTGTGCTCCGAATTTCTAACCTTCGCTTCGAGGTCTTGGGAGGTTCGGGGTCAGATTTAGAGAGGGTCTGGGTTATTTTTTCTGTTTGCTCTGTGTTTATGAAAACTGGGACGATCAGGGCACGTGTTTTATTTTATATTGTTCGTTCTATTTGTTACTCATTGCGATGTACACGATAACTTTGCAAAGGTTTGCTCCAGGGAACGGAGGAGATCGTATTCAACCGTTATTTCATCCGTTTTTGTCGCAAAATGTCGCGGATCTCGAAGCAACGATGGCAAAACCTTTCCACTTGGATGCGGAGTGTCGTGCGGTACTTAGAAACATGTGCAACCATGAGATAGTTTGCAGTTTTTTGGAAGCAGCTCCGTTGCCGCAGCGGATGCAGTGGTCGGTCTCCTTTAAGGTGGCGCGTCGCTTTTCAACCTCGAATTTTTACGCGACCCGCTATCCCCGTTAAAAGGATCCGCTACTCTAGAACCCGTAAAAAACGTATTTCTTCTTGAATTTTTTACGCGAACGCTACGAACAATAGGCCCTTGAAACTTTCCATAGTTATTTACACACGTTTCGAGGGACCGTGCACTTTTTCTCGTAAAGAAATATCAATCTATTAAATAAACATGTTCCTCGAACCGCATCGTTGCAATAACTACCGTCGTCCTGTGTATTTTTAAACTTATTTTGTAAAATTGATAAACAATACTAGGATTTCTGCACTCAAAGAGAAATCAATTATTTCTGGATTACAGAGTAGAAGATCCCCTTCAATCACAGCTCCTTCGCGATCGCGTCGATCGTCTTTCCTGTAACGAGATACTCTTTGCAGAAGAGGACACGATTGAGAAACGATCAAAGCGTGTCTGTTCATTTATAAGTTTACGTACAATCTCGTTAACGGAAGAATGGTATTCCCTAGTCGTTTCTTCGATTCGCGAATCTTCGTCGAGCTTTTCACGTCGCGATCGTGACTCGCGTTCGAATTACAGATGTCTAACGACGATTGAGGAAAACGATCGCGATTTCAAGGGTGTTTCGAAACGTCCGTCGCGGTTTTCCCATTAATTTCACGTAAATAAGTTTCCTTATTTCTTAAACGAGCACGAATCAGTTTCACTCTGCAACGCATACGATCCAACTGGGTTTTTCAAACCTATTCGAGCCATTATCTCTTGGACGAGACAATCTCGTTCGTTGCATCAACGAAAATAAACGCGACACGGAAAAAGATCAACAGGGCTCTGGTTTAATGGCTCGGTTCGCGGAATCGTTTGCGCGAAGGTGGATACGGATTTCGAGACGGTGTCGATCGTTGCATCGGGTATCGATCCATCGAGGACTCGATCTCGTTTCGTGGAATAGCTTGCAATTATCGAATGTGACGCGGTACGGGTGCTACGACCGAGAACGAGGAAGCCCAGCCGCATGTAAACTTGGGGAGCCGGCCTTATCGCGCCTTGTCACCTCGAGCGTATAAAAGACAAGCTCTTTCGACAGGTAGCTTCAGTAATTCGTACAAGCGCAAAGACGCCGGCTTCTGGAACCGCTCTCCCCCGCCCGTCGTCGCGTGTGAACCCGTCGACGAGCGACGATCTTTTGGTGATTCGCGAGACGATCGTCGTGATCTTTGTCCTCGACCCTGCGGAACATCGGAATCCTCGTCCAACGGTACATCCGGTTCGTCGTCCATAGCAAATCTCGGTTCGTGCACGACCGTCGGGGAAACGCGTGCACTGTCAGCCCGCATAGTGACGCCTAGTGAAGTCGCGAGGGACACTTATGAAGGGGTCCGTCAACGCACCGAGGCCCATCGTTGATCAGAACAGATATATTTGGGATAACGATTGGAAGCAGTAGACGCGGACAAGGTACGTGGACGCCTGGAAAATTTGGTTCTGCCAAATACCCACGGATTCCAGTCTGTCGATCTTGACACACTTTCCAGGGGATCGATTGGTCCCTTCTTTTCGGGGCTGCAAACGCTGGGCTCGAATGGAACGGTGCATATCAACCCTTTCGGGCACCCTAGCAAGAGTCTGTACGAATTTTTAATTGTAATCGATTGGTACATGCTAAAGAATTTAATTACGAGCTTGAATTCTATCGAAAGAATTTTTCTAAACCTCAGCGAGACAGTATTAATTTGTGCTCAGATATTAATGGATCTAATAACGTTCTGACATACTTCTGACTAAAATATGCATTATGCAAACTATACATTTTAAAACCCACCTAATGGCGAAACAAATTTCGATCTAATCCCTTTATAGAAACATTTGCACGAACATTCGCTGTTTAATAATGGGCATGCTTGGTTTAGCTTCGTTTTAAGTCGATTAATAAACAAACAGTGCTATCGAGTCAATGCCATTGTTATAGATGCCATAACCATTTTCATCTGGTGACATTCGTTCATCCTCCCACGTCAAGATTATTAGAAATACAACGTTCGAGGATGCGTTTTTGAGATATATACGCGTTTTGCAACAATGTGTCATCTGTACACGTGTTTGTTTAATATTGATAGTGAAATATCTTCTGGTTAAGACGAGTAAATCAATATTCCTCTATTTTATCTTTCAATTGGACCCATAGTCAAAGTCTACGTTCCTCCTGTACGCGAAAGTTTCAAATAACGAGTAAAAACTAAACTCTCGTGTTCATTGTTTCGTGCAGAAAGGATCACGATCTGGATTATAAAAAATATATTTCACAGGTGGAACGAATTCACTGAAATAAAAATGGAAAATAACCTGTAGAGTGTTTTCGCTCGTCGATTATTATTCGACCGTATAAAACAGAACTTTTTCACCGATGTCGCAAGCAAATTTCGACGTTGAAAAAGTAGAAATACGCGGATGTTTTATTGCCTGAAGCAGTTTTTACATGGAGTATAGGGATCTACCATGAGTTGCCACGACGAGATAAATTTGTGTACATTCGTTGCGTGTGCTGTTTGTGTGGGTGCTAAGATATCGTCGATTCCCGGTCAGCCTGACGTTTGTCAGCGAAGCCGTGGAAACGAGGTTCACCGGGACTCGTGCGATCGGCAGAAAACGTCAAACGCACGCGATACGTCGGATAGGATGCAACAGGGAAGCCGGGTTCGCGCATCAGTTTGACCTATCGTCTCCGAACGATCTAGCCTCCGGGTTAAATCAGTTGCCTTCGATGTTCCGGACGTTGATACGGCCGGATATTAGTTATGCGCGTCTCGTACGCAGGATCGAACACGCGTTAGTCCCCGTTAACGAGCAATAATCCGAGATTCTAATAAAATATTCCGCGATTATCAGATCCAATAACTCCGTCCTGTCCGCTGTGGAATATTCGACTCTGTGATCGAAATTTTTAATCAATTGGATTTGAAATAAACCTCCTCTCCTGGTATGCGATCACTGGAGTTAGTAGTTGCAAATATTCCCGACTCCATCGACTACTTTTCTGGACAAACAGTCTGATAATCGCTGTTTAACTTTGATATAATATCTTTTTCTCTAGCACCTGTTTCTGTTTGCGTTTCGCGTGTGTTTCTCGCGTTATATTACGCGTTTCATGCTGCTCCACTCTTCCGCACGAAATCGGAGTTTAGCTTCTGGGAGCGTGTAATAACATTCGTAAAGGATACGCGTGGAACGAAATCGTTGGAATCTCGCGTCACCGTCTCGGCGCTTAATTCCATTTTCAAATGTAATCGGTTGCAAAATCTTCCCCGGCTCCTCGTTCGCGTTCTCATTGTTTAAGCCTGTCGCTTTGTCGCCGCAACCGATACATTTCGCTTATCTTGATCGACTCTCGAGCCTCGATCGTTCGATTCTTCCGATCCAACGCGCTGTAGACACCATTGCTCTCCGTCATTCGTTGGACATACGTATTCCTGTGTACGTTTCGTTCTCGAAAAAATTGCGCTGTCCATCAACTTGAAGTTTCACGCGTTTCTTGAGAAATCTTGCATAAATATTACCGACGATTGTGTCTCAGAAATCGCAAATCTAAAGCTTCGAAGGACTATACGTTTATACAGAGTGTTTGATAACTGGTGGTACCAGCGAAAGGGGGATGATTCTACATGAAAAAATAAGTCTAAAATATAGAATAAAAATTGACTTTGAATTTTCGCTGGTTACGCGTGTATTTGATCGTGTCTTGTTACAACATATCTCGCTGTAGATTGTCTCGATGGGTATTATTGCAGTTTAAGTTGATAAACAATTCCATGACACTGGAAGTGTTTATCAACATAAACTTAAATAGAGATATGTTATAACAAGACACGATGAAAAAGCCTCGCATGAAAAATTTTCATTCTATATTTTAGACTTATTTTTTTCATGTAGAATCATCCCCCGTATATTTTTGTTCGTTATTTGAATCGATAAAATCCTGTATGGTTGGGATTTGGGGGGGTTGGTAAAAATAGAGGTGACGTCGAAGCCGGTCAGCGGGTCGATTATTTTCCGTGGGACGTAGGTTCGAGAAGCATTCGAGGCATCGGGACGACTCGGACGTCGGCCAGCGTCGCGGTCGAGGAAACGCTCGGAGGCAGCGTCGGCCCCGCGGTCCGAAAATAATCTTCGGTCCGCGTATATAATGTTTATTAAGCGCGGCTGCAAACTGGCACAAGGTTCTGCCAGGATAGCCGTGTTCGTTGACCTACATGAACCGATTTTCCCGCGAATTGCCGCGTGTTCCGCGTCTGGGCCAGCGTTAATCCGCGCATTCCGTTTCTCGTTGCCGTTTAATATCGGTGAAAATGAAGTCTAACGGGCGGAGGGTGGTTCGTACCCCGCGCGCCGTTAATATCGTACCGAAATAAACTCCGTTGATGTCCGTTGGATCCACCGGCGCAAATTGGTACAGCGCCAAAATTCAGCCGTCGCTAACCGGACGGAAACATTCCGCTGGAATACGGTATCCGCGATGGAAGCTCGAAACGGCTAAGGTTCCGGGGGGGGGCCTGTCGACGCACCCACGAATATTTCCAACGCCGGATTTATGGAACACCGGGCCCCTGGTACGCCCTCGCGGAAGAAAATACGTCCGGACGCGGTTTACAGCTTTTTTTCTTCGCCCCCTCCCTGGATTTTATTGAACTTTTTGTCGCGAACGCGAGTTGTCACGGCGACGAACACGCACGCTGGCCCCCCCGACGCAACGTTATCGTCGTTTCTGCGCCAGCGTGCACCGGGCGTTTCCGTTTCCTCCGTTCTTCCTTTTTGAAACGACACCCTGTACGTATTCGTGTGCACTAATTTATCAACCCTTACGGAGAACCGTGTTTGCACGGGGTATTCCAGCGTCGAGGGTGCGACGAGGGTGACGCTGGATTGGGGAGAGTACATCGAAAGTGGAGAGTAACTTCCTTGGAGAAATCGTTTTAGGGTAAATCGAGTTTCAATGAGTGCAGTGACTTTTACTTTGGGGTAAATAGAAACGGTGATTATGACAGTTTGTCATTCTGATAGTTCCTATGGGACTCCGGTTTTATCACTGTGGCGTGATAATTGAGATCAAGAACGATTTAACGATCTATGGTAGTACGAGGACTCTAGAAGCGAGAGTAATGAATTATTTATTATAACAAATAGCTAAAGTGACTCTATTTTATTCTATATATTGTAGGATGCATCGATGACCTTGACCTTGAAAATTTCTTCCCCCAAATATCTCTCTGACACGTTGCCTTGATTCTAACACAAGCGAAACATTTGAGGTGGTCAAACTTAATTGAATTCCAATTTGGAACACTTTCAGAATTGTAAAGGATTTATTATATAAAATAATAAATTTCTATCCGACAAGGGGAGCGTCGCTAATTTATTTTCCAGTTAAATTTTATCGCGCGATCGTAAAAAATTACGCTATTCTGCTCTATTGTTTTTTGTCATCGTTGAAAAGGCAATTGTATTTCCCCACAATACTGGTTGCCTGGATACATAGGCAAAAAAACAATATACATTCGCGTTTAATGTCGTCATAATTGTCGAATCACCGCTCTGAAAAGGCGATCCACTGGCCGGGGCTCATCCACCGGGCGAACTATAATTTTAATTATGGTTTTATAGCTTTGTTTTCAACGATGTCGCGAAAGCACACAAAACTCGTACTAGAAATAAATGAAACGAACAATGAAAACACAAACAAGCGGACCGATATGGTTTCGTTATCAGCAAAAAACGTAGCTTTCCAACCATGTATTAATACATGCACGCTGGTATCGATAGACGATTTAAAAATAACCGGGGAGCCAAAGTGATTGGAATACAGAATATATATTCTCGGACACCCTAACGTTATCGGTCTCGAAGCAATCAGAAATTTCCCAGTATAATCTATCTGTAAGGTGGATTAAAATCCACTCGATGCGTCCGTATTTATTCGATTTACAAGGATGATGTAATTCCTTTTCGAGAAACATCATTTTTACGCGGAATCTACCGCGATCTTGCGACACGACGCGACACAGTGTACGAGAAATTAATACGTAACGTTATATAACGTCACCGTAGAACATTTCATCGGTCCTTATCTTAATTACAATGGCGATACAATTAATTACCAGATCGTAGATTGCAAAGTGGCGCCATATCACGATTCCTACCATTTTTCGTTATCATATTTCGATAAATAGTCGCTTATTCCGCTCGACGGTGTAATTTAATTGGAATATCTATCTTGTCGATCAAAGTGTAAATACTCGGTTCCTAAAAAAACACCCAAGATCCGTAAACAAACTTTGCAACCGTTCTTGTTTGATCTTTCAACTCGAACTTGACATAGAAATTCAAACGTCTCGTTTTACATCGTCGTAAAACCAATCTCTGCCATTAGTTGGCAACTTTTACGAGTCGTTAATTTAGCTGTGCAGTTCCAAACGTAAATACGTAAACTAATAGCAGATTGTCAGCCTTTTGGTGGGGTTTTTTAATATCAAAGTCGTTGGATAATTCTCGTTGCGGGCTGTCGGAGTCAGCAAACACACATTTCGCGGAATACTTATTATAGATCGTGTTCTTCCGCTTATCGGAACGAAACGATTCGGCGGCTGTCGTGTGTGACGCATCGCCATGGACCCCACCTGAACGGTTTTAATCAGACTACCGAGTTTATCTTTTCACAAACGATATCGTTATCACGGTACGATTCGCGTATTTGGGCTCAGTACACGTCTGCGTATTATAAATGCACGAGATCTGCAGTTCAATAATAATTAGCAAGCACTTCTCTGCGAATTACACGCGTGAAAAATTTGCAATAATCGCTTCCTACGGTATTACAGTAATCTCAGTTTCCACTGAGATTTACCGAGCATATATTTCACAAGGGACTGCCTAATGCGTTAATCTCGTATAATAATCTTATATAGTTCCCCAGCGTTATCAGATCTCGTCCGTACTGTCATGTACGAAATGTAACTCGAACAAATTTAGACCAGATTTCGATGACTCGGCTCGATGATTGTTCCCAGATTTCGTAAGCGTAAATATTATCTTCCACTTATTGACTCTGTTCACTTATAGTCTACATAAATCATCGTTACACCGACTATTTGAATCTGCAAATAGAATATTATTATTTTCTGGATGTTTCTAAACAGCCACTAAATTTTATCGAGATTCGAGGATGACCACGACACGCGAAGTATCGCGATCGAGATTCTGCTCGAGTCTCCGCGTTCAATTATCGTTCCCCGTGATCTGAGATTCTCGTTTCTGTTTCGTTTTTATAATTCACCGGGTCGCTCGGGGCGCAAAAATTGGACGGGATCGCAGGCGGGGGGCGGCGGATTTTCGAAAGCCGTAAACCGCGATTGGAAATCGTGCGTGATTGTTCGCCGCGGGCGAGTAAGCGCTCGCTTTCGGATCAACCGGAAAACTTTCGTAGCTTTCGAGCTTTTCCTCCGGTACATTTTTCGCTGCCTCGATCGCTTCGGTGGATTCCGTCGTTTCGTAATAGAAAATTGTTAACCTTCGTTCGAAAGAATCTTCTCTAACACTAGGTACACGGACACTCGTTTTTCTTTTAATTAGAGTACACGTCCATATCGTTACATCAATTCAATTCAACAGAAATTGCTAACAACGTTAAGTTTAGAATCTATACAACAACAGTATTTAAATTTCGAGGTTCCCAACGATGAATACGTTCATGAGAACGCAAGTGTTTCGTAAATTCTGTCAACTATCGCAGATGTTTCTTCTCGCTGTAAAGAAACTCGCAAAGAAGTACGAGCACGCCCATTGGACGCGAATTTTTAGCCGTCTGTAATTTGTTTTCATTGGACGGCATTCAATTTATCGGCGCCAGAGGTTCGACTGCAAGACTCACTCGTCTGCGTGGCAATCATCGAAAATTCCCAGATGTTATCTTTCCGGATTAAATTAATCGCGCTCTTCCACCTATTACGTCGCGCTATCTGCCAGAGAGCGTCGATACGGGCGATCTATGATCGATTGGGTATCACGTATCCTTTTCCTTCGAAAATAACGTCTACGAATTGTGATACAATGTTCCAGGAGCGTGTTTCGAAGAGCAGAAATCGATATTTCAAAGTTGCCGGGGTCCCATAGCTGTCCGTCTAATTTCCGTAAAGGGGATTAAGCCGGCGTTGGGTCAGACATCGCGAGGAACGCTACGCGACGCGATTCTTTCGTTTGTCACGAGTAGGATTACAAGCTCCCCATCCCGGGGACGAAGTTTCCTCGTCGCTTTCTCGCGTTTCATCTTTTGTTTCCACGGAGCTCGCCGCCCCGACGGCGCAAAAATCCAACGGGGGGACTCGTGTTTCCCCACTTAATCGGGAAACTTCGGGGACCCGACATACGCGTCGAGTCGATATGGAATCGCGGATCGATCTACGGGACGGGATATATCGCGGGGATTATCGATCTCGCCGTATCTCCGGCGCACTCGAATATCGCGACGATTTCGCAGGCGGAATTTCCAATCTCGCGAACTCCTTCATGCCTCTTAATACGCTCTATCGGGGTTTATTTTTGGATGGAAGGAACCGTTCTCCCCCTCGAAGCCTATACGTCGCGCGAAACGACGCTCTCCGTCGCCCACACGAAGCGTCGGAATCGCGAAATCAAAACTGTAAATACTATTGCCGGGCTTCTTCGATACTCTGTTACAAACTCCTGCAACAGATGTTTCGCTGACGACTGGATATAAAAAACAACGGTACGAATGACGTGACCACCGCTCGACAAAAATTATTGCAGCCCTGTTGGAGAATTCTCTCGATAGGAAATCGTGTTTTACACGTGTCTGGACTTTTCGAAAAATAAAACGACGCGACGATCGTGGTACAAACTGACAAATTTTTGCCTGTCCATATTTAGTCGTCACAAACAAATCGAACGCCTCGTGGTCGTTTTTTTTATTACCCCCATCGTGAAGATCGACTTTCTGAGATTATCGGAGTACCATAAAATTTGACAAATCATTCCTAGGTTAGGAAAATTTGGTAATCTCAAAATCGAAGCGTTTTCTGGAAAGATAAACCGGATTAGCACTCGATAACGATAGCGTTTGTCCATATCACGATTCATTTCGCTGTCACGCGTGTTTCTAGTTGCCCCCTCGAGATCGAAAGATGATACATTTCCCACAGAGCGTGTAACTTGTTCTCGATCGCGATCCCCGCCTGTTTTTCTTGGCACCGGAAGCTCCTTTATCTCGTCCTCTAAGGAGAATCGCATTCGCGCTCGTGATTGCTGTTCTTGGCACCCGGAGTGACGCGGCTGTTTCTCCTTCGAAAAATCAATTTTTTCCAGCGAACACGCGATACTTTCGTCCACCGATTCTGGTAAAAAACCGACACGGAAATACCTTCGGTAACGAATAACAAATAACGCCACGGCCACGATTCTCGACAGAGTTCTTCGAGATTCGGTCTCCGTGTTCCCGCCATTGACGCAGTATATTTCTGGCGCACGCGTTGGTCCGTGAAAAAAAAAAGAGAAGCAAAGAGAAAGAGGAGGCAGACAGAATTCGAAGCCCACGCTTTCTGCCAACGTCGGAGCAGCTTCCGCGAGATTGACTTGGCAGTAGAAGTGGGCGTCGCTGGCCAGACTCGCCCAAGGTTGCAGACGATCTCGTCTGTCAGGGTCCTGCTTGTATTTAGCCTTTCGGCTGTCGCACTCGTACGAAAACGTACGCCTAGACGAATTTCCCCTACGAACATCGCGATCCCATTCTCTCCGTAGAAAAACCGTCAGGTTCAATGTCTGCTCGATCGTTACGCGCCGCGTTTAAGATCATGAATTACTCCGGTGCGTTTCCTCTAGAGACGGGTCCAGCCTCCTCCCCGCGTGCCTCGACACCCGGTTCACCGATTGCTTGCCAAACGAGAGCGGAAAGATTTATCCGAAATTAGCCATCTTCTTGGTGCCAACGTCGTCGCTCGTAAGCAGTCGCAGTCGTAGACAGCAGACGTTTCGCGGATTAGGAACGCGCTATTTTCGAGCCAGATACCTGGAGGAAATGTTTACGACCGTCTGAGGAAGGGATCGAGGCTCGTTGCTCCATTGTCGCGAAATTATAAGGTTTGTGGAGAAGGTGTAGACCACTTGGGATAGCTTAATCGATCGTCTCGGGGATATAGCTGGGTGTTGCGGATCTTCTTCACGCGCGTGTTCCTCCAAAGCTGCTTTCGATGTTCTACGTCAGTGGTTTCCAAGCATTCGGGGCTCACCCCCATTAAAAAAAGAATCTCTGCACCTCGAGATAAGTGGTAGGTGAAGAGTGGTGCAAGGAAACTATTTTTTTTAGACGGTGGCAAGTTGATGGCGCAAACTGTTTTAGTCCAGACGTGGATACAGCGTTAGGCGTTAGAAAATAATCTTAGCGATTTGTAGAGAATAGTAAACAGTAGATAATGAGACAGTTTTAGTCGTTGAACCTCGAACTTTCACCCTGCTTGATATATTTCCTATACGCAAATAATAATATATCAGAGTAAGCGTGAAAATGAATAATAATATAGATTTTAGTATCTGTAGGTATAGTTATAAACGCTTGAGGTTGCTTGTGCATTAATATGTCCAGATATAATTGAATTCGAATATTTCTGGGGCACGTCTGACCATTGCGTGCTCCTTCTACTTACAGTGTTTATTACCCCATGTTCAAAGCAGATATTCCGGAGAATATTTGGACATTTTTGCCGAATAAGGTGGGCAATTAACGATTCATTCCGCTAAATCGTTGGCGCGATAAATCAGCTCCGCGAACTGTGAATGAAGCGACGCTTACGGTCGATTTTTCTTATCGCGGTCCGTTGCTTGGAAGTTAAATCGTCCAAGGCTCTTCTGGGGCTGCAGAGCGTCGAATCGGCATTCTTGGCCAGAGACTATACACGAACCGTTTAATAATGAGGAAGCTCGTAAACGGCAACGGTCATTAAACAGTCTCGGGCGTCGTAAATCAGGAGGACCGAGACGATCGTATCTATCTCGGTACTCGATTTCTAGAACGTCTAAAATTAGCAGGACGCGCGACCACTGAATCCGTTGATTCGATCTCTAGACACCGGCTGCGAGGAAGAGAAGGTCATCGGATGTGCAATCGGGCTCGTTAATATGCATCCAACGCGGGCACTTTAAATAAAGAACCGTCCCTATCGTGGACCTCCATCACCTCTTGCAAATCTACAATCGCGACGATACAGTCCTTAGTTGGTAGACAGTTTTTTGGGCGATAAATATCACCCTTAAAGAGGGGTTTCTTCCATGAGATAAAATCAGTTCCGTCTCTTTGAGAGTCGAACATTTTTGTTTCCGTCGGAGTTGGTCGAACGCGAAACGCGATTGCGTCGAGTCCGCGCTTCCGTAACGAGGATTTAAAAAGTTGTGGGTCGAATTTGGTCGACCAAGGCGTGGATCGAGAGCTTTCCGCGCGCGAAACTTCCATCGGTTTTCCTGCGCGACGGTAACTTCTAAACTACGTTCGAAATATTCCTCGATTTCCGGGACATCGCGAGAATCGCTGGGAATCCTGGACCGCGAGAATCGTGTCTGCCGGCCATTTGGGAATATAATGGAAATTAATTTGTCGGGCTGAACGAATCTCTGGGGCACAAAGTGACCGCGCGCCGCACTGTGGAATCTCTTTAATTATAACTCGACGCCATTGGATCAGACGTGGCACCATCACTCGCGCTCGTGTCCCCGACAGTCGTGAAAAATTCCACCCCCATTACGTATCGGTCGGGAACGCGCATTATATCCCCACAATATTTGCGTCCCCGATTAATCTACCACAAAGACGACAAAAATGCTTTGTATTTACTATCGTAAAGCTTTGCTGTTTTTAGTATCGTAAACTTCTGAATTTTTTATTCAGAGCACCGGTATCTAAATCATTTTCAGTATATTTTCGTAGACATTGTAAGTAAAATTAAATGGCGTATATTTTCGAGCGATTAAATCGCCCGTCGAGGGGTTGAACGTCTCGGTGACAAATTATTCGCAGACTCGGTGGGAGTTAGGCGCGCTTCTGTTCAACAACCCTAACGTGCATGGAGTTAATGTAGCGAAAAACGAATCGTGGTGTCCTAAGGTTACAGCGTGGAAAACCGTACCATCGTCTGACGTCAAACGCACAAAGGCGCGAGTAGAATTGGTTCGTTTATTGTCAGACGCACGCCGCGCCCAACGTGACAGGAATTACGTCTGCACTTTGTTACACGCGCGTTATTCGAAAAATTATTTCGACGACGCGTTACGTAAATTCAATTACCACGGTGTACAACAGAAACGCGTCTCTCTTATTCAACGCGCGTAAAAATACAAATTAATATTTTACATACAGAGCCAAAATAAGACGAAAATCAAGAATATCAATTAAAAAGTTATTAACGTTTCAAGTTCCGCCCGTACTGAATTTTTTTCTAGAAAGTGGGTAGGATTTCGGGGGTAGGTCTGTTCACCAAAAATGATTGTATTTGACCCCAGAACCTAGAAATAATTTTTTTAGAACGATTTGAAATTTTTTAATTTTGTCGAGAAATTTCACACCTTCTCGAATTTTTTTCTCGAAACTGAGTAGGATTTCGGGGGTATGTCTGTTAACCAAAAATGATTGTAATCGACCCCCGCAATCGAAAATAATTTTTCCAGAACGATTTGAAATTTTTGAATTTAATTGTTACTAACTTTTTAACGAAGCCTCCATCAACGAATTCTTGATTTTCGTCTTATTTTGGCCTCTAGAATCTCCCATTAAAATTTTCCCCAGGAGTGCTCGAACAGCCTGTATATCAAGAGAGATCACTGTTGCACGATTGCATTAAGATCGAATTGGAATAGATCGCGTCCTTCCCTCGCGAGATAGCGGAAGATCGCGCAAAGTTTCTCGTTCGTCGTTGCTTTGTATCTCGCCAGTAGTTGTAATCTGATCGAGTGATAGAATCGCGTACCGCGGTTCTGGTAGTAAACTTGGAACGAAAGGGTTAACGATAATCGCGACTAAAACTCTGAGGGGGGTTGGATTATCCGGCGATACGTTGATCGATATTTTCGCGGATCCCGGTGGATCGTAGCGCAGGGGAGTTTTGCGGGCGCGTCGTCCAGACGGGATCGAAATTTATGCGGGTCGCCGAGGACCGCAAAAGGATTATGCGACGCTCGCGGCCGGGGAACTCCGTTGGAAATTAGTTTCCGAGCTTAATGGAGTTTTGCGATTGCGAAAGGTTTCGCGCCGGACGACGACGAAAGTCGCGCCCCCCCCCCCCCTGAAACTTTCCGTGTAACTTTGGCAATTTTTCCCATTAGACGCGATTTCTCAGCGCGCGGAACGCGCGTACCTGACGAACTTTACGCGCCGCGGAAAAGAAACGAGCGCCAGGCGTATCGGCGAATACATTATCGCGACGAACCGCGGATTGTTTCCGCGCGTTCAGATTTCCTCGCGAACGTTAACTGAATTTCGGAAAAGATTGCTGCCTCCGTTCCCTGTTCTCGTTATCAGGAAGTTGCACGAACGATTACTTAACCCCTCGACGTTCATGCCCGAGTCTGACTGCTTTGAGAAACGATATTTGTTTAATCTAATCGTTTAAGGGATGATAATATTTGTTCTCTTTCAAATTATACGTTGGATACAGCGTTGTAAGTAACAAAATCTGCATTTTTAGGAACAAATCCAATAATGAAAACTGATCATTTTTGGTTAACCTGAAAAATATGAGCGTTAAGGGGTTAACACTGCCACGGAACTAAAACAATTAATTCTCAAATTAAAATGTTAAAGAAAGTAAATTTTAATAAGCTTCAAGAGGTTACAAAGGTAACTACTACGACAACTTTTAAGTTGTGTTGTTTGCAATTGCCTAAAGCCAAAGTTTCGGTTCTAGACTGGCAGTCAACGTGTTAATCGAGTCGTTTCTTTCGCTAGACCGGTTCAACGCGATGTAAAGTCCGTTGGAACGAATTCAGGTGATCCTCAGAGTCTCGAGAGGAGCTTGTATCTCTATTCGAAGAATAAATTTATCGAAAGAAATTTCTCGAAACGATTTGGTAAACGCGCAGCGCGCGGCTGGAGATGACAAAACGCTGGGAACGCGTCTCCGTATCTAGTTGGTAGCTCCTTCCGGGCGACTTCCGGTCTCGCGATCTCATCGATGATTTACGAGCTGCGGAAAAGAGGGGGAAAAGGGCCGACGGTGTGTCCTCGAGAGGCCGAGCGTGCAACTTCGGAGACAATTTATCGTTGCATCGATCGTAACGAACGGGAAATTTTATAAACTACTCGTCCGGGAAGGCAGCGAAGGAAAAATTGGATCGTCGTGCACCGGTTAGATCGAAGCAGGGCGGCGAGTTATTGGAAACGAGACAAATGAAATCGCAGACTCCGCTCAACGGCTAAGATAATGTTAAACTGACTTAGGCTCCTTCTCGATTTCAACCCCCCTCTGGAGTAAGAAACTCCCCTTAATAAAAGACCAGCTTCTGTTTCGATCTACGGTTTATTACAGCACTTGCATTTTTCCAAATTTATCATGCACCGTTAAGGCTCGATCTTCGTGGTCACTCTGTATTTGTAGATTGTACACTTTGCAGCGACGATGAAAATTTCGTCGTCTCTTTTAAACGTAAAAAAAGAACTATTATCGTCGATGAACGCAACGCGAACCAATGGAATTCAAATTATAAGCATTAATGAATGATCGCGGGGGAAGAAAGACGTTTAATTTTCGGGTGCAGCGCCGCAAAATTGTTCTGTCCCGACTCGTTTAGGGAAACAATCGCATCACGGGTACAATGGAAGTCATTAAACCATACAATATTGTCCTCTTTCTACCGGTTTCGCAAAACGGAGCACGGCCGAATTACTAGAATCGCCGTGTACACTTTTCCCCCGTTTTACCGCTTGATTCGACACGAAAGGATTTTCAATCGTTCGAAGAAAGGGAATTGTTCCGGGATTTTTCTCTCGAGGAAGACCAGAGACTCCGTCGACGTAACGAAATTTCGTAGCATATCCTTTTCCACTCGCAAGCGCTTTTGCACGGTCCAAAGGGGGGACTTTTACCGCGTAGACGTTGATTTCGCGAAGGACTCCCGCACGGAGGGACGATCAGGAACGTATCGAAGGGAAAATAAAACGGAAAAGACGCATGGCGTCGTTATTTCTAGTTACTTAAGGCGCGGTAACGTTTCGCCCCCTGGCTCGTCGATGAAAGTCGAGACGCCATAACAAAGGAACGGCTGATCAAAGCGCAAAAGTAATGAAAGATACCGGGGGTCGGGAATAAAAGGGGTGTGGGAGCTCCTTATTGGCTTTCTCTCGTTTACCCGGCGAACTCTCGTTTAGAGTGCTTTCGGTCTTCATTAGGAATTCCCAGTCTTCTATCGCCAATCTAGAAAGACAGGAATAGCTTTCGCTGCTACGTGCAAGGGACTGTGCACGATTCGTGTAATCATGTTATCCGCTATTATGAAAGTACGGCTGGGAAGTAATCAAACTCGAAGCACGAGTAATGAGAAAATTGAGATCCTGCTTTTAACAATTAAAAAGGCTTCTCATTGGAGAAGATAAAGACCCCCGTCGTCCTCGTTGTTCCCTTCGTTGAACAATCAGGCGACTAACTAACTGCAAAGGGACAGACGGAATCGATGAAACATGGAATTTAATAATCGCGCGCGTTTTTGCGCGAGGGCGATCAGAATTCCAAAAATTGCTTCCGCTCGGCGAACGGCGCATATTTTTCATCCCACGCGATCCGTGTCGCGTTTCGAGAACTCGTGATTTCATCAACGGTCCTCTTTTTGTCTCCGCTCTAACTAGAGGAACAATCAACGCGTGTTGCAAATAAAAAAAAAAAAGAATGCGATTCTAGTTCGAATCGATCGTCGCGTATGAAACGAAAGACGCCCGTGTAGGAACTGTTATACAAATTCTCGAAACGCGACGGGGCCTCGCTGACTGGATCCCGTAGATCTCGCGGGTCAATCCATTAATTAACACGGATTAGCGCAGTTTCTAATCATCGCTTAGATTGGATATCGTGCATTGTAAACGTATGATACAGTGCGTAATGACCGAGGCAAATAGAGTTTGTTGTCTCCGGATTATCGTTACTAATTGCAGTTTGCGCGAGCTAGGCTTCCGCGTCCCGTACAAACGAAACAGACGCCCGTAGCGGGTCGAACGTCGACATCGTGGATCGCGCGAGCAAATATTGACCGCAACAAATATAGGCCAGCCGGCAATCAAAACGTCCGACCGACTTAATTTATCGGCGGTCGTGCAAGGGTGGCAGGATCGGTTTTTCCCCATTTGCGCGACGCCCGCTTTCCTCGATGCTTTCGGGTTTATTGAGACCCCAAGGCGCTGGTCGTCGACGTACAGTTCGCTGCCAGTGACGTTTCTCGGATTACGTGTTACGTTCCAAGACCGATCGCTGGCACCGCGATTACTATAACGCCGATCCCATCGACTCGTTTCAAACTTCACCTTTCACGGACTAGTTTCTATATTTCAACAAAGAAACTTGTCAGGTAGAGAATCTTAAATGGTCAAAAACTGAACCACTCGTTTCTGTATTTTTTTGAAGAAATAAAACGCAGTTTCGAAAGCACTGAACCAGAGAATTTGAGATGGAAAATGGAATAATATGGAGGGAAGATGAATATCGTGTAACGTTGCTATAATTCTTCTGTTTATTCTGATTGCAGAGTTGTTAATTAAGAATGCGCAATGACACGGCGAATTTATCAGTGGACAGCAAACCCGCGCGAGAACGCGCAGGGTATGGAAATGGAACCCCGCAAAACAAACTCTCACCGCCAGGAAAAAATATTCTTGAAGTGTAAGTACTCGACCATTACTCTTCTCCTTTTTCTGGATCGAACCGATGACCCTTCCTCCCACGCTTTTCGATTCGATTCTGGCGCGTTAACGCGTTGACTGCCGCAATCTTTCACGTTCATTTTAATTCTGTTCCTTTATCACAGAGTTATTCCTATATCGCGTACCTTTTATCCGGGTAATCGGTTAAATTGTTGTAAAGGAACGTCGACGCGAAATACCGATCACCGGGGAGGGGTGGCAGTCAATCTGTTAATTCACACTCGTAGCTTTATCAACACCGTGGCCGAACTTTTTAACGGAGTTGGCGTGTAACAGGGGAAAGCGCAAACGGTGGCTTATCCATCGCTGATCGATGGTTACAATGCTTCATGATCGATGAGATGAAAAATTGCAACTTTTTTTTTCTCTCCCTCCCCCCCCCCCCACCTTCCATTTTAACCGGGTTTCTCGCGTTTCGCCGTTCGGGTCGCTCGATCACCGGGTGATCGATAGCGAACCAACGATCATCGAGATTTTGCGAATCGACGCGGAAAGCGTCGCTGGCCCGATAACGTCGCCGCTCGCGTCCCGACGCTGTTGCTGGATTATTAAATCGTTGTTAGTTGCTCGATCGGGATAAAATTAAACCGACGAGGATCCGTCGTTCCTCGAGATCCCGTTCGTGAAGTTCCGCGGAACCGTCTAGGTATATTGTGGAAAGAGGATTGATCGATTACAGTGCAACGGGATCGTAGGAATTATACCGGTGCCGCGTTACAAAGGATCCAATTAAGCTAACGCGATTGAACGAACTTCGTTTGAAGTACGACTCGCGGGAGCAGTGCAAAGCCAGAAAAGGGACCGTGTTAAATTTACAACCGTGGCGCGACGTTGGTTAAACGTGTAATTAGTGACGCAGATGAGGACGAGCTGGGAAATTTTGTTCGGGTTCGGTTTCTGTTTACCCAATGATTCAAGGAGACCGGCCGACCGTGGCCATTTTGGTCCACGATTTCGGGACTCGACCACTCGACGATCGTTCCCAATTAAAATACCTTTAGAATTTTAGCGAGATACAATTGCAAATACTTCGTAGGTAACCTCTTTTAATTTCGAAAATTTTAACCTACGATAATTCATCGAGTCGTTCGCTCTTCTAAGATTTCCAACCCCTGTTGGGAGAAAAATGATCGCTGGCTTCCGTCGAGACGGGTGCTCCATCGATTTTCAGGGCGATCTCCCTGGATCGTTTGTCACGATCTAACAGGCTTCATAATTCCGCGAACTTGATTTCGCAAAAGACATCGCTGTTTGTCGAGGAGCGATACATTCGCGTTAAATAAACGATCGCGGGAGTCGTTAATTCCGAGTGGAAAATTTGTGCCATTTCTATTAAAACCAAAAGTTGCAATGAAAAATATATTGCGCGGTAAACGAACATTTTCGATTGCACTTGTCGTCCGGGGCCATTTTTCGATATAATTATTTCGTTCGGCTCTGCCGCTTTATTTTTTTGATCGTTCATTGCAGTCGTTTAGCAATTACGCTCGCGCGGTTCTAATTTTAATTTCCGCGTCGTAAATTTAGACCTTGTCGCGGGCTGAATATGTTTGTAAATTGCATTGTTTACCTCGTGCAACATGGTCGTCAGAGGCTGCAGTGATTTAATGCGACGTACGCAGCATCGATACGCGCGTTGATCTATCGAAAGCGAGCATAAAATATGGAATAATGTTTTCCAAAGTACTCCGAAATTTAGGTAAAAAAATTCATAGTTCGAACAGGTGCTTCGAATCCAAAGAATCGATTTCGCGCGATTTTAATAATCCAGCGGAGCGGGAACGAGGTACGCGCGAACAAACGCGGGTGTAAAGGGGGATGAAACTAATCTTTAAGGCCTATCTTTCCTGACGCGCATGAAAATATTGTTGCACGATGTTCTGTGTACGGTACCATCTATATTTCATTTCAGACACGCTCCAAGACGCGGAGAAGGATAAAGAGGAAACTGAGTATATGCTAGAAGAGAATGGCAAACCAATGTACGAATAAAAGATTCTTACAGATGAAAAATGTTAAAGTATATAGGAGACGAGCGAGCACCGGAATACCGGAATTCAGGATCGTTGCAAAAAAAAATTAAAAAAATTCTGGAAATTCTTAAAAGAATCTCTCTCGTGGTAGAGACCAAGAAAAGTCGTAAAACTTCTTTTTTTTTTTAGTTGTATCGAGTATAGTTTACGCGAGAGTGCTTCCGGACCGGTGATTAAAATTACGTTTCGCGGCGTTTCCAACGTCGTCGAGCTCCGAAGAACGCTGTGGTCGTTAACGATTCTGGTATTCGATGAAAGTTTCTGATACGACGTCGGTCTTTTGCATCCGGAAGTGCTCTTCGACGAGTATAAACCGTTTCTTCGCGATCGAACCGAGCGGAAGTTCGGTAAAGCCGGCGATACATTCACGGGCGGAGGCGGAGGTTAATTAAAAATCAACAATTTTTTGCCCCCAGTGAGTTCGTGCCACCGCAAACGAAGGAGGACGACAAACCCGCGGCACCGGAACCGTCGTTGCCACCAGTGCCTTACTTCAGACTCGTAAGTTTTTAATAAAAATGTACAGGGTGCTCGGCCACCCCTGGGAAAAATTTTAATGGGAAGAATACCAATTTTTCGACAAAATTAAAATATTTCAAATCGTTCTGAAAAAAATATTGTTAGCTGTAGAGGTCAATTACAATCATTTTT
This sequence comes from Colletes latitarsis, assembly GCF_051014445.1. Taxonomy (NCBI): domain Eukaryota; kingdom Metazoa; phylum Arthropoda; class Insecta; order Hymenoptera; family Colletidae; genus Colletes; species Colletes latitarsis. Next base: position 40,117,753 of record NC_135137.1, on the reverse strand, counting down.
TGTGAATAGACATATCCCCGAAATCCTATCCATTTTTTAGAAAAAAATTCCAGAAGGTGTGAAATTTTTCGACGAAATTAAAATATTTCAAATCGTTCTGAAAAAAATATTGTTAGCTGTAGGGGTCAATTACAATCATTTTTGGTGAATAGACATACCCCAGAAATCCTACCCATTTTTTAGAAAAAAATTCGAGAATGTGTGAAATTTTTCGACGAAATTAAAATATTTCAAATCGTTTTGAAAAAATTATTCTCGGTTGTGGGGGTCAATTACAATCATTTTTGGTAATTACACATACCCCCGAAATCCTACCCACTTTTTAGAAAAAAATTCCAGACGGTGTGAAATTTTTCGACGAAATTAAAATATTTCAAATCGTTCTGAAAAAAATATTGTTAGCTGTAGGGGTCAATTACAATCATTTTTGGTGAATAGACATACCCCTGAAATCCTACCCATTTTTTAGAAAAAAATTCGAGAATGTGTGAAATTTTTCGACGAAATTAAAATATTTCAAATCGTTTTGAAAAAATTATTCTCGGTTGTGGGGGTCAATTACAATCATTTTTGGTCATTACACATACCCCCGAAATCCTACCCACTTTTTAGAAAAAAATTCCAGAAGGTGTGAAATTTTTCGACGAAATTAAAATATTTCAAATCGTTCTGAAAAAAATATTGTTAGCTGTGGGGGTCAATTACAATCATTTTTGGTGAATAGACATACCCTCGAAATCCTACCCACTTTCTAGAAAAAAATTCGAGAAGGTGTGAAATTTTTCGACGAAATTAAAATATTTCAAATCGTTCTGAAAAAAATATTGTTAGCTGTGGGGGTCAATTACAATCATTTTTGGTGAATAGACATACCCTCAAAATTTTGCGCATTTTCGAGAAAAAAATTCAGTACGGTCGGAACTTCATCAACAAATTGGTATTCTTGATTTTCGTCTTATTTTGGCCTCTAGAATCCCCCATTAAAATTTTTTCCAGGGGTGGCCGAACACCCTGTATACAAGCTCGTTGTTACGATATATTGACCAGGAATTTATTGCGTATTTTAACGAACAGACTTATATTTGGAACGAACAAAACTATCGATTAACTATCAATCGACGAACGAAACTCACATTGAACCCTCTTGCACATGAGTTAACATCTAATAAAATTAGAGTGCAAATCTGCAATTGTGTTTGTTATATTAGATAACCGTTCGTAGTAAACACGTTCGATTCGCGTCTCGAGCGCACTTGAATTTCAGATCTCGATTAATCGAGTCGAATCGAAACGCTTCCGAGCGCGCCATAATGGATTTTATTTCTTTATTAACCCATTAATCGGTGGAAGTTTATCGGAAGCGGAAATTAACCTGTCGTTGCATTCGGTAAATACAAAATAACGCTTTACACGATTATCGAACAACAGGGGAAGAAAAACGTTCGCGGTTTAAACGAGAATTAATTATATCGCACAATAGGGCACGGATTTGAAGCTCGAAATGCAATCGAAACAATATTAGATGCGGAGGACAAACGATTCATCGTGCGGAGAAGCGTTTCCAATTATGAGCTCGTGGGTTAATGAATGAATAGAGAAATGGATTTGGCTAATAACGAGGATTTAAACTGTATTGGTAGAACGATTGAATATCTGATAAAGTAATACCCCCCAACGTGAAATATGGAATACCTTGGAAAGCATTACGCTTTTAATAGTCTCGTCTTGATACTTTTACGATAATGAGGAGAATCGACTTATCCGTAAAGGATGATCCCATTTAAAAAGCAACTGCATCGTGTTTGTACTATTAAGAATACGATTAACTATAAAATTGGAGCGTCGAAGTTTGTCCCGGTCCATCGTGGACTCCGCACGTCCGTCGATCGATGGGGCCTTGTTTTCATTTAGAACTAGTTTCGGATCTCCGGCCATTAATCACCGGTTAGGCTGGCATTAATTCTCCGGGGTTAAATCTCCCGGAAAAGCGGAAGTTGGCCGCGCTCGGAGCGAATATGTTTCTGAAAATTTTCGATTAGTTCGCGACAAATTGCCGGTGCCGCGGAATCTCGCGAATTCCCAGCGAGAGCTCATCGCTCGGATAATTAACATAACGTCGATGCTCAGGTGCCATTAATTAAACACCCTCCCGCCTTCCACGACCTCCCCTGTGGGCCCGCGAGAGCGCAGGCGGAAAGTTTAAATTTCAGTTTAATCGCGCGAGTCGAAAGTTCGCTAAACCGTGACGAGAACCGCTCGGTTGTTTGCAGTTTCGATTTGCAACATGCGGGGAGCTGATGCTGATCATCGGTGGCCTGATCATGGGAACTCTGACGGGCCTCTGCATCCCCATTTCGACGATACAGTACGGAGAATTCACCACTCTGCTGGTGGACCGCAACATGGAGAACCAGACGAGCACACCGACCCTCATACTGAAGTGGTTCGGAGGGGGGCTGGTCTTGTAAGTCTATCGTTTTTCACCTTCGAGCAACCCTTTTGCTAGCAATAAATTCGAGACGAATACCCTCGATACCCACAGGCCAAAACTGGAAGCAAGATATTATTTATTTCTTTCCGTTTCAATATTATTTAATATGGGTCTCTGTTATTCTCATTGAGATATGGTAACATTTGTGAAAAAATTAACGGATCGCGGAGGCACGAAAATACATACGTAATATAACATCCGACTGTTTGGTAATAATTGTGAAAGTAAGGGTAAATATGAAAATAATACGTGCAGCGTGCATTTCCTGAAGATTATAAATACGTCGCGATCTTCTAAAGAAATAAATCTTTGAAATAGCGGGCGCAATGCAAGTGTAATAATGACACGAATACCAAGTATAGAATTGTCCCCGGAACGAGTACATTAAATTTTCACATTTAATATCATATTCGTTATCGTTATCGATGCAGCATCGTGCACGTTTCCGCGAAATTATTCGTTTCCCTCTAATTATTATTTAATGGCCCGTTGGCATCTTCGGATTCATTTGCACGCGATATTGTATTTTAAAATTCTGGCTCCGTGCTTTTCCATATTGTCCGAAAATAATTTCCCCGGCACTTCCAGGAAATATTTCTCGCGTTCTATAAATAATTCGACAATTTAAAACGGAAATAATCCTCGCTTTCACGGCGGATATAATAAACACGTCTTCACCGCTGTTTTATTACTCGAAACGAGATGTGATCTTTCGGAGTAGGTATACCCGTTACCATATGAAAACTGTAACTGCGAATTATGCAGCTCGTAAATATAATATTTACCTTTCTGCGAGCCATTTCGCAAGTACAGCGATACGAATAACAGTGTCGACGAAATTGAAAAAAATCTTCCAACCCGAGGAATATCTTTTTCGCGCACAGAATTACTGGTAAAAGAGGTCGAAACGCGTGAGAACAACGCACGGGAGGCAAGAAATTCGTCTTGGATTTCATATTTTTAGAACGGGGCTGGGATGTTTCGACTTAGGCGCGTTGCTACGAGAAAATAGATCACTCGGTCGAAATATAGTTTCGCCCAGTTTTCTTCGCGGTTTTGCAATCCGGCAGCCCCGTCGACGATATCGGTTCGATCGGGGCCGAGGTCGTGCGCGATTCCCACCCGATCGAGGAAATAAATATGCGATTCGATCAACAGGGGCGCCAATGCCACGTACAGCGAAAGAATGGACGCCCTGTACGACGACTCCGTGGCCTTCGGCGTGTCCTCGGCGGCGCTCTCCACCTTCCAATTCGTCTTCGCCGTGTTCACGGTTGATTTCCTCAACATCGCGGCCTCCAGACAGATTGTCAGGGTGCGTCAAATGTTTCTGCGCTCCGTCCTCAGGCAGGACATGACGTGGTACGACATCAACACGTCCACCAACTTCGCCAGCAGGATGACCGAGTGAGTACGCTCCGCAAAACCCAAAGGGGAGCCTTAGAAAATTCCTATTATTTACGAGCAGGATCGAGCAGCGTTTCTCAACCTTTTCTGGCCCGTTGCCCACCCTCCGAGTATTATTCATCTCCCTTCGTGGCTCCTGTCATCGCGGTTAGGCAAATTTTATTCGCGATACCCACTCTCTCGGAAACGTCGAACGTTATAAATATCAATTCTCCGCCCTCGGGACGAGCGGTATATTTAAAAACTTGCGAAATACACGAATTAAAATTTAGCCTTGTCGATTGTCGAATCGATGGGTTTCTCCAGCGAGGTATATCCCCCGAATGGTGCTTAGCGGTCGTATTTTCTCACGGTGAATATCCCCTTTCGCGAGGAACGCGTTCGATCTCGAAGTCCGGGGATGCGAACACGACAGCGGCTCAGGGAAGTTCGAGAAACGAGATCCTGGCTCGTCAACAGGTGGCTGCTCGCGAAACTCGAAATCTCTTGCCCGATACACGGTGTCTCTGCTCGCGGTCGACCCGCGTAATTATCGAAAAGTCAAGAGGGTGGGTTCATAACCGGCTAATTAAGATGCGGCAAGTAGACGACGCCGTGCTTGCGCAACGCGTTTATTCGGGGAGGAATCTTTGTTACAACGTGTCTGTTGCACAAGCTCCAACGATTGCGAAACGAAGTTTTTTAACCGTACGTCGAATCGAATATGAAATTCGATATAACTCGAGAGATATTTGGTAGTCGAGACGCGAATCTTTCTTTTGGGGACTCGTGAAAATTGCTCTATTTTCTAAATCGAGGCCATTTTTATAGGGCATCCTAGTAATCGTTCTGAAAGGGGATTGAAATTTGACGTAATATAATTAATTTGTATCGGTCGTCATTCTCTGGTTACGTCTGCGTTTCCGGATCACGGAGACAATACAGCAGCCGAAAATAGCGTCGCGAAATATGTATATCGAGCTGCACGGAGGATCGTCTGGCATTAGAAACACTTTGGCTCGCCTCTAGCTTTTCGCGTTCATTTATAATGACGATTGCGTAAATCTCACCTGCCCTTCTGCAATCTATGGTAACGTTTTATTGAACCTAAACGTCATGTGGTCATTGGGGGATTTTACAGAGCCAAACTGAGTCAAACTTTCAGGCCAATGGGAAAAGAATATTTCCCTGATGCGAGACGGAGATGCGAGACGGTGCATTCGCGAGTCTGTGTTCTCATAAATCACCTAAGTCGTTGTGCACACTCGTTCGTTGGCGATACTCAGGACAATATTAGCATCGGGATTAAGTCGATTATACGAGACAGTGAACCGTGTGTACTGCGGCGCGATGAACGTTATAATTAACCCGGAAGTTTGACGCGAATTTTCGAGTACTGTCAAAATGTCTCTGCGTGGCAGGAGCTATCTGGAATTAGTTGTGCAAAGATTCTGATATCCCGACCTTCTCGATAAGAAGAATAGTTGGAAAATAGAAATTACGCACGGTTCGACGTTACATTCGATAAACGGCCGAGTGTGTCTGGACAGCGGACGTTTTATTCCAAACGTACGTTCGGTTTCTATTTGAGGAACGGGGCTATTTCAAGGTGACCTCAATGCTGCAGGAGATAACGCAAACTTTAATTAATTCGCTGAATGGCTGCCCACGGACCGTGTTATTTTCGTCGGCGACAACTTTCGATAGAACCAGCGGGAAGTTATACGGACGGAGCTAATTGCGTCGATCGACTTACATAAAGTGGCGGAAGGCCTAAAGCGTCACCGTCTCCGACCATGCATGAAACCTTCGTTATTTAACGAATTGCGCATGCTTCTTCAAACGCTGTCGAAAATAAAACAAAATAGACGCCACAGTAGTTTGGACATTTTGATTAAATTTCACAGCCGTTGATTTTCGTTGGGCAGGGATCTGGACAAAATGAAGGACGGAATCGGCGAGAAGCTCGGCGTCTTCACGTACCTGATGGTGTCCTTCATTTCCTCCATCATCATATCGTTCGTTTACGGTTGGAAGTTAACGCTGGTGGTGCTGAGTTGCGCGCCAATCATAGTAATCGCCACCGCGGTGGTGGCGAAGGTGCAAAGCTCCCTGACGGCTCAGGAATTGTCCGCGTACGGACAGGCGGGAAGCGTCGCCGAGGAGGTGTTGGGCGCCATCAGGACCGTGATCGCGTTCAACGGGGAGCAGAAGGAGGTCGACAGATACGCGGAGAAACTCGTGCCCGCGGAAAAGACAGGAATACGACGAGGAATGTGGTCAGGAGTCGGCGGGGGTGTCATGTGGTTCATCATCTACATCAGCTACGCCGTAGCCTTCTGGTACTTTCATATTTTCCTTTAATATCGATTGAAAAATTCCTCTTCAGGGGTAGGTTTCCCCTGATTTACTTTGTGCAATAATTACGAGATTTCAATCGACTACTCTAGTTTCGATACTCGATTTTCTTAAAATCTGATTAACTGGATGGTGTTTTCGGGGGTCAGGTACGGCGTGCAGCTGATCCTGGAGGACAGGCCGAAGGATGTGAAGGAGTACACGCCCGCCGTGTTGGTAATCGTGTTCTTCGGGGTTTTGGCCGGCGCTCAGAACATGGGTCTGACGTCGCCGCATCTCGAGGCGTTCGCGGTCGCGCGTGGCTCGGCCGCCGCCATTTTCCAAGTGCTGGATCGCACCCCGGTGATCGACAGTCTGAGCAGGGAGGGCCAAAGGCTTCCATCCGTCAACGGCGAGATCGAGTTCACGAACGTGCATTTCCAATATCCCGCCAGAAAGGACGTGAAGGTGCTCCAGGGTTTAAATCTCAAGATCAATCACGGCGAGACGGTCGCCCTCGTCGGTGGATCCGGCTGCGGGAAGTCCACTTGTCTGCAGCTCATTCAACGCCTCTACGATCCCCTCAAAGGACACGTGAGTTAAAGCGAGACTCCCCGGGCTCCCGTTGCTCGTTAACAAAAAAGTACCAAGGGAGGGAAAAAACCGTTAACTCGCAACTTTTTCGCGACGTAGCTCGCGCTACGGTCCGGTGTTGAAATTCAAAACGCCCCCGCGTCTCTTGTTAAGCCGCTACGCGTCCTGTTTCCCTTTGTTTAATTAAAATATCGCGCCGCGATAATAGGATTCGAGGCGTTCTCTCTCGATTAAAAATTCGTAGCTTCCTTGCGGAGAAACTGATTAACCCTCAACTTGGGAAGATTCTGAGTACCATTGATTCGATTAGTCGCAAAACCCAAACGTCGCACGGTGCAATTGCACGAATAATAAATCGCGTTATAGCATCGAAAATGGTTTCCCGTTGCGGAGAAGCTAGTTTCGAGTTCCCAGGACCGCGAGACGTTCCAGTGTCGGTGGATTTACCGTCCTGGTGCTCGGTTCGAGTTTCTTGTCGGTTCGTCCAGGCTGGTATAATTTATCGGGACGCAGGAGCGCGCCGCGTCTTTGCACAGACGTTACGCGACGGTCACCGGGTTAATAACCGACGTTTTTGTCCGCGAAAATTGCCCAGTCGTATCCTGGAGAAGCATCGTTCCTTAAACGCTCGGTCCAGTTTTCCGAGACAGTCGCGAAACTCTGTCCCAGCTGCGAAATTTACGGAGCAACGAGGCGCGGAAGTTTGTCGTTCCTTCTTTCCCGCCGATTAAATCGCAACGAAGCACGGCCCCGTGGAACCGTGGAATTATTTATCGCTCGCGGGGTTAACAATATCCCCGGACGCGAACGTTCCCGTTATTACATCTGTACTCGGGGCCCGGTTACGCGAATTTTACGGAACAAGTTTGAAGCGTTTCTCGCGAGAACGCCGCGCCGCCTTCGGAGTTTTCTCGCCAGTAAAAGTTTTACGGTTCTCGCGTTCTGCATCCGTCGCAGTTCCCCCGAAAATATTACGCCATATATTCGGCATACTGATTTCGAAACGCGTTTACGTTTTCCGCGTCGTTGCTGACCCTCGCGAGCAATCTATCGGATATTTTTTCAATAATATTTGGCAAACGACCGGCCACCATTTTTCTATGGTTCTGCAGTAGAGAAAAGACCTTGGAATATTTAAGGAGCCCCCCTCCCCGCGTGAGAGTCGATGACGATTTTCAGGAAATGCTGTTCGCGTTTCGCAGGTGCTGCTGGATGGCGTGGACATATCGAAGCTGAACGTTCAATGGCTGCGTTCGCACATAGGCGTGGTCGGCCAGGAGCCGGTGCTCTTTGACACAACGATACGAGAGAATATCCGGTACGGAAATGACAGCGTTACCGAGGAGGAGATGATCAAAGCAGCGAAGGAGGCGAACGCTCACGACTTCATCAGCAAGCTGCCCGAGGTGAGTGCCCGAACCTTCTCTTTTATTCCGTTCGCGTTTGTCGGTTTGCGAGCGGAATTTTAGTTTCCATCCTTTCCGCCGCGACGGACGCGTCCCCGATTGATTTGGTCACTTTTCACGGGAACAGGCACACCGCTGACGTACGCGTTTAATACGCTTCGAAGGTTTTTCCCGTCCGTGTTTCTTTTTCCGTGTCGTTGGACGCCAGAGTCCTGGCCAGCCGTCGCGAAGGGCCGTCTAATTAAAACCATGGTACCGTGAATTCGCTTTGGATTTTAATCTCGATCGTTTTCGACGTTGAAATTTTCGAATATATTCGCCGTCTCGTAAAGACGCCAGAGCGGAGCTCGAGCTTCTTCGTACCCGGACTGGAATCGGCAATGAACGCGTTAATAAACCCGTCGATCAAGATACAGATCCCCTTCGGTATAATTTACCGAATCCATCTGAAAATCCGGACTCCAATCTCGGTCCAGTCTCGTTAAAAGTTTCTTCGAACCGAGAGGGAGTCGAAACTTTCGAACCGGACGATCTCCGAGTCCGGGGATTCGAATAATGCTGGAAGCGATTCGAATCTTCGCAATCTGTGAAGTTTCGAGTCCCCCCGGAAGACCGGGGATTCGGATTGGCTATAGCGTTTGGCTGCCAGCTCACGGAGAATGTCACGCTTCCGAGTGTTCCCCAGTCAAAGGGTTAATAGCTTCGCCGACGTAACGCGAGTTGTGTATCGTGTACTTAGACCTGGTCGCTGTCTTGTTCAATTTGCTCCGTAATTATTCAATCTTCCCGGACGTACGGCCGGATGAGCGCCGGCCATCGGAGACCGTTCGATGGCAACGTGTTAACAATAGTCTCAGGTGCGACCGCCGATCCGCGATACACGCTCGCAAACAGGCGATAAAACAGCCCGTTAAACCCGCCGCGAGCAAATAACAGTATCCACGATTATGGCTGCGTCAACGATCAGGCGTTTATTACCGAATTATCGGCTAGACGAGTATCGATACTCGGTGTTCGTCCTCTCTGTTCGCGTTTAGGGGAAACAGGCGAACCAGACAGGCCAAAGTTTATGGGGGGAATGGCGGACGGTTCGGTTCACGCAACGTTGGCGATCGCGCGAGCTCGTGAAATTTTATTCGGACGTTTTGGTTATTCGCGCGTCCCTGGCTACGCTGATCGAACGACGACTGGACGAATCTATTAATTATTATTCAAATTAGATGGACGCCAGAACGACTGGCCACGGTGATAAACGGCTTGGAAAATATCGTCGCTCGATCGAGACACGACTGTTAGCTTTCATCGACGTCCGGTTCCAGATGAACCAATTTTCAAACTCCTTGCATTTACAGTCGCTGGAAGCGGAGGCATTAATATTCTACGATCGAGCGTATTACGCAACCGGGGGAATCGGTGCTTCGAACTTCCGAGCTTCTTTTCTTGCGCGAGAAGTCAAAGTTCCCTTAAACGACGTTACCCGGATCTGGGCGAAGCGTCCTCCTGGTGCTAAATTCATTAAATCCGAACTGTCTGGATTAATTGAATAATCGTTATTTGAAACTACAGCGGCCTCGATGGCCTCTTCCGTGCGTGGCAATCGAACGAGCAAATGGAATGGGCTCCGTTCCGATAATTATCAACAAATGCAACCGCGAGCGGGAGAGGAGCCTCTCCGTACGGTCGTTCCCCGTAAATTCAGACTCGATTTCGCCTTTGGTCCATCGTTTCCGCTCCTCGAGCACGATCGCGATATTGTCCATAAATCAAATACAATCGTCTTTGTTCGATACTTAACCGGTTAACTGTGTTTGACGAGTATACTCGTCATGGAGAAGTGCCAGGATTTTCTGTCATGACGAGTTTCATAAAATAAACCTATCTTTTTGATGCAATATTTTAACAGCGACACAGTTAACTGGTTAAATAGTCTTTTTCCTTAATTAGACAGCAATAACCCTACCAACTTTTGCGTTTGTCAAAATCCCCGGAGATCGATCGTTGTCTCCAAGAATCTCAGTTAAATAAAAATTGCTAGAGTAAGGAAAATCTCTGCTTAATTAAACGTCGCAACGGGTGCAAGGAGTCATCGCGAAGAGCTCTTGTTCCAGGGTTACGACAGTCCCGTGGGAGAGAGAGGATCGCAGCTGTCCGGAGGGCAGAAGCAGAGAATCGCCATCGCGCGTGCCTTGGTCAGACGGCCGGCGATACTTCTCCTCGACGAGGCCACTTCCGCGTTGGATCTCCACAGCGAGGCGACCGTGCAAAGGGCCCTGGACGCGGCCTCCAAGGGCAGAACGACCATCGTCGTCACTCACCGACTCTCCACCATCACCAACGCCGACCGGATAGTGTTTATAAAGGAAGGACAGGTGGTCGAGCAGGGAACTCACGAGGAGCTACTCGCTCTCGGGAACCACTATTATGGACTGGTTTCCGCCGACGCAAGTGCCACTGCTAGAGGTAATTGTGGACCATATTCCACTGTCTTTGAGCCAAAAAACATTTCGAGGTTCATTTGTTGAGTATCTCCCACTGCAAATTCCAAGTTTGGAACGGTGGTTATCAAACCATAGTTTAGTACGATTCCTTAGTGGTGAATTAACAAGATTTTCTTCTCATCGAAACAGCGAAAGCGACAGCGTCGGCTGCCAAGACGGTGACGGCGGCTATACCGAAGCAGAAACCGCCGCCATTGAAGCGACAGTTCTCCACGCTGTCGATGCATTCTCATCGGTTATCCCTGGCGGGCGCGTCGGAGAGCTCGATGAATCAACTGGAGGAGCACGAGAAGGCGTACGACGTGCCGATGATGAGGATATTCGGGCTCAACAAGCCGGAATGGCCTTTCAATTTAATCGGTTAGCACGGCGCATAACAGAGCAATTGAATCGTCCGCCCGTACGCCATTACTCGAGCACACTTGTCCCCGTCGTTTCGTCGACGGTCGATAAACAAAAACCAACTGCTCCCCGTAGTTAGAGATCGACCAGCTATTTCCCGACGATCGAACTCTCGAATTCCAAGCACCATCCACTGTTTCAGCGTAAAATTCCGGCGTTTCAGGTTGCCTGGCCGCGGCGATGGTGGGCGCGTCGTTCCCCGCGTTTGCCGTCCTCTTCGGCGAGGTGTACTACGTGCTGGGTCTCCAGGACGAGGACGAGGTTCGCCGCGAGACGGTCAATTTCTCGATCCTGTTCCTGGTGGTGGGCGTGGTGACGGGCGTGGGGACCTTCCTGCAGATGTACATGTTCGGTTTGGCCGGCGTTCGAATGACCACCAGGCTCAGGAGCATGACGTTCTCCGCGATGTTGAGGCAGGAGATGGGCTGGTACGACGAGGACACCAACAGCGTGGGCGCCCTGTGCGCCAGGCTGTCCTCCGACGCAGGTGCTGTCCAGGGCGCGACGGGAACGCGGATCGGGGCGATTCTTCAAGCATTGTCGACGCTGGTCCTCGGCATCGGGTTGTCCATGTACTACACTTGGAAGATGACGCTGGTCTCCGTGGTCTCGATACCTCTGGTGCTCGGCGCGGTGTTCTTCGAAGCGAGGGTGATGAGCGGACAGGGCTTGCAAGAGAAGAAGAAGATGGAGGCGGCGACGAGGATCGCCATCGAGGCGATATCCAACATAAGAACGGTGGCCAGCTTGGGCAAGGAGGAGGCGTTCTTGAAACGTTACTGCGTGGAGTTGGAACACGTGGCCAAGGCGACCAGGATCAGGAACAGACTCAGGGGATTGGTGTTCTCGTGCGGTCAGACCACGCCGTTCTTCGGCTACGCTCTCAGTTTGTATTACGGCGGGGCCCTGGTGGCCACCGAGGGTCTCAGCTACCAGAACGTCATCAAGGTGTCCGAGGCTCTCATCTTCGGGTCCTGGATGTTGGGCCAGGCGTTAGCCTTCGCGCCAAATTTCAACACGGCCAAGATTTCCGCCGGAAGGATATTCCAGCTGCTGGACAGGGTGCCGGAAATCACCTCGCCGCCGGGATCGGAGGACAAAGATCTGGACTGGGTAAGCAAACCTCACCGATCGGAGATTGCAATTTGAACTTGTGCTCCGATAAATTCCAGACATTGTCCGAAAGATTAGTTTCCAATTTTTTGTAATAAGAATTTGAATTTTTTTTTTACACCTAGACGTTGTTAATCGCAGGACTAACGAGAACGTCAGACGTTAATAGCGAGGTTGTTGAACTTGGCAGAAATCGCACGTTCCTCGAGCGTTACATAACGACTATTTAGCAAACTATCGAATTTACGACGTTCTGACAGCAAAGCCTCAGGCAACACGCGTTAATTACGTTCAAAACCGGGAAGCTGTGTTTGATCAGGAGTACACGACCCCTCCAGAATTCCAAAGCGTTTAATGAAGTGATACGAGCGAACGACGTTTCCAATTCGCTGCGCAAACGCTCGAAACGCTACGTGTATCGCGGTTTACGAACCAAATATATGTCGTTCATTCGATTAACGATTTTCCCCGTTACTGTCATCGGAGAGCCGGTCGATAAAATTTCATTTTTAAAAACGACCACTTTGTCCGGGCCAACTTATCGCCGCAATTGTTACGCGCGTGGCGTAACGAAATTTACGAGCCGCGACATCGACTTTGAAATCGGTCCGATTGGACGTTTTTTTGGAATCCGCGGATTCAGTAGGATCGCAGGATAATTAAATGCAAAATTTACTTTATAAATTGGGTACCTTTTCCGTGGATCGTAACATTTTTATAGCTTTACGAAAGATTTGTGTTCGATGCTCGAAAAGAATGGGAGGATTTAGAGCGGCGAACGACGTTGGTTTCAGAAAGCGGACGGTCTGATTCAATTCTCAAAAGTGGAGTTCCACTATCCGACGCGGCAGGAGATGCCGATTCTGCAGGGTCTGAATCTAATAGTAAAGCCCGGACAGATGGTCGCGTTGGTGGGTCAAAGCGGATGCGGTAAGTCCACTTGCATACAGCTGCTTCAACGGCTGTACGATCCGATCTCCGGCACCGTGACGATGGACCGTCGAGACATCTCCTCGGTCTCCTTGCGTAATCTCCGTTGTCAACTCGGCGTGGTCGGCCAGGAGCCTGTCCTGTTCGACAGGACGATCGCGGAGAATATCATGTACGGCGACAACTTCCGGAAAGTGCCGATGGACGAGGTCATAGAAGCCGCCAAGAAGTCGAACATCCACAGTTTCGTCAGCTCTCTACCACTAGTGAGTACCATTCGACAATTATGATACTCCAAAAATTAATATATCTACTGGTCTCGAATTGCCACCAACAAACACTTACAACCCTGAACCCCTCCCCTTACTTTAACGAGTCTCACTCGTGACGAAGATTTTGGCCCAAACGTAAACATCATGAGCTCGCGGACAGCAAATCACGATCGTCGTTGAGTTTTAGTTCCTATCGGTGCGCCACAAGTCGATCGCGATTCTTATAACCTCTGTTACGAAGCAGTTTAGTATCAGTCTGGTCTGTTTACCGCGCGTTGACGCCTATCGTTTGGGCCTGGATTTCGTCCAGCTAAATGGCACGGTAAGGTGTTGAAAGCTCCTTTTTCTTAAAGTCTGTCGAATTAAAAAATGGGAGGGTTCGGTCATTTTTCATTCATTCTCCTCTATTTAAAGAACATGTTGACTTTGGTCATTTCTGACACTGGAGGACTCAAATCTCAAGGGTGTAAAAAGTGTTTCAAGAATTGAATTCCTGAATTAAAGTGGCGGGGATGATTGTTGTTGCAGGGGTACGATACTAGGTTAGGATCTAAGGGTACGCAGCTGTCCGGAGGGCAGAAGCAGAGAATAGCGATAGCGCGAGCTTTGGTCAGGAATCCCCGTATCCTGCTCCTGGACGAAGCCACATCTGCGCTTGACACTCAGAGCGAGAAGGTAAGCCCTAGGATCCTCCAGGATCGCGTTAAGGAAACAACGAAGCACCTGTTACTCTCCGTCGGTTGTTTCATAATTCACGCGATCCCGTCGTTTCGATGGGGAACGACCTCGATCGAGGCTTCCGCGAGGAAGGAAAACGTCGCGAGAAGGGGCGGGGAGGGAGCTTTCTCGGAACGGACGTGCGACATAATGCACGCGGAACGCGGAAACGTTGGCTTTTTTCGCGACAAAGTAAAGGACGGAGAAAAACAAAAATGGTCAGCCTCGCGAGAAGTGGAAGGAATTCGAGACAAAAGCGGCCGCGTTCTAGCTTGGTACGTGCCATTGTTGTGTCGTACCAGCCACGGTTTGTCACCTACTATGTTCGCAAAAAGCCATACGCGGGTCGGGCCAATGGGTGGCGATTTAAACGCGACAGTTTTGCTAATTCTTCAAAAATTATCGTTCGCCGTTCCGATTTTGTTTTAACTCTAGTTCGATTAGACTAAGCTTGAATGCTGTGTTGCAATATTTGTTTACGTCATGTCTCGTGCCTAGCTTGTACGAAACCGGACCATTTGTCCCTGAGGTTGAGAAACATCCCCAGGCTTGAATAGATCTACCTCCTCGATGCTTTCGTAGAACGTAGACTCGATGTTTTGATATTAATAATTCAATCCTGGAGTCGTCAAGTCGAAGTACTTTGTCCTACAGTACCATGTTAACATCCAGTATCGAGTTTCTTAGTTCCCAAATCAATTTTTATTCCAATATATTATTTGCGATAACGCTATTCACGCTTATCTGTTCTCTCAAAATGAAATTTATCTTTCGGTTTCTTTCGTTCGAACCTACGATCTCGAGGCAGTTATTGGAATTCCCATTTTCTATCCTGGTACGGTGAACGATGGACGCGTCGAAATATTTTGTTGACGCCGACCGATGAATATCAGGAACACTGCGTAGCGAATAACAACGGGGCGCAGTGTAAATTGACGGTACTGTTATGAGTGGGTCGGCTTGATGAATATTAATGGGTCCTGATGGATTTTAATGGAAAACAGGGGCAAAAAAACGCGCGGGACCCGAAGCCGACGAAAAAAGATACGCGACATTGGCCCGTAGTGTATTACGCAATGGAACGTACTTTATATGGTAATTTTTTTAAATTAAAATTCATATGTTTGCGCGGTCGAATCAAGATTCTGCGCGGTCCGCGATAATGCATCGCGTTACGCGTAATTATACTCGTTCCTCCTGTTTGTCTAAAATTACGCTTACGATCGAGGGATCGAGTTATATTAAATTTGAACCTGATTCTTAAACGACAGTACACGCTCGTATCCAATAGCATTAATTTTAATTTCCGGTAACGATACGATACGAAAGAAACCCTCGGTGTTGAAATAATAACAGACGAGATAGAATTCCGTTTCGAGACGTGGATGTCATAGTGTCAGCGTCGAAATGTACGTCACAGATTGAAGATTATCCCAGCTGCAGTGGTCCTTTCGAATCGCTGGCAGACAGAGTGCAGTGCAATAGTATTATCTATGGTAGCAATCGGAAATACTCGGCTTTGCTAGTATTCAATCGTTGTTCCCTGGCGGGAAACGGTTCGTCCACTGAGCGAAATTGACGGCAATTATTGCTCCGTAGTTGCTTACGATCCCCCGCGTTGTTGTCCTCTTTGTTGATCCTGGTCCAGCTTTGTTTCCCAATAGAGAAACGCGTTCGGGTCGTTCCACGCAAAATCAATATCAGGTATTTTGTTGAAACTCAAATATGACTACATATAGAATCAGGGGGTGGTTTCAGTCACGATTTTGCTGGTTCGAAACGTTTTCGAAACACACGGAACGCTAAAATCTATTATCAATTCAATTACCTCCGAAACGAGGCTATATTTCTTCGTCTTCGGGGTTGCTTCAACGTCGTAATATTACGAGTCGCGGAACTCGTTCCACCCCCGCAACGCCACGCAATCTAAGACACATGGTATCCGGGGCAACTCGCCTCGCAACTTCATTTTACAAGCAACATCTGCGAATCGCCCTTTCCCTCGATCGTCGCGAAACTTTGCAGGTTTCTAGGGCGAAACGAAATGAGAATCGTTCTTTTCTGCGGCGGTGGTAACTCAGGGTCGACACATTCGTGGCGCGAGCAATATATTCGACGGTTCGTAAATTATTCGTAGCGGCTGATGCATGCCTGGGTGTCGTAACCAAAGCATTGACACTTTGGCCAGTTACGACCTCTTAAGGGATGGGATACTCCAAAGTTTCGGTCGTCTGATCGTATCCTTAACAGGACAGTTGAAAAATTACTGAAATCCCATCGTCTTTGCAACTGAACGAGATACCTTTATTTTTGGCTGCTCTACAAACCCAGATGTTTCTTGTCAGTAATTTTGCAATATTTTCGACAGCAGCGAAAGTATTTAAGATACTCACGATAAACGGGATCCGGTAATCTCCAACGAGACGAAGCCTCTTCGTGGAAGCGTAAAATAATTTTCCAAGCCTTCGTGCTGGGTTTGTAAATGAATTTGATCGGTATCCCTTCTCGTTTGAACGTAGTCGTGTAACTTCTCCATCGTTTTAGCAAGAAACAAGGTATTTAAGTTGATTTTGCACGTTGTTTGTCGCGCAGGTCGTGCAAGCGGCCCTGGACAAGGCCATGGAGGGCAGAACGTGCATCACCATAGCGCATCGTCTGGCCACTATAAGGAACGCGGACGTGATCTGCGTGCTGGAGAAGGGAACCGTCGCGGAGATGGGCACCCACGACGATCTAATAGCCGCTGACGGGCTCTACGCTCATCTGCACGCTCTTCAGGAGGCCGCGATGGAGTAAAATCGAGAACCTCGATGCGCGTACGGGGGTCACGTGAACGGGACTGTACAAGAAACCAGAAATTTCCAGAAACGAATTTCTTCGAGGACTTTATTAACGAGTCACGAAAGAAGTGGACAGGATTCCAATGTAATCAGCCCCTTGGGCACTTCGTAACCCCCCGGTTTCTACTTCCCACGAGGCTGCAAATTCTGTCGTTTCTCCCTTACGTAACAATCCTACCACTGCAAACGACGAAACACGTCGTTTTCTGTAATGTCCATCGCTCCACTCTACTATTTCCCGCAACGATTTCCACTCGAAATTCACCCTTTCGCGGATCGAGCTTCTCTGTAAGCTCTCTCGAGCCATTGCAAATTGCAGAAATTTAACGGTAGCTCGTTAATCACGGAATGAAATTTACTGCTTCGCTTCGAGCCTCACGCGAGCTGAATTTGATTTGCAAATGAACATTTTTTTTGGTGGATCGACGATACGTAAGAGTGCCTAGCACGTGTCGAGGGTTTTGGAATCGTGAAAAATGGAGGGGATCGATCCGGGATAAGACGCGCGAACGGCGACAGGTGTCCCCCATGACGACGTAGCGTCGTCCAACAATGGCCCCATGAATGATGCACGAGTGTTTCTTCCGACGATAGACGCCCTCAACTCGCCTTACGCCGCTTCTCGCGAAGATCGCGGATCCATGTGCCTTAATAATTGCGCGATCAACGGGGGCACGACGAGGCGACGAAATTGTAAAACGGAAGGAGAGTCTTGCACGCTCCGGGGAGAACGGAAGTGTCCCGGTGGACGGATTTCTTTCCCCGAACTTGTGCCTTCGCTTCGAGGTGGGCAGAATTTTGTCCCGGCCAAAGCTTTCGTACGATGATTTATTCTATTCGGTAGTTCGGATCGTTTATTTTTAATCGGTGGTTCTTGTTCGAAATTTCGCAAGCGGACGAGAATTTTGCCCATCTCCGCCTTCACTTCATATATTTAGCGATAAGATTCCGGAAAATTTCGCGAACAATTCGTTTCTCTTGACCTATTCTCCGTTTCGAGTCGACCGTTTCTTCCCCCCCGCGTCCGGGAAAATTTGGAATTGATAATCGTAAATTCCCCGACGCTTGAAATCGTTCTAAGAACACGTTTCCAAAGGTAAATTAATATTAGAGTTGCAGAATAATTCCTAGCGCGAGTACTTAGCGGAATTGGTCATTAAATTTTTAATTGCGCTTCGGGCGACGGATAAATAATGACCCAGTTTCGCCTACCGAGGATTAATCACGGACGGTCGCGAGCGATTAACGAATAATTCAGCTTTAATTTCGGTAATCGACTGACGTTAACGCGTTCGTTCGCGAGGAAGTAATCTTTGCATCGATTTAATCGTTCGCTGTGCGTTCCACGCCGCCCTTTTATTAGCTTCGCGATCTATTTGCTTTGTCGGAAAACATCTCGCGACGAACGCGTCGATCATGATCAAAATCTAAACCCCGTCCCACAGTCGATTAATTGATCGATCGGCGTGCAACCCTGATCCCGTCGATCTTTTCCTACGAACACTATCGATCGCGTGGTTTCAACAGTGTACTTAATCGCCTCGGGACGCGACCGAAAGCAGGCCTCGATTAATTAAGCTTTACCGCGACCGAAGCGTGAAATAGTGCTTTAATATCGCCGACAATACAACGGTAGCCGTAGAACCTTTTATCCAGGAACAAGCGTTCGCGACTGGTAGCGTTTTAACGCTATTATCTCTAGAATTAAGATCCACGGCGTAGTCCGTTCGACGCTGTCTTTTACGCGCTTATCGCGACCCCAGCGAATCAAACGTAGAACGAAACGAGAACAATCCTTCGAGCAATCGTTCGGCGTCGATCGAGCGCGAAACGGAACGATACGAAACGGAAAAGCGCGGAGAAAAACGGAGAGATCCTAGTTGTAAACATTTTGAAATCGTTACTTAAGACTAAAGGCTGCGGCCAGCGTAACTTAAGGGCAGAGAGATCTTAAAATGCGCGGATCGAGCATGGATCGCTCGTTCCGAACTGTGTGACTTAAACAAACAAAACAACAAAAAAAAAAAAACACAAAAAAATAACGTACAGCGTGTTTCATTAATTCTACTTTTTCTTTTTTCATATATCGAAAGCGTGTCGAGTTGTAATTATACAGCGATACTAGGCAGTATAACGACAAAGAGAAAGTATTAATTTTTTTTTTTTTTTCTTGTTACAAGAGAGACGGAGCAGATCGTACTGCTGTCATATACAAAATAAATGGAAACATAGTGGAGAAAAAAACAAAAAAAAAAAAGAGGAGAGTTTTCGATGCGCCACACCCGTTGCCGAAATATTGCGAAACAGAGGCCCCCGCCCCCTCCCGTCGCCGACCTGTTCCCGTTTCATCCATCTGTTCCGTTCTGTCCCCATATTTTCGCGCTGGCGCGAATTTTATTCGCCCCTAGGAAATTTATTTCTATTCGCGCGGTCTTTTAACGTTCGTTACGAGACCCCGCGTCCTCCGAAACCCCGGGGAGGAAATTGAAAGACGCCCCCGATTAATCGTTTTAATACAAATCCGTACGTTTCGTTGGTCGTCGCGTCGAGTTGCAATTTTTTTACTTTGGACGATCCTCTTTTGGAGAAACGATCGTTTCAGCGAAATGTCCTGGCAGTCGAAACGTCGTCGGAGTATTTTATTTGCTCGTCCAGGGGGGTGGAAAGAGTCTGGGGGATGATTGGCACGCGTCAGAGACAAAGCGAGCGCCAAGTTCGACGAACGTAACTGGCGCGAGTTTGCGAAGTTGGGCGCGTCAGTTTTTGAGGGAACCTTCGTCGCGTAGAGTAAATATGGAGAACGGGGGCGGCGTTGAAAGGGGGTTGACAAAGGCCGGTGGATGTTCCCATCGAGGGGGCGAATAAAGAGAACGCGGGATAAAGAAGTTCCCGAGCGCGGAGGAAAGTTGATTTATTACCGTCGTGAGGAAAATCGGGGTTGGACGGGGGTGGGTTTGGCTCACGCGAAATTATTCCGTCGAGTCGCCCCCGCGGGCTGCAACGCGTCGAAGAAGGTCGAAGGATCTTAATTGTTCGGGACACGCAGCCGTTCGACGCTGAAAGGCGATAATTAAGGGGGACGCGGGACGTCATTAGCGCCTTGTAAATCCGATTAGTTCCCGGGGCCGATAAAACGGCGCCGTCGGCCTTTTATCGCTCATCCGCCGCGTGGAATCTACGCGAACTGCCGAGTGGGAATAATTCATGCCCTTTGACGGCGGAAGTGCACGCTCCCCCCGCCCCTGGACTCAATTTAATTCCGCCCCGCTAGATGTAAACAGCCCTCAACACACTCCTGGGCGAATTTCTCGTCCGCGGGACCACGTTGACTTTGCCATTTCTGCCCCTCGTGAGTATTGAAATTCTACGAAGATTTGTAATAAAATTACTAACCTAGTCCTACGCAGTCAGTGGGACCATGATGACAATTTTTACGGGGGTTTAAATTATTTATATTACCTCAAACGCAATTTTAATTTATTTAATCCGTGCCTAGTACGCGTTTACTTCTTCTATCTACATCAATGCAGTCACGTTTCGACTCGTATATGCTAATCGAACTCTGGACATATCTGTCTCAGACGTGCTATTAATCATTCGACGATTCCCCGGTTAACGGACTGTTTATTAATCCATAAATAATTTGAACAGCTCAAGACCCTCCAACGATCAATACCGCCGCATCTGAGTCGAATTTAGGGTTCGATAGATAGTTTTACGCCGCCTAGAGTACTCGAATGTCTCAATTTGACGCGTAAGTTCGAGAGGGAAATTTCTTTTTACGGAACGGATCGTACGTCTCGATGAGTCTCGCGATTCAAGATTCGCGGCTGGTAAGAAAAAGACGGTACCAGTGGACTTGAATATTTAACAGGTTTCGCGGCGTCGACTACCCCGGGCTGAAAGTTGTACCGCAGTCGAGCAGACGGACGAATTGGATTGCTCCCGACGTTTACTATCGTTCCATTCGAGCACACGCTTACGGCTGATTAGAAAACGTATTCCATTTTACGTGGGGCGTAAAAGAGTAAAAGAGCCTGCCTTCCAGCGTCAGCCACGTCTCATCCTCGTAAGAACCGTGGGCGCGTTTAAGCGCGGCAAGAAAAAGACATCGCGAATCCACGGGAGTCACTTTAATCCGGCGTAGTCGGCGACGATTAGCATTCACAGAGGCAAGCTTGCTCTTTGTTGTACCGACTTGCTGGACCCGGGATCGCAGGATCGTGCCAACCGGGTAACTACCGTCGACCAAACTTCCACGGAGCACCAGAAGGCTGGCAGGGCGCGAATTAGGTTATTCCTCGCGTTCGTTGCAATATTTCACCGTCATTTTTCTGAAAATAACACGTAAAAATCCTGACGTTTCCCCACCTAAAGTATTTCCTATTTGCAAACACTGGTATCAAGTTGACTCGCGCGGAGGCGGAGCAAAAGAATCTTCATTAAATTTCTGGGGCACGTAACGCTGATCGATACAAAGGATAAGCTCTTGGCGAATTTTGGGACGCCTAATGAGTCCTTGTTCGACAAACTTCGGGCGAGTATTCGAGACACGCGGTCGCATATCGATTCGGGAACGTGTGGTAGCATGAAAGAAATGGATTACAACGAGAGGAGGTCCTCCCAATGATGGGAAGAGGGTCAGGGACGAGAGCCTCGGATGATATGGAAAATAAAAATGTATGTGTTTCGAGAGTGACATGATAATGGATTCGGGAAAGTTGAGCGTCGCGTGGAGAAGAATCTGGCCTTTGGGATTTCGTTATTCTTAAATCATATACTCGAACTTGTTCTATACAGACTTCAAGATTAGTTTTTAAAATGAAAGATCGGAAATAGTTAAACGCTAGTGCAGCGCAGCGAAAACAATTCGATAGGGGGTCGAATCATCGTGGAAATTCGTTTCGCAAATATTGCCTTTGTCATCGCGTTTGACCTCGCGCGTATAAACGAAAATAATAACGGGTTTGAAAACGATAATGTATTCAACGTATCGTTGTTTTCGAAGCAATCACCGCTTTCGTTAACACGCGAGTTTAAACACGGTGATTACAAAGGCAACATTTACGAAATGGATTTTCACGAGGGGTTGCCAAATATTTAACATTTAAAAATAAATAGGAACAATTGATGTGTCGGGGTTAAAGGGACGAGTGAAAAAATCGCTAGATATTCGTGTTAATTCCTATGATCTTGTCACCGTCTCGTTTTGACCGGTATTAATGCCCGGAAGCATCTCGACACCATTTTCATCTTTTGCAGAGGAATCCGCGGGGAGGAAAAGTCGAAAAGGAGTGGGAAACGAGTCGGGGATAGAGTAATAGCCAGAGACGGAAAGAGAGGAGTTGGTAGCATGTAGCAGGCGCCGAGCGGGTCGTCAGGTGCATATAAATCAGCATAAATTCTAATGCAGAATTCCGTAGTCGGTATGCGTCATAGTACAGGCGAGGTATACAAATAGATACGTCCAATGTATTTTTTTGGCCCATTTCTATGATCCAGTTTTATCGCGTACCAGTCGTACGATCGATAGGAAGTACTGAAACTACTTTGGGTATGTAGCGTCAAAGTAAATGTTAAAATAAACAAAGAAGACAGCATAATTAAAAACAGTTTTTATAGTCATCGGATAGGGGATGAAATGCCCTTTAAAATGAGCGTTTGTACGAGTCGATAGCGTTATTAGTTCCGGAGATATGAGGATTTTAGTCTCAAGTCGATGCGGTGGCTAGTTTCGGAGATACGACGGACCGAAGCGTTTCTTTACGTTTCATTCAGATCAATGTCGCGCGCGCGAAAATAGTAAACAATGCGTAGTAAATTCTTGGAAATACTACGCCCCGAAACTAGGTCACGCACGACAGTCACGCGTCACGTACGAGAAAGAGAGGTCCGGCGCGACGCGTCAGACGGAGACAGCGATAGTCGAATTAAGAAAAATACCCCTTTACATAAATTGCGATATCTCGAAAACGAAAAGTCGGATCGACAAAAACCAAAAGCCATTTTAAAGAGGAAGGTTTACCGCCGCTAACAATACCTCAATAATTAATAAAACACTAGTAGTTTCGGAACTGCACGCCTCCAAAGTTTTAGAATTTTTAATACGTATTAATACACGTTTCTTGGGCGGCGAGAGCGTGGACAGTGGAATTTAAAAATTACCCCTTCACATAAATTACGATATCTCCGAAACGAAAAGTCGGATCGACAAAAACCAAAAGCCATTTTAAAGAGGAAGGTTTACCGCCGCTAACAATGCCTCAATAATTAATGAAACACTAGTAGTTTCGGAACTGCACGCCTCCAAAGTTTTAGAATTTTTAATACGTATTAATATACGTTTCTTGCGTGGATAGTGGAATTTAAAAATTACCCCTTCACATAAATTACGATATCTCGAAAACGAAAAGTCGGATCGACAAAAACCAAAAGCCATTTTAAAGGGGAGGCCTTACCGCCTCTAATGGTGGCTCAATAATTAATAAAACACTAGTAGTTTCGGAACTGCATGCCTCCAAAGTTTTAGAATTTTTAATACGTATTAATACACGTTTCTTAGGCGGCGAGAGCGTGGACAGTGGAATTTAAAAATTACCCCTTCACATAAATTACGATATCTCGAAAACGAAAAGTCGGATCGACAAAAACCAAAAGCCATTTTAAAGGGGAGGCCTTACCGCCTCTAATGGTGGCTCAATAATTAATAAAACACTAGTAGTTTCGGAACTGCATGCCTCCAAAGTTTTAGAATTTTTAATACGTATTAATACACGTTTCTTAGGCGGCGAGAGCGTGGACAGTGGAATTTAAAAATTACCCCTTCACATAAATTACGATATCTCGAAAACGAAAAGTCGGATCGACAAAAACCAAAAGCCATTTTAAAGAGGAAGGTTTACCGCCGCTAACAATGCCTCAATAATTAATAAAACACTAGTAGTTTGGGAACTGCACGCCTCCAAAGTTTTAGAATTTTTAATACGTATTAATATACGTTTCTTGCGTGGATAGTGGAATTTAAAAATTACCCCTTCACATAAATTGCGATATCTCGAAAACGAAAAGTCCTATCGACAAAAACCAAAAGACAGTTTAAAGGGGAAGCCTTACCGCCTCTAATGGTGGCTCAATAATTAATAAAACACTAGTAGTTTCGGAACTGCATGCCTCCAAAGTTTTAGAATTTTTAATACGTATTAATATACGTTTCTTGCGTGGATAGTGGAATTTAAAAATTACCCCTTCACATAAATTACGATATCTCCAAAACGAAAAGTCGGATCGACAAAAACCAAAAGCCATTTTAAAGGGGAGGCCTTACCGCCGCTAACAATACCTCAATAATTAATAAAACACTAGTAGACTCGAAACTGCACGCGTTCAAATTTGTGGTAGGCTTAATGTTAATACGCGATTTTATTAATGTCGCAAAATGTGAATACGCGTTTGTTACATCGCGTGGGAGGGGCAAAGCGTCGCGCGGAATTCACTCTGTCAGGTTCGTGTTTTATTTATTCTTTTTTGTTCCTCCCACCACCGGCACAAAGGCGGGAAAGGGGTTTCGGGACGAAAACGAGGTTGTTGCTTGCGAACGGGCCGGAAGGGTAGCCGCGACGCAGGCGAAATACAATTCCCTCTCGGTGTTTCGTATATAAAGGGACCAGAAACAGGGAAGAATAATTAACTTTAAGCTGCGTTCGCGTTTTACGCCGGTCCACGGTCCAAGCACGGCACACGCGCGACCTGCTCAATTTATTTAAATCCGATGCAGGAAATTTGCGCGTCATCTGAACCCTGATGAAGCCTCGCGACGAAACATCGAGACGTCCGACCACCCTAAGCCTTTACCGAAAGAAAAATCTTATTTCAGCGATTCCATAAATATTCGAGCCAGGAAAGAGGAATTTTCCTTCGAATCGCAAACAGTCCGTAAGGATTTTATTCCAAATCGACGAGATCCCACACACCCCCGCATGGATTTGCTTTAGATTTTGCATATTCGTGGATATCTGTGCGTAGCTTTCAGCGATTCGCGTTGTCAAGTTCCCTCCAAGTTTATTGGGGGATCGAAATAAATTTGTCAAACCATTTATAGCAACCCGGGAAGATTATTGGACGTATTTCCTCGTAGTATTTAAAAATTAAAAAGCACGACGACCGTGGATCGACGAGGATCTAAAATTCGAGGCGAGTCCAGGCACGGACCGGAGATTTCATCGATTTCGAGTAAGGTCCTCTCGGTTCCGTCCTTTTTTAACGCTCGTAGTTGCTCGGTGAATCGATTCCGAACACGTATCGGCGAACTTAAGCCGTTCGACGAGTCGCTAAAAAATGTTTCTTCCGTAGGAAGCTTGCTTCCCTTGTTTCGTTACGAACGAGCCGGCCAACGAAACGTCCGACGATAAATCCGACGGCTGTTTATCACGCTGGGAATAGAAAAATATCTAAATGTCGATTACACGCGCCACGTTCGGGACGCGAAATTCATTGAACCCGCGTCTGGTACACGCGAAGGAGACGAATTTGATGGAAATTGCGCCAGGAGGGAGAGAGAGAAATAGCCTCGCTGGCAGAGCGGCGGAAATTTACGAGTCTGCGCCTCGATCCAGAAGCGGCCTCGTAATTCTTGGGATCTGTTTCGAGGACGCTGGCACGTCCAGGCCCGAACTCTCCACGACGCGATATATAAAAACGGGGTGTTTTATTCCTCGATCCGCGACGCTGGCGAACATTTTCGAATTTTCCATTTTCAATTAGAAACTTAAGCTACGAACTTTTCAATCGGCTGTGATCCGTGCGCCTATTCCATCGGAAATTACGCTCGCTATTCAGTCGCGTAGGTAGTTTCGCTAACGTAATTGCGACCGTGTTGTAAATATTCATATTTGTTTAATATTCATGAAACACAGCTTTGTGCGGTGACCCTCGATTATGAATTTCTTTTCAGGGGTGTGTATTCGAAATTCTGATGGGAACGCGGGTCTCAAAAGCACAGAGTAAGTTCATCGGAAGGGGACAATCGTAAGAAGTGTCGCGTTCGCGGCTCGATGGGCTCAAAGTAACACGCATGGACCATCGAGGTAGCCTCGCGCGAGATGCTAGTTTCCATTAATCTCGCCGAAGACAGGAGGATAATCGATAATATCGGCGGAATATCGACTTCCAATCACAGGGTCGTGGAGCGTGACCGCGTCTACGAACCGTGTCGACAGGAACAAAGGTGTTCATAATTTATGCGAGGGTGGAATCCATCGCTCGATCCAAAATAGCTCGGTAGCGTTTCTGTCCTGGCTGACATAGACGCTCGACGCATTCTAGTATTCATGACGCTCGTCAACGAAATCAAAATCCTAACGCCATTTTGAGAAAGGCCGGATAGCCAACACTCAGACCCAATTTAAAAAATTTACACTCTTAAAATCCATTGAACATTCGTTCAATGTCGTGTGTGAAACTTCATTCTTAAGGGAGCCATTAGGGAGAATGTTTGATCTTTTCGAAATACGTTCAGTGGGCAGAAACAATACCGAAATATACAGGGTGTTCCGCCACCCCTGGGGAAAATTTTAATGGGGGATTCTGGAGGCCAAAGTTAAGGCTTTGTTAAAAAGTTATTAACGTTTAAAGTTCCGATCGTACTGAATTTTTTTCTCGAAAATACGCAGGATTTCGGGGATATGTCTATTCACCAAAAATGATTGTAATTGACTCCCGCAACTGAAAATAATTTTTCCAAAACGATTTGAAATTTTTTTTTTCCGTCGAAAAATTTCACACCTCGAATTTTTTTCTCGAAAACGGTTAGGATTTCGGGGGTATGTCCATCGACCAGAAATGATTGTAATTGAACCCATTAATCGAAAATAATTTTTCGAAAACGATTTGAAATTTTTTTTTTCCGTCGAAAAATTTCACACCTTCTCGAATTTTTTTCTCGAAAACGGTTAGGATTTCGGGGGTATGTCCATCGACCAGAAATGATTGTAATTGACCCCACTAATCGAAAATAATTTTTCGAAAACGATTTGAAATTTTTTTTTTCCGTCGAAAAATTTCACACCTTCTCGAATTTTTTTCTCGAAAACGGTTAGGATTTCGGGGGTATGTCCATCGACCAGAAATGATTGTAATTGACCCCACTAATCGAAAATAATTTTTCGAAAACGATTTGAAATTTTTTTTTTCCGTCGAAAAATTTCACACATTCTCGAATTTTTTTCTCGAAAACGGTTAGGATTTCGGGGGTATGTCCATCGACCAGAAATGATTGTAATTGACCCCACTAATCGAAAATAATTTTTTTAGAATGATTTGACAAATTTTTTTTTCGCCGAAAAATTTCAGTGCTCGAATTTTTTTCTCGAAACTGCGTAGGATTTCGGGGGTGTGTGTATTCACCAAAAATGATTGTAATTGAGCCCTAGAACCGAAAATAATTTTTCCAGAACGATTTGAAATTTTTGAATTTAATTTTTAACTGTTTAACGAAGCCTCCATCAACAAATTGGTCTTGTTTTGGCTTTTAGAATCCCCTATTAAAATTTTGCCCAGGGGTGGCCGAACACCCTGTATTTAGGAGGAAGATGGATCGTCGCTGGAGACGAAAAGATTTCAGCTGTCTGAATAATGCGCGTAACTATGGAAGATGGAGGATTCGAGTGTCGCGTCCATTAAAATTAAAGCATCATTACGCAAACGCATCGGGTAATCCTTTCGAGGTTCGCGTCGATCCAAGCTGTCAGAGAGGAATATAATGGGGAATGGAACTGGCCTAACGGTAGAATGCAGCTGCATTCACGTTTTCGAGTTAAATCCCCGACGAGTCGAATAACTCCTGCCTCCTTTCGAGCTGAGAAAACCTTGAGCCGCCCATTCTTACTTTAAATACCAAATATCCATAGTTAAAATCTCTTTCATATCGAATTTTCATTAGTAAGGACTAATTTCATTTGTTTTATATTTGAAATTTTATCAGGGCACTTTTCAGATAATATACTAGTAATATTACAATTTTAACAAATCTGGTCATCGTGTTGTCGATGCAAGGGGGTGCCCCGAAGTCGCAATTTTTTTATGAAAATTAAAAAGAACTGCGACGGAAGTCGAGGAGACACTGTTAGCGGACGCAGCGAAAAATGCCTGGGAAGCGTTACTCGGATAAATGTCACGGTTTGTTCAAAAGGGATATTTCCGTCGGGCTCGGACGAGATTTTAATGCGAAATGTCGCTGCTGGATGACGCAAGTTCTCAACGTTTCCGCGCCTCGATTTATTCCCGTCCGTTGACCCAACGATTGTTCTCGCGAATCGCTAGCGATCGCGGAAACTATCGCGATCCGGACCTGGCGTTCCCCCGATGGAACATTTGCACGTCGCCGTTGGCGTTTCGAGATATTAAATTTCGCTGAAATTTCAGGCGATCTTCGTTACGAGCGTTTTTTTTCGCGATCGTCAAAACCGGGAACACGGGAGAAAAAAAATATCGCGGGGCCTCGAGGATACATTTTAATTAAAGATACGTTCGATTATATAAATTTCAACTCGGTAGGAAATTGCTGTGAAACGGATTAACAATCGCTGGAAGTGGGAGCTTTTCCCTTGGACTCGTTTTAAACGCGAGTATACCGTGTTTGCTCGAATCGCATTTCCAGGCGTTACGTGATCGCGAATGCAGCATGACTGATCGTTCGACTGGGAAAAATCCCCTGATTTATGTTCTAATCCGAGGGCTCCGCGTTTTATTAATATTGTTTTTCCCTTTCGGGTTAATGTTGATATATGGGGAAATGAGCGCGGGTCTCGCGAAATGTCGCGAATCGATGGCCAGTTCCGGACGTCGAGAGATTGTAATCGGTAAAATGTAAATGTTTTGTGGCAGCAATAAATTAAATTAGTAATCTGGCCCGTGCGAGTACAGTGTACCTCTACGAGCGGGAAAACCGTAGAAGCGAAATTGAATTTCTACGACAAAGTGAAAACGTTAACGCGAAAGAGTAATTTACATCTGCTTGCAGTTAATTACAATCTATTAATAGGGATAATACCGTAGCCAGAAATTTTAAATAACCAATTTCCAAAATTTATTCCATCCAAAATGAAGCTTCCCCTTCAGTCGTATAATCTGATTGGAGTGCAAACAAGATAATAACGCAATATTTTTTAAATACCCTTTGCGGGGATTTTGTTTACGGTCGCATCGTTTAATTACCCCCATGAATTCGCGGTTATGGCTTCGATTAATTCCGAATTCCGTGTTTGCTAGTTTTGTCGTTAGCTTGTTTCCACGCTGCGTAAACATTCGATCGACAGTTTGTATACTTTCGCGCGATCACTCTGTAACAAGTATTGAATAATCATGTACCAGACCGTGGGTAAACACACATAAATTTGAATATCAATTCCGACCGCGAGAAAAACTGCAAGCCAACAATCCCATATTAACACAACGATGAAACCGAGACTGACTCTACATCTAGAACTCCCGAGAATAATTTCAAAATTAAGCTTGATCGCATTTCTAAAATGTAAATAACTTGGCCCAGCCACTTTCTCCGCGGATATTATATTCTACAGTTCCGTTATTTTAGTTCCGGTTCGTCGTCTGTTCCGACGCGCGTTCTCCGTCCCCGTGGATTTAACGAACAACCCTCTCCATTAAACGGACGAATTCCAGTCTCGTTTGCAGCTGCATAAGTTCCTCTGGCGTGTCATTCGCGATAATCGTTGTCTTCGCCATTAAATTTCAGAAAATAGAACGCGTGCCCCGTACTTACGGAAGCTCGTTCCTACGGGTGGAAATCATCGAGCTGGGAAAGGGATTCCGGGAGGGGGGGACGGCCGTGATAATTGTCGCGAACGTGACAAGAGAACCGCGTGGGCGTGCAACCAAGAAACCCATAAACGCGGCCCACGGTGCGCTGTATTAACTGTCCAAGTTGTCAAAGGCAACCGTTAACTTTCACGGCTTCGCCGCCATTGTTTCCGCGGCGCGGTCCGCGCTTCCTCGGTCCTCCAAGTTCCGTCGCGACGCCGGCTTCCGGTTATCGACTCGTCGAGATTGAAATTCTCCGCTGCTGTCCCCCTCCCCCTACCCACCCGTTCCCTTGCTCGACCGCGACTCAGATCGAAATATCTTCTTCCACCGGAGACGTAAACGACGACGATCCCGAGAGAAACTTTCCGATTCGGCCCGGGATCCCCGGGATCCCGCGAAATTACGAAATTGAATTCGTTTTCGAACATTATCGGATCGAGGACATCCGAAACTTTCAAGGAACCGACTCATTTTTCGTGGCCGTTCGTCAAAGTTCAGTCATTCTACCTTACAAGTCTAAATTTGTTCGATCGAGGATCATTGAAAATCTCGGAATTTTAAATATCGGGTCTTCCAGAGTAGACACAGTGAAACCAAAGTTATGGATTGAGTAGACTCCCTTTTCGGAAGTAGTTTTTTAGAAATATCGATAGAATTGTCAGAGAATTTGAATTTAAATTTGCAGAGGACGGTAGCGAAATAATAAGACGTGGGTGGCCCGAGGGGGGCAATCGGTGTTCTTGCGAGTTAATATACTCGACCGTAATTATCCGTGAAACCGCCAAGGGAAGGTTTCAGACGTACCAGAGAGTAAGTTGAAGCTGTCCCCGATGGGGAGGATCCCTAAAAATTCTGGAGATGCGCCAACGAAACGAGCAAAGGGGGTGCAGTTTTGCGGCGTGCCTCTGTCCGACTGCTAATGGAAACGTTCCCCACCTACCCTCGGAAAATCTTGCAGATTATCCGGCGCTTTTTAATATTCCGGGATGTACGCTAATTTTAATAGAAACGCCGCCGGCCGAAGGCGAACCGCAGCCTCGATTAAAGTGCCGCTGGAAATTTCGATTTTCTCCGTTTTGTTTCTTTCTCGGGGCTCGCGTCTTCCGGTGAAAGTCGCGACAACCTTCCCCGGCGGGGATCGAGGAGATCTGGCATTCATAAATTAAGTCAAAGTCCACGTAGCAGGGCGAAAACAATAACCTCGTTGTGGTCGGGAGAGCATCCCTGACAAGATTTATGAACGCTGATATTTTCATGGTACATAGACCCTAAAATACATTTTGCGCGAGTGAAAAATAGTCACGTTTGACGATTAACTTCGTGGAAACGCGTTGGAAATGTAATTCGAGTTGAATACGAACGCTTCTAAACCTGGAGGAACTAATTGACACTTAAAATTGAATAATTGCATCGACAGTACAATAAAAAAAACCACCGTAAGAACGAAAGAAAACATGCGTTTTTTATTTCACGCAGTAATATTAATCAATCGAAATACTCGTGGAAGCATTACAGTGCAAAAACGCGCAAATGGATTTCTGAAAATTTTTATCGACTAGCAACAAAAGGTTCACCGAGTTTCGAGGCGTGGTGAAATAAAATTTTGAACGTTCGAAGCTTTTAATAGAAATGGTGGAATTTTGTAAAATGAGAAAAGTTATCGCAGATGCAGTCGTAGCAATAAAGATACATTTTCTTTATACGTGCGCTAAATTTCGTGAAGATTGGTTCATTAGTGCCCGGGAGTTTTTTGGGTCGCCATCTGGGGAAAAGTAGTTTCGAGGGAAACGGAGTTAAAGTTAGACATCGCGACGCAAAAATGGTTTCGTCCGGAGACTGGAGGAATTCTCGTCTACGCGACAAATTTCGAATAACCGGTGAAATATAAACCGTTGTTTGTTCGACGAATATCGCAATCTGTATTTTACAATCAAGTGTTTCGCGTCGAACGGGTGAAAGCTTATCCGAGTAACCAGTCGTTCGAACGAACTGTTATTTTAATGAAGTTATGCTCAACTTTGCATCAGCGCGATTGCGTTTATTGCAATACAGATCGACAGTGGAATTCAGTCGGTTTAATTACGCAGATCCAAGCCCTCAAAATTTGATGAAAAATTGCTAAATATGCACAAAGAATATCGCGGAACCATTCAAGGAATATGTTTTGACGACATTGAGCGTGTTTATGGGGCTGTAACAATGATATTTTATGGCAGTAGCTGTACATAAACTGGCGCATGGATCTGACGCAATAAAACATGCCATTCGTCCAATTGCACGTTTATGGGAGTGCGTTGGAGTATCGGCACGAAGAAATAAAATGGCTCGGAGAGCGCAACACGAGAAAATATCCTCGAACAAAGCTATAAGCCGGTGTCATATACGTTTTGCAGCATCTGATCCTCCACATTAATAATTACACGGACAGAAAGGTCACGGAGGACTTTACGATAGATCCCATTCTCTGTTTCTCGAATCCTGTCGATTTCACTCCGAGATTATTTTGATTTGCGTTTCGAGCACGACCAGCGACCAAACTTCACCCATAACGTGACTCTACCATCTATATCGTTCACGAATTTAAAATACAATTAATTGCAAATATCGTAACTACTCCTTCCTTTCGGATAACGAAAATTGACCATCGTGGATGGTTCGATAAAATGGCAGAAACGCGTCTTTCCTCGACAGATTCATTAGAGGTAATTGCCGTTAATTGAGATCCTCCTTTTTTCGCCTCCTCGGAGTGGCGTTATCCACTAGACGCGCTCCAAAGACTGATCGACACTGTACCGGAAACTTTACCTGGTCGTTCGTCGTCGTCGGCTCGTTAAACTGTCATCGATTAATCGAATTATCAGCGAACCGTTAAGTGCAGCCCGATACAGACGTTCCTGCTTCTACGAGTGCCAAAGCCCTCTCCATAGATTCTCGGGGGTTCTTTTTCCCCGTTTCGAGTCCCGTTCGATTCTCCACCGCGTACAAGTCAATCCAGTGCCCAGTAAAAGCGCACGTTTAACTCTCGTTCAGCTTTGTTTCTCTTTTTCACGATGCAGGGCTGAGCTTTCGATTACATTAACGTTGCTCCTTTTGTAAACAGTTTTTCAATCGAGTGTCCCGGAGATTACGAGACAGGGACATACAGGGTGTTCGGTCACCCCTGGGAAAAATTATAATGCGGATTCTAGAGGCCAAAATAAGACGAAAATCAAGAATACTAATTTCTTGATGGAGGCTTCGTTAAAAAGTTATTAACGTTTAAAGTTCCGCCCGTACTGAATTTTTTTCTCGAAAGTGGGTAGGATTTCGGAGGTATGTGTATTCACCAAAAATGGTTGTATTTTACCCCAGAACCTAGAAATAATTTTTTTTAGGACGATTCGAAATTTTTTTTTTCCGCCGAGATATTTAGGCACCTACCTGTCGATTTTTCTTAAAAATTCCTTTTTCATTTTTAGTAATTTTCTTTGACGCCCTACAGAACAATTGTCTAATACTGTTTTGTAGGTACCCATGTGCTCTACTTCAGAAGAAAGTTTCATTGAAATATATTCACTATTGTAAGAGTTATGGTTGTTTGAATATTGGACCACTTTTATGGGGTTTTTCTCATTTTACGGTGTCAAGAATCAACTTTTCGAATATTTTTGCAATTTCTACATATTCTCTACTAAAATACGCGTTGATTGCTTTTTTAAACATTAAAATCGTCCAATCCGTTCAGAAGTTATGACGTTTTAAAGATTCGCATGAAATTTCAGTGAAACATATCGGCGCTATGGTCAGACATGAAGTTTTCGGTAATGAATTTTTTTCTCGAAACTGCGTAGGAATTCGAGGGTATGTGTAATGACCAAAAATGATTGCAATTCACCCCTGCAACTAAAAATAATTTTTCCAGAACTCCATCAACAAATTAGTATTCTTGATTTTCGTCTTATTTCGACCTCTAGAATCCCCAATGAAAATTTTTCCCTGGAGTGGCAGAACACCCTGTATAAGACGTAGCCATGTGTTCAGATCATTGTTGCAACAGTTCAGATAATTATTATTCTCAACCTACGTGTGGCTACAGTCACCCACATCACTCGCGTAAATAATAAACAGTTAATAATTGCGGGGTAGCTTGTTGGGTTGTCAGTTTACCCCCCCAGCCCCCTCAACTTTCTTTGCTCCTCCGGATGAGAAAGTCGCGACACCGACGCGCGGAACTTCCGTTGAAAAAAACTCGGCCCCGCGATCCCCTGGAGAAATTTCGGTCGAGTGGTCGACGACCGTAGCTCATCCGCGAAATTTTCTTCGCGAGAACCAGCCCCCGGTAAACAAATAAATCAGAGTGACTCCCCGGCGCCCGGTCGCGGCGCTGATTTTGCACTTTCCGTTTCGCGCCCCTTCCGCGCGTAACGCCCAAAGATCCCTCCGCGGAACATTCTTAATTGCGAGCAATCTTCTTCGAGTCGCTTGAGAAGCGTTCTCTCTGAAAATTACGCGATTCGAACAATCAGTTTACGACAGGGCAAACATTTACAGTGAACCTTCAGGTCCTATGTACCAGCGTACAGTCCTACCATGAGCCTTCCTAACTGCAAATCGAGAGAAAGTTGACCTGTTCGTTGTCCAAAAGTGTCGAGTGACGTTTTCGCTTCGACAGTCAAGTGTGAAACCCATTTCCAACAATCCCTATAGTACTAATTTGTCTTCCCGGGTCGCAGACGTCGAGGCAACGTTCTCGAAATTGTGAGAATCGTGGATTATCGAAGGCGATGGAAGACGAAAGGATGCGCGAAACGCCGAGCGAGAAAAATGTCTGGCGTGCGGGGTTAATCCGCGAAAACAATGAAACGTACGGGGAATGGCTGGCGTTCGAGATAACCGTGTTGGCGAACGTCAAAAAAGGAACTAAACGGGGCGAAACAAAAGAGAGAAACGATGGGGGTCGAGCCTTAACAGGATTTGAAATCATTGCGGTTTCCCAACGACGTTGCCTCGCGCCAGATACTTTTACTACTGTCCGACCGTGCACGGACCTATACCACTGGTCCCTTTAGAGCCAGGGAAAAGAACGGGAAAGAAAACGAAACCGGGACACGCTCGTCCTGGGATAATCCCGCGGATTTATTCGAGCGCTAGTTTTTCGCCTAAGCCATCCCCGCGCTATGGGGTCGAGGAACGCGGAACAGAGAGAGAACGAGGCCTTAAAGGTAAAACGCACAGTGGACTCGTGGGAGCCACATTTTTGCCACTTCACGGCGGATCCTCTGGTTGCAACCTACCCGGTTGGAATTGGTTTCGAGATTCGCGGAGCCCCCGTACGTTATTCCCGGGTAGTTTCGCGACCGCGCGAGGAAATAGGACGTAAAACGGTCGTATAGGAGAACATTAAGGCGGGGGCGGCCGCGTTTCCTTGGAGAGTGTCGACCGTATACCGTGCAACGGTTTCCGTACCGATCGATCAATCACCCCCGGGGAGAACTTTTTGCCTTCCATCCGACGGAAGTTATCTTCGACGAGGAAGGGAAACGTCGATATGGGTCAGTGGAGCGTTCCGATAAAGTTCGGACTGCCGGCGGTTCGACTTGGTATTTTTATAGCGGCCGGTTCCGCGGCTTGTTCGAAATCCTGGCACGTAGCCAGGGGGAATGGAATCGCGGAACCCGGCTAATCGGGGGAAAAATTTCCTTCGAGGAAGGAAAAAACATTTTTCCCGCACCGCGCGCCGGCTGGCCTGATAAATCTTCCAACGCTGGCCCCGCGGTCTCCCAATTAATTACAGCGATCCACGTTTTATCGTGCCGCGCCGGGGGACCGGCGTTCCCGGCAAAACGGCGCGAAATCCTCGTTCGACTAATTAATTGGCCCTATCGCCACTCCGGGATCGCCCGGATCCGATGTTTACGTTTACGTTCACGGCACCTTAATACTTTTGGAAATATCCGTAGGATAGAGAAGCTTTTCGCGGGTGGTGGCGTAAAAAAGATATGAAAGGTAACCCCTTTTTAAGAATAGAATCGCCATCTTTTATAGCAGATTTTGATAGGGTCGTGAATTCTGAATGTAAAAGCAACGGAGTTTATCTATCCTAAAACCACTATTTTCCGCTCGAAGATATTTAGCTGCTCGAGCAGTTTCATCTGGATAAAACACACACGGAATATAGTATCTATTATTTAATCAAAAACAAAGGGCAATTTCTCGTTCGAGTAAAAGTTCGCGCGAACGTTGGTGTTATTTACTCCTAAAGCTGTTCCCATTTTGCTGGGAACAGTGGTTCCACGCAACCCCTATCTCCGGCTCTGCTTAGCTGGGAATTAGAAACGTACGGATGGCTCGGAACTGGTTTTTTAAACGTCGAGCTCCCCCCTCGGGCGATACGTGAAATATTTAATTCTACGCTCGGCAGTCTGATAAAAAAATCTCCCTGCGAGATGAAATGTTCCTCGGTCCGACAAACCGGGCGACTTTAATTCCAGCGAACGCTAACGAAATCATCGCTCAAACGGCCAACGAACTTCAAAAGACACCGAATCTGTTTGCAAAAGTAATTCCCAGTATATTTTAAGTAATTTAATCTCTATAGTCTCTCTGAAGACAAATCTTACGCTTAAATTTCTCACGATATCGCGTTAGTTACCATTTATGGGATTCATGGGTTGCTTTCAGTGATTATCTCGTGTATTTCGGGGGCCGTGTTCAGCAAATGGGGAACACGTGGGTTGGTGATTTACGAGGACGGTTCGCCATATTGTCCCGACAGTTTTCGCGCGCAATTTGACGTACTGCCAACGCGGAAAGGTCGCGCCACGGAGAACTCTCGCGGACTGGCCTCGTAAAAATTCCCCACGACGCGCGTCTCGCAGCTTCCCTTCGGGGACTATGACGTTTTATTCCATCTGTTTATTCCTGGGAAGACGGCGCGTCGTTGCTTCTCCCAGGAACCATTTTTACGATTTTCAACGACCGCTCCTACCCAGGAAGAATTTATTACGATCATCGAGACGCTTTTCCATACATTGTTTACTTTGTCGGATGCTGCAGCTTGTATCTAGATCTGGACTTTCGTTCGTCGACCGTGGTTTCCGTAAGCAATAAATTCCATCGACTCCGGTAAAACGCAAAATCACAAAGTTTGCTGAAAGATAAGGTTCCAGAAACAGTCGACGATCTCCTCGACCCGGAAGCACGATTTTAAATAAAAACGGTACGACCCTTGTTTGTTAACGAGCAATCAGACGTACTATTTCCGTTACGATGGAGGAGCTTTGAGAGTCGCTGGAGAAGAAATCAGCCGTGTTATTAGTTGCGATTGTTGCTGCATGCCGGGGAGGGGAATGGCCTCTGGAAAAATGGAGTTAACGGAGAGCTCGCGGAAGCTCCCGGAGATAAAAAGCTTTGGAAATCTGCGGGGAACCGCGCACACCCCGGATCGAAACTCGACGGAACTGTTCGCAGCGAGCATTGCGAGGCATCGACTAACTCCTTTGGGTTGGTTCACGTACTCGAAGCATAAATACGCCCGTCGTAAACCGTACGAGCGTGTCCAAGTTGTGCACACAGCGGTACGTGCTTGCGCGGGGCCAGAGACGGTCGTTTCGTGGCTAAATTCGAAGACCGCTTGACCCTATGCTCGGTCTTATCTACGTGGCCAAGATCCTACGCCCGATTTACAGAGGTCCGCGGAAGCTACCCTCCCTCCCGCGATATTCCGGCGCGTTGTGCCTCGTAAAACAGTCGAGGAGGATATTAAAAGAATTTACATGTGAACCAGCGGCCATAATCCCCTCCTATCACAGCAGGGGTCCAGGGGATCGCGATTCAATCAGAATTCTACACTTTAAAATATTAATAGAAAGCACCAAAGTATCGTAATATTATTTTTCGACCATTGTAAAGGGGACAGATCCGTACGTATGGTCTCGAATGCTTAATAAGAGAGAAACTCGGACGTTTCCCATAGTTTTCGGTTCCATCCTGATGCGGGAATATTTGGGGAAACAAAACGGGACGATAAACTGGCCGCGCGATTCGACTGCGAATTATTACGAAAGTTTCGACACCTCTGTTTCAACGAAAGTTGCGGCAATTAAATGTCGTCGTCGCGTCTGAAAAGTTGGCGTTAGCCCTGGACGAAGCTGCAACGAGTCCGCGTGTCCTCTATGGTAAACGTCTCGTTGACGGGGGCGTTTTAAAGTTTCATAAATTGCGAGGGTCCGCGGGGACGGAGGAAGAGGATGGGCGAAGGTGCCAGGCGGAATCGTCACGCGCGGCACTTTTGGTTTACCGGAAGCACGTATTCCCTGTGCTCGTGTCGAGAAACATATTTATGCGTTTCCACGCGACTGCATAAACCATGGGAGTGACGGTTTCTGGCGCGCGGGACGCATAAAGTATCCCCGAACCGTCGCGTTTTTGCATCCATCGACGACGGAACTAGGCCCGATTAATTTGAATTTAAGTTAAATTTAGGTGAAATAGAAGGTGGACCAGTTATCGACGCTGTCGGAATGTTCTTAGCGTATCGATAAATTTGAAATTGCGTTTCGTCACGCGATCCCGGCCACGTTCAATTGAAAGTCAATTACCAATTCCGCGCGCGATTTATGGCCAGGACGAAAAACCGCGGGCATTCTCCTATAATCGAGGCAACAGAACGTCTCTGTCGTTCCGCGACATTTTATTTTTTCGCGGCGATTGCAATTCGACTCGCGACCGCCGGGAAATGGATTTATGATACGAGGTCATAACGAATACCAGCGTCGCGGAACGCGATGGAGGAACGCTCGAATAATGCCCGCGTTTCCGGTTTTTCTCATTGTTTCTTGCCTTTGCGAATACTCGCGGCAGAATCGAAAATATATGAAATTTAAATTGTAAACGAGAGATCTCTAAGTAAATCGAAGTCGACCTTAAAATTATTCGATATGGATCTTGTAAAATTTAGCAATGAAAAGAGATGGGAATGGATTGTGTCGGAGGCGCAGATCGAAATTCATGGAGGCTCGAACGGCTGTGTAAAACCGGGAAATAAAATTATCAGTCGGAGATAACGGGCGTTTAATTTCGATGCAAAATATCTGAATCGTTCCCGGTGCTTGATGGAAACGAATCCGGCGGAGGGCGGGAAACGACAGGTTGTTGATTTATACGGTTCATCGCTAATTATATTAACGAGGAGGTTTTTATGATTTATGTTTCATTGCGTATTTTATCATTCGACAGTTGCCAGGGAAATTACGGCCTTTCGGTTACGCGTACCGAGAAATATATAGCTGTTTACGCGGAGATCCTTTCGCAATACCGGGAGAGTTGCCTAATGCATATTGCAGGGAGAAATAAAGAACAGCCTTGGATTAAGGGGAATGCGCTGCTACGAGTAAGTAGAATGTGGACACCGTCGAGCAAATTTACGTTACCGGGGATGACTACTATTATCTGACTTGGTTCTACTTGCCAGCGATTTTCTTCCCCGTAGAATACCTGGTCGTCTCTGTTATTAACCCTAGATTTACGGTCATTGATCGCACGTACATATATTGATACCTTTCATGTTGACGGTTACCTTAAAATACGATTTTTCTTTTAATTAGAATATGTATTCGTGCCATTGAATCGAACAAATTCAACGTAAGTTGTTAAAAAATAATATTTACGCGTTCTGCAATTTTAAATCTAGTCCCCTTTAAAATTCGGTGAACGACCAACTATTATATTTTATTAGCAAAAATGATCCGTGGCGGCCATAGATCCGATCCCCCCTTTCACTCGGTCAAAGAGTTTATAAAAAAATGCCCCATAATACACGTAAAAATAAAGAACAGGCTGGGAACGCTAATGTGACGTTCACACGAATTTAATTAAGAGCATGACGAATGCGTAGCACTTCTATATTAAACGACTCCGCGCACGCGACACTCCCTATAACTGAAATAAAACGCAAGAAACATTTTGGGACAGTAAGAGAATTATTCCATAGTGGAGAATCCCGTCATCCATACAAGTTTGACGCGGCAGTCGGAGTGTCGACGACTCCCTGCCTTGTCGAAGAATGCTCGTTTAAATAAATTACGAGACAGAACAAAGCTCTTTCGGATAACAGCGTAGAGCCGGCGTTTCGTTCTGCGACTGTTTCGCGAGCAAACAAATAACTTTCGGGAGTCTAAAGAGACCGGGACAAAAATGGCTGTGCTTATTGCCTGTATGCGAGTCGTTTTGCAAACATTACGGAATTGCAACCGACGTATGAATACCGTTCGACGTTTCGGTGGCCATTTTCCGCCCCGCGGGGGCGTAATAAGGCAAACGGAATACCGGATAAGGTCCGGTCGGGACTTAATTCCCGTCGTCCCTTTCATTTTTCCATACGACTGCTACCCCGTCCGGAATTCACCATCCATCGCGCCTCGTTATTAAGTAATATCGGGAGATTTTCGTCTGCCGGTCCGACGCGCCGATAAAATTTTCATTTCGCGGTTCGCTGGCGTCGTCGACCGGTCGAAACCTTTCCCTATCTACGGCGTCGCCACCTGGCTCGCCTCTTACCCCCGTAAACGCGACCGACCAACTTTCTGTGTCACTGAACCCTCCCGTCGGCCCCGCCGATCCACAATGTGCCCGCTTTTATCCGTGAATGCGCCAATTAATTGCCAGATCCTTCGAATCCGACGGAATTTTCCCGTGGATCGAGCACCCGCGACGTCGGGACGCTGCCAGAAATCGGCTCTTTCCCAAAGACGGACCGGACGATCCGGAATCTCCATTCACGATTTTGTTCGATTTAAATAAACGATGGTGTCCTGTGTAAGGTTTCGGGAAGCTCCGATCTCGCGTTTAATCAGGTTAATTAACGTGTAAATTAGCAGTCGAATAACGAAGTATGCAAAAAGCTCGTCGGTTGTCCGTCGAATTTGCTCTCGAAGAGGATCGAGGAGTCCTCGAGCGTGACGGGACGACGGCTGCGAGTGGCGTCTCGACGAGTTTTAGCTCCGAATGCTCGTTTTCAGATCACCCAATGTACTCTGTTTCTCGTGGAGACCCTGGCGTTCGAAGGGTCTCGTTTCGGGCAACAATAAGAGCAGAAATCGAACAATCGTAGCCGTGGAAAGAATAGATAAAATCAACCCGTTCGAGTGTAAAATCGTCCAGCGTAAAAACCGTGCGTACGAGGTACAAAAGGGTTCGAAATCAGAGCCAGGAATAAAACACTCCAGCGCGACGGTGGAGGGAACAGGGGGGAAAAAGGAAAATATTTTACAATACTCGCGCAGGCTAGCCAGCGCTTGTATCGCGCGCTTCGTGTCGCGTTACATGCTATAAGTTTCCAATTAATCCGTTCGATCGGGTGAAACGATAGCGAAGGAGAGAAAGAATGGGAGGGAGAGGGTCGGTACAGGGACAGGAAAAAATGGACTGGAAAAAGCGAGCAACCCGATAGGAACAGTATGAGAGGACTTTAATGGATGGCAGTTTCCGTGGCGTAATTAGTCGGCCGTGAACGGCTCGTGGAATGTTTTCGCGTACGACTGCCCAACGCCCACGCCCGCGCGACTATTTCCGTTTTCGAGCGTTTTCAACGAGAAAAGGGACGTCCGGGAACAAAAGGACCAAGAGCCCCCTCCGGCACGCGCGACGCGGTCCACGTGGCCGTTCGTTGATTTTATTTTGATGAAAAGCTATCGCCCGGTAGCCTGGTAGCCAGTATTTGCTTGGCTCGTAATTTAATACACGTCCACGGCGGCCCGATATCGAGGCGGGAATTTTATTTCCGCGCCGTTTTCGTTGCTCCCATTCTCCTATCCTCGCCCAGAGCAAAGAAAACGCACGACAGAGCTCTCGTCTTTCGAGCAATGGAATTATTTCAGAGCCAATGGAACTTTCGAACTCGGGAACATCGGTGTGAAAGTTTAAATTATCTATGTTCCTCGCGACGAAACATCAAACGGCGCCACTGGAATCTTTTTCCGTTTCTCTTTGGCGCGACCTCGCCTTGGAGGATCGAATTCTACGGGGAAAGTAGAGGAGACGGTAAATTGCGGAGCGTAGCGGTAATGGCGACGACGGGAGCACGAGCAGCGATCGACATTACGATGCGTGAGCGATCGCGCGGCCATTTCAACGAAAGCTCGATCGCTGCCATGGTTTTCATCGGATTTCTGCCGGGCTTACGAGCCCGCCAATCCCCTTTTAATTGGGTTATTAGACTCCCATTAAATCGGACACGCGTGGCCAGCGGCGCCAATCGCCTCTGCGTACGAACGTTCGCTTCACAAAACACCGAACCTAACGCAATTAAGTCGACGATCAGGAAATCGCGATCGGGTTGCTCGAGCTCCCGACCTAAATAGTTAATAATTGCTCGGCAGCCTCCCGTTTCGTTCTCGATTCCCCTCGAACGGAAAATTGCACGATCGTTGGGAATTCGTTTCGGTTTTTCGATGGCTGCGATTACCTTCGAACGACCTGTACGATCGCGGGCATTTTTCATTTAATCCTTCGAAATAATTTGACACGATTGTTCCCTGGTTCACTAGAATTCCTACAAGAAATAATTTAAAGGCAAAATTGATGCTCGTGGCTCTCGAGAACGACGCGATTGCTACTTTGCATGCCTCCTGGGTGCATGTCGCGTCGCAGCAGCATTTTCCGCAGGAAAAGACACCGCCGGTGTAAGACTCCGGTCCTCGAGACGTTTCGACGTCAAGAGTCTGTCAACGATCAATTTGCGAAACAGATTTTTCCGCGCAGACAACCAACGGAAACAGGAGGAATATTTTCCCAGAGAGAATAACGCGCCCGGCGAATGTTTTCGAATATTCGATTCGCTGTGGCGGCATCGATTTCCCATGAAATTACCATAAGACTCGTGTCATCGGCGACGTGCTTGTTTGGTCAGCTGTTTGCCGTCGAAATAACCGGGGCACATCGATTAACCTTCAGTCGAGAATCTTCGACTCGCCACGAAAAACAAGGTCTCGATTTCGCGACCGAAAGTGATCGTACTAAATTAGAATGACCAGCCGGAAACTATAGACAGGGATGGTTCTTGCGAATAAAATTCTTTTCTCTGTTTTTATTGGACAAATTTACAAATATCAAGGTTCACTCGTTATAAGAGAGAACGTTTATATTTTCAGTACTCATCTCCATACCCATAAGGGCAGTAATTCGATTAAAATTAACACGTTAACTGTTAGCGTGTAATGATCAAAAATGATTGTAATCGACCCCCGC
Organism: Colletes latitarsis; assembly: GCF_051014445.1. Lineage (NCBI taxonomy): Eukaryota > Metazoa > Arthropoda > Insecta > Hymenoptera > Colletidae > Colletes > Colletes latitarsis. Next base: position 40,074,727 of record NC_135137.1, on the reverse strand, counting down.
AACCGAAAATAATTTTTTCAAAACGATTTGAAACATCCCCTGTCGATTTTTCTTAAAACTTCCATTTCCATTTTTAGTAATTTTGTTTGACGCCTTACAGGAAAGTTGTCTAATACTTTTCTGTAGGTACCTATGGCCTCTACTTCAGAAAAAAGTTTCATCGAAATATATTCACAATTGTAGGAGTTATGGCTGTTTGAAAATTGGACCACTTTTATGGGGTTTTTCTCATTTTGCGGGGTCAAGGACCAACTTTTCGAATATTTTTAGAATTTGTACATATTCTCCATCAAAATACGCGTAGTTTGCTTTTTTAAACGTTAAAATCGTCCAATCCGTTCAGAAGTTATGATGTTTTAAAGATTCGCATGAAATTTCAGTGAAACATATCGACGCTATGGTCAGACATGAAATTTTCGGTGATGAATTTTTTTCTCGAAAGTGGATAGGATTTCGGGGGTATGTGTAATGACCAAAAATGATTGTAATTGACCCCCGCATCTGAAAATAATTTTTTTAGAACAATTTGAAACATTTTTTTTTCGTCGAAAAATTTAGGCACATACTCGAATTTTTTTCTCGAAAGTGGCTAGGATTTCGGGGGTATGTGTAATGGCCAAAAATGATTGCAATTGACCCCCGCAACCAAAAATAATTTTTCCAGAACGATTTGAAATATTCGAATTTAATTATTAATAACACTTTAACGAAGCCTCCATCAACGAATTGGTGTTCTTGATTTTCGTTTTATTTTGGTCTCTACAATCCCACATGAAAATTTTTCCCAATGGCCGAACACCCTGTATATGGGTGACGTGGCAGTCGATGTGTTAAATTAAACGAATGGATGTAGGATTCTGCTTTTAAACTCGTAAGTATCACGCGTTTGTTACGAGCGTTTTAGGGATACCTTTGGCTGACAGTGCGTCGAAAGGAATATGAAAGCCACGGAGAATTTCGCGATCGAGGGGAGGCGCGATCCTGCGTTTCGCGCATCGCTTCCGGCGTATCGAGAGCTTATAAAGCTTTCAGGTTCGCGGAAGTTTGCCCGCTAAGCCAGGACCCGTTCCCGACGGAGCAACACGTTTTTCCAGCGAAATCCCACCAGCCTCAGCCCCGACTCCGTCGCCGTTTGCCGAGCAAATTTGATTGATAAGGATTACCGTCCTCGCGTACAGGAACCCGTTTGAAATTCCGAGCAGGTTACCGCGTCGTAACGAATTCGGGAGGGCTTAAGTTGATTACGCGGTCTCGAACAGGGCTCCGGGTCTTACCTTACCCTCGTTCCTCGTTTCTTTTCAACCACGACCGTTTCCTTTCTTCGCCGCGACACGTGTCCTGCCGCGGAGACGAGACGGAAAGCTCGTCCAAATCTCGCGAGAGAGAACCGTCGACTGTACTACGAGCAATTTATTCGCTCTGAGATCCCGAATCCAGCGGTGAAAATACCGAAGAATTTTTTGGCAAAAACACGCAAATACCCACCGTGACGGCCAAGCTCGTTTCAAAGCTCTCGAATTGGATTTTTCAGAGAAAATGAAATTCTTGGACTCGGTTGTAATTAAATGGTCAGGGACCGTAACGCGCACACAGAGAATTTCATTTAAGGGCTCATTATACGCTTCGATCGTAGCAAGAAATTCATTGCCCCCGGGGTTTATAGTGTCCTTATAAAAAGGGCGTAAAGAGAGCGCCGTTTGATCGCCGCGGGGGTGGCTGCAACCCCTTAACGACCGCGTATTAAGAGGCTCGTCTCGCGACGGGAAACCGCCGAATGCGATCCCGTTTCCAATATCGACGATTAATAATCCATCGAAATTAAATTTCGACGTTATTACAACGACGGATGAACGATCTCGTAGGAGCGTCGAAGCGTGGAATTCGAAAGGGAGAAAAATCGGGAAGAGAATCGACGAACGGGTTCATCGAGTCCGCGGGAATTTCGTATTTTATCGACGCGCTCGTTGCGCCGGGTTCGGTCTGTTGTTTTTCTCCGCAATACGCGCGTCACAATTACCGTATTGCAATTTTAATTAATATCGTATCGCGTCGACGACATAAATTTTCCCGAGGCACGAACCTTTTCGGTAAACAGCGGACCAACGCGCGTTCCGAAGGCGGCCGCGGATGTAATTAATAAAAACACCAAGTTCCGAGCGAATTAATGTTTTCCAGAGTCGAATCGTACGCGGGGGATGGCTCTCGGGAACGATGCCGACTGAAACTCGATCGAGGGAGTCGCCATTGCTTCGTTGCGAGTTTAACGCGGTTGTTAATGCTCCTAATTGAACCCGGCACCGCAAATGATCCACGCATAATGCATAACGGGCGCATAATCGTGGGAAACCGATGCAAACTCCGTCATCCGCGGAACGCTGATCCGAACAAAAATTATTAAACGTAAACCGATCATCGTGGGAACGTTACGACTCGTTAGAAATTATCGCTGATGCAAAATGATTCGTAAAACTGGGTATAGAATAATATTGTCCTGCAAATACGCGTTATTCTCTTGTGTTTAATCACTGATCTATAGCGGTAGTTCTCAGGGCAGAATTCCACCATTGATTCTCTAGAAGTAGATTCTTAATAGGGATAAATAGTACTTGGGGGATGTACTAGTAAATCAAATCAATTTTGTTTTGATATCAATCCGAGAGCTGAAGATATAGATGTATTTGTCGGAATCCATTAACCCTTTAGCGCTCATATTTTTGGGGTTAACCAAGAATCATCAGTTTTCTTTATTAGATTTGTTACTTACAATGTTGCATCCAACGTATAATTTGAAAGGAAACAAATATTATCATCCCTTAAACCATTAGATTAAACAAATATCGTTTTTCAAAGCAGTCAGACTCGGGCGTGAACGTTAAGGGGTTGAAAAGTTCTTGTTCTCAAATTGAATGTTACTTCAGGTTGTGTAAATAAAGTTATGTTGGCTGTAATCGATATTTAAATGTGATCGGTGCAAAGAATGCCACGTTGACGTTTGGATGTGGCCCTTAAAAGGGTTTCCAGACTGAAAGGACGTGCGTGAAAAATTAGAAGAATCCCTGGCTTGGTCGCCCTAGAGAAATGGCCAACGAAACTGTTCCTCCGACATATTTAATAACAGTTCTCGGTCGTTTGAATGTATCAGGTTCGACCGAGAGGGTCGCAGGTGTTTCTTGGTATAAATTTCGAGCGAAGGAAAGACTCCCCGGCGAGCATAATTTGCACTAGCAATGGTAGGGTTCCAACGCACACGTGGAGGGTTCGTCTAGAGGAATGAAACTCCGGTGCTTATTTAAGCGGAGTTTAAGTGGCTGGTCGGTCTTGCACGCGGCTGCACCTGCACCGTAATTGTCCTGATATTTGCCCTGGCTCCCAGCACCCGGGGCTCTTCCTGCCTCCATCCGGGCTTATTTATTAATTGACCCTAAATTCTGGCGCTATGGTGCATCCAGACCGGTGGTTTTCGGGCCGGCGCGATGCTCGTCGGCTCGCGAACGCTGGAGGGAGGAAGAAGTTGAATGGGGTGATAATGAGCGTGATAAAAGAGAGTACTTTCGAGGGCAGAGTGGCGGAACGTTCTGATTTCGGGATAGAACAGAAAATGGGATTACCGGACGCGTTTTGGATGCTTATCGCGGGCTCCTCTCCCGCCGCGACCGGTTGAAAGAGTCTGCTCCGCGAATTATGTTCCAAGAACGTTGCGAAAACATTTTCGAAATTTAGGTTTTAATCGGAACCCGGTCTTCCGGTAAACAGACGAATACCCGGGGTCCAGCAACTGGGGCGGATGAAACTCCGGCCTCGTCGAAGATTTAGATCGGTGCAATTTTTCTCGAAAGTGCAGTGGCTGCAACTGCACTCGTTTAGTGGTTTCAGTTTTATAAAATGAAATTAGTTTTCTGTTTGGAACATTACTTTAACAGTAGGTTTACGGTACGCGTCAATTTGACGCATTCGGATTCTAAACTTATTGAATTTTTGTAACGATATGGATGTATACTGTAATTAAAAGAAAACACTGCATTTCAATGCAACTGTCGACGTAGCGAATTGTAATAAAAATATGCGCAACGAGTGTTAAATATCCCTGTCTTGTACGTTTGAACTTCGAAATCGTAAAACACGTGGAGAATGCGATCGAGGGTTTTCAATTTCACGATCACCGGACCGTCGGAGAATTCTTGACGGACAGCGATTTCGGTCTTTCGATAATCGGGGATCGCGTCGATATGCAAATTCCCCAATTTCGTCGAGGCATCAAGATGGAGCGAGATAAATCACGGTCGGTCTCGATCCGACAGATTTATCCCGATAAATTCCACCCGGTCGCGAACTCTGCCGGAACAATCGAGGAAAAGAGGATCCGTGAACTTATATCCGGTGACCCGTCTAGCCTTAACCAAACGAAAACGATCTATTATTTCTGTATTGTTTAATTCCACGTTGTTGCAACAAGCAGCGTTAATTGTGCCCCGTATCCAAGGGAAACAATTTCTCCGGGATAAATCGTAAAAAGAATATTCGCTATGGCAGCAGTTAGCGCGCCTTCTGCGTCGATATTAAATTCATACGTTATATACGTTATGCGGGTGTCTGACGTTCGCATTACCGAACGAATTTAATTAAGAAGTTCAATTAAAATAAACATGTGCTTTGAAATTAAAAATATCGTAGCTTCGCGAGAATTTCGTTCGCGCCGTGCAGCTTCGTCGGTCGATTACGTCGTTTCGAGCTTCGAAACAAAAGTGTCTCTTTTTTTTTGGGGTTGAAATTTTAACGCTGCCTCGGTTCAGGACGAGAGCAAACGAAAGAACCGCCGGGGCACGCGAAATACACGTCAACCGTGTACTGTGGCACGATTATTCAACTGTTGTCCCGCGTGCTTTATCGATGCACCGGTTGCACTTGCATTTTTGGACGATTCGCGTTCGCCAAGTTGAAATTTCGGGCATATTACGCGTCTTGTTTTTCATTTTCGTCGGAAAATTCACCAAATTAAAACGAGCCTCGACTCCGTACTTTATTTATTCGTTAACCTGCCGCGATTAATTATTATTCAGACAGCGACAGTACGAGTAGAGTTCTTAATATTCTTGGACTAATATCGGGGCTCGTAACTATTAACTCTGACACTGCGATATTCCGTAAATCCGATGCCAGGCGATCGACATTTCCCAATAAGAATCCCGGATCGAGCATGCGGCGCATAACGAGACATGCCTCCATGATTAGGATGTCGTCGACTTGGATATCTGTCGCGGTATCGCTTGTCTGGATCGTCCACGACATTCCTCCAGCATCATGTCGACAATTTTACGTGCAATCTGCTATTTTAATCATTCTCGAAATGGACTTTCCAACAAGCTTTCCATACCAAACGATTGATCATTTATAAATGCCTTACGTATCGATATTTTTTTTAAAACATCAGAATAACAGAGAATAAAAATTCATTTGCAAGTAGATGACTAAGAACCAATAAAGCAGGGTCCTCGAAAAAGGTCGGGAAAGTGGATAGTTGAAGTTGGTAGCGACACTCGTTACCCTTTGACCTCTGCATTACGACGCATAAAAGAACGGTACAAACGCTGAGAGAATTACGAAGTACCGAGGAGTCGCGGAGAGATAAAGACGTGAAAATTTGATTAGAATAAAGAGGGACGATTCCAGTTAAAGGCTTTTCGTTTAAAGGAAGCAGTGGGTTGAGAGAAAATTTCATCAAGTCGAAGATTGAAGTGGTTGGGTGTAGTATGTGTGAAAGAATCATAGCGTTTGGCTTGGAATGAAAGATTGGAACGGATAGATAGGATTTGCTTTGCGTCTTATAGAAATCACGAGACATTCAATATTGATACGTATCGTGTAAATTCGAAGGCGTATAGAAGATGTTATTTATTCCACGTGAATAGTTCGAAAATGATTATGATACGTACAAATTCCAACGAGTTTCTCTTGGAATCTTGGATCTTTTGTATAAGTTTCGTGAATTTGAATGATGTGTTTCGAGGGGAGTTTCGGTGGATTGTACTTACGTGGCAAGAAACGAACTAATGGACGTAACAATGAAGGCGGCGGGTCCATTGTGGATACAGTAATTCCACCTTGCTACGGAAGGTCGTTTGTTCTCCTTGAATTTTTAATTTTTCTCCTTACATCGAATTTTACTTGCAGTTCCAGACCCCCAAGAACTCCTTATTTGCTTTCGATTTAACTATTCATAAATGGAAAACTATCGCTCTTCAGAATCTTCTAGATATCCTAACTTTGATTTTGATCCGTTGAAAATATGTTTTTTACGCAACGGACATTTTAGGAATTTAAGGTGGTCGAGTTAGGCGACTATAATTCCCGATTAACTTCGTCGTTCGAGCGATAGTAGTCAGACTATCTAGCAGACCCGGTAATCGAATATCTTTTGGGATTGTGTTCGTCGATCGATAATTCGCTTTCAGCCCCTCTCGTTACCAGTAACTCTTTTTCCTATCGCCCTTTTAATTCTCTTCTCACGTTGGGAAGAACCGCGATCTCCGGCTTATAAATCACCCCCTCCGATAAACCAGTCGCGCGCTATCATTTCTCCCCGTTTCGCGGAACTTATAATTCCCAGCCGCGACCTTATCCTATTATGGCAATGATTCTTCCCTTCGACCACCCAGAAAACGTTCGAACGCGTTGCAAAGGGACTCGACCGATGTCGCAGAAATTTAAAAACCCATGTAACTAAATTGTAAAATTATGAAAGATTTCGAAACGTCTTTATAAACCAATCACTGGGCTATTTAATGGTAAAATTCTGGTCGAATCCGGCGTGAAAACAAAATCTATGTCCACGTTACACGTTACACACCACGCTATCCGGAAAATGAAAACGACCCCTCGACAATAGGGTTGGGGGTAGCTGCTTTCAAGCGAAGACATGTAACTAAATTGAAAAACAAACACGAAGGGATAAAATAGTATTCAGAAAATAACTGATTAAAAACTTTTACACGGGGATCGATGTACCATCTTCGTCTTCGACCACCCAGAAAATGTTCAAACGCTTTGCAAAAGGACTCGACCAATATCGCAAAGATTTAACACCCCATGTAACTAAATTGAGAAACGAACAAACACGAAGGGATAAAATAGTAACCAGAAAATAACTGATTAAAAACCTTTGCACGTGGATCGAAACCGCGCCGCGACCTTATCCTATTATGGCAATGATTCTTCCCTTCGACCACCCAGAAAATGTTCAAACGCGTTGCAAAGGGTCTCGACCAATATCGCAAAGATTTAACACTAGGTTTACGGACACTCGTTGCGCATATTTTTATTATAATTCGCTACGTTGACAGTTGCATTAAAATGCAGTTTTTCTTTTAATTAGAGGATACATCCATATCATTACATCAATTCAATTCAACATAAATTGCTAACAAATAATATTTATGAGTCCTACAACGTTAAGTTTAGAATTTGAATGCGTCAATTGACGCGTACTCTAAACCTAGTGTTAAAAACCCATGTAACTAAATTGAGAAACGAACAAACACGAAGGGATAAAATAGTAACCAGAAAATAACTGATTAAAAACTTTTGCACTCTTCCCTTCGACCACCCAGAAAATGTTCAAACGCGTTGCAAAGGGTCTCGATCAATATCGCAAAGATTTAAGAACCCATGTAACTAAATCGAAAAACAAACACGAAGGGATAAAATAGTATTCAGAAAATAACTGATTAAAAAGTTTTGCACGGGGATCGTGAAAACAAAATTGTTCGAAATCCGAGGGCTTAAAAAAATGAAAGAAATAAAAATCCATCGTATTATAGGGAGGTCGGAGGAAGCCAAAAATTATTTAATCCTATTACGGTTTCGCGAAACGGGGCTCCGTAAGACGATTAAAACGGCCTTCGGGGATCGATAGCCGGGAATGCCTGGTATAGTCGGCGGAATCACGGTTCAATGGATTCCAATCGAGTTCGTCTTGCGTCGAAATCGCGCAATCCGTGATCGCGTTCCGCGTTATCCCGTCCCGCGAAACAACCGCGCCGGAACCGAGGGGCGCGGAACGAGCGATATACGACGATCCCGATTGTAATCGATCCCTCGAAAGGGGGTGCACCGATTCCGTTGGAAACCCGGCCAGCCGAAAGACGATCGGATGATCGCGATGCGACGAGCCAGCAATTTCGGACGCTAGGCGCGTCGACTGTGAAATTTTCGGGTTCCCAGCGTAAGTGGGCTCGAGCCAGTTTCGAGCGAGGACCGTTTCAATCGCGGTCAAACGTATCGTGAAAAGCACGTTTGCAACCGAACACACGCCGGCGCGAAAAAAAGAGGATCCCAACCCTCCTGCTCTGACAGCGGCGCGTACACGTTCGATCGATTAACGAATTTCGGGACGGCGAACGTCGATTGAAAAATTCGATTTCCCCGACCGACGGGGATTGGCTCGCGAGAGGAAGAAAAATAAGCGGCCCGCTGACGTTTTCCAGCGAGGCAAGGTTAATCGCTGGACACCGTACACTATCGTTTCTTTCCCCCCTTTTCCTCCCCCCGACTCCCTATCTGCAGCGGGATAAAAAATTTCCGCCGAATTCGCGCGGAAGTGGAACCCCCCCCCCCGGTGATTCATTCCCCGCATCAATCGCGCCTGCCTGGCCATACAAACACGCGTTCTGTCTCAGACACCCCCTAAGCCTGGGATCGACGAGTCGACGAACCCTGGAACGCCTTCAAACTTGGTCCCACTCTTTATTTATTCAGTTGTTTAGCGGAGAAATCTCAGTGAAAACACAGGGTTTTGGATTATTTATTTGGAGAATTGTATAACTCAGTGCTGGCCACCCTTACCCGAATAAAACATTAACCGTTGCGCTTAATCAAATTGCTGAAGAGGTTAAATGAAATGAGGCAGCATGGACGACTCTACCTTTGCTATTTGCAATAAAAGATTTACGCCCCCTTTCGTCGACGAGAAAGTGAAAACGAAAGGTCCACGATAAACCACGTCGTCGGGAAATTTTCCAGCACGTTTGAACGAAGATCTCCCCCAAAGCCCGGCGGACAGGTGAAAAACATGGTCCTCCGTGGAGCCCTTGGATGGTTTAACGATAGCTCGAAGAACGAGCGGGAAAATATTTACCACGGACACGTTCCGACAACAAAGGTGCACCGGGCAACAATGAATAATGCATATTCGATGGAGCATGGCATCATAACCGTTCCCGGTGATCGTTCTGTCCCTCGTCGGCGCATTATGTCCTGCTAGCAACCCTTTTTATTAGAGTTTCGCGTACAAGTACATCGTGGTACTCATTGGCTGTATACCAAATGTTCAAACCCGACGGATGAATTCGAGATGCAGCGAATTAAACGATGTTTTGTCGGTTCGTGATTTATTCGACGTGCAACGAAGAGACATTTTCCGCGAACAATTCCGAAAGGAAGCGTCGAAATTATTCTCAATTTAAATAGTGTCAAATCAACTCTGTATTAGCCCTTCTTCTTTCGTACCGAAACGCTCTGTGTATTAATAACTGCACATTCTACGTTTCGTAAACTCTAAACAACGGATGCAAAGAGGGTGAGCGCGTTTTACGAGGTTCCAGTGGCGGGATGGCTCGTAAAAACGCGCCCTTAAATACGACGCGATCGTTCCTTGAAAGGAGTCGATCGAGTCCGATGAAATTGGATCGAACGCTGCGTTATTCCTGTTGAGATTTTATTACCACCTCCCCCGCTAGATTTTGTTTCTCTAAACATCGCCAGTTTTACGAAACAGCGTCGTTGCAGCGCGCTCGACGACGATGGCTCGCTTCCTACGTTTTCGGACAGTTTCGATCGCGTCGAGCGGAATCGAAAGGAAATTACGACGAAACGGAACGCGATAACTGCGCTCGTCGATCGTTTTGCATCCCGATCAAGGAAGCTGGGATCAACAGACGGGACGGATCGACGTCGCGGATAAAACGTTGCAATTTGTTTCGCGAACTTTCAATTCAGGTTCGCCTTCGATTCTACGACTCTTTGTTCGTCTGTAATTGAAAATGAGGTTCAATTATTTTCGGTTGCGGGAGACAATTATAATCATTTTTGGTGGGTAGACATACCCTCGAAATCCTACGCATTTTCGAGAAAAAAATTCCAATAGGTACACAAATTTTTCAGCGAAAAAAAAATTTCAAATCGTTTTAAAAAAATTATTTTTAGTTGCAGGGGTGAATTGCAATCATTTTTGGTCATTACACATACCCTCGAAATCCTACGCAGTTTCGAGAAAAAAATTCATTACCGAAAACTTCATGTCTGACCATAGCGTCGATATGTTTCACTGAAATTTCATGCGAATCTTTAAAACGTCATAACTTCTGAACGGATTGGACGATTTTAATGTTTAAAAAAGCAATCAATGCGTATTTTAGTAGAGAATATGTAGAAATTGCAAAAATATTCGAAAAGTTGATCCTTGACCCCATAAAATGAGAAAAACCCCATAAAAGTGGTCCAATATTCAAACAACCATAACTCTTACAATAGTGAATATATTTCAATGAAACTTTCTTCTAAAGTAGAGCTCATGGGTACCTACAAAACAGTATTAGACAATTTTTCTGTAGGGCGTCAAAGAAAATTACTACAAATAAAGGAATTTTTAAGAAAAATCGACAGGTAGGTGCCTAAATATCTCGGCGGAAAAAAAAAATTTCGAATCGTCCTAAAAAAATTATTTCTAGATTCTGGAGTCAAATACAACCATTTTTGGTGAATACACATACCTCCGAAATCCCACCCACTTTCGAGAAAAAAATTCTTTACCGAAAATATAATGTCTGACCATAAATGAAATTTCATGCGTATCTTTAGATAATCATAACTCTTTGCTCGTCTGTAATTGAAACCATGGAAATTATTGCGGCTAAGAATGAATTTAAGGGCCAACAGATGCGAACGAAAGCAGTCGAATGCAGTGTTTGCGTGTCAATAATCTATACCGAGAGAATTTTATTAAAAATATTCGCCAACGTTTCTGAAGGATCCATAAGTATTAGAATGGTTCCCAATATCGTAATTAATTTCCCCGGAAAGAATTCCCGAGTCAGTCTATTTCTCGATCGACAAGACTGGGTTCTTCCGGGCCACGTGGCCGTCTCTAGCGATTTTCTCACGAGCGAGGGCGATCCAACGTGTTATCGAGGCCCGGTAACTCGTCGATCATAAATTCCAGGATACGAAAACACGTCGGGATGAATGGGAACACCTCCAGAGACCACCCACGGCTTTCGCTTTCCCTTTGGCGCCGCTACAAAGAACGGTAGCGGCGGAAAAAATGTGTCCAAAGACACTCGATGGCGGATATGGATGATTCGACCCTCGATAGAACCTAGACGCTGGGGACTCGACACCATTTGACAGGGTTTTTTTTAAGAAAAAATCTAAAGCAACGATCCTCGATCGCGTCGTCGACGTTGGGCCAAGTCCTAGAAAAAGTAGACGCAATCGTGAAACACGGGGATGTATTTATAAGAACGTTTGCAACTCCGTGGACCAGTTCTCGTGTTTACTCTTTCTCTTGGCAGCCTCTTAGCTCCCACATGCTCGAGCAAAGGTTCAGAAAATGGTCAGCCCGTTCTCAGGGATTCAACGACAGGAATTTTTATTAGTTATTGGTAAAATTAAGATTTCTAAACGTCTTTGTAAACCAATCGCTGGGCTGTTTAATGATAAAATTCTGGTCGAACCCGGCGTGAAAACAAAATCTACGTCCACGTTTCTATGAAGATGTTATCGAATACACACCACGCTATCCGGGAAATGAAAACGATCCCTCGACAATAGGGTCGGGGGTAGCTGCTTCCAAGCGAAGACACTCCGGATGAAATATTTTTATACGACGCTTAATATTTCATTTCCCAAGTCTCCGTCAAGGATCGCAAGAAATTGCAGGGTATTAAGGTATTTTTATCTTCCTCCTCGTGTACATTTTGCCGGGAGTCGCAATATCGCCAGGCTCTTGTCCGGTCGCGCTTTGACGACATCGTGTTCTTTTAACAGCCAGTTCGGGCGCATTCTGTCAAAACGGCTGTTGTCGACTTCTCGCGGAAATTTCAACGAACACAGTAAACAATTTCACGTTGCAATTTCGCGTTGCGTTCCGCGGGGAAACCGGGGGTCCAACTTTTCATGATTCTTTTAATTACGTACGAAATGTCACCCATGTTTCGACTCTAAACGATCGTTGGAAAATCCACAATTTCAATTTCGATTTTTCCGTAATACCAGAAGTTTCCAAGCTCGTTGGCCCCGGATTTATTGTTTCATACGGCACGCCAGCGGCAGGATGGACTCGCGTGCAGGCTCGTGGAACGCAGACGGCCGAAACTGCACTTTTCCCTCGTTCGATCGTTCTTAATGCCTCGACGGAGGAAACTTGGGCCGCTCGCCCCTTTTTCTTGCTCGCAACGCCTGTCGCCGAAGGTACCGATGCCTTCAGCTACTTGGAAATAATAAAAGAGACACAGCGGGGGCGAGGTGGACGAAGGGGGAGGGAGGGGGATGTCCTGAAGTTTCCCGATATCGTTGGAGGATAGAATGCTGGTGGGCGTAACCCGGTGCCTGTAACTTCGCCTTGTCTTTATCGGTAAACAATGTTTTCCACCCTCTACTCGGTTTCTTCTGTTTTCTTCCTCCCTCCCCCTACCGTCGTTTCAACGACGCCGCGCTTTAGTCTCGAGGATTCAATTACTCGTCGCGTTACGAGCCACCGAACTTTTAATTAATACCGGTGAAAATTTATACGTCATCGGCCAAGTCCACGGGAGAAGCTTCCGGAAGTAACGACTGGCGCGTCGACAGCTGGAATTCTTCAAGGTTGCCCCCGGCGACATAAATCCTCGTTCGAGGGTCGCGCGAGTCCTCCGCGGACCGAAACTCCGGCCGTATATTCTCATTTATCCGCTTCCGCCACGGCGTTCGTTAGATCCTTAGTTTCTACTTACCGCGAGAGGAGAGATCGGAATCCCCGGGATACCAATTTCTATCCCTTTTCCACGGGTGGTCGTTCGTCCCTAAATCGCAGCTTCCCCGCGATCTTCACCCGCGAAAAATCGAACGGGGGTGAAACATTGCGTTGATCGGGGAAAAAGGTACGGTGATCTATACAGGATGTTCGGCCACCCCTGGGAAAAATTATAATAAGGGATTCTAGAGGCCAAAATAAGACGAAAATCAGGAATACCAATTTGTTGATCGAGGCTTCGTTAAAAAGTTATTAACAATTAAATTCAAAAATTTCAAATCGTTTTGAAAAAATTATTCTCGGTTGTGGGGGTCAATTACAACCATTTTTGGTCATTACACATACCCCCGAAATCCTACCCATTTTGTAGAAAAAAATTCGAGAAGGTGTGAAATTTTTCGACGAAATTAAAATATTTCAAATCGTTCTGAAAAAAATATTGTTAGCTGTAGGGGTCAATTACAATCATTTTTGGTGAATAGACATATCCCCGAAATCGTACCCACTTTCTAGAAAAAAATTCCAGAAGGTGTGAAATTTTTCGACGAAATTAAAATATTTCAAATCGTTCTGAAAAAAATATTGTTAGCTGTAGGGGGCAATTACAATCATTTTTGGTCATTACACATACCCCCGAAATCCGACCCACTTTCTAAAAAAAAATTCGAGAAGGTGTGAAATTTTTCGACGAAATTAAAATATTTCAAATCGTTCTGAAAAAAATATTGTTAGCTGTAGGGGGCAATTACAATCATTTTTGGTGAATAGACATACCCCTGAAATCCTACCCACTTTTTAGAAAAAAATTCGAGACGGTGTGAAATTTTTCGACGAAATTAAAATATTTCAAATCGTTCTGAAAAAATTATTCTCGGTTGTGGGGGTCAATTACAATCATTTTTGGTGAATAGACATACCCCCGAAATCCTAGCCACTTTCTAGAAAAAAATTCGAGAAGGTGTGAAATTTTTCAACGAAATTAAAATATTTCAAATCGTTCTGAAAAAAATATTGCTAGCTGTAGGGGTCAATTACAATCATTTTTGGTGAATAGACATACCCCCGAAATCCTAACCACTTTTTAGAAAAAAATTCGAGAAGGTGTGAAATTTTTCGACGAAATTAAAATATTTCAAATCGTTCTGAAAAAAATATTGTTAGCTGTAGGGGTCAATTACAATCATTTTTGGTGAATAGACATACCCCCGAAATCCTACCCACTTTTTAGAAAAAAATTCCAGAAGGTGTGAAATTTTTCGACGAAATTAAAATATTTCAAATCGTTCTGAAAAAAATATTGTTAGCTGTAGGGGTCAATTACAATCATTTTTGGTGAATAGACATACCCCCGAAATCCTAACCACTTTTTAGAAAAAAATTCCAGAAGGTGTGAAATTTTTCGACGAAATTAAAATATTTCAAATCGTTCTGAAAAAAATATTGTTAGCTGTAGGGGTCAATTATAATCATGTTTGGTCATTACACATACCCCCGAAATCCTACCCACTTTCTAGAAAAAAATTCGAGAAGGTGTGAAATTTTTCGACGAAATTAAAATATTTCAAATCGTTCTGAAAAAAATATTGTTAGCTGTAGGGGTCAATTACAATCATTTTTTGTGAATAGACATACCCCCGAAATCCTACCCACTTTCTAGAAAAAAATTCGAGAAGGTGTGAAATTTTACGACGAAATAAAAATATTTCAAATCGTTATGAAAAAAATATTGTTAGCTGTAGGGGTCAATTACAATCATTTTTGGTGAATAGACATACCCTCGAAATCCTACCCACTTTCTAGAAAAAAATTCGAGAAGGTGTGAAATTTTTCGACGAAATTTAAATATTTCAAATCGTTCTGAAAAAAATATTGTTAGCTGTAGGGGTCAATTACAATCATTTTTGGTGAATAGACATACCCCCGAAATCCTAACCACTTTTTAGAAAAAAATTCGAGAAGGTGTGAAATTTTTCGACGAAATTAAAATATTTCAAATCGTTCTGAAAAAAATATTGTTAGCTGTAGGGGTCAATTACAATCATTTTTGGTGAATAGACATACCCCCGAAATCCTACCCACTTTTTAGAAAAAAATTCCAGAAGGTGTGAAATTTTTCGACGAAATTAAAATATTTCAAATCGTTCTGAAAAAAATATTGTTAGCTGTAGGGGTCAATTACAATCATTTTTGGTGAATAGACATACCCCCGAAATCCTAACCACTTTTTAGAAAAAAATTCCAGAAGGTGTGAAATTTTTCGACGAAATTAAAATATTTCAAATCGTTCTGAAAAAAATATTGTTAGCTGTAGGGGTCAATTATAATCATGTTTGGTCATTACACATACCCCCGAAATCCTACCCACTTTCTAGAAAAAAATTCGAGAAGGTGTGAAATTTTTCGACGAAATTAAAATATTTCAAATCGTTCTGAAAAAAATATTGTTAGCTATAGGGGTCAATTACAATCATTTTTGGTGAATAGACATAGCCCCGAAATCCTACCCACTTTTTAGAAAAAAATTCCAGAAGGTGTGAAATTTTTCGACGAAATTAAAATATTTCAAATCGTTCTGAAAAAAATATTGTTAGCTGTAAGGGTCAATTACAATCATTTTTGGTCATTACACATACCCCTGAAATCCTACCCACTTTCTAAAAAAAAATTCGAGAAGGTGTGAAATTTTTCGACGAAATTAAAATATTTCAAATTGTTCTGAAAAAAATATTGTTAGCTATAGGGGTCAATTACAATCATTTTTGGTGAATAGACATACCCCCGAAATCCTACCCACTTTTTAGAAAAAAATTCCAGAAGGTGTGAAATTTTTCGACGAAATTAAAATATTTCAAATCGTTCTGAAAAAAATATTGTTAGCTGTAGGGGTCAATTGCAATCATTTTTGGTGAATAGACATACCCCCGAAATCCTAACCACTTTTTAGAAAAAAATTCCAGAAGGTGTGAAATTTTTCGACGAAATTAAAATATTTCAAATCGTTCTGAAAAAAATATTGTTAGCTGTAGGGGTCAATTATAATCATTTTTGGTCATTACACATACCCCCGAAATCCTACCCACTTTCGAGAAAAAAATTCAGTACTGTCGGAACTTCAAACGTTAATAACTTTTTAACGAAGCCTCCATCAACAAATTGGTATTCTTGATTTTCGTCTTATTTTGGCCTCTAAAATCCCCCATTAAAATTTTTCCCAGATGTGACCAGAACACTCTGTATAAATAGGCACGCAAATTGCAAGACCACGGGAACCGAGACAATGGCGCGAAACAGAATTCAGAAGGGATCGCGGCCAGGAAAGTTCCAAGGATTTGCGAGATCCTCTTTGTGTCAACAGAAAAAGAAACTCGGGAATCTCTAATTTTGTGCAAGCAAAATTGTATAATCTTTTATAAGCCTCGGTCTCGACGCTCGAGACTTTCTCGGTATTATAAGAGGGAACGTTTTTCAGAGTTAATTTTTTTTAAATTACAGAGGTCGATAGCGTCATGGGAGAAAGGAATACGCGCATAGTCCAAGAAATTATTTATAAAATTCTTATTTATGCCCTTTGACAAGCTGTCTTAATTTCTTCCCTCGTGTAAGCGGACAATTTGTTTCGATTACACGCGAAGACACCGGACGAGGAAGTAATTGGTGAAGTTCGCGCGGGAAAAGTTGGCCTGCCGATACTAATTATCGGGTTAATCGATTTTATTTCCGAGGCGTCCAGTTCACCCGGCACGTCGTTTCCATGCAATCGCGATATCGCGATCGAATTCTGTCGCGGGTCTAAACGAGATTGGCAGTCGCGAATTTTCGCGGTAATTGGCTCCGCCCTCACCCTCTCTTTCTCCCTCTGTTACTATGATCTGTATTATTTAAACGCAATTTATGGGGACACGCCGCTGCAACCGCTTTCGCGGAACGGTCGCTGATTACGGGAGCTTTTGGTCAGTCTTCAATTAGATAGTCAATTTAATTCTTTCCTCCGTTACCGTTTAACACCTTCAACGTTAGCATCCCTTAACGAAACAGTGCTCGAGCACTGTCCACTGGATTATAAAATACCAAAGGTTCTCCATTCCTCGGTCGAAGTATGTTCCCCGCTAATTGATAAACCCGAGCACAGTCTTCTTCGCGGGGGTAGCGAGAAATTAGCTCTCGGGGTGGCAGTAAACCGAGTAGTTTGAATTTTACACTCTGTGCAGCGATTCGAGGGAGGAATCGAACGACTTCTGTCCGCTCGAGGAACTCGATGGGGCGCCATCGTCGCGTCCATTATACGGTAAGTGGAAGGAAAGTGCGCTTTCCACCATCGGCGAAGGAGTTTCCGGTAGGGGGAGGGATGGAAGAACGAACGCGACGACGGCTGCAGACGGTTCCATAGCGACGAGATTCCTCTCGCTAGCTGGAATTCGCATTTTAATCGAGCCCCCGCGCGCCGAAACGCGAAAGACCGATGGTCCTGTCGCTCGGTTAATCGCGAGAGTTTTAAAGTTTTCCGGGACCCGTTCGAAGATTAATCTTCGGCCGGAGGATGAGAACGCGGGAGGCGCGAACGGGCAGCTTAATTAGTCGGGAAGAGAAACGGATCGTGGAGCGAACATTTTTTAACGCTCGTTCCTCCAACGGAGGCATTTTTCCCCGCGAGGGCCCAAGAAAATTGGCCCGTTCGCCGCTCCATCATCCCCCGCGAAAATATATTCGTCCATAAAATATTTGCGGATCGGTGTTTCATCGCCTTTGAGACTAAGTTCGAAAGATATGTTCGGGGGTATGTCTATTCACCAAAAATGATTGTAATCGACCCCCGCAACCGACAATAATTTTTCCAGAACGTTTTGAAATATTTTTTTTTCGCTGAAAAATGTAGGCACCTATCGATTTTTCTTAAAAATTCCTTTCTCATTTTTAGTAATTTTGTTTGACGCCCTACAGAAAAGTTGTCTAATACTTTTTTGTAGGTACCCATGAGCTCTACTTCAGAAAAAAGTTTCATTGAAATATATTCACTATCGTAGGAGTTACGGCTGTTTGAAAATTGGATCATTTTTATGGGGTTTTTCTCATTTTAGGGGGTCAAGGAACAGTTTTTCGAATATTTTTAGAATTTCTACATATTCTCCATCAAAATACGCGTAGTTTGCTTTTTTAAACATTAAAATCGTCCAATCCGTTCAGAAGTTATGACGTTTTAAAGATTCGCATGAAATTTCAGTGAAACATATCGACGCTATGGTCAGACATGAAATTTTCGGTAATGAATTTTTTTCTCGAAACTGAGCAGGATTTCGAGGGGATATGTAATGACCAAAAATGATTGCAATTGACCCCCGCAACTAAAAATAATTTTTTTAAAACGATTTGAAATTTTTGAATTTAATTGTTAATAACTTTTTGACGAAGCCTCCATCAACAAATTGGTATTCTTGATTTTCGTTTTATTTTGGCCTTTAGAATCCCCCCTTAAGATTTTTCGTGTGGCTGCATGTGACCCACACCCGCGTAAGTAATAAACAGTTAATAATCGTGGGGTAGCTTGTTGGGTGGTCATCTTACCCCCTAATCCCCTCAGATACGAACTAACATGGAGCTAATATTATGTTTCTCGTAACCAGTGGGATCTTCGAAACGAAACGAAATAAAAATATAGTATCGATTTCCACGTCCCCAATGGTGGTAACTTTGTGGTTCTTAAGGGTAAACTCTTTTGTTTGGCGGTAGTCTGGACCGTCGGTTATCGCGGATAAAACAACAGCGAGCGTTCCGCCGATGGCCAAACGGCAATTTAAACAACCGATTTAATTGTTAATCGAAACGCGACCGCGCGTTGCGGCGCGGCTCGTGTTTTAGACCGTTTGATAATAAGCGCGAGTTAATTGTTCAATTTAGCGACCGGCTGGCTGCTACAATCGATAGCCCTTCAGGGCTTTGTTTGTTCTGCGTATAATAGCAGCCGCGGCGGAAAATGCAATTTCGATCGACGGCTACCGCGCATTGACTTGCCGTAATTTACTTGACGCGAACGCTGAACTCGCTCGTCGATTTCCATATTCGTTTGCCCCGTTACACTGCGCGTATTTACCCCCTCTCTCTCCCTCTCTCGCTACAATCTCGATCAAGTACAAAAGCAGCCGTTTCGGTTTCGACCTCCGTTTAATATCGCGGGCAGGTGAATTACGGGTCGACCGGGGGTGTTTTATCGGTGCACGCCGCCGGAAAAATCGCCCCGTTTTGTCTCAATTTTCCAGCCCCCCCCCACCCCCCATCCCGATCTGCAAGATTAGACAACTTCGTGGGAAATTAAGCGAGCCTGCGAACCTGTCTGCAACAGATGCGGCACGCGTCCTCGATCAAAGTCCACGTATCTTACGAGAAACGAACTTCAGAGGCTTCGCCGAAAGCTACCCCCTGCGTTCCCCGTCGTCGAAACCGCGGCTAATTAAAACCTCCGGGGACCGTTCGAGGGCCGTGCGTTTCGAACGCGTACGATTTCGAGTGAAAAGTCACTCGAAAAAGGAACACAGCTGGAAACTGGAGCGCAAAGCACTCGACCGCGAGCCGATACGAGAGGTCGTGCTCTCCTCCACGTTCCGTTTCGCGGTTGACTCGATGCAAATGCCGATCGGGGTTTACACACGTGTAAAGCTGTCAGCGACGTGCGTAGATCTCCGGGCGACACAGACCGGCCGGACGGTAATTTTGATTACAAGTTGCAACGCGAACGAGGTCGCGGGAGCGCGCGACGGGAATTTGTAAGGGGCACTGACGTGTAATAGCCACTCGAAATCCGCGCCGGTGTTAACGTTTGCGCCAGAGAGCCGACGTCACCGGGCCCTGGATGAACGCGGGACACCGGAATGGACAATACGCCACTTGATACCGCAATTGCGCTATTCGCGACACGACCTTGCGACAACCTGCACACGTAGAAATCTCGAGCCCCGTCCTAGCATCGAAATCCTTGTATCAGAGAGCCCCGACAATTCCCCGCGAATTACGAATCGTCGCCTCGCTTTGGCTACTTCGTTGACACGTAGACGAGAAGCCCCTGGACCTTCGTTTCACATGCTCCGTGTCTCTCCTACCCCGATTCGCTGTTTACCCTGTACACGGTAGAACTCGACGAGCAGATTTCGCGAAACGCCAATTTCAAGCCCAGAATTAACGGTGTACTTTTACTGGACGAACGTGAAAGGAATATTTTTGAAATTTTCTTCGGATATTTTTCTGCAAAGAGACTACGGAACAGCAGCATCCGCGCTATTAATATTTGCGATGAGAGAGGAATGCGACAAAGGAACCGTATTACGTACGAGCGACGATCGCGAGGCGTGCGAGAACTTGGAGAACGTCGTGTCGAGAATTTGTCTCTCGGTATCGGGTCGCGATATTGCTCTCATAGTATCTCGCGACGCGTAAGGGAATTCCTGAAATATTCGAAACACACTCCGTGGCAAAAATTATGCCCCGGAGGCGTTGAATTTCCAATTATCCGACGAAAGAGAAACGCGTATGGGCGAAGGGTAATTCTTCGCGGCCGGGGTTCGACGCGGGAAATCGTGCATTGGGGATTCTCGGGAGCATTATTTCTCGGCGAGTCGCGATGTTTGGAGAGGATCCCTGCAGCCTCCGGTTCGGCTGCTGAGCACAGGCAGGAACGAGGGCCGATTCCGATCACGTCGAGACGTTTCTTCGCGTTAAAATCACCGCGATTCGTCCTTGTAGCCCGTTCGTCGTCGTGCACGATGCGCGGAGTCGCGTCCCCGGGTTGACTCGAAGAATTCCCGAGGATTTCCTTCCGGGAATTTCCCTTCGTTTCCCTCGACGAGACCGGCGTGCTGCATCAGCGGAACCAGCGACCCCGTTCACCGACCCAAGGAACCGATAATTCGATAACAATATCGCCTGGCGATTCGTGAAATCGACGAATCATTGTTCGACGCGGGCAGTTCCGAGCCCACCTCGGTCCAGAAGCGGCGATCGAGTCCCTTCGAAGAGTCTGCGAATCGCATTAGCGCGGAAAGCACCGCGATTTTGTCTAATAATTAGGACAAGGGACGAGGGTCTGGCACGTGTAATCGATATCTAATTCATCGGCTGATTCGTCGGCATGTTTGCTGCGATCATTGCACGCCTCGGGAAACGCGAGGCTCTCTACTCGCCCGAGAAAACCGCATAAATCCAGGCAAAGGCCAAGAGTGGAGAGGTAAACTGAAGGGTTGCGATCTGAATACTCCGGTCTATCGATCGATCGATCTTAGCTTCCAATATAGTGAACGTTCGAATCATCCACACATTCCTATCCTCGTAATTTACTTTGTTTCCGAGTCGCTCGTACGATAAATTATGGAGAAATTTTTCGGCGAAAAAAAAAATTTCAAATTGTTCTGGAAAAATTATTAACGGTTGCGGGGGTCAATTTCAATCATTTCTGATCATTACACATACACTCGAAATCCTACGCAGTTTCGAGAAAAAAATTCATTACCGAAAATTCCATGTCTGGCCATAGCGTCGATATGTTTCCCTTAAATTTCAAATCGTTTTAAAAAAATTATTTTTAGTTGCAGGGGTGAATTGCAATCATTTTTGGTCATTACACATACACTCGAAATCCTACGCAGTTTCGAGAAAAAAATTCATTACCGAAAATTTCATGTCTGGCCATAGCGTCGATATGTTTCCCTTAAATTTCAAATCGTTTTAAAAAAATTATTTTTAGGTGCAGAGGTGAATTGCAATCATTTTTGGTCATTACACATACACTCGAAATCCTACGCAGTTTCGAGAAAAAAATTCTTTACCGAAAATTTCATGTCTGACCATAGCGTCGATATGTTTCCCTTAAATTTCAAATCGTTTTAAAAAAATTATTTTTAGTTGCAGGGAAGAATTGCAATCATTTTTGGTCAATAGACATCCCCTCGAAATCCTACTCAGTTTCGAGAAAAAAATTCTTTACCGAAAATACGATATCTGACTAGACGTTGATTCATTCCCCTGAAATTTTGTGCATACGTTTAAAAAGTCGTAACTCCTGCACGGATTGGACGATTTTAATGTTTCGAAAGGCAAACCACGCGTATTTTGGTGGAGAATATGTAGAAATTCTAAGAATGTTGGGAAAGTTGTTCCTTAATTCCGTGATGTGAAAAATATATTGGATGTAAGGTCAGCTCGATGGTTTAACCTCGATCGATTCGATACCGAGGGGCACGGCGGAAGCGCAACAGTAACGATGGAAATAATAGATTTGTAAACACGGATCGTCGAAATTACTGGGGGGGATCGATGATTTATTAACAATTTATCGGTCGAAACGTGGCCAAGACCTGGACGGTGTTGCAAAGCGATGCATTTATTAGAAGCAATTTGGGCGTATTACACCGGCGATTAACCAAACTATCGACCAGCGTACCGTCGAAAGCAGCTGTTATAGTGACCGACACCACTCGGGGCTAGATAGAAGATGCAAATTCCTTAATCGTTTCGAGTAAGTTTCCGGGCATCGACGTCGCCTGACGCGCACGTGCGAGCGTGAAATCGCATTCGCGCCGAGCGAAATCAGACTTTTGCAACTCCGTCGTAATTACCTGGCCAGGTGATTTGCAACTGCGTCGAGCCTGTCGCCGGTTAAGCGGTTAATTCTCGCCCAAGTTGCCGGAGTTTGTTCGAGCTTGACGACGCAATTATCGACCCATCGAAAGTTGCCCTTCTTTCCGCGCAAGTACGGTGAAAATTGCTCGATTCAAATTAACAATTACGATATTTTCCCAACGGAGAATATATTTAATCTCTAATTACGTACGGACAATCGAATTCGATTCTTTTCGCGGGTGTTCGCGCTATCTATTTTCTTCTCCGAAAACTCTATCTGAAATCAATCGGAAGCAGACTCGAGGAGTTCCAAGTTCCCGGGCATCAGGGTCTTTAAATTCATTTCCGACGACCGTCCGAGAATCAATTCCGAAAAGAGGACCCGGAACTTCTCGCAATCTCGTGGTTCGATCTTTAATTCAACGTCTCTTCTTCGGCGAGGCAAACAACGCGTAAATAATCGATGTCGTTGCCAGCCAGTCGACGTTCTTCGGGGCCCGTGCACCGAAGTTGCTCGAGACAACGTCAAGGAGGCACGCGCGACATGCGCGCAATCATTAATGCAAATGAGAGGAAGCATCCGGTTACCGGGGAAGACACGATCGAACGACACGTCCTCGGAATCGATAAGGCGACGCATTACCCCACGGGAGTCGTAACCGTCGTACGTTGCTTCATGCCCGGACATACCTCTTCTACAGCCTTCCAGCCAAGTACCCGTTGCCCAAACAACGTTCAAACTTTCGCGATTAGATCGCGTTTAACGCGCCAACTGGCCTCTGGCTTCCCCTCAAAGCTCTCGTCCCACGGAATTCCTAATACAGCTACGCTTTCTTAGCTACACGATACAGAATTAATAAGACCTCGACTGGGAAACAGGTAAATTCCTGGAGGTCGTTTAAAATTAATTTGATAAAGCAAAGATGACTCTACGCGATCTTTCGAAGCAATTTTGCTCAATGTGTCTGACCATACATCTACTTTTCTACTTACACAGATGTACTAGATGAATTTTCTCGAAATCAAGGCCTCGAAAAATGTCACCCCATAAGATCCATTCCCTCTGCAAAGTGTTCTACATTGGAGAACGCATGTTCCACAAGTTTTAAGTTGCTCCCTCGACGCGATCAAATAAAAATTTGACCGTCCAGGCTCGGTGGTTTCGGCGCGATCGCGACGGCCAACGAAACGGTAATTTTCCGTGGTGTTTGATCTCCCTTCGTCGTCTCTCCTCGCGCGTGTTGATTGCGATCGCTTTCCCCCCGCCCACGCCAAACAGCAAACGTTTCCGATTCCGCGCCGGTATCAAAGATCACACGTCGCTCCGACGCGACCCCGTTCTCACCCCTTTTTTCACCCGACTTCAAAGCACGCCGTCCTCGTGTCCCCCCCCCCCCCCGCGTCGTCGTAATTTTATTTCCTTTCACCGAAATTCTCGCCACTCGCGTCCCCCGGCCGAGTGAAATCCGCGCTCCTCTCTGTACGTGCGCCGTTCCGGATGATGTAAAATGTATGTTCGAGCGTGTTCTCCTTTCGCGGTATTGGAATCGATCGGCGGCGTCGCGACGAATCCATCAATGTCGTCGTCGCGCGAGGAAAAAACCAACGCCTCGGGCTCCCTTTCGAGCGGAACCGATGCGTCGAATTCGCCCCGAATACGATGCAAATATAGCCTCCCACGCGAATTAAAATCTCCAAAAGAAGAACGCGCCACGTTAAGAATCAATCGAACGTCCCAATGACCGAACGTTCCGCTTGGAAATTCAATTCCTTACGATTCACATTCGTGCGTGGAATATTTTTTTACGTACCAGTGTAATTCATGGTGGAATAAACGTCCTAACGTAGAATATGAAATACGTCGCAGCGTATCGCGTTTTCGTTGGTAATACCTTAACGCTTTCGTACGCGAAACGAGGAAAATCGATTCGCGCGAGAATAATGCATAGTTTAATTCGAAGAGAGAGTCGCGAGTAATTCAACGACATTATTTACCGTTTCAAAAAGAAAACTTCGCGAAATGAAAAATAGGCGAAGCGTTAATTCGACGTTGAGAGCGGAGCGGTTCGCCTCGTTACGTCCGCGGGAACCGAACTATCGCCGGGGCGCCCTTTTTCCCTTCTGGCCGCGGAATGAAAAATCATGTAACGGTGTCATCGTGCCACGATTCTAATTAAATAATATTTAACGTCTCTCTGGTGCGCGTCGCCGCGATTTCGCTGAAAAGAATTCGCGTGGCGGCCGGAACGAGCTGCTCGTTAAGTGAAAACAGATGCCTGGGGAATAAGTAGTCAGACACCGCTCCGGGAGAAAGGGACGCGCAACAATGGGCGAAAGGAGGGGCGTAGAAAGATAAAAAGTAGAAAAGACGGAGGCAAATGTAACGAGGGAAGATGGCATAAATTCCGTTTAAGGGGGAAAGGACGATTCTTCGCGGCATTCAGACGTCGTACCTTTCCGCGGAATAAAATTCGTAATCATGGCGCGAGAAACAGCGAAATGCGCTGCAACCGAGAGGCAGACTCTTTCATGCTGAATCGCATAGACCTTACACCTTATGGACTTCCGTGGCCCAATCTGGCTGACATAAATCATCCTCTTCTCATGGATGGCGGTTATATCATACTCAGGGTTACCAAGAATTTAGTTACTTAATCAAATATTTTATTAAACTAGTTACGTTATTGTTGGACTCACGGTAGAACCCTTCTCAGGCTGATGACCAAACAACCAAACACCTGTCTGACTATAAATCTAAATTCAGTGTTCGCGCGTACCGAAAAATTAGCAGTCGTGAATTTTGTGGACAAAACAGGGGCGAAATATCCGCCACGGACGTCCGTTTTAAAGCGCTTCCGTCGAATCCGTAATAAGGGAACAAACGCGGCGCCGGAACTTTGGAAACCAAAGGGGTTTGCTTGCACTTAGTTGCTGATTACGAATCTCTGGCTCGCGAGTTTATTCGATGCTTCTGCCGCTGTTGTTCGCAAACAGCACGTACTTTTTTTCTGCCAGCTTCGTTCCCCTTTTTCCAGAAGCACGTTGCATTAATTAATTAACGTAACAAAGCCCGGGCACAGTTTCTTGCTCGCTGTTTGCGTTAAAATATATTTACGCGTCGTAATTAATGCGAACAAGTCTGCAATCCAAAACCTCGACGAGCTTTCAAGATCGCAACATGATTAACGCAATTTGCGGACGCGAGATAACGAATAATTGTTTCGTTAAACGCCGCGAGATCGAGAACTGTTCGATTTTAAAAATAGTTAAATTCGGTGCGCAAATTTTCGACACTCTATCGGAATTCTGTCGTTTTCGATGGCTTACGAATTTGAATTTCCTACCAGCGCGGAACGTCGGATAATTCAGCTGGTAAATACAATAAATAACATCCTCACGGTTAATTGACAGCTCTTAAGTAGCATGCACAACGCACGTCAACTTTCAGCGAAACGGACTCTGATGCTCTTAGTTCTACTTCGGTTACGCCACGCTGCTATCCACTCCCGTCGAAGATTAGGTTTCCCGGTTGGGTTCTGTTTCAGCTGTCTCGTTTCATTAGCCTTCGAGGACTCGCTCCATTCCACTTTTAGACTTCGAGCTGTGTTTTAATACAAGTCAGTTTACACCGGAACGACGTGCAAGCGTGCTCGGGTTCGCTTCGATCTCAAAATTTCAGCCAATCGAACGCTAATGGAAGCACCGCGGCCGGAGACACGCTTTCACGGACGAAATTTATTTAATCGCGCGCAGCTCCTCGCCTGGATATATTTCAATTCCTTCTCGAAGCAGGTTTAACGACCCCAAGTATTTTTATATTTATCCAATCGAGTGGATTTTCTAAGATATTTGTTACGTGATTCTGCGATACTTGTGCCCAACCATTCGGTTTAGCAATAGACGAGCGAGCTCCGCCATCAAGTTTAAGGGAGGAACAATGTTTCTCGGGCACTTCAGCGGCAAACTATCGTCGAGTGGACTTTGAATTCAACAGGGTCGGAACGAAAAGAGGGCACAGAGTGTCTCGTGATTATTTTCAAAGCACGAACCACCTTCTGGGAACAGTTCTGATTTTATCGGCGGGCGGCCCCAACCTCTGGACGGGCGCTGTTTCCTCGAGGATGTCGAAGGTAACGGCAACAGTCGGGGAACAAGTCTCTTGTTTCATCAGGTTCGGCACCGACACAAGTTGCTGGCCATGTTACGGCCCCATATATCTCTCGTCTTGGAGGAACTTGCTGGGCCGAGCGAGCTGGCTGTCCGGGAGAATCGATTTCTCGTTACCTTTGATTTTCCACTTAGCCAACACTGGTTTGCGGCGCGTCGTGGTCGAGACTGCTGTTTCTTCGCGTCGCGATCTCCACTGGGGAATTAAAATCACACCGAATCGACGCCATTTCCTTCCCAAAATGTCGAGCAACGAACATTACCAGAATTGCTTCATCTCGACTTCCTTCGAAACTACTTTGGATAATAGCGAACCGAAGGAATAAATTAATTTTAAGTAGAACAGCTATCGATGGTCTCAGACATCCGACACGCTCCTAGATACTTCATATTTCGATATAAATCCCTGAGATGTTGTAGTCGATGCATGCAGTGGGTTCCTAAACGAAACAGTTTAATTTCTGGCAGAGCATCCCGTTGAAATTTGTAATATTGCCACGGGGGTTGAAATATTGGTCTCGAAACTAGGGGGGTGCAATCGGATTTCAATGGAAGTAGGGTTTCTCGGAGGTACGAAATATCAGAGGAAGAATCGTTTCGATCCCGTGGTCCCGCGAATGAAAGGCTGGCGTTTCACTCGAACGGTTTCATTGATTTCATCCCCCTGCGTTGAAGGAAAGGGTTAGTCTGTATCGACGCGAGAAAATTCGAGGTGCCTGAACTAGCCAGTATACAGAGTGTTCGGCCACCAAAATTTTAATGGGAGATTCTAGAGGCCAAAATAAGACGAAAATCAAGAATACTAATTTGTTGATCGAGGCTTCGTTAAAAAGTTATTAACGTTTAAAGTTCCGCCAGTACTGAATTTTTTTCTCGAAAGTGGGTAGGATTTCGGGGGTATGTCTATTCACCAAAAATGATTGTAATTAACCCCCGCAACCAAAAATAATTTTTTCAGAACGATTTGAAACTTTTCAATATTGCCGAAAAATTTAGGCACTATCCTTGTCGATTTTTCTTAAACATTCGTTTTTCATTTTTAATAATTTTATTTGACGCCTTACAGAAAAGTTGTTTAATACTTTTTTGTAGGTACATATAGGCTGTACTTCAGAAAAAAGTTTCATTGAAATATATTCACTATTGTAGAAGTTATGGTTCTTTGAATATTGGACCACTTTTATGGGGTTTTTCTCATTTTGCGGTGTGAAGGATCAACTTTTCGAATATTTTTGCAATTTCTACATATTCTCTAGTAAAATACGCGTCGTTTGCTTTTTTAAGCATTAAAATCCGTCAATCCGTTCAGAAGTTATGACGTTTTAAAGATTCGCATGAAATTTCAGTGAAACATATCGACGCTATAGTCAGACATGAAGTTTTCGGTAATGAATTTTTTTCTCGAAACTGCGTAGGATTTCGAAGGTATGTTTATCCACCAAAAATGATTGCAATTGGCCCCTGCAACTAAAAATAATTTTTTTAAAACGATTTGAAATTTAAGGGAAACATATCGACGCTATGGCCAGACATGAAATTTTCGGTAATGAATTTTTTTCTCGAAACTGCGTAGGATTTCGAGGGTATGTGTAATGACCAAAAATTATTGCAATTTACCCCTGCAACTAAAAATAATTTTTCCAGAATGATTTGAAATATTTTAATTTCGCTGAAAAATTTGTCTACGTATTGGAATTTTTTTCTCGAAGGAGGGTAGGATTTCGGGGATATGTCTATTCACCAAAAATGATTATAATTGACCCCCGCAAACGAAAATAATTTTTCCAGAACGATTTGAAATTTTTGAATTTAATTGTTAATAACTCTTTCTTGATTTTCGTCTTATTTTGGCCTCTAGAATCCCCTATTAAAATTTTTCCCAAGGGTGGCCGAACCTACCCTGTGTAAAGTCCTGTTGTCCGTTCGTCCTGCTATTCTTTTTGGTTTGTTACCCTATTGGCGCCTGGACGACGCGAGGAAAAACGAGGAAGATCGCGGCGTGGAAAAAATAGACACGCTTTTAGAGAGACCGTCCACGTCCGGCGCTGTCCCAAACGCAATTAACGCCCTCGCGTTAATTCGTCGTCGCACCTCCGACGAATTGTTTTCTCCGTAAAGCTACCGAGAGGCCAAACGTACTCCTACGAACACGACCGTGATATTTCTTATTTCTTATTTGGAAGCATTCAAGACGTTCCTGCGCGTCTGGTATTATCCAAACACTCCGACAACCGAGGTTTTACAAACTATACTTATGTATAAAAATAATGAAAAGGGAACCAACTGCGGAAGGGAGACGTATGCGCCAACCACATTTGTTATTTTCGTTATACGTTCTTCGGTTTGTTGTCATTTCATTAAAGGAACTTTGTCGTGCATAAAATTCAGTGTTTGTTTCGAGACCCGGCGACTAACTTTTCCATACAGTCGCCCGAACAAGGCAAATAACGTGTTTGCTGGCCGCGAGCGGATTTTTGCGTCGCCTAACAAAACTCGATTGTCGCGCAAAATATCGTAGAACGTTCGGGTTAATCCCGGAAAAAAAGAGGCTAGAAAGGCGATCAGGCATTTATTTAGTGGGTCGTCGTTTGCACGGTTTTCACGAGGTTGAAAAACTTCTATACGCGAGCCAGTAGTCCAAGTCCGTTTTCGGTCAGACGAAGTTTAAGTAGTCGAGATCGCGTTTGGTCAGACGCAGAGTTTTCTCAATTGATCGTAGTTTAGAGTACTAAAATATAGTAAGAACTGTGATTATTAATGGGATATGTGTTCGATGTGGCTAGCTAGTGAATACTGTACGTTCGTAATCTGTCGCTCGAGAGCGGGTTAACCACGGCCCACCGATCCCTTCTGTCAATTAGATAACATTCGTTGCGCGAGAAACAGGAGTTTCCAATAACAAAAAAGGCGAGCAGAGGTGGGGGAAAAACGTAAAAAAGTATTCGTTGGAAACGGGGTACGTTTTCGTTTCGCGCCGCGTGTATTCGACCGCCGTAAATCCCTGTGACATCGAACACCGGTTCAAAGAAAGCCTTGGAATCCAATTGGAGAACAGAAACGCCGGCCCATACCCGCGAACGGATTTCCTTTCCAGGCCACTTCGTCCTGGTAACTTTGTTAATTTCGTACCACCGTCCTTTGCCTTTTTCCCTCTCTCTCTCTCCTCTCAGTGGAAAGCGACCAGACTCCGCTCGACCGACTACCGGCTGGATCTCAAAAAAATCTCCCGTTAAAACGCGAGCTTTTTCGTATTGCTCGTTAACCGTTTTGTTCGCGTTCTTTGTGCAAATCGGCCGGCCTGATTCCGCCCCCGGCATCCACTCCTTGACGACCGAGTTTATTTGTTGTTGCACGGTACATTTCAATTTCCCCGCAAGTTTCTTCCAAGTCTTGCAAAGGGGCGGTTCTGAATGCGTTCCCCCCGATTGCTATCGAGGGTCCAGAGAAATCGACTTGCTCGGACAAACCCAACTTTGGTACGGGTAATTCAATTAGGAGCAGAATAATTATTTACGATGTCAGTTGGCTTTACGAGCCTACAGCCTGATTCAACGAGTTTTTAATTAATAGTCGAGTAAGACTCCCGCGCGGTAACATAGTTTCCCCGCTTTCCATCCATATTTCGGGGTATAAATGCGGCAGTCACGATCAGCAGTCGAGTTCATTCCGACTAAAGTTTCCGACAGTCTGGAACGTTGCAAGATCGGATTTCGAGTCCCAGGCGTGCATTCTCATTACCATACAATGCAGTAAGTTACCGTTAGGTCCTCCGCGTGCCTCTGCGCAACCCCCGAATCTCTCGGTGCGTCGAAACCCCAGAAGGATTAGATTCTTACGTGGAGAATCAAACCGAGCGCTGGAAATCCCTGGAAGCGTTATTCCTGAGATCCTAACTAAATAGATTTTAGTATTTCAAGGCTTAACGAGCCGAATCGCGAGAATACAGTCTGCTCGATCTTTCGAAGAGAACAAAAATTGTGCGTTAATCGGTTTGGAGACCCCGCACAATGGGGTCTCCATAAACAAAGATGCATTGTGCGTCGTAAAGATCCCTTTGGCTCTTTTTCCCCGAGGAAATTGCAACGTCACGGAGTTTACCACTTCTCGGGGGCTCGCGAAACGGCCGATTGCTCCGAGTATCGTCCTCCGGAGGGCGGATATGCACGGGAGAAAGGACCCTTGGCAACCGGGAAAATCCGTCCGCTTATTACCCGAACAATGCGTACGTTGTTTACCAGCCGAACGTATCCGACAATGGGACCTTTATCCCGCCGCGGAGGACGCGGGTCGAGTTTTCTTCGAGAGGATCCGCGTGCCTCGGGCTCGCAACCCTCCTGAAACCGCAATGTCTTTGGGGGTTGCGCATCGCGCGGTGCAATTCCATTCGTTGGAGTCCTCTCATATCGTCCCATATTGCCCCATATTACCCCTCGTATTATACTCGAGGCTAAATTGAAGCGTTCCGCAACAACCGTCCATTTCTTCGCCTCCCTTCCGGTTCGTGTGCACCTTATGCGTCCTATAGTCTACTATAGTCGAGAGCAAAATCGATTATCCACGGTGCAGTACGTTTCAGGGACCATGAATCGCGGCAAACGTGACACCTATTTTCACGCCGTACCCAGAGATGCCAGATTGAGCATCGGATGCAACATTCACCCCCGTGGGTGAGAAAAAATATTTTGTGTCGTTTCTTTACGGAAATACACGTTCTAAAACCCCCTGATCATATTTTAATTATTGACAAAACAGAAATTTTCTTTTATTATTCCTATGTATGTACATATGTATATTATTTCAGGAATCACTTCTGATATATCTGGCGACGTATAACCATTACTACTGGCTACTACCAGCCCCTCCCAGCCTCTGCTGACCTCTGCCAGCATGTGCGGATCTCTGCCTGCCTCTACTGGCTTCTGCTGGCTTCTACTGACCACTGCTGACCACACCTGATATTCCTGACAACGTATAACGATTACTACTGACTTCTGCCTGCCTCCTCTGGTCTCTGCTGACCGCTGCTGACCACTCCTGGTACTTTAAACAACGTACAACGATTGTAACTTGCAACTGCTTGCCCCTGCTGGTCTCTGCTCACCACTGCTGGTCTCTGCTGGACTCCCCTAGCCCCTGCCAACCCCTGCTAACCCCTGCTGGCCACTACTGACCTCTCCTGGTACTTCAGACAACGTACAACGATTGTAACTTGCAACTGCTTGCCCCTGCTGGTCTCTGCTCGCCACTGCTGGTCTCTGCTGGACTCCCCTAGCCCCTGCCAACCCCTGCCAATCCCTGCTGGCCACTACTGACCTCTCCCGATACTTCAGACAACGTACAACGATTGTAACTTGCAACTGCTTGCCCCTGCTGGTCTCTGCTCGCCACTGCTGGTCTCTGCTGGACTCCCCTAGCCCCTGCTGACCCCCGCCAACCCCTGCTAACCCCTGCTGGC
The DNA here is from genome assembly GCF_051014445.1 of Colletes latitarsis. Classification (NCBI taxonomy): domain Eukaryota; kingdom Metazoa; phylum Arthropoda; class Insecta; order Hymenoptera; family Colletidae; genus Colletes; species Colletes latitarsis. The sequence continues at coordinate 40,042,502 of NC_135137.1, read as the reverse complement.
CACTACTGACCTCTCCTGATACTTCAGACAACGTACAACGATTGTAACTTGCAAGTGCTTGCCCCTGTTGGTCTCTGCTCGCCACAGCTCGCCACTGCTGGTCTCTGCTGGACTCCCCTAGCCCCTGCTGACCCCCGCCAACCCCTGCTAACCCCTGCTGGCCACTACTGACCTCTCCTGATACTTCGGACAACGTACAACGATTGTAACTTGCAACTGCTTGCCCCTGCTGGTCTCTGCTCGCCACTGCTCGCCACTGCTGGACTCCCCTAGCCCCTGCTGACCCCTGCCAACCCCTGCCGACCCTTCCCGACCACTGCTGGCCACTACTGACCAGTACTGAACTTCGTTGTAAACTTCCGACATGTTTTATATGTATTAAAGCTTTGTACAATGTAAATCTATTGCAATAAACTATATAATTTTAAAGAATTCTATTTGTTCTCATCATTTTTTACCTTTCTTTTCCTTTCCAAATAATTCTGTTAGTTATAAGATACATGTCACCTCTTCGCAAGGCCGCCAACACTTTGGAAAAATTCCGGGCGCTTCGAAAATCCGGATGGCCTTGACCCAATTTCGAAAGTAGGTCAAGGCCACTCGAATCTTAGAAAATTTTCGGCCGCTTCGAAAATCCGGATGGCCTTGACCCAATTTCGAAAGTGGGTCAAGGCCATTCGAATCTCAGAAATTTTTCGGTCGCTTCGAAAATCCGGATGGCCTTGACCCAATTTCGAAAGTGGGTCAAGGCCACTCGAATCTCAGAAATTTTTCGGCTGCTTCGAAAATCCGGATGGCCTTGACCCAATTTCGAAAGTAGGTCAAGGCCATTCGAATCTCAGAAAATTTTCGGCCGCTTCGGAAATCTCGATGGCCTTGACCCAATTTCGAAAGTAGGTCAAGGCCATTCGAATTTTAGAAAATTTTCGGCCGCTTCGAAAATCCGGATGGCCTTGACCCAATTTCGAAAGTAGGTCAAGGCCATTCGAATCTCAGAAAATTTTCGGCCGCTTCGGAAATCTCGATGGCCTTGACCCAATTTCGAAAGTAGGTCAAGGCCATTCGAATTTTAGAAAATTTTCGGCCGCTTCGGAAATCTCGATGACCTTCACCCAATTTCGAAAGTAGGTCAAGGCCATTCGAATTTTAGAAAATTTTCGGCCGCTTCGAGAATCCGGATGGCCTTGACCCAATTTCGAAAGTGGGTCAAGGCCATTCGAATTTTAGAAAACGTTCTGGGCACTTGGGGGATCCCGATTTGGCCTTGACCCAGTTTCTAAAGTGGGTCAAGGTCACCGGCATTTCAGAAAACGTTCTGGGCACTGTGGAAATCCAGTTTTAACCGGAAAAACAGTTGCTTATTACTAAAGGAATGATCGGGAGAGGAAAAAAAAGGTAAAAATGATGAGAACACATAGAACTTTTTGATATTATATCATTTATTGCCATAGATTTACATTATACAAGCTTTAATACATATACATCGTGTCAGGAGTTGTCAACGAAGGTCAGCAGTGGTCAGCAGTGGTCAGCAGTGGTCAGCAGTGGTCAGCAGTGGTCAGCAGGCGCCATCGGAGGCCAGCAGAGGCATGCAGAGGCATGCAGAGGCATGCAGAGATCAGCAGGGTCAAGCAGTAGCATGTAGTAATCCTTCTACGTTGTCAGAAGTATCAGGAGTGGTCAGCAGCGGTCAGTGCAGGCCAGTGGAGGATGGCAGAAATCAGTAGTAATCGCTCTACGTTGTCCGAAATATAAGCGCTGGTCAGCAGAGGTTAAGAGAGGCTGACAGGAGCCAGTCGTAGTCGTTATGCGTTGTCAGAAATGTTAGGAGTTGTCAGCAGCAGTCAGCAGAGGCCAGCGGAGACCTGTAAGAAAATTCAAAAGTACATGTAGTCGTACTTTTTACCTTATACTTCAAGTAAAAAGGGGTATAACGAAGGCTACGTATCGTCGGAGAACGTCTGACATATGTCGGGGTAAGGGCACTGCCACAGAGTGGAGGAAGGCTCCTCCGTGGCCTTGATTAGCCAACTAATAACGTCAACACCGCAACTGGACTTAGAACCCTAGCCATTTTATAACAATTCTTTAATTTACAAACAACGGAAACGCTACGAATTTTCTGCGTGGTTCAGAGACAACGAGTCGTCTCTCGTGGATGTTTATCTCATCGAGGAAACTGTAAAGTTTCGCGGGAGGCGTTGAAACAGGCTTTCGTGCCATAGAAAGGGGGACCAAGGGCCTTTATTGTCCGCCATTCGTTACCGAAACATCTGCAACCGATTGTTCGCGGCGGCAGAAGCGCAACGGCAGCTTGAAAAATAGAATGAATTCCCCGCGTCTCGCGAGACGCTTCTTTTCTTCCCAAGCGCATAATAACGAACGAACAATCGCGCGCGGAGAGCGGGACCGGCGAATGGATGCCGCGGCGCGAGGAAATGCAACGCATCCGGTAAAAACGATGGGGAATTGAAAATCTGTGATTTCTACGCGGCGCGTACTTCTCTCGACTCCACCGCTGCGAGAGCTCCAGAATTCTTTTCGCCGAGGAAACGCGTAAATATTACAGCGTCGCTGCATACGGAGCTTGATGGAAATTTAGAGTACACATCGTGGGCTGTCGGGGAGGAAGTCTTGCAACATTTTTAATTTTTCAGCGCGAAATTTTCTTCCCCGAACGCCACGGAATACGTTCTCAGCGCCTCTGAATCGAATAACTTTGAAACGATTCGAAAATCCGACGTACAAGCATCCGACAATTATTTTACACGCGCAGTTATGTTACATCGGGCGTGTTGTTTGCAAAGATTGTCCGAGGGTAGAAAATTCTTGTTTACCGAGGGGAAAAATACACGCATTGTTAGCGCGTACGAGTGTATCTCTATTAAAACCAGAGCTTCCAACCTCCATATTTCGGTTCTCTTTGGCGGAACGAAAATCCTCTTCCAACGAACGTGCCGCGTTTAGTACGCAACGCGACCCCGCAAAGCTCGTTTGGAATGTTCGTACCCTGATTATAAATTAATTATAAGAACGTACGAATTGTTCATAACCAGCTAGCGCGATGTTTTCTCTCGGGTTCATTAAACTTTGCCCGCACTTATTTGCGCTTTCCCGAGCAACGCGGTTTTTAATTATTCCGTATTTATTTTATCTGTCGCTTAACACGCGTTATTGGAGTTTCCAACCAGCGGGAGGCAGGAAAAATGTTTACGGTTTCTCGACCTCCTTTTAAACTGTTATTTTTCTTGTACGAAACCCATATTTTCCTGTGTACTGATATTTACGTAATGGTATTTTTATTTCATCTTATCCGAGATAGTTTGTGGGACTGTAGATCCAAGTTATCGATCGATTGTAGTAAATCGGAGCATCGTGCAATAGTTTCGATGCAAGATCTGTAACGCGCGTACAGTGGAGAGGTCAACGTTCGAAGCATGCTCGAAAGCCAGCGACGGGATCATCGGTCGGCTGGACCTCGATGATGAGGACAGAACGAGGATATTTCCGTCGTTCCGTTGGGACACGAAGCGTCACTCGTCGCCAGATTTCCCGTGGCGGCCGTACTTCATCCAAAATTACCGGTGAAGCACGTCCGGCTGATTCATCGCGAGCTCTGTCCGTCGTTCTGTCGACGAAGCTAACACGGTAACGTTCGAAATTAGATGGGAACAGGGCAAATATCTCGATGAGAATCAGACAACCGAACGAACCGAGGCGTTCGAGCCCTTCGAGACCTGCGACTGGTCAACTGATCGAATTCAATCCTACAATATTTCCACTCGTGCCCTTTCCTTCGTACCTCTACGACTGTGATTAGAAACTAAGCAGTTGGTATCAGAGACTGTGTTTCGTTCGCTGAAATAACTATGGAAGAAATAAAACGAACTCTTCGTAATACAAATTCCATTTGCATCACTTCAGAATTGTCAAATGATGTATGCTCCTGAAAAATCCAATAACTGTACAATCTTCCACTCGTGCCCTTTCCTTCGTACCTCTACGACTGTGATTAGAAACTAAGCAGTTGGTATCAGAGACTGTGTTTCGTTCGCTGAAATAACTATGGAAGAAATAAAACGAACTCTTCGTAATACAAATTCCATTTGCATCACTTCAGAATTGTCAAATGATGTATGCTCCTGAAAAAGCCAATAACTGTACAATCTTCCACTCGTGCCCCTTCCTTCGTACCTCTACGACTGTGATTAGAAACTAAGCAGTTGGTATCAGAGACTGTGTTTCGTTCGCTGAAATAACTATGGAAGAAACGAACTCTTCGTAATACAAATTTCATTTGCATCACTTCAGAATTGTCAAATGATGTATGCTCCTGAAAAATCCAATAACTGTACAATCTTCCACTCGTGCCCTTTCTTTCGTACCTCTACGACTGTGATTAGAAACTAAGCAGTCGGTATCAGAGACTGTGTTTCGTTCGCTGAAATAACTATGGAAGAAACGAACTCTTCGTAATACAAATTTCATTTGCATCACTTCAGAATTGTCAAATGATGTATGCCCCTGGAAAAGCCAATAACTGTACAATCTTCGTACAATTACATTATCAATTCCAGAACGGCGCAAATCGAGTTTCCTTTATCGGTGTTGAATCGTGAATTAAGCAGATTTGGTCGAAGAGTTCCTGTCTTCCATATTCTATTCTCGTCCTCGATCCTTTAACGCTTCGCTCTTTTTTTAATTATTCCAAAAAGATAGGTTTTTTTTGCAGTCTATTACAGACTACGGTCGAATCGATAAACCGCGAAAAATTGTTAAGTTGAGCCAAAAATTGGTTCCAGAGATACGGGGAGGCGAGACCAAAGTTCGTTAACGTGCCGCGGTTTTTATGTCACTCCGATAATTTCGAACTTCGCGCACGGCGATTTTTCCGGTCGTCGACAACGAATTTGACTTTTCAGATTCAATATGACAGACCGTACATTTAAAAAAAGTATTTTAATTTCTCCGGGGAATTATCTGGGGACCTCCGGATCGCTGATTACAAATCCGGACTCAAATTACCAGGAAAAATCGCCGTCCCGGCATGGTAAACGAGTATTCAAAGGTTTTTCCATTTTCCTGAAAATCGATACTCGTGGCGAGGGTGGAAAATATTGAATATACAATCGCCGATTTCTTTAGAAAATATACTAAGCTAAAACGAAGTTCTTAAAAGTCGGAATTTTATAGGATAATTCTGAATTCTCAGTTTGGGGCGCAACAGATTTCGCGGAGACCGCCATCCACGAATTTTCTCTTCCTACGCGTCGTGTAAATTCCTTCCACGACCACCCCCGCGGCTTCCTTTTATTCTGGCCGCTCTGTTTCCTCGCCAAAGTCGCGGAAGATTGTCCCACCGGTGATTTCTTTTCGTTTAAACGGCCCCGCCGGCCGATAGACTTTCGCGGATTACTATTTGCCCCTCGTGATTCCGCCATTTTTCTTCCCCACGCTTTGTTCGACTCCCTAAAAATTCATCCGTTCTTTTTATCGGTCCGATACTCGGTCCCGTAACCCTTTTCACCGTCCAAACTGAACGGACGAAAGTGAAACGAGATCTCCGGAACAAAAATGGAAAAGTTGCGGAGCACAGGAAGTTCTCCGTTATTTCACGCAATGGAGTCCGGGGAACGGTTAACGAGCGCCAAGTTCGAGCACACTCGATGTTAACTCTACAAAGTCAACGTCAGAAACTTTAAAAATAATTCCAAGACGGTCCACTGCCCCTCGAATCGATTACCTTCGTTCGGGGGAAGCTCGAAATTTGCTCTGTCGCGAATCCATACAGGCGTTCCGTAGAACGTGGGGGGAAAAATCGTTCTTCCGAGAGATGGTGTTCGCGGAAATTGTAAAGGATGGAGAAACGCCGGATAGAAGGTGGCGTGATTGTAAAAAACTCGCGGGAACTTCTGCTGGGATGAAAATTAATGCACAACCGGGTCGAGCGCTCTTCGTCTCTATTCGTCGCAGATCCGGGGCCCTTCTTCGTCCTGTCGCGTTTTCTTCACCGTGCGGAAAAGGCCTCCAAATATTAATCTCCGCGCGATCTCGACAGCGTCGATCTGCCACGCTCTCGCCCTCCTCTAACGATCCCACCCCCGCGACACGTCCAACTTTCCCTCGAAAAGCCTCCAGCGAACGAGTCTGTCGAATTGTTCGAGGAGAAACGTTCTGGAAAATTCGCCGCCTGCCACTCCGGATTGTTTCGCGCGCGAGTTAAGCACGCAAGCACCGCCCCGGAGAGTGTTCGTCCTGGAAATCGACGACAACACCGTAAACTGAGAGTTCGAAAGCTGTTGGGGGACCGTATGCGCCGGGATTAGGTGCAGTTGACCCTCGAAGCACCTAAACTCCCGAACGGGAATTGCTCGCCACGTTTATAATTGTCCAGCGATTTGGGAGACGATCTTGGATGCATAGTTTTACGAACAAGGAACGTTTGCGAACGATCCGGCTTCGATTTCGATGAAACTTCGTATACTTATAGAGCAGCCAAAAATAATTGACACGTATTTTTTTTTAGCTCCGGTAACTCGAGTTTAAGGGGTGAGAACACCCATTGAAGTTTTGGCTCGAGACGGCTATCTCGAAAACGGAAAGACATACGAAAAAATTGTTAATGGGAGAGGTTGCCTCCTACCTTGCCTTATTAGACATACCCCCGAAATCCTACGCATTTTCAAGAAAAAAATTGTTTACCGAAAATCCCTGAAATTTCATGCATATATTTAAAACGTCATAACTTCTGAACGGATTGAAGGATTTTAATGTTTAAAAAAGCAATCAACGCGTATTTTAGTAGAGAATATGTAGAAATCGCAAAAATATTAGACAAGTTGATTCTTGACCACGAGAAATGAGAAAAACCCCATAAAAGTGGTCCAATTTTTAAACGGCCATAACACCTACAATAGTATGGATATCTCATTGAAACTTTTTTCGGAAGTAGAGCTCGTGGGTACCTACAAAAAAGTATTAGACAACTTTTCTGTAGAGTGTCAAACAAAATTACTAAAAACGAAAAAGGAACTTTTAAGAAAAATCGACAGGAGATGCCTAAATTTTTCAGCGAAAAAAAAATATTTTAAAACGTTCTGGAAAAATTATTTTCGGTTGCGGGGGTCAATTACAATCATTTTTGGTGAATAGACATACCTCCGAAATCCTACCCACTTTCGAGAAAAAAATTCGAGGTGTGAAATTTTTCGACGAAAAAAAAAAATTTCGAATCGTCTTGGAAAAATTATTTTTAGTTGCAGGGGTCAATTGCAAGCATTTTTGGTCAACAGACATACCCCCGAAATCCTACTCAGTTTCGAGAAAAAAATTCATCACCGAAAATTTCATGTCTGACTATAGCGTCGATATGTTTCACTAAAATTTCATGCGAATCTTTAAAACGTCGTAACTTCTGAACGGATTGGACGATTTTAATGTTTAAAAAAGCAAACTATGCGTATTTTGATGGAGAATATGTACAAATCGCAAAAATATTCGAAAAGTTGGTCCTTGACACCCCAAAATAAGAAAAACCCCATAAAAGTGGTCCAATATTCAAACAACCATAACTTCTACAATAATGAATATATTTCAATGAAACTTTTTTCTGAAGTAGAGCCCATAGGTACCTACAAAGAAGTATTAAACAACTTTTCTATAGGGCTTCGAATAAAATTACTAAAAATGAAAAACTAATTTTTAAGAAAAATTATTAGTTTTATAAAGGTGTAAAGGTTTTTCTCTGAGTTGGAAAAGGGAATATCGAGGGCTCGATCCTTGATAATTCCCCTTTCGCGAAATCAGTCGTAACTGGGCGTAATCGAATCACGACGCAGGGAAAATGGACGCCCTCGCCAAGTGGTTGTTCGTATCGCGTGCGCGGAGGAAAAGGTCGCGCCAGGATTTCTTCCGGGACGCTTTTGTCCCTCTTCTCCTCGGGGAGCAACAAAGAGATCACAGAGGGGGAAAAGTTCGCGGAAGTGACGAAGTAAGAAAGAAGCTTTCCGCGAGGGTGGAAAATCAAGGGGGAGGGAAAGACGTATTCGAGAAAGATCGCATCGATTCCGCCTCCGTTTTCCCCGCGAGGCTTTTGCATTAGGCGGAAAGAGAAGGAGTTCGCAGGATCCTTCGGTCTCTTTGATGGCGGTGTAGGTAGACTGATAGATAGCTGCACCGAACCGATCGATCGGGATAAAGAATCCGCGATCCGTCGATCCTCGGAGGATGCGTTTCGAGACGAAACCATTTTGTCTCGGACAATATTTACTTCGAATATTCCTTCTTATTTACCGGAACGCGTACTATCCTCGGCCACTGGACACTCGGCAAACGTGGAATATGTCCTAGCGATGGACTGTTTCAACAAGTTCGCAAAGTAGTTGTTTCTCTGCCAAAGGAGTTCGTGTATTGCTCGTGTGCTGAACCGACGAGAACTCGAAAGAATTATGAAACTATTTTACAGACGTTTGTTAGCCCAAAAATTAATTTTTGTATCCCTTGTACGAGACACGAATCGATCTTGTCGAACTACGCCGGAAAACAAGGCGCTAAGATCGTGATAATTTGTGTTTACGCAAGCCTGGACAGGCGATAGATGATTTACGAACGGCCAGGGGAGTTTTTCGAGCGTTAGGGTAGCCCCGCGTCGAAGATAAATAGGCGAAACAAAATGAGGGATGCACGGCAGCTGGCGTTGAGGGGAGGATACCGCAGAAGCAGCTTAATCAACAAGAAACGAAAGTATCCGATCCTTTCCTCGCGAGTAAAATAACGGATGGTTCGGGGCGGAAGAAAGAACGGGTTGAAAGCTGCACGGGAGCCGGGGAGGGGCTGTGAATTAATGTAACGAAGATGAACGGTGTTACCGGAAATCCCAACTGTCCGCCGGTCGATCACGTTGCGTCTTCTTTCGACGAACAATTTTTAAAACCGTGCTTCTCCACGCACGACATTCTCTCGTCAATTATCCGCGGTTCGACCGAAAGGCTCCAGTTCCCTTCGAGGATTCGTTTCTTCCCGCGATGAAATATTCGACGATATTTCAATGGCGACGTTCCCGGGCTGCTGGAAGGTATGTGCAAACTCGAGGCAAACCGTAACGACGTACTTTTTACGATTGGTCAAGAAAAAAATCCGCGAAGCGTCGGGGGTATAGTTTTTCCTCCCTCCCTGTGTTGGTCGACGCTGATCGAGACGCAAGACCGTCCCGGAAAAATCTCGACTGCCCTCTTAAAACCGTCGCCTCGCGTCGCCGCAGCTGTCATAAATACGGAAGAACAAGTTTTCGCAACTGCGCGAGCAAGAATTTCTTCCGAAGAAACTTTCCAACTAGCTCGTAATGTCGAACCCGATGAGCTCGATTGAATGGGAAACGTTCAAGCACTCGCCAACCCCTGAAACTTGGCGCGACAGTCAAACGTCCCCGTTCGGATTAGCGCGGAATCGCTAATAAATAATTCCCTTTTCCTAGTGAAGGAAGTCGACGATCACGTCAAAGAGTAAATTGTTGAAATTCCATCTCGATAGCTGACTTTTGATCCACATGTTTGATTTAACGCTAGATTTACGGGCATTGCTCGCACGTGTATTTATTGATACCTTTCATGTTGGCGATTACCTTAAAATACGATTTTTCTTTTAATATGTATTCATGCCATTGCATCGAACAAATTCATCATAAGTTGTTAACAAATTATATTTACACGCTCTGCAATTTTAAATATGGAATGTGACACCAAATTGACTGCTTCCGTAAATCTAGCGTTAAATGGAGAAAGGGGTAAACGTTTTGTGAAATCGGTTTACCAGTTTAATGGTCATCGTGTGGTCGTCGAGCTCGAGTTGGCCGCCGTTGGAAAGACGCTGGTGAACGTTTCTTCGAGAAAAGTCGCGTACCTGCATATCCAGTGTACTCTCGGACTAATGACACGACTACGGGCATTTGTACGCGTCACGTGCAGCTTCCGCGGCCGAACTATCGGGCCCGCGCATTAATAATGCGACCGTGGCTTCCGGTCGACGGACATAAATGGGCCGACGATCGTCCAAGGCACCCAGCAGCCTGCATATTTCATTTTGCCTCGAACTGGAATCGAGAGGTCCATAAGCCGAGCGTCGGTCGATCCGTCAGGCTCGAGGGTGAACCGCCAAGATCGACTGCTTCCCACCCAACGGGGAATTTTTCCACGGAACGGCCTGTACTCTTCTTCCCGGAGGTGCCCTTTGTCGCGCAAATTTATTGCATTCTATGCCTACCTAAATTAAAACGAATTTTCTTCCAAACCGATGTCGTAGTTAGTTCCGGAAAAAAGAATTATTTAACACTAGGTTTACGGTACGTATTGCTGTCTAGACTGTCAATTTCACGGCCCCCTTTGTGATTTTTTTTTTAACGACAGGTAGGCTGTTTTGTACTGAGACTTTGTAGATATATTTACTCATCTTCCAAGCACGTACAGTATTTTTTTCATGGAAAAATATTAAAAGTCGTGGGAATTAGAACTTCTTATTTAATGGCGCTTTTGGAAAAGGTGCTCCAGTGGCTTCCAGGATTCCAGATAATTTGAAACAGAGGGGGTTGAAGTATCTTCATAAGGAAGGTTGTAGTTATAGCAGGAACTAGGGAGAAGTAAAAATCCTGATGAATAAAGAAATGGCGAGGCTTCAAGTTTCGAATTTCTATTTGTTAATCGTTCTTTCGTCTTTATCAAAAAAAATAGTAAAACTCGATATTTTTTTAAATCTCTAGTTCCAGCTATGAAGGAGTGTCTGCTGAATATTCTCTCCGAATTTGAAGTCAATCGGTCTGCTAGACCTTGAAATATCACGTAAGCCAGTTTAAATGCGTTTTTTTAAACGAGAAGCTATAACTCTCGCAATTTTTAATATTTCTTGATGAAAAAAATCCCGTACATACTTATAAGACGAATAAATGTATCTGCAAAATGTCACTGCAAAACAACCTACCTGTCGTTAAAAAAAAAATCACAAAAAAAGAAGAAATGGCAGCCTAGATAGCAATACTCCCTTAACGTTACAGGACTCATAAATATTATTTGTTAGCAAATTATGTCGAATTGAATTGACGTAACGATATGGATGTACACTCTAATTAAAAGAAAAAACAACGTAGCGAATTATAATAAAAATATGCGCAACGAGTGTCCGTAAACCTAGCGTTAAGAAAAAGTACTTTTTAAGAAGAGTAATTTTCAATTGAATAAACAATTTATGGTCCAGTTTTATCGTTTGACCGGTCGCGGTAGGTTCGGTGTTAAATAACAGAGGATCGAGATTAGATCCTTGAGGGACACGGTGAGCTACGGACTCGGTATTCGAAAGAGAGGGCTTAGTAGGAACTTCCGTACCATTAATTAGCTGCACGAACTTCCATACCATTAATTACCTGCTTTCGTAAGAATTACCGCCTTCTTTAACCCGACTCGAACACCTCCGCGGCGAGATAGCAGATTCGAAAATAAAGTTCCTCCAGCCACGAATCGGAGGACTTTGAATCTCTCTGCGCATCGACCACGGTGGACCGCAGATATTCTTATAAATTTTATATAAAATATGAGACTAGAATGAAAAATGTATACTCAATTGGTGACGATTAAGGTGACGATTGAAGACAATTGACTGGGATAACGGGAACGACCATAACCTGGTCGACAGCCATTACGGAAGACGTATCGCCTCGTCCCATTGTCGCACGCGTCGCTCGAGCTTCGATCTCGTGAATAGATCTAGGAACGAGTTATGCCTCGCGAGTCATCGATGCCGTCAAGCCTGGAATCGAGCGAGCTCGTAAATATTTAACGTTCCTGGTAAACAAGGTAGCCATACTGTACGTACGATTGCCTTTCCCTCGGGAGAGCCGGGGAATCGATGGTTTCGGAGACTCGGAGGACCAGCTTGGCGCGATCCGCAGACAATGCGAAGGGCGCGAATAAAGGGATGAATGGCGGGATCCGGCGGTACCCAAACGGGGCGGCAGATACGTCTCAAGGATCCTGCACGACCATAATCGCGCGCTAAGACCGACGCATTGTCCTGGCACGCTGGTGCGATTCAGCGCGCGCGCCAACGGAACGGCTGCACAGTTTCATTCATCTAGGACGATATTGCTTGGCAACGAGCACTAATTTGTTATAACATAATTATCCTGCATCCTCAGTTTCGTAGCCCTAAATCTCGCTACGGTTCTCGTGGGTTTCGTACGCGGTGCAGCGGGCTTTTTGAATTTGTAATTCGCGTGCTTCGAGAGAGAAGATAATGTTAGGTGACTCAACGATCTCTAAACCGGCGTAAAATGTCGGTGAACAGTATTTCAAACGTAAGAGGAAGCTTTCGAATGGATCTGAAATTTCCATCCGTTGTTCGAGAATAAAATGTCTCCTGGCAAAGCTCCCTCGAGGGATGCTTAAGCCGCTCGAGTTCCGGTCTCCGTGGATTCCTAACACGGTCCAAGTTTAATTTCACGTACGAAGTTGTCAAGATTTCCCTCCGAAGCAGCTACAACGCGTAGCCTCGTTATTCCGTAAACGCGTGGAACTGAAGCGGAACGACCGCTGAGGGCGTGTTTCGCGTTAAAATGGCCGAGGAACCGATCGTTTCGTATTAAATGTAAAATACTCGATTGACTGCAACGTCGAAAGGCATTTCTCTCTCGTTCGCCCTTCCCCTTCGTCGCGAACGAGCATAATTTGAGCGATCACCGTCCACCCTCCTCCCCCGCGAAACATGAATTTTTATCGAGTGGGGGGGAAAAAATCCACCCAGCTCGATCGGTGGTATTTTCACGGGCGTTGTCAGCTCGTAAAATCCCGACAGCTGCGAATTTACGAGCAGCGACAATTTCGCCGGTTTAAATGCCGTCCGGCGACCAGCCATCAAACGACTAGCGACCAAGAGGAACTTCCTACGAGATTGCGTTACCCGTTGGTTCGTGGCCTTCGATTTACAGCGAAACGTTTCGTTTTACACCGTCCTCGATGGCGATTAATCCCTGTGGTCGAGCCTAATACGGCTTCGAGAAACGAGAACTAACTATATAAATTTAAAGTCGTTTCGCAAAGTAGGTCAGTGGATAATTGTGAAGTTGAACAACGTGGTGTTCGAAATAGTATCTGAAATAACGCTGATTCGAAAGTATTCAGGGTTGTTGAATACCTTTTGTGGGAGGATCTGCTAGGCTTATCGATGGATCCGCATGAATGGAGTAGAATCAAAGGGCTACTTAAGATCATTCAGCGCTTAGCCTCGCCATTCGTCATCCCTCCTCGAGTAAATCTGTAGGTCGAGACCTTCGATAAATTAAATAGCAAATCAATATCTTCTCTGCTATACTTCGACTGAGGGAAATGTGAACTAAAATAAACGTGGATTCTTTCAGAGCAATCCCCGATAAAAGCTTCGGGTCTCGCGTGTTTACACTATGGATTCGCGTGGAATTGAAATTATAAAACACACCTAGCAAAAGTCGCTCTAACATTAATTGCAATACGCGAGCATTAACGGGCAAGTTCTCCTTTGAGAGCGAAAAAAAAAATGGCGAAACGCTATCAAACGTTGTAGTCTTTCAAGGATGGAGGGGCTGGATTAATCGCGCATATTTACCCCGGCAAACTTTCTGGAATTAATCTCGTAAAGTACACTGCGCGGAGGATACTTTAATTGCACCGAGCGAAAACTAATTAACTATGCCTGTTTAAAAAGTACCGCGAAGATTTACGAGAGTAATCAGAACTAAAGGACGTCGTAAACAAAAGGTGCAGTGATACGAGGTATTAAAGAAAGTTGTAAACGAAGGAGGCCGTAATTTTACGCCGCTGCTACCGGAGATCAGACAACATTAACGGAACCGTTTCTTCGTCGATTTTTCTCCGTTTCAAAAACAATCGATCAATGGAGTTGTAATACTTTTATTACGAAACGATTGGTTCGAGGGATAAAGTGAAAAAGAGGTTCGATAATTTCTGAAAGGAACGTGGATATTTTGTTCGTTTTATCGAACGGAAAATCGAAACATATGTACTTACCGAGCTGAAAGAGGTTGTAGAATCAAAATGGACGTCGAAGGAGAAGCACGGTGAGAGGAGAGACCGTAGGATCCAGCTTAGCTGGTTATTTATCAGCGTAGGATTGTACAGAGGCTTCCTAAGCCCTACTGGACTTGTCCCGTGTCCTTATGAGGTCCTTGAAACCCGGTGGCCCTCCACAGGCTTTCCGGAGCAGTGGTTCTCGTTATAGCGAGTTTTACGTCTTCTTTCGCCAACCGTTCCTGGGACGGTTCGTTACCCCAGTGCGTTTGATCCTCCTCTTCGTGCTTCGAATTTATTCCTCTTGCTTCGACGACGAGACCTCCACGTTGGAATATTCGTTGCGCGGGTCGAGGAAGTCTCGCTGAAACTCGACGATCTACGGACAGAAACGAAAATTATTAGCGGGATTCTCACTCTAAAAATCGCAATTTTTTTTAAATAGTTTCGTTTACGAGTCGCGTATTCCGGAGCATAAATTAACAGGAATCAATTTCGAAACAATCGTTCGAAAGCGTCGAGGTTTGTAAAATAGCGGCGACGAAGCGTCGTGGATGTTCTCGAGGAACGAGTTAACGCGATACTAAATAATAAAGCGGTACTCGGTGGGCCACTTCATAGTCGACTCTCGTTGCGGGCGGCCTTTTCGAGGGTTCTCGTTTCCACCGTGACGTTTCCTCCCCGCGGTATCAGACCGCGATGCTTATAATAAAATCACATTAATTATGGTAATCGTACGGTTCGTGTAGCGAGCCTTCAGCCCACGCGTACCTCTTATCGCGCCACGTGTCCTACGTTTCAGTCCGCGCGATAACGTCGACTCGACATTTATAGTCGCTCTGCACTCGTAGGATATTCGTGACGCTGGAGGAACAAAGAGCAGCCAAGAGGGTGGGGCTTAAAAAGATGAAAAGATACCGTAGCGACGAACGTTTGGAGAGCTAGGAATAAAAATTCGTTTTCGACCACGGAAGATGCGTGGAACTTACTTTCGAAAACTAACTAGGTTGGAGACAGCTAAAAGCGCAAACAGGGGGATGTAGGGGTATCGAAAATAAAAGAGGCGGGCGATAAAAGGTCGCGAAGCGTACCGAAAAAGGAAGAGAAGCGTGCAGCGAAAGGGTAGGAATCGAGGGTCGTTGGAACGCCGAGGGTGAGATTCGAGGGGTGAGTGCGAGTAACGTGCGTTCCAGAGGGAAGCGTGGGAGGAGAAACGAAGATTCAGAAGAGAGAACAGCCCGGAGAGGGAGCAGGGACACGGTTATAATGAAGTCATTTGCGTGTTCTTCGGGGTGAATCGGCAAAGGGTGGAGCAGGGTGCGTGCTCGAAGGCTCGCGGGAGAGTTCGTGGAACGAACGCGAGCGAGACAGAGAGGGGTCGGCGAGGCTGGGGGAAGATCGAAAGGAGAAAGAAAATGATGGCGGAGGGCGGTGGTTGTTGCTGGCGGAACGACGACTAATTTCGCTGGCTGGTTCTCGACAAACAACCGAGGAGGCCGCGTTGCCCTCGCAGCCGAGAGAACACACTCTCGAGAATGAGCTCGAGAAACGACACCGTGGAATCCTGAATGGATCAGGAAGTTTCGAGGATCCTGGTCGAGACACTTGCAAACACCCCCATAACTTGGCTACGTCGCGAGCGACTACCCCACGCTGGATTCGAGTATCACGATTTTCCGGAATTCGAACCCAACCCCACCCACGCGCTTGGATGCCCCTGGAACACCTTCTCTGGGTAATAAACTCCGTTCGCGAGGATCCCTGGAAAACAGAAACTGCTTTTCCACCCCTGGATTCCCCGAAACGCTGCAGTGATTGAGACCGTCGACGCCTGGGAAGATCGATTTTAAAAATCTGTTCCACCGAACAGAGAGTAAATACGAACGTCTCGAGCGCGATAAGTTCATTCGGAAAATGGAATTTGTTTAGCGTTTTTAATGGAACTACTCTTAACAGGTTTTTATTAGTACGTAATTTATACGGCCGTCAGAGTGTATTTTTCTTAAAATTCTTGGAAACCAGTCCACCAGAAATAATTGTCGGAATAACTCAACGTTTGTGCAAAAACACGTTCAAAGTGCGAGTATTCGCGGCCTTTGCCAACCTGTTTTAAGCCGCACGACAACTATTCCGCGACAGAGACGTTTCTCGTTATTTTCTATTTTTGGACACGTCGCCGCACGCAAAACCCGTTGAATTATGCAACGGTGGATTTCAGCCCTCCCCCTTGAAAAATATACCGACCAGGAGTAAACCGTAAATGTTTTACCTCTGTAACTTAGCTTCGACATTGGTGCAAGAGCCGACGAACCACGGGGCTGGGCTCTCGATCATCCGTCATCGGTTTTTCCATGCAATTTTCCTACGTCCACCCTCGCCTACGAACGGTCGCGTCGAATTTGTTGCGGTCTTATCAACGTCGACAGCCAATCGCCATTGCGAGGGCTCTCTTAGAGGCAACCTTTTCGCTAATTTCAATCGATTACCAAAATGGGGGAAGATAATTGATAATTTCCAAGAAAATAATCAGTCAGAATTATCTGAAATCGCATTATCTGAAATTTGACGCATTCAGATTCTAAACTTAACGTTATAGGACTCATAAATATTATTTGTTAGCAATTTATGTTGAATTGAATTGACGTAATGATATGTATACTCTAATTAAAAGAAAAACTGCATTTAAATGCATCTGTCAACGTAGGGAATTATAATAAAAATATGCGCCACGAGTGTCCGTAAACCTAGTGTTAAATTCCCTGTTGATAGTTGCTCCTCTAGATCGGTGGTCCATATAACGGAAAAATGCTTGGTACTGCGTGAGTTAAAACGGTCAGTCGTCAGTTGTCACGGACGATTGACAAATGAATTAGCGGTCAAACGCTCGCGACGATTGTCGATCGAAGTAATCGTTAGTTGTCACATACGGCTGACGATTGACAAACGAATTATCAGTCGTTCACGATCACGAAGATCGACGGCTAAAGTAATCGTATCCTCTATCGAATCAACGATTAAACTACTCGAGCATTTAAGTCGTTCGAATTACAAACTCTATACGGTTGCAATATAATTATGGTACTCCATTCTCAGGAGGTTCTCGAAATCGATGGACGAAAAGAGCGTCCTTTTCGGTCGACGGGAGCTCAGCGTCGGTCTTGACGCTAATTCGACGACGGGGCTCGACCCGGAAAACGTCGTTGACGATCTAAAAAGAGCTACACGGTGACGGGAAAGTTGGTCGACGGACCGGCATTAAGTTGCCGGCGTCTTTCGGAAGATTCTTGGTCGGGGAACTCCTCCAAGCTCCTAAGCGTGGCCTACTGGACGGGAGTAGTCGAGTCGAGTTGTTTAAGACGCTTAAGTCTTTGTGGAATATTTGGTTTGCCTTTTTGCTTCCGTCTTTTTCGACAAAACACGCCCTCGACCGCAGGACACCGACACTGCGGCGGAACATTAAGCGGGACGAAATCATTTGAAAGTCAAACGTGACCCGATCCTCGGCCGCGTAATGCCTTGAAATAAAAGTTCCCGGCGAAACAGTGGCGGGAGCCACTTCGCGAGAACCAGTACTTCTCAAGGACCGTTAAAGGGTCCATCGTACGCGAAAAAAGGTCCGTTATTACGTTGCGTTAACATCCTATAGAAAAAAAGAATTTTTAAAACTTCCCGTACCCGCGAATCCCCGCAACAAAGGAACGTTTTAACGTATTTCAAACATAACCGAACGTTAAAAAAACCTGTGCATTTTATAAATTTTTGTTAAAAATTTTTTCGTGTAGTTTTCCGTGCTATAAAGCGACGGGAATATTTTTTGCTCCAACGATGAACGCGAAACCTCGTGTAATTTATATTACACGCTGGAACCGTCCTCTGGAATAGGCGATTTACCTATTGCGTTTTCCAGCCGAATTTACCGCCCCAATAACGACTGTTACTCAAATAATCGTTCCAACGCAACACTCGTTACAACATTTACGCGCAACGAAGCCATCCTCCGGCGTTTATGCATAAATAAACGCGCAACAAAATAATCGCTTACGGTTTCTGCGCGTTCGCGTTGCTTGTACGATTAACATTAAACGCGAACGTTTGACGTTGAATATTTCAAAGCACCCCCCTCCCATCCCCCCTCCGAAAAGCACCGATTCTCGTAAAATAATTCTTCCCGACCGGGAACGCTTCCAACGGAGAACGTTTCACGGGCTTTCGCAGAATTGTTTCCGTCTCTGTGGAAGTCATCGAGGACTTCCGCCAGATGAATCGATGCTAATCGAATCACCGAGCGAACGAGGTGTCTGGCGGCGCCTCTGAAAAACTTACGAACCATTCTTAACTGCATTTAGAAGGTTCGTCTTGCCCAGGAAATTGTCGGGGTTACTCCAATCTCCGGCGCTTGTTATTTCCGAGGAAAAATCGACTCGGACGATCGTTGTCGTCGCTCGAGACGATACTCCCCCCCCGATCGACGAGGAGTTTCCACGGTCTCCCTCGATCTCGATTGGATTTTCCACGACGCTCGTCGTAAACGAAATTAACGCGACAGCTTGTCCTGTTCATTTGCCCGGCATTTTTGGCCACCGTTCGATTGCCGGCCAATATTCGATTCCGACCGTCCGCCGCCTCCACGAGAATTATATTTTCCCCCCCTAGTACGCGTTTCGAATAACTCAATTAACGTTTGATTCCGTGTAATTTCCACCTGCAAAGGTTTCAAAACCGATACGAAACTTTGGAACGGTCGACTTTTTTATAGAGTACACGAGTCCGGGTAGAAATAGTGAATAATGGTCGGACATGGCCATTTAGAGGTATGAATGATAAAATGATTGCTCGCGATGTATCTGTGAATAGTGTACGTGCAAAAATAAGTCGAAAAGAAAGAACGATGTTTTTCCGTTCGAGTCCCCGTTTTCGAGATAATTAAATTCGCAAAATTTAACAAAATCAAGTGGAACATCTAAACGCTTGGGCCGACGCGTCCGACCAGCGGACTACTTTTCTACTTGCGCTCGAGTACGAATTTTCAACGTCAATTTTCTCGTAAACAAAGCCCACAATCAAAAAATGTTACTCTTCTTTTTCGACTTATTTTTATACGTATAATATCACCCCGTTCTGAATTCTACCGCTCGTGCTATATAATTTTAATTCTACAGATATTGCGATGAAAACGTTGCACGTACCAGCGCATATAAGCAAAATTAAATAATATCCATTTAAAAAGTCCTAACCTCCCTATGGAGAATTGCACTGACTAAAGTGGTCTGCGTTTAAAAGCGAATTCTCGTGGTCGGCTGGAACGGTTTCAAGCTCTGGTAAATAACGAAAGCGACGTTAATTGCGCCGCGAATATTTAATTTCCCCCATCGTTTATTAATTCTAGCGGTATTAACGACGCCGAGCAATCAGAGGAACCAAAAACGAGCGCGTTAATTGACCGGGCAAGTATTTTGTAGCGAATCTCGAGGCGTCAAGGAGGGTGGCAATTTCATCGGAAAGAATTCGAAAACCTTTCGTCGCCTTTTTGTAAACGTTTTCCGTTCCAGAGGTCCTTGGAACGAGATATTAAATTAGCCTCTGCGCGGCCGCGAGACGAGTCGAATGGCCGATTGAAACGTCAAAGACAGCGAGGGATGTTTTCCATGGCCACTTAAGAAAGTGTCTCGCATTATCTTGCGACGCCAAGTTATTCTTAGAGACACTTCCGGTAGTCTTCAACGCAGAGAGGATTTTCTTGCGCGGAGCACCCTTTATCACGGGCGGAACAAAGGCAGGCGGAAAATGATTCCGCTACAAAGACGAGTGATAAATGAGTGGGAGAGTATTTCGAATTTCGCGGCGAGAAAAAACATCGAAGGTCCTTTTGAAACAATGACAACTAATTTATTATACTTCCAGGTTTTTCTGGACCACCTTTTTTTATCATTCTTTAGAATATCCTCGATTCGGTAATAGCAAAAGCAACAGGACGCCTTTGTTCTACCAAATTTATTCACGCGATACAGGTACAAGATAGCTATTGCAGGGTTAATAATTTTCGAACGACTACTGGGCGTAAAAAGTCACCGCTTTCGGACGATATACGGCCCACCATTATTTTACACGATTTATATCCATTTTGTCCATTTACTCGGCCGCAAAAAAAAATATTCGGGCCAATCGTTACAGCAGAAATATGTCCCAAACGATTTTTATGATGGACTGTCTCAATTATACTTTCCTCGATGTTCTTACAGATAACATAACCGGGGTGTTGGGACAATTTATGGTTTACGAGATATAGCGCTTAACTCGTACAGTGTACGTTAAACGAACCTGAAACGAATACATGCCGTGGCGCGAAAATAATGGTATAATTATTCTTAACACGTTTCGTATAATGTTTGGGTGCATTAAGTAGGGAAACGTAAATATGTTCCTCGCGACTTTAAACATCGGGAAACTGTTTGAGAATTATTCGATCTTGATTGAGAACAATTTTCCCGACCAAAATGAACGATAGCTCCTCCAGGGCAAAACGCGTACAGTTTCTCGTTAATTAAAGGGTTTACGGTGGTATTGTTCGCGAGTCAAGCGGTACAGAATGGCAGAAATTGCTATTCGCGTTCGAATTGTGCGACTGCCCGAACTGCAGAACAATACGCGAATTTTTACAAAGTTCCAAAAAAAGTTGGCCCCCCCCCCCCCCCTAGAATGTCCGTCGTTTCGCGAGTCGAAACACGTAAATATTCGTTACGAGTGAACGATGGAACATCGAGCTGACAAAAACGCCACAAAATCCTCCCTGTAAATGCACGCTGACGACCGGGCAGTGTTTCAAAACTATCGAAAGTTTAACAAACGTAAGAGACTGGAAAAAAGATCTCGTATTACCGTCGAATTCGTCGGTAACTCGAATCCAGCACTTTCCAATTCCGGTGGTCGTACGAGTAATAGAACACGCGCGGAATTTTTAAATCCTCGTTTCCTCCGCGCGAGAAAACGAAGATACCCGATAAAAGTAAAAGCTAAACTGCTAGTTAAAGCGAAAACTCGAAGATAATTCTGTTTTTCGGTGCCTTCTAAATACACTATAAATTTATACAATTTCCTGTTTAACGAACCCCGCAAATACCGTGCAAAACGTGTTAAGAATAATTGCGGCATTATTTTTATGCCGTGGCACGTATTCGCGTCGAGTTCGTTACCAGGAGCATAAGACGCGCCGCGAATTAAACGTTGCACCTCGTAAACCATAAACGAAACGCAAGGCGCTTGTTTCGAGCATTTATTAGAAACCAAAACTGAAGGACTCTGTAACGGTAAGGTCTTCCATGGGGAATTGAACGCGTTAAATCTCCTTTAACAGCCAGTTGCGAGCAGCGTCGTAAAAAAAGGGTCTGCGAAACGAACGATTTCGCGTTATGCTATCAGCGAACGGAAGAAACGAGCGGCTAGATTAAATTCCGGATTAATCGGAATAATCGTGGAGGAGAAAAGTTGCGCAACACCTCGACAGCCACGTAACGTTTCCAGGGTGTGTGGGTGTACGCGCTCGGGGAGATTATATTACCGAGCTGCGCCCAGAACCATGATATATTTTCTTCTCGCGTGACGAATACCTTCGTGCGTTTCCCTACCCCTCGCCGCTGCAAACCCTTCCCAGTGTCATTGTTTTTTTTTTCTCTCTCTTTTTGTTTAACGTCTCCGGGCGATTACGGGCCATATGGATCGGCGAATATCGTGCAATTTACGATCGACGACCGGGGGAGGGAGGCCCAGAAGAAAATATCCAAGCAGCATCGAGCCATCAACGATTTCGATGCTTCGGGGATGAGCGTACGGGGACGATCCGTGCCCGTTCGTCGTATCGTTTCCAGTCACGAAACGCGATAAAGCTATTGTTTCCGGTTTTTCGATTCCAGCGAGACCGGCACGGGACAGGGAAACCTAATATTTCATGGGACATCTGTTCCTGGTGGCGCATTAACGTCATCGACGATACTACCGTTCCTCCGTCGGGTTCATCCTTCGCTGTCTCTTTGCTTGTCACGTTTGCAGCGTTATTTGTTTCGCAGGGTGGCCATGCACGAGAGAGAATCGCGTATCCGTCGCCAGGACACTCGTTCCCTCCCCCCCCGATACCTCGACATAAATTTTTCATCGTTCTCGACTCGTGATATGATTCAAGAGGAACTTGAGTCCGGTAAAAATTTTTGGAACGTATCAACGATAATATTTACGCGTTCTGTAATTTTAAATATGGGATCCGACGCTTGAAAACTTTGTTAGAATGGATGTACAGGTACCGTGTTTCGGGCGTTTGCAATTCCCCGCGAGCGTCTTGGATTTATGTGTCGGGGGGGGCAGTATCGGAAGGCGACGCGACGCTCGGGAAACAGTCCTAAGTCAATTAGGCGGGGGCGATAATTATAACCTGACAGTTACAATCATCGTTACCGCGAAATTGCCAGACTAATGCAGTCGGTCAACGCGGGTCCCCGTCGCGTAGCGCCTTCGGTCGTGCCGTCGCTAATTAGCAGCGAGATGGCTGCCTCTAACGAGTGACCCAAGGCGCGGACAGCTAATGCGCCAACCTGCAAACGAAACCGTTCGTTTCCGGCGGTCCTTGGCCCCTTTGTTCGCACTTTGCGGCGAGAATGATGAAATTTCCACGCTCCGTACGCCCGCGACTCGAACCGACTCTTCCAGCCCCCTAATTCACCCCTATAAGTGACAACTCGCTCGAAACGTAACTGGCTTTGTCCAGGAATTAGATACCAGACTAATTGCAGGTGATTTGCATCTACACGAGCCATCGATCGTCCTCAGACGCTCCAAATTACTATCGCGATTCGTCAACGAAAACTAGGAATTACACTCAATTTTTGCTATTTCAAATACTCGAGATTAGGATCTTATTTTAGCTCTACGACAGTCTATGCGAAAAGTAGAAGTTGGAAAATATATTTGCACCACGCGTGTCTAGAAACTTATGATAACCCAGGCGGTGGGATCGGTTTCAGACAACAAATGGAAAGGGAACGACAGCCCTCAAACGGTAAACAATGTTCCCGACGAACATGGAACGTCGATTAAAGCCGGGAGTGTGGTCTCCCCCGAAATACCTGAATTAAAAAGAAAAACAAACAGACTGGAAGATTAAGAATATCGAAGAATAGATTGAGATTACAACAGAGACGCGAAATCGAGTTTTTAATATGCAATGGAGGGGGAAAAAAGAAGCGAGAAAGCAAGTTTTTTAATTTGTACACAATAAGTCTCGCGATACTGCATCGATATCGCTGATCATCCTTTCGAAACGCTGAATGGATTCTATAACCGAATTCACTTTGAACTGCATCCGTGATTTCGAAATTTCATATTTATTGATCAATGGCTCTTAAACGCTGAAGCTCGCATTTCACAGCCTGCTTGATATAATAAATCATTTCTGTACATTTTCCTGTCTCGTTTCTGCATAGCGGGCACAGTCATTTAATAAATCACTGAATGAAATTTCGAGCATTTTTAGTGAAACATTTCGGTAGTAATACAACATGACAAAAGAGACAGCTAAAAGCATTCATTAAATTATTAAAATCAACATATATAGTTTGTACCCCTTTAGAATTTAATTTTTTTAAGCAATTTCGTACATTATTTTCACCGCAGAATTATCAACTTCAAAGTAAACATAGCGGATTGCTCGGAATAATCGAAGCCCAAATACAGTTCGAGGCGCGCAGGAACTATTTTATCACCCTAAAAAAAGAATTGGAGAGATTGAAAAAACGTGTAAAAACACGCGTACTCGGTTTGGTGGGTTGTTCGAGGCAGAAAAGTTACGCGAGAACGGTCCGGGCGTAACTGAAATACACCCGATCGCTCGATGCGAAATCTCGAAAATACCCCCATACGCGGAACGAACGCGGTGGCGAAATAAAACGAGCCCGCAGACAGGGACAGAGATATAGAAGTCCACGAATGAAACACCTCGAGTCGTCCAGAAGCCATTTCAGCGTTAATCTGCAATTGACGACGCAACCGGCGCGTCCCACGAGGAACGATTGGTCGCCGGTGAAACGTCGATGCGTCGAAGCGTCGAACGGAACGGCAAAGCGTTTCATCGGCTCCCGGATACGTCGACGACGCCGATTGAAAGAAACAAAAAACCTGTCCGTCGGTCGCCCCGGGGGCTACAACGAGTCCACAGCCTCCGCGACCGATTCGAACCGTTTCAAAAGAGGGATGAAAAAAAAAGCGCCACCGTACGCCAGAGCTACCAGGGAACGATCCACCGACAAAAGGAACCGGTGACGATTTATCGGCGTACGAGACTCGCGAAAAACAACGCCTCGAGATCCCCTTCTAGTCACATCGTTTTCGAAAGATCTCTCATTTTTCCATGTGTTTACCTAAAAACGATACAACGCTGGCACCCACGATAAGTGTAACGATTAATATAGAAGATCTGATACCTATTCGATCGGTTTTGAATCGCGGGAATAATTCGAAGCATTCCGAGGGATATTTTCGGGGTTTCGAGCGCCTCGGTGACCCGCGAAAGGGGATGTAACAAACACCCCGTCTAATTACCCGTCGCGACGATCCATCTTTGGCGTCCGTGGACAAAAAGACCGGCTTCCCAAGATCGACGACAACGGGACGACGATTCGTTATCGGATGCAGCGAACGCGCCTCGGATGACAGAGCGATCCGGAGTCTTCTTTTTGCCATCAGGAAGGGTCGGGGGTTGGGACGAAGGGAAAGAAGCGTAACGCGATTATGGAGCAGTTTTCCGCGTAGAAGATAGAGGCGACGATCGGTCGGAGGACGCGGGAAATAGGTCGATCTCGAAAGCGTATACTTTCGACGGATAATATCCAGGAGAGACGACGCTGTGTCCGACGACGGAGGCTTTGCTTTCGCGAGGAAACGCGGTGGAAACCGATAGCGGAGTTCTAGAGCGCGGAAAACGGTCCGAGGGAGAGAAATTACGGAGCACATCGACGTAAACAACCATTCAAGACAATTGGCCGCGAGGCATAAATCATACGACGATCGATCTCGCTCGCGTACCCTGTTTTTTCGATTCCTGGGGGACCCTGGTCGTTCGTTTTCTCCTCTCGTTGCGACTCCGGAGTTAGAATCTGTCGTAAACTTAGTCTGAACTTTGTCAAATTAATAAACAGGCTTCCTAGATCGATATTTTAGAGTAACTCAGTCGACAAGTCACAGGTTAGGCTTCTTATAATTATTCATGGCCCAATACGTATTAAATTTTACCAGGACTCGAGCTTAACACGAGAGTTTAGCTAAGGCAGTGACTTTAAAATTATTGACCATCGCTGAAGTGGAACTAGTCGAAAGGAAGATAGGGTTAATTAGATATTTTTGACGTTTGTTGTTCTTGTCATAAACCCTGTCTTCTCAAAGTCTCGGCTTTAAATGCTTTGAGCTACGCGTCACGGAGTCAACCGAATAAGCGTGTTGATCGACGTCGACTAACAGACCCTTAGCTTTTCATCCCATCGTCCCTTTCAGCGTTTACTCTCCAACCTCCAAGCAGCCATTTTACCACTTGGATTAGCATCGAGAGAGCCTTAAACGCTCGACAGGTGTTTGGAACAAGATCGAATCGATCACCTTTTGCGGCCCAAGTCGGGAACTTTGCTGGAAATTTAAATATCCGTGCGAAATTATATTGATCATTTGATAGAATTTATCGTCGCGAAATTCGAAACCTTATTTTACGCGGATTGTATCCTGCTTTGATACCAACAGTGATCGATTTAGCCTGGAATGACCCAACGTCAGTGTTCCCAGGAGAAATCCCCGGTTAGTCTCCCTTCAGATTAGTCGATCAACGAATGAAAGCATCGAAGGAAGTCGTACTACATAAATCGAACGAAAGAAAGGAAGAAGGGTCAGCCTTCGATTCTACAAAAAGGAAATTTGACCTACGTCTAATGAAAGTTCCGGCCCCAGCGTTTCTCGGATTCCAAGGAATACAAAGAAATACAAAGTAACTGTGATTTCAATCGAGAAGAAACGAAACGAAGATGCTCTGTTATACTCGAGGAAATTTCCCAAAATTCTCCGGATACTAGATTCGATCGCTCGCGATTCTCGCGTACGAGTGGATTTCGAGAAACGAAGAGAGGAGACAGCTGGAAAATCGAATCATCGGTAAGGGACGATATCGAACGATATCGAGAAGGAAAAGGGAGGATCGACGAAGGTCGACGGGAAAACTGTCACCGTGAAACTTCACCGTGGACGAGGTGAAAAGTTTCTCGTTTTCCGTCGCGGACGAGAACTCTCGTTTGCTCGAGGCACCGAGTGGATCCGCGGAGGAAACTCGAGATATTCGTAGAAGGAAACATCGTCGTCAACGATCCGCGTCTGCCTGCGTTACGAAAGACGTTTCCTATCGTCCGGCTGGATGAAATCGCGCGGAACCCTGGAGGAAATCGAAGCAGAAACT
Organism: Colletes latitarsis; assembly: GCF_051014445.1. Taxonomy (NCBI): domain Eukaryota; kingdom Metazoa; phylum Arthropoda; class Insecta; order Hymenoptera; family Colletidae; genus Colletes; species Colletes latitarsis. The sequence goes on along the minus strand of NC_135137.1, from coordinate 40,015,988 downwards.
AACTAGGTTGCCCGGGATCTGTGTAGGGATCGAGAAAAATCGAGGCACAGAATTTGAACCCTACAATCTCGCCATCGCCTCGCCACTATTATTCTAGCGTTAATGATTCCTCTTCTTCCGTGGGAATCTCCGATACCACACGTGTACTTAACCGTCGAGATTAGTTGTAACATTAACGTAACCGCCAACCTCCGTTTACAGGAATAATGTTTCTAATTTCTGCTTGATGACGGTAATTAATAACCCTGGGGGAGCTTTGTTACGCGAACAGAAAAATGAAGGAAGGGAGAATCGTCCGTAAAAGGCAAAAAGAAAGCAAAGATATTACGTTTCCCTCAAGAGCCTCGCTTTTAATATTTTACCTGGTTTTACTTCACTTATTCTGCAACCTTAAATTTGAATAAAATTGTTTCGTAAGACGATTTCTTTGGTCGCTACTTTGATTCAACGTTGAATCCTACTGTGCGTGGATTCAGAGTCCCTTGGGCGAGATTTGACGGTGTTCCTTCGTCTTTTATGAATACTAAAATTCGTTAGTTTCGCGTCTTCCGTGTTGGCTACATTTTAAATTGGCCTTCCCTCCCCTGGACGGGGAACCGTATCGAGCGACTGTTGCTCTGTTTCCGCCGTCGACGATGTTCCGCCTGATCGGTACGGAAGTAATTAAGTCGTCGCTCGGAAGTTGGAAACGTATCGGGAGAACTTTTGTCAATGGGAAGCATCGCTCGTTTGAAATATCGAGCGGCTCCGGGGTTCGTTAATAGCTCGAGACCGAGGTCCGTGGATGGGCCGAGCTCGCGCTTCCGAAGAATTCCCCGTTCCCCGTCCCGATCGACCCAAAGATACCCTCCTTTCGTTCCGTTTCGTTCGATCGAGCGGCAAATTCTTTCCCGAGCGCATTCGAGGCGAAACCGGACGAACGCCAATTAGAATCGCGCTCGACCGATGCTCGATTCCACTCTCGACGCCCAAATCTCGCGCGTCTATGATTTACGCCAATACTCGAACCTTGGATCGAACAAACTCGAAAGCTGAGAATCGTCTTCAAACTTTCCATCTGACAATTTTATTTTATTTTAAACTACGAGTTCACGGTCCACGCGTGAGACCATCTTGATCCAAGATGCCCAGGCAGATCGTCTGGAAGAATTATAATAATTTCCCATCGTCGATACAGCGATCCTTTCTATCCAGTCGCCTGGCAATTTCCACGTTCAACGTACACCGCCGTAATCTACCGAGCTTTATCGCGTAATTAATTAATTACGGTGATTTACAGGGTGATTGTCGTAACGCTTAAAGGCACGAACATTTATTTGCCTCCATTTACTTCCGTTCCATAAACCCCGAACGGAATCCCCGTTTCGTGCAAAAGCTCCAAAACACGCTGCGCCCGATTTCGAAATGCTCGTCGAGCGTTTTCCGCTCGCGAAAATCGATCGTTTTTTTATCCGATCGAATAACAGCGATCCCGTTCACCGATCTACTACCTCCCTTCGAGTACCTTCGAACCAGAGAAGCTTACAAGAAAACACGAAAAGGAATATAATAGAATTCGATATAACGCAAATAGTTTCTGCGGAAATAGATATTTTAATAGAGACTGGAGCCTACTCGATCCTTCACGATCCGTAAGAAGGCGTCGAAGATCATGGAAAGCTCGTGGTAACGAACGCGGTGCTTTCGCGTTGGATTCGACGAATTTAAAACTCGTAAAACTTCATGGCCGAGTCGAACGAGATCGTCTGACCGAAGAAATAAACCAGCTCGAGGGAAACGATCGGAATAAGCGCACCGTCTTCCTCACCCTTAATTCTCTCCGTCGCGGAGCTCTTTTTTATTTCTCGCAGCGCTGCTGGGAAAACGAAAGTGATCTCGATGAAATTCCTCCGCCAAGTCCCGTTGTTCCAAGTGCTTTCCTCTCCTAGCGCGAGCGAACAGAGTCTGAGGATCGTTCGAACCGATCAATCGATCGTCACGAAGGGATGGAAAATCGTCGAGCAGTTCGATCGAAGCTCGTTCTCGAAAAAATCCGTTCTTTCTCAAGCATCACGGTCAACGAAGAGAATTTGAAAATCCTCGCGTAAACGACCGAACGATTTTAATTGAACGTCAACAGCCCCCAGACGAGGATCTGCGATTTTCAGTTCGTACGAGTTTAAAAATTCGATAGATAGAAAAGGAGGATTTTTATGAAACTTTGTAGGATTGTTTATTAGACGTACCTAGAAAAATTGCTGCCCTTGATTGATGCTACTTTTGTACTTTGAGCGAAAAATCACTCGTTTCTCGAATATACACAGATATGGGAACACTTGGAACATTTTCGTTCGAGATCCCTGGCACAGAATGATAATTTTTGCAAATTCCAGAATCTTGGAAAGAACTAAAATACTCGCGTCTACGCTAAACATGCTTGAAAAGTCAAATTAATATCGATAAGAATCGCGAGCTTCAAATTCAAGCAACCTTTAAATGAATTTGAAGAATTCTCCGCTTCGAAGGGTGATTTTACGTACCCTGATTTTTTAATACGATTAAAGAAAATGTGCAATAATGCAGTTACGCGTGGACCTTTTATCTTTTCCCATCATTCTTCTTGCCTTTCTATATGTATTCCCTTTTACTAGGCTGCGTAGCGAGGGTAATAAAGTCGAGTATTATTCAGCGGATCTCCAACACGGAACGCTCCCGAAGTTTCCAACCCTGTCGCGGGGAAACTTCCACGACGCGAAGGGATTATCGGTTCACCGTCTCTGGCGCGCAAATCTTCTTGGCGACGTCCCGCGTAAGTGGCGCCTCGTGTAACTCGCTGGCCCGATTCTGGACGCGTAAACAGTCTTCCATGCCTCCGACCATCGCTGGTAAACTCGTACGAACGACGGCGAGAGTCTCTGGAGACGCAGACCGCTTCGAGCTGCCTCCGAAACGTCCGTCAACGCTCCGAACCAAACCGAGACACGATCGAGCACGCTTCGTTCTAAGCGGAAGTGTCGAAAATCTCGGTTAAACCGAGTCGAGAATTCGAAAGACATCGAGCAACTTGATGGAAACCAAATACAGTAGATTCGAAGATGCTTTCAACTTTACGGGACACGTGTGTTCTAATCTCGAGTTCTCGGTTCGATTCGAACTTTCTGACACTTCTAATTCCGGGGAAGGGTGTCGCGTGTAGGGTTTGAGAAAATGGCGACGACAGGCGCGTTCCTGGCCGTTGGTTCCTCTTCTCTGTCGACGCAGATAGACGCGTTTCTACCTGCACGAGTCGTATAAATTTTTATTCGACGAAACGAAACGTGAATTCGGGAACGGGATATCGAGTTTCCGTAGCGGGTGTTTTTGTCGGCAAGTATAAAACGCGGCTCGAGATCGTGATAAGACTCTTCCCCAAACGACGACGGTAACCGGGGAAATATTCGTAGGAATAAATTTGATCGAATATTTGCGTCACGGTGCAGCAACGAGCACGCCTGACAGCCCTGCGACCGACGCGATGGATCGATATCGGGGATCTACCCCGAACCGGATTGGATATTCTCCGTTCCGTCGATCAGTCGCAGGATAAATTGCCAAAAAGCGGCAAAATGGGTTTCGCGTCAGTTTCGAACGGTTGTCTCCGTTCGATTCTGTCGTACGATGTAACAAAAATCGCCGAGGACAGCGCGAGACGCTCGCTGGTCGGTCTGTTTTGAAATCGTGCCAGCCCGGCTACCAAACGATCAAACTTTTATGCTATAGATTCGATCAAACTTTCCTGCCGCGAAGAAACCGCAGAGAGAATCGAGAAAACAGGGTGATGGTCCCTTTTTCTGACGGAGCTGTCACACCGAGGTCCCCGAAGCGGGATTCTGACAAGAATCTCAACGTTTTCGTAATTCAAAGAGAACAGCAATTTCCACCGAATCCGCTGGGAAATCCTGATCGTGTGATTTCGATTAAAGTGCAGGCATTACGATTCCTTTAGGTTGTCCTCCCACGAATTGAATAGGCTTATGGAGACATATTCGTTCTCTATATTCTTGACAGTTCGATCGATTGGAAGCGTTATCCTTCGCGAAAGTTACGTTACGCTCCAATAAGGACCGACGCGTCGTCGCACCGAGTATCCGAGATGCCTCAAATTTATCAAAAAACTGTGTGACATCTAATAAAATACAGATATCCACTTCTACGCTAATTAAAAAAAAAGTAGTAATTTTATTTAAGAAACTACCTTCATCTTCTTACTGACAAACGTATCCTACTACTTATTTCCCAGTGGAAATTTTCTTTCCAATTTCACTCCACTTTACTTCTAATATAACGAACTACGATGGCGCGAACGAGAAATGGTATTTAAACTATTTTACACTGGAGGAAATTTCATTCGCGGATAACGAATAAAAATTGTAAATTCATTCATATATTCGTTCACGAATTACAATCTATTAACCGATTATTTAAACAGACACCCAGGCGAGGGGAGACCACGGAAGTTAATTTACGAACGAACCTACAATTTTTATTCATTATTCCTGAATAAAATTTCCTTGACTCGAGACGGTAGCTAAGTGCAAATTGGCCCGCGGACAAAAATGAATTTGACATGCCTATTGTAAGATTCTGTCCCCTAACCACTTCGAGATACTTTCGCCATGAACCTTCCATAGCCCGAACCATGCATTTCCGCGAACGTGGAATTTCACGAGCCATTTTCCTCCTCGATTGTTTGCCTTAAAATCGGAAACTCCGCGCGACTTGGCTTCCCCTCCTCCCGACAGTACTTGCTCGTTATGGCTCCTTACGTTTCCCAGCGAAGAAATAAATTACAAGGTACACGCGATTCTCGCGACCTACGTCATCCTTTCTTACTGTCCCTTTTTATAAATTTCAACCCTTAAATCTTCACCATCTCCCCCTCCCCGGAACCACAGTTTCCACGCTGCTGTTTGCATCACGCTGCGGGGGTTGTGGGTTGGCTTGGTATTAACCAGGATGAGCTTGCTTGTTCGTCGTTAGTCGGGGATTCGTAAGTATCGCGTGGATTTTTTAAAGGGAACGCTAGTTAACACTGTGGCGTGTCAAGTTTCATTTATTTAACCTTTCCACCGAGCAAACTTCGTCCAAAAATTTATGGAATATCCCCTACCACTTCTGACACTAATTCATCGTAGGAAATCCAAAGAAAATTGTATTAATAATTTTCCGGGTGAAAAGTCTCTTGAATACAAAGTAAATTGCAAAATAAACACAGAAGACAAAATAAATTGTAAAAGTAGTTACGTTCGTTGGATAGGGGATGAAATGCCCTTTAAAACGAGCGTTCGAACGAGTCGATAGCTTTACTAGTTCCGGAGATATGAGGATTTTAATTTCAAGTCGATCGGATGAGACCGAAGCGCTTGTTTAGGTCGCGTGATCAATGAACTTTCTTACTACGGCCTTGTCAAGGTCGTTGACCGGCACGTGACTCGTAGTAACTAGGTCAGTCGGCCACTCGGTCACGTGTCGCGTACGAGAAAGAGAGGTCCGGCGCGACGCGTCAGACGGAGACAGAGACAGTCGAATTAAAAAAATTACCTTTTACATAAATTACGATATCTCCGAAACGAAAAGTCGGATCGACAAAAACCAAAAACCACTTTATAGGGGAGGCCTTGCCGCCGCTAACAGTGGCTTAATAATGGATAAAACACTAGTAGTTTCGGAACTGTACGCGTCTAAAGTTTTAGTATTTTTAATACGCGTGAATAGGCTATTATACATGCGACGGACAGTGAGATGGTCGGATTAAGAAAAATTACCTTTTACATAAATTACGATATCTCCGAAACGAAAAGTCGGATCGACAAAAACCAAAAACCACTTTAAAGGAGAGGCCTTGCCGCCGCTAACAGTGGCTTAATAATCGATAAAACACTAGTAGTTTCAGAACTGCACACGTCTAAAGTTTTAGTATTTTTAATACGCGTGAATAGGCTATTGTACATGCGACGGACAGTGAGATGGTCGGATTAAGAAAAATTACTTTTTACATAAATTACGATATCTCGAAAACGAAAAGTCGGATCGACAAAAACCAAAAGCCATTTTAAAGGGGAGGCCTTGCCGCCTCTAATGGTGGCTCAATAATTAATAAAACACTAGTAGATTCGGAACTGCACGCGTCTAAATTTTGACTATTTTTAATACGCGTTAATACACGTTTCTTACGTGGCGAGAGCGTGGATAGTGGAATTTAAAAATGACCCCTTCACATAAATTATGATATCTCCAAAATGAAAAGTCCTATCGACAAAAACCAAAAGCCATTTTAAAGGGGAGGCCTTGCCGCCTCTAACGGTGGCTCAATTACGGATAAAACTCTAGTAGTTTCAGAACTGCACGTGCCTAAAATTTAACTATTTTTAATATCCTAGCATAGTGTTAACTTGCTACAACCACCGAAGCGTTCGAATGCGAGACAATCGATCCTCGTGCACCGATAAGAGCTTTCGTCGTCCAAGATGCAGAAACTGCAGTCAAAGTTAAACAGAACTCTCGTTCGATTCGAGGGATTGCGATCGTTCGAGTACTTTGGGATTCTAATTTGTCTGATTTCGCGACAAAGAACCGTCGGACTTTTCATCGCTACGCGAAAGAAAACATCATCGTGGAACAAACGGCGGGCGGAGAAGTTCTTAACGATGCTCGAGCATGCTTCCGCGAGAAGAGTCGGAAAAAAATAGTTCGCGTCCCAAACGAGCCGGCTAGAACCTAGAAGGGAAAAGTACACGATCCCGGGGATCTTAAGGATTCGAAAGCTGGCTCCAATCTGCTGGATGCTGGAACTAAAAGCGTCCCCCGGCGGATTACACGACTTTGTTTACCCCGTACGCGAAATCTTTCCCCGGGAAACGTTCGTTTCACTCACTTTGCAGGAATGATATATATCAAGCTTCCCGGAAATAAGAACTTGCGCCAGATTCTGGAATAATAAACAAAGTGAAAGGATAAAAGATTGCGCGAGAGGGGCGAAAAACGTGTTTTACCGTTCGGAATTATTAGGACCATTCATAACCGTGATACACGGTGGCAGACACAGGGAAAAGATGTAGTATCTACACTTATTACATGGCACATCGATCAACGCTTGCAACCCTTGGAAATCCTCGACCATACGTTCGTTTTAAACGACTCTGGATTGCGTGGAAAATATTTTTCTAAAAAATTAACTGTTAAATACCTTGTACTCTTAGGTACGAAGATCCCTCGAGGGGGTTGTCAGCTAATTTCACCTATATTCGTCTGATCGAAATCTGTGTTAGTCAAGAGTGCTTCGTAGCACGGTCTCGTAGGAATCACGCGTAGTGGGAGTCGGAACGGGCCATCGAGAACAGACGCGACCCAAGTGTCGAGAAGTTCGGGACGGAACTACGTGAAATCCACCGAACGACCCAGGGCGCCGTAATTTAGCTCCGTTTAGCGGCTGAAAGTGGCGCGAAGATAGCGGAGGACCAGTCGGAAAGGGGGACGGGTGAAAAATTGCGCGATGCTTTTAGGTGGGTGGCAGAACGGAATCACAGGCGTCGCGGGGAGGCTGGCTGACAACAGGAAGTGGCCGTGGATGGCTCGAGAGTCCTACACGCCTGACTGACGGCTGTCTGATCGGTTAAAAGCGGGTCGGAAGGCACTGTGGAGATTCTAAAAGCCCGACCAGGCTGTTAAGAGCCGTATTATTAAGTTGCTTCGTGTTATTCGTATCTGAACGCGCGATCGAGACAGCCGTAGATCTGCGCTTCCTTTTCCAGCCCGCCGCGTTTCCGCTCCGACCGGAAGAATCTACCGATAGCGATCTCGACTCGCGACTACGACCCAATTATGTTCTGCTGATGGAAGATTAGGCAGAGAACAAATGACAGCTCGAAACGCGACCACGCGAAGAACGAATTCCAAGGAAATAAAGAAAATGTCAGTGGGGCATTCTAAATCGTCGCGTACGCTTTATTCTGGGACCTTGCGTTCGCACTTTTTTAATATTTTAAAATAATGTGTTGATTTCAGTGCATCAGACTCAAAATTATTCGTCTATTTCGGAGCTGCGGTATTTCCCAACCAGCAGGAAATACGGTGCGCGTATGAAACCGATTTTCTTTGATTCATAATTCCTGCGAATAAATTAACGACCACGATCGAAGCTATTTCTCCAGGGAAGGAAACTAGAGAACAAAATAGAACATCGCCGGTGTTTCGAAGCAGACCGTAATAAAGGCTGCTTCCTCTGTTTGATTATAAAATTATTTTAAGCCATCGGTCGGTTTTATCTTAAATTTAGCGCGGTCGTCTCCTGGTCGCTAGCGGCGATCGGCCATAACCGTGGTCACGAAATAATTAGCGAGCGGTTTCGATGTTGTTTAATAATTCGCGTCTCACCTCCACATATAATTAACACGTTTATCATGCAGATGGATACACACCGCGCGATTCGATTAAAATGTTTTCGACGGCGAATCTATTTAATAGCACGCCGTATAATTAATGTCGAACGCGTTCTATTATATCGTAATTATCATCGTCATTAACGTATCGACTCGTCTGCGGGTTAATTGCTCGTCAGCCGCGAAGAACGCCGCGTGTAATTAATGGCACGCGTGGAATTTTACAGCCTCGACCGCATGATTGATTACGCGAACGCCCCGATCCGTCTTGGCGATTTCTGCGATAATTTCAAGGCTTCGAATGCTGACGAAAATCAACTATCGTAGAAATAAATTCCCAAATTCAGTATTTTTCTCATACATCGATGTTTGTTCGAAAGGCAGCTCGAATGTCGAGTTCGACGGTGGTTTCGGGGCGTTCTTTTCGCCATCGATCAGAATTCCAGACATTAAAAGCACACGTGCGACGCGAACCAACTTCCCTTGTCCAGAGCGTGTTCGCTGCGGGCTAAGTGAAAACGAAATTGTTGTCGTTGTCGCCGCGACGCGAGAATAAATTCTATCAAAGGTTCGAGGGGAGGGTGGACCCTTTCCTCGTCGCACGGACCAGCAAGAAACCAGCGTGTTTATTGTTTGCCAACTCTGGACCACGTTTACCCCGCGCGTCTGCCAAAGGGTTGACCGCTATAAACACTTGTCGCGACAAATTGTCCGTTCGTCGCCTTCCCTTGGCTCGGATCGTTGACAATGGCGGCGAACGAACTGCCCGCCTTATTGTAAACTTCCGTAATTTCGACGTATTCTTTCCTTTCAACTTTTTCTTGGGCGCATAACACGCGCACAAGCGATAACGAGATTGCCAGCTTCGCCAAACGAATTAAATTCAGGCCATTTCATCTCGTTTAGATTTATTCCTTTCAGAAGATCAGAATCCATTTTCTGGTTATTTCAACGAAAAATCTGGCTACTGGGATTACGGAGATGCCCTGCTGTTTTACATCGTGTTGCGTTTCGGAGGAACATTAGCTTCATTTGTTCAATTTTTTACAGAACCCGGTGGGTTGCTTTCGATCATTAATTTCCAGCTTGCTTTCCAGAGACGTCGGCCTGCAGCTTTAACGAGGGACTCTTACCGTATTCCGCGTCCGGGCCGTAAGCCACGAAATCCTGGCTCGAGGTAGGCAATACACGTACACGGTCGATTAAAAATTCATAGAAAATCTTCGGGGTCCGTGCCGATTCTGCTGAGCCATGAATTTCCCCGGGAATGATAGACGGTTCGACGAGATTACATCGATCGTACTGACCGATGGAGACACACCGACTTCGCGTATATCTGTCAATATATTCGTACCTTTGGGACTGTACATGGCCAGGAGAAATGGGAACAAATTTTACAACTGCCTAGTAAAATATTGGAAATAATATTTAAGAAATCACGGAGGAACGTGACGTTTGGGTGAACGCGTAATTGGTATTTGTTCGTCGAGTGGAGAGATGAAGGGGACGCGTGGGATCGCCGGCATGATCAATGAACCAGTTGCGCGCGATGTATTTCATCTGCGCTGAAATATTTGTCGATAATTGGAACCGTCCCGATACTTTCGCGCTCGAAGGGAGTAACACCGCGAACTCGCAGTGTCTTCGAATCGTTACGGTTCTGTTTAAAGTACGAAAGAAAGCGATTTATTAAATATTCCGAATAATATGTCAGACATCGATCGTCAGGGAACGGACGGACGGACGAATGGGAGGAAGATGGTGGGAAAAGGGCGACGATAACGCGCGATTTTGAAAATTCCTCGAGTTTCACGGAACGAGCGAGACCACTTTCGACGAACCACTCGGGGAAAATACCAGAGATGCGCTCGGTAGACGTCCAGCGGAAGCCGCAGGGTGGTTTCGCGGTCGCGCACGGGCTGCATCGCCGAGTATGCAATTGCAGCTGTAAGGGAGCACTTTCGTCGTCGGCATCGTGGAATTTACATCGTTCGCATATTCGTAGGCGAGCGTAAACGTCGCGAGTCGTCGTTGCCGGAACGACGACAGGAACGACGAACTCGACCGACCCCCTTTCGCATCCGCCGTCGCTGGATAAGCAACATCCGGGGACTCGTACGATCGGTTTTACCGTCGAGGATCTAACGAAACCCTCGACCGTACTGTAAACACCGAAATATTCCACCAACGGAAGCGACGTTATATTTTTTCTGACCGGACGATGCGCTTCCGCCGAGAGGATCCTAAACCTTCTGTCGGACACGTCGAAAAAGTTGCTCGGTAGTTTTGACTTTTGGCAGCGCTGTGTCGGGTTGCACAAAATTGCCCGAAACTTGCAACCCTTTCACGAAAAACGGACGACAGGATTCGCGACATTTATTACCCGGTTTCCAAAGAAGGAAACTTCGCCGCTATGAATCGTTACATGATAGCGGTGTGTTGGGTTCCAGGATAGTTGCACCGACAGACGAACCTTGCAGAGAGGCGGAGAAGGGCAGCCTCGATACTTGAAGTATCGACTGCAATTGATTGGGTAGGTTCAGTGTACCGTTCGAGAGCGTCGGGTTTGCTCCTGACACCCTGGCTATTTATGTTCCCCGTTCCTCCACTGTATCTACACCGCTAAAACTCTGGCCTTGCGATCGGTATCCATCGCGTTTGTCCACGACATCGTACCTGGTGGCCCGCAAAGTCCCCGACAGAACTCTTCCAGGTAGAAACGTGCGATTATAAACGGTCGATTCCGTTTCCAGATGTATACGAACCCCTCACCGAATCGAAGTGTATTTATCCTAATACTGCATGTAAAATCTTCGCCCTTAACATTTCGCGAGAAAATAGTCTGCGACGCTTCGGGCCAGTACACCCTGTACACGAGATACATGTAATATGAGTTCTGTTGTACTTGTTACGAGTTCTGAATGAGTCCTATATGTGTTGTGTACGAGTTTTGAATGAGTTCTCTTGTATACGCTGCTACTTCTGCGTGACTTCTGCCTAACGTCGCCTCTTGCATTCGGGGATGCCGGCGGAAGGGCGGCGGAAAAGTGAAAGATTGAGAAAGTTTCTGCCTCTACTTTCCGCGTATATTTTCTTGGGAGTCCACGAAATCAGCTCGCTGCACCGAAACGTTCGACCGGGCCACCGTCTTTCTTTTTATTGCACTCGATGAGAAAATAAATTCTACGTAATTTCATTTACCCGATCGCTTAAAAATTTTTTACGAGTCGTTATACCCGCCGTGTCGCAATTTCGGAGGCTGGACGAAACAACGGAACACGACTTTCCAAGAATTTCAATTTACATCTCAACTTTTGAGAACGCAATTCCCGTTCTCGAGAGTGGAAAGCCGTTGTTCGCGCCATCTTCTTCCGGCGGCGGTCTTTGGCCCGCGCGAGCTCCTAGGCTGTAGGAAACCATTCCCGTGTCGCTGCCGTAATTTACGTAAACGCATAATTCTTCTTCTTTCCACTTATGCAATAGGAACAACCGTGGCGCGCCTGGCTCGTAAAGATAAAAAATTGTCACTAGCCACCCCGAGATTGCCAGTCGACCAAGCCACTATTTTACTTTTACGGAGTCTCGTCGCCCGGGCTAACCGGCACACTTCCGCCACTTTTCTGACTCTTTCCAGCTCGAATTTCACTGCTTCCGGCCGACTACCGATACACGAAATCCCACGATCCCTTCGTTCCGTTCCGAGGATGAATGATTTTACTATATTTGTAATTTTACCTCCCTAAAAGCGACGACAGCCACGAATGGAATACCGTTGTTCGACGATTCGTTGTTCAACTCCTGAGAAGCGCGTTAGAACGCTTAGAATTTCACGATTTTCGTGTTAAATTTATTATAAACTCAGCGGGCGACAAGCTTTCGGCGAAACTCGTTTCTCTCGACGATCTAAACTCTGAGATTGTCGTTGTAAGCTTCGTCGGAGTTTAATTTGCGACCAGTCCCCGGAGAACTAGTCACTACCGTCACGAACAATCTCCGAAGAAATCTCAATAGATTCGCAATTATCTTGTGGACCGAGTTCGGTCCTGGCCGACACCGAGACGAAGGAGCTTGACGTTCGTGGGTGAATGTAATCAGGTTTGCTAATTGCTTCGAAAATCGGTGCAATTCCACTGGCAGAGAGAAACGTTTCACTTTCCGGTGGTGAAAATATTCCAAAGAGAACCTTATCGAGGACAGCTAATTTTTTCATATTTTATTCGCCTCGGGGTTCGAAGGAAATGTTACGCGAACGGAATGAGTATTCTGCCAAGTTCTTCGAACGTAGTCGCTTCCGTAAACTTTTCCCTCGAAAGTTCCCCACGCGTAAAAATCGAGTGTGTTCGTTCCAACTCCGAGACAAAGCGTTTCTCTTTTTAACCTCCAGATTAAGTTCTCTCGATACACGCGATACGTAGACATTTTTCGACGCTGTGATTAGTGGGGGGCCAAAACCAGGAGAGACAAGGAGTGAAATTCGAGCCACGGACTAATTCCGTACCGAGCTACGGGATAGTGGATCTCATTGGCGCGAATAAGAGAGGGCTCGACATTGTTCCGGTTGACTCGAATTGATTGGTTCGAGCGCAGGCGGCAAGTTTGACTGTTCCGACGCAAAGTTCCATCGACACGGAGTTACCCAGTTAACGGGCGAAGCTTGTTTCCTCTGTACGAAAGTTTCGCTCGAGCGGTAAATAACGCCGATTTGATAAAGCCTTGTAAACCGACGTTGATCTCGTCGCTGCAGGTGAACGTTAATTCACGTTTCGGGGGAACGGCGTACGCGTTGACCCTGTTCCGGAACCGTGCACGTTTTCTTTGACGAGATCGGGACCGACGTATCGCACCCGTTGTACCAGGAAACTATCAGAGTTCGAATGGGGGGGGGACAGGTGACGTTGCAATTGCCAGACGCTCGAACTTCGAGTCTCGCCGAGGCCGGAAATACCTCGATCAAGGGGGGAGGAGATTACTTGACGGGAATCGATCGACGTACAGAAACGGGAATATGACGTGTGCCGTGCAAATCTCCCAGGTATTAAATGATTTCCGAAATACGCGATCGTTTCTGTACGAAGGAGGAGCGCGCAACAGCCAGGACGTAAATCGTCGCGATGTGATACGGTGACTTATAGACCATACAGCCTGATTCTATTAAACCCGCAGCCCCTTTCTTTACGAGAAAATACGAGTACGCGGGAAATTGGAAGAGAGTAACATTATTTAGAATTTATCTACGGCCATATTTTCACTTTCCAACCTGTAAGGGAGAAAAGTATCTCGATTCTCGTAAGAACGATACATCGACCGAGTATTTTTGTAATTTCGACGCGATCTCTCGTTGCTTTTCGAGCATCTAAGGGTCTCGAAACACGTGCTCCCCCGTCCTCCGCGACCCGACGACCGATTCCAATCGCGAACCTCATCCACGGCGAAACTGCAACATCAAAAATAGCGGAACTCTTCGGTTATCGTCGTTATCGGATTCCAGTTTACCAGCACGTAAATCGGGTTACTTTATTTCCGGCTTCTTCTCCCCCCCTGACCTCGCGACGAGCCTTCCGGGCGTTCGATGCAATTAAACTTGATACCGGGAAATGGTATTTTCTAGATGCCTCTTTGCAGCCACCTTACTTTCGCGGTAACACAAATGTTGATCGAATCGGGTCTCGGGAGAAGACTGAGATCGAAGATAATTCTTGGGAATTCTAGATGCTAAACTACAGCTTGAAATCGTTACTTATGCACCTTAGAGTCTAACTTATTTTTAATTCCATTTCACTGACGTCTACAGCACTGTAAATAATTTCCTACAAATTAAACAGTTTCTGTGTTGCAATCGAATACTTTCCTCGTCGATCAGCGATGCAGCCCCAGCGTTGCAACCGAATTTCACGCCGACAAGAATGTTTCTATTTGCTAAACAATCGGGGCCGGTAAACTCTGTGGAAGGCAACGATCAAACTGTAAAGTTTGACGGCCAGAAAGCCTGGAGCGTTAACTGCCTGCGCGCACCAGGCTCTTTATCCCGGCGAACTTTCATTAACGATCCCCGTCGATGCGTTCCCCGAACCGACCAAATAGCGGTGCAATGCAGCGGTTGGCCAATAATCCACCGACACCGTGGCATAAAAATTTCTACGACGCCCTAAAGATCTCGCGATCTATCGGAACTCTCGTCTTTATCGTTTCTCCCCGTCTTCCAATCTCCCGTCGAAACGAACCTGCCTTCCCCGGGCTCGCCACGTGTCCCGCGATAAATGCAATTCCGAGAAATAGGAAAAACTGTAATGTTTACAGATCGAGGTCCTTTATGCCGACGATTGTCCTCCTTTCCCTCCGTCGTGGACTCCTGGTTATTGTATGTACCCCGAAAGCACTCCACAGCTGCCGGATCGCGTTTCGTCGTTTTTTTTATTATTTCGCGTACGTGGCGTGCAACGCGATTACAGTATTACAGGATCCTTGGCATTGCCCTCTGCAAACGACGACCAACGTGGCCCAAACGCAACGAAACATCGACGGGAATCGATCATCGTCCTCAAAGATAATCCCACGGATCTCTGTGCACCGGCGAAATTTCCACATTTCTATCATTTTCGCTCCTCGCACATTTCTGGCTAGAAATTATATTCTCGGTAAAGAATTTTTTTCTCGAAAATGTGTAGGATTTCGGGGGTACGTCTATTCACCAAAAATGATTATAATTGACCACCGCAAGTAAAAATAATTTTTTCAGAATGATTTGAAATATTTTAATATCACCGAAAAATTTCAGCATATACTCGAATTTTTTTCTCGAAAGTGTGTAGGAATTTGGAGGTACGTCTATTCACCAAAAATGATTGTAATTAACCCCGGCAACTAAAAATAATTTTTTTAGAACGATTTGAAAATTTTCAATTTTATCGAAAAAGTACACATTCTCGAATTTTTTTCTCGAAAATACGTAGGAATTTGAAGGTATGTCTATTCACCAAAAATGATTGTAATTAACCCCTGCAACTAAAAATAATTTTTTTAGAACGATTTGAAAATTTTCAATTTTATCGAAAAAGTACACATTCTCGAATTTTTTTCTCGAAAATGCGTAGGAATTTGAAGGTATGTCTATTCACCAAAAATGATTGTAATTGACCCCCGCAGCTAAAAATAATTTTTTTAGAACGATTTGAAAATTTTCAATTTTATCGAAAAAGTACACATTCTCGAATTTTTTTTTCGAAAATGCGTAGGATTTCGGGGGTATGTCTATTCACCAAAAATGATTGTAATTAACCCCTGCAACTAAAGATAATTTTTTTAGAATGATTTGAAAATTTTTTTTTTCGTCGAAAAATTTCGGTACCTCCTATTTGGTATTTTTGATTTTCATCTTATTTTGGCCCGTAGAATCTCATAAAAATTTTTCCCAGGGGTGGCCAAACACCCTATATGTTACAGTATTTAAGTGTGAATTCTGTGCCATGAAATTTAATTACTTTCCTTTCCCAAATAATTTGAGGTCCCAATTTAGTTCTTTTGCTCGTGCGTCGAACAGTCGCATCGTCGCGTTTCTTCGACCGAGCTTATCGATCATTGACGTCGCGGTTATGGGACGTTTTCTGTTCGCGCATTGTTCAAAAGTTCCGATAGGTTAGCCGGGCAAAATCGAGCCCGAACTTTGCCAATTATCACACAAATCCGGGACAGGGTGAGTTCGACTTGTTAGCGATCGAGCGGAAAAGAGTGGTTCCAAAGTAGGAAAGCTGCCCGGTGAAGAAAGAATATGCAATGGCGGCTCGTGTCGCGCGATAAGTTCGCACAATGGATGGCTCCGTGGAATCCGGAGGCGAGCTTTGCCCGGAACAATGAACCGTGGCTTGCATTTTTAGCGCGGGACTCGGACCAGCGTTCGGTCGAGCCAAGATTTTCAGTTTTGCAACGCTCCGATCGAAGCGTTATCGATTACAACCCCCAGAAAAGACGTCCAACTAGCAAGTTATTTGACATTCACGCGAGTATTTCAATTTGGGCACGATATTTGATAAAATTCGTAAAATTTTCATTCCGGTAGAGTCAATATTTGGAAATTGTTCTCTCCAGGAACGAAAATGGAAATTCGTAAAAAAATGTGGAACATTTTCACGAGCTATCTGCATTCTACCCAAAATTACGAGACCCATGAACTTTGAACGAAAAGTCTGCTTTGCAATGAAAATATTTCTGCGTACAGAGAATTTTATAGTCAAAATGTAAAACACGAAACTTTCCTTTCTAGATACAATGCGAAAACTTATTAGAAGGATTGAAGATTATTAATGGTTGATTATATTTTAATATTATCGTGTTCGCGTATTAACCGTGAACGTAAGTGGTCTAACAACCACTCAACGACACGACCACCGACTCGCTTCGAGAAAAAGCTTGCCGGCCATTGAATCGGACAATCGCCGGGCGAGATAATCGCATTTCTATCGACAATCGTCCCTCGACCAGAGGTCTTACGGGCAAAAATAGACCCACCGACGCGAGAATTAATCGCTATCAAAGAGGATTTCGACGAGGTCTAGCTATCTCGGCAACGGGACATTAAAGGTCCCTCGGCAACGAAGTTTGCAGCATTCCATTATCCGATCTCCGGGTAACATCATACGCAGAATCGTCCGCCAAAAACCGAGGGAATCAGCATTTCCATCGGGCGAATCGTACTTCTTGCCGGTCGCCGATAATTGAAAACGGGATCAACGAACGAAACCGACTCCTACGACTGTTCTGTTTTCGTTCGAGGGGTCGACGATTCTACGACGGACCCGATATTACTCGATCCCGACGCCGTACTGCTCGATCTAACTTTAGAAATTCCAACGAAACAGAACGAACTTCTCTCGGAACGGAATACAGGACGATTTTAGCCACTGGGTCAAATCATAACTCCGTTCTAAGCGAAGATAATTAAAATTCGATCTAATGATCGAGATCTAACTGCATAGATTCCTGGCACTTGTCAGAGAAGCTTTCGATTATGTACGAATAAAAATATTTTGACAATGATCGACTTCCCTTGAGAGGACGTACGATTTATTCAAAATAACGTAGACCGTTAAAAAACGTGTTTCGGACCAAAAGTGGTGCACCATATGTGTAAATAGAATTTCAGAGACTTGAACGAATCGTGGAGAAATAATAAAACTATGGACCGACCAAGCACGAATCTGTCGTTGGAGACAACTCGTGGTCTGGGATCTGTTCTTCCCGTGGCGTCGATCGGGCGAGCTTCCAACGTATGGTCCATTTGCCCGGAACGATAGTAATTTAGTAACTGGCCCGGGTACTCCGGTGAGCCACCTTAAGCCGTACGATAACCAGCCCCGGGATCAGGGACGGATTTCTCGAGGCGACCCGTTCGTCACCGCCGTTGTATTTTCACGCGACACTGGACCACCCCCGTCGGCGTCGTAAACTCGTCGTTGTTCACGCTGTGTCGGGAAATTTATTTGCCGCGCTAACACCGCGCCAATGGAAAAAGATAGCGACGCGGCACCAACCTGCACCGTCCATCTTGAGAAAATAGTGACGAAAAAGAAGGCTAATTTTCCGGACGATCTACAGATTCGATTAATTAGAAAACCGAGCAGATTTCAAGATTATTATTGAAACTTATTTGCCCGATATAAATGTAACGATGGGAGATAGCTTCAGAAAATCAAACACGACTAGTTTGGCGTATATTGACACAGAAAGCTTACGCGTATGAGCATAGGCTTGCCTCCACGCCTGGTCCTCGCGGGATCTATCGAATCTCCCTAAGCAAACACGAGAGGAGTGAACGCAGAATGAAGAGACAGGGTAGGTTTACCCCTCGAAGTCCTTGACCGGACAGTTGAGTCGACAAGTAGTTTAACGTCGAGTGGTCGCGCGTGGGAAACGTAGCCAGGGAGAAATTTCATCGCCAGCTCATATTTAAACAACCACCAAACAACCCTCCCTTAGAAAATCACACTGACGAACTAAGAAGGAGGAAGTCGAAGATCTCTTCGAACGTTGAACTCGTTGAATTTTCCCTCCATAAAAATTCCTCGGTGTTCTCTTGCAAAGTTGGATATCCGAAATTGAAGCCGAATCAGATCGAGCGGTGCTCCCAGAAATTTGGAGCCAACACCGAACTTTGGAAACTTTCGACGCCCGAGTCGATCCCGAGAAAATTTCCAGAACACGGTGATATAAAACAGACGCATTAGAGCAAATTATCCTCGCGAATCAGGCATATTTAATATCGGTCTCCGCCTCCC